>NW_022196679.1:0-609175 GCF_008641045.1 Pistacia vera | reverse complement strand
CCTTGTATCTCTCCCAAGCCTCGTACAACGACTCGGCATCATCTTGTAGAAATGATGTGATATCATTCCTCAATTTCGTTGACTTCGCTGGAGGAAAGAACTTGGTCAGGAATTTCTGTGCTAGATCATTCCATGTTGTTATTGTTCCCGGTGGTAATGCCATTAACCACCCCTTTGCTTTATCTCCCAATGAGAATGGGAATAAACGCAGCCTAATAGCATCATCCGACACTCTATTTGACTTGAAGGTGTCGCAAATTTCCAGGAAATTTGCAATGTGCTGGTTTGGATCCTCCTTCAAATCACCGTTGAATCTAACCGACTATTGGATCATCTGGATGATTGCCGGCTTGATCTCGAAGTTGTTTGCTTGTACTGTAGGTCTAGTAATACTTGACCCACTTCCATTCACTGTGGGAACTAAAAATTCCCTCAATGTCCTATTTTCTTGTTCAGCCATTTCAACAACAACTTCTTCCGATTCTGCAGTAAGATTATCTCTTTCTCTTATCTCTCTGTTAAGTCTTCTTATAGTCCTCTCAAGCTCAAGGTCAACTGGAACCACTGCTTGACGTCTTGCTCTTCGCATAAACTGAACGAACACAAGTGAAAGAAAAGTGAGATCACAACTCTAATGAAAATTAAAAACAAAAATTAAAACTTCAATCTAGCTAAACTTAAGGAAAAACTCAATGTTAACTTAAAACAGTCCCTGGCAACGGCGCCAAAAACTTGATGCGTGTTTCTTACAACATGCAAAACTAGCAAGTGCACTAGTCACTCAAGTAATAAAATGATGGGTAGGATATCGTTCCCACAAGGACTATTAGTAAAGCACTAAGTTTCCTAACATTATCAAGTTGAAGCAATCGAATTCTTTGGATTAGTGGGAGCAAATTTTAATGAAAAACAACAATGAAATTAAACAAAGAATTAAATCTTAATTAAGAAAGCAAGATGAAACACGGAATATCAATTCAAGCAAAACGGGTAGGGTTTTGACTTCGTTTGGATTTTTATGGGTTAAACCTATAAATTACACTATGTTCACGTTCATGCGCAATGGTTGTAAATTGAATTCACTAATATGTTAAACATACCCTCTCGGGCTATGTTTTCCTATTCATCCTTATTAACATTCCGCACCCAACAAATTGAAGGTTAATAATTCTAAATTCATTAAGCACAAGAATCCTAAATTGATTTAATTAATTCTTGAATCTATCTCTAGCATCCAATACTATAATGGTGATTACCCAAGAAGCCTAACATGAATTATTTCTCAATCTCATCATGTTCATCACATACAGCATTCAATTTCAGAGTAACACACAACCAAAGCTTATTCACATGGAAATAACACAATCAAATACTTAACCCATTTAAAATCCAAACTACAATCAAAACCCTAACCCATAAAAGATTAATTCATAGCTAAATTAATACTACAAAAACAAAAAACAGAAATAAACAAGTTTAGCATAATGAAATTGAGATGAAAGAAAAGAAATCTCCCCAAAAGATGAATCTTCCAGTCAAAATCCGAATCTTCTCCCTTAACCAATCCGAAAAACTCAAAAGTTTTTACTCTAAGAAGAGTGTAAAAGTGGCTAAACCTAAAAAGCTCAGATCCTCTGGCCAAAGGTTAAGTTTTTCTTTTATATTTAGTCCAAAAACCCAGCCAAAACACGCACAACACGAAACTGTGCGTTTAACAAAACTGAATAAATTGACTGTTGCCGCGGCGAAGAAGAATTCTTCGCCGCGGCGAAGAATGAAGAAATCCCAATCGTTTCTGGCTTACTTCGCCACGGTGAAGACAATTCCTTCGCCGGGGCGAAGCTCCTTGAAAAGTTCTGAAATTACAGAACTGCCACTCTGCTTGCTTCTTCGTTCGATTCTTCGATTCTTGGCTCTCTTCCTTGGGAACAAGCTTCATTGTGCTTTGTCCTGCTCCGGAACTCTCCTATCTTCTAAGATCCGCTAATTTCTGGGTCAAAACTATCCAATTTTGTCTTTATTTGCTCAAAAAGTCCATTTTAACCTGAAACACGAAAAGTAAAGAATTAAGCAACAATTCAGGTCAAAATGCACTAGAAAGTACCTGAAATCCGACAAAAAGATCTAATAAAAACTGTATAATTTACGGATTATCACTAGCATCCAATACTACAGTGGTGATTACCTAAGAAGCCTAACATGATTCATTTCTCAATCTCACCATGTTCAACAAATATAAGCATTAAAACCCAGGGCAAACACACAACCAAAGCATATTCATATGAAAATAAAACAAACAAACACTTAACCCAATAAAATCCGAATTTCCATCAAAACCCTAACCCAAAATGAGTTAGTTCATAGCTAAATAAACACTACAAATAAGAAAAACGATAATGTTCAAGTTTAACATAATGAAAAGTAAGAGAAAGGACAAGAAATCTCCCCAAATGATGAATCCTATGGTTCAAAATCGAATCTCCAACCTTCTACTCTCTAAAAATTCTCCAAAACTTAATCAAAGAAAAATGTAAAAGCTGCTAAACCTATTTTCTGGATGACCCTGAACTCATTGGCTAAGTGTATCATTTATACCTCACCCAAACTCCTCAGAAAAACACGCACAAAGTAAAACTGTGCGTTTTACAAAACTAAAAATTACAACCGTCACCGCAGCGAAGAGTATTTCTTCACCGCGGCGAAGCTTCTTGAAAAAGTCTGAATTTACAGAACTACCCCTCCGCTTGCATTTTTGCTTGATTCTTCGATCCTAGGTGCTCTCCCTTGGGAACAAGCCTCATCGTGCTTTATCCTGCTTCAGAACTCTCCTATCTTCTGAGATCCGCTTACTTCTGAGTCCAAAATTTACAATTTTGTCCTTATTTACTCAAAATGTCCATTTTAACCTGAAACGTGAAATGTGAAGAATTAAGCCATAATTCAGGTAAAAATGAACTGGAAAGTATCTAAAATCCGACTAAAATGTCTAATAAAAACTATAATCCATGGATTATCAGGAGACACAAAGCCTGCATCTCAGATGGGACTTAGAGATTGTTATGCAGCCTACGGGGGGATTCTTACGGGAAAAGCCTCCTAGAACCCTCAAATTGAGTTGAGGCGCATAAGTCTCATTTATGCGCTTGAGATCCTCGGCTCAATCGAGGATTGTGGTTCCTTGTGCAGCCTATTGGCTAGAGACTTGTTCGACTGAGTAACCTCCATAGTGGCATGATTAGAAGAGCCTGTCGTATTGGGGTATAAACCCCATGCAATGATATCCTTGGAAACCTCAAGGATTATGCCCCTAAGGACTGCCGAGCTTGTAGGGGAGTCAAACATGCGATCAATGGCATGACTACTCGAAGAAGACATGATGATAGCTCGCCTCTAGGTACCTAAAATAGAAGTGAACATGTGTCAAAGCTTGAAAAACTGAGTGACCCATCCACACTTTACTTTCAGTTCAGGTACCTAAGATAGCTCGCGTTAGACAACAGACATATGTGACCTACTAGGGTTTTGGGGTCGCCACCATAAACCCTCCTTAAAGCTAGGACTGCCAGAGAAATACTTAAGAACCTTAATAAGGCCCTAATAGACTCAATGTGGCCACAACAATGGCCACCCACGACCGCGAAAGTCAAGAAAGGAAGTAAAAGAAGGGGTAGAAACCTTACCAGAATAAAAGAATGGGATGAACACACCAAACATTAAGGGGCAGAGGTTGTGTGTGAGTTTTTTGTCAAGCTCAAAGAGTTGTGAGATTATAGCTCAGTCAGGAAGCTACTTGATTCAAGTGATTGCCTAACTTAGCATAAGCTTGTCAAGTTACAACTCGACCTAGCACAATCTAGTCGCGACCAATCCTCACATATATTCAACTAGCTCACAGATAACTTCAGATCCCGGGTATCTCGGAAAGGATCAGATCGATAGCAATTTTTGTGCAATCACAGTGCCCAATCGCAAGAATATCGGAGTTACATTTAGAACTTATTTGTAATCCCTTTATTTTGCTCTTTCCTTTGTACAAAATCTGTATATAAACCCCTTCCAACGATGAGAAAGGGGTTAGCAATTTATTCTAGGACCGTCATTGTAAGCTCTCACAGCAAACACAAAAACAATGGACATAGGCTCAAGAGTTTAACTCGTCGGACCACTTTAAAAACTTTCTTGCCATTTACTTTACCGCATTTATTGTTTATTCATTGTTAGTTATCTGTAATCATGCACATATAAGTTTTGATCCTATCAAAGTCGATCGGAACACTCTAGTTGGTGTATTCTTACATCTGCATTTATCTTAATCAAATTCAAGATTAATGCGATTGCTAGGCAATTCAATACACAACGATTTTTTTGTCACTTCTCACTGTTTCCACTAAGAAAAATCACATTTTGCAGATCTTTAACATCTCTGTCAATCTGAGTTTGTCTTCCAAAAATTTTATAAAAGATGTGACTAAGCCTTGCTTTAGCTTCAGCAACTGGTTTTTTTTTTTGAAAGGCAGGATGGTCTTGTCACCCATGAATGGTTGTAAGACTTACGATTCTCAAGGATACAGCAAATGTTCCTTTCGGTTGCTGTGAGTGTAGAGTTTAATAAGTGCACATATTGCTTCATCTGTTCATTGCTCTGCAATATTTCAAAATTAATTACAAAGGCAAAATTGTGAGTTTGAAAGAATTCTAGCCACAACAATAATATTGAAAGATCAGTGAATGCTCTAATGAAGTTCCATAACACCTACAAAGTTCTCCTAGTAGACAATACAACATGATACCAACTGTCCACTTTAGAACCTGTACCTCAAACAAAATGGATAATGATCTGTGTGTAATACCAACAGAAGTTGCTAGCTTCTATATCATAGAGTTGAAAATGAATAGAGGCATCACACCTGACACCACTCATATCATATGGCTTAGCCCGCACTAAATAGGAACAAGTAAACAGAACATACTTTTTTCTGTCCATATCGAATCTCCAATCTTCTTGACTAATAATATGTACGGTTTGAACATGACACCAACTCTCTAAAGGTTTGCGATGTAGGAAACCATCCTTCCAAATTGTACTTCTTCCCAGCCACATCATTCAAAGCACTAGAGATAATGCTACAGTTGATAAGGGATGCCTAAGTGCATGTAAAATAAAATTCAATTACAGCCAAACCTTTCCTACTTAATTAGTAGATTATTGCTCACAACTTTGCAAGTAAAAAGACTTATGATGGCCGATTTAAGGCTTCGATACTTCAACGCCATCTTCCTTAGGTAGTTTTCAAGGATATAGCAAATATTAACATTATAACTATGTAGAACTTCATAGTAAATTCATATTTTTGTAAAAGCTTAGCTCATGTCTAGCTTATGCAAGGTTTGTAAAGACGCGGTGTTTGGGTAATGGTAAAACAAATAAAAGCATCGCCTAATTGCTTCTAACGACTTTCAGTTAATGAGAAAAAATTTTCCAGATCAACTTTTCGTTGCATTCTCTTTTCTTTCGTTTTTCTTCTACATTGTTCTATTGATTCTTTTCAAAGTTCTTCATGGTATCAGAGCTTTAGACACACATCGAAAAGCTGATCCTAAGGATAACTCGTTAATCTGTTACAGCGTGAAAATGGAGTCTGAACAAGTCACTACTGGTAATGTACAAAGTCTGACAGTTCAGCCAGCTCTACCAACAATCAGTGTAAAGCTACTTGAGAGAAACTACAATTTCTGGAAATCTCAAATTCTACCGGCACTGACAGTTCATGATCTGGATAGATTTATCACAGGTACTAATCCTTGTCCTCCTATGTTTCTAGTGGAAAGTGTAGGCGATGATGAGCAGCTGATAAAAAAACCAAACCCTAAGTATTTTAAATGGAAGAAAACAGATCAATTTCTGTGAGCTGGTTACTTTCATCAATTTCAGAATCGATGTTTAGGCATGTCTCTAAATGCACTAATGCATATGAAATATGGAATACATTAGAGCTTCATTTTAAGTCTTTTTCAAAGGCAAGAATCTTGCATCTTAGGAATATGTTAAATACAACTAAGAAAGAGTCTTAAAGTATCAATGAGTATATCCTAAGAATGAAAGAATTAGGTGATGAACTCAATGCTAGTGGTGTACATATTGCTGATGAGGAACTATTGATGTATATTTTGGATGGCTTGGGAGCTGACTATGATGCGGTGGTAGCTAACCTTACATTGAATATTAGTCGAACCTCATTCCAAGAAGCTCTGTTTTTGCTACATAAACACGAAATGAGGTTGGAAAAACAGAACAGTGCCTTGATGAACTTTCATGAATCCATGTCTTCTACGTTAATGGCTGCCAAAAGCAATAATGTAGAGATAGTTACTCATCAGAATGTGTCTGGAATGCCAGTACAACAATCCACTAATGTAGTAAGTCCACTGACGTCTAGTTATCAAAGTGCTGGTGGTGTAACTCATCCAACTCAACAGACTCAGAATGTGCTATTTGGAGCTTCAAGAACTCCTCATTATGGAGGAAGACCTATGTATATGGGATAGCCAGGAGCTTTAAGGACTGATCTTAATCGTCCTCCTTATACTGAATACTCACAAGCTTATGTTGGTAACTTTGTACCTTTTAATAAAGGAAGAGGAAGAGGTCTAGGCTATCCAAAGCCAAGACTGATGTGTCAAGTTTGTGGAAAAATAGGATATTCAGCCCTTCACTGTTATCATAGGTTCGACTATGATTATCAAGGATTTACAGCAACCAACTATAATGTTCCTGGACAACCTTCAGTAAACTTTAATTTTTTTGGAGAGCCTCCACCATATAATACATCTAGATCAATGCAGAATGCATATTTAGGGACACCACATACTCATGCAGATCCTGTGAATGAGTCTCCTCAAACTTTGGTTGCTGGAATGAATGCATCAACTCAGTACTCTCATGATCACATTGGGAACCTTCATGATTACTCAGCCTATGAACACCACCAATGCATCAGTTACCTAATCAGTGTCCCTCTGGCTCCTCTTCAGACAATCAAAGACCTATCTAGTATCCGCAGAACTCTTCCACTGCTCCTTCTCATACTGGTATCCATGCATCAGGATATCCATCTGGTCACATGCTAGCTACTCCTCAGAGTGTCAAAGACCAGGCTTGGTATATGGATTCAGGCGCCTCCAATCACATGATCTTTGATGCGAATAATATGGCAGTAAAATCAGGATATCCAGGCAACTCTAAAGTCCAAGTTGGTAGTGGAGAGGCCTTAACAATTACTCATACAGGTATGTTAATGTTACCATCTTGTGATGCTCATAGGTTAATACATCTCAAAAATATATTATGTGTGCCAAAAATTGCAAAAAAAATTGCTAAGTATTTCCCAAATTACCAAAGACAATAATGTTTCAGTTGAATTTTATGCTGATCATTGTTTGGTAAAGGATAGAAGCAGCAAGGCCATATTGCTGCAAGGGAAAGTCAAGGATGGCTTGTATCAATTGGCTCTTCCCATTGGTGCTGTTTCTGCTACTACTACTTTAGAGTGTTCAAATTCTCTTTCTCCTCGGCAAGCTTCTACTTCTAGCTCGTCCATAGAAGCATTTCAGAGTTTCTGTTTTCCTGCTTTGGCTCTTAATAATAGCAATAAAGCATCCACTTGTCAGATGCAATCTGCTCCTCAGAATTTACCCTTACTTTGGCATGCTAGACTAGGACATCCTAGTCTTAAGTCTCTTTATTGTGTACTGCAAAAATTAAATGTAAAATTTTATGTGGATGGCAATAAGAACTATGTTTGTGAAGCTTGTGCTTATGGAAAATTATCTCAATGTACCTTTCCTTCTTCCAACACAAAAGCAAAGGGACCTTTAGAATTAATACATTTAGATCTTTGGGGACCAGCCCTTGTTCTTTCTAATGAAGGGCACAGATATTACATCATCTTTGTAGATGACTTCAGCCGGTATACCTAGATTTACCCTCTAAAACTCAAGTCTGAGGCTTATGGTGTTTTTATACAATTTCATGTGTTTATAGAAAACCAGCTGGGTACCCGAATCAAGTGCTTACAAACTGATTTGGGGGGGGAGAGAGAGAATTTAAAGCATTCTCTCAATATCTATCACAACATGGGATCATGTTTAGGCACCCTTGTCCCTATTTACACCAACAAAATGGTATGGTTGAAAGGAAACATAGATCCATTACTGAATTTGGTTTATCCCTTCTAGCTCATGCTTCAATGCCCTTAAAATTCTGGTAGAAAGCCTTTCAAATAGGAACTTACTTACTGAATCTTTTACCATCTGTTGTGCTTGATTATAGTTCACCCTTCCAAGTTTTATTCAAGAAAGAACCTCAGTATAATGAGCTCAAGGTGTTCGGATGCAGTTGCTTCCCTTATTTAAGACCTTACCAAAAACACAAGCTCTCATTCCACACTAAGAAATGTGTTTTTCTTGGTTATAGCCTGGCTCATAAAGGATACAGGTGTATGTCCTCTGCTGGAAGGTTTTATACAGTCAAACAAATCAAGTTTTGTAAAAATGAATTTCCATTTAAAACAGGTTTTGTGTACCAGTCCTATAATAGTGATGTAACTGGATGTAGTTCCTTTAGTTCATCTGGTTTGTAAGGGTCTTTTTCATGGCTAGCCCAACATTCTGGTGTTCTTGAGAAGGATCACTCCTTTACGCTAGAATCCTCTAAGTCCACCTCTCACTTGTTGTCTAACACATAGCAAGATCAGCTAGCTTCAAGTTCCAGTTATTCCTCTTCTAGCATAAACATTACTTCCTCTCAACATACAAATCATGATCAACCTTTCCAGTCAGGTTTTGAAGCTACAAACTCTTCAACCCAGCCTCATACCTCCAATGTTTAACTAGAAGTTGTCCTACCGTTAGCAATACCAACACAATTACGACCTCATCAATCTCCAACTCAAGCTCCTTTACATGTTCAGTCCCTTAAGCCTACGTCTGATAAAACCACTGCCATTGGTATTCAACTTGAAGTTGTCTTACCCATAGCAGCCCCCACCTTACCTACAAAACCAGTCTCTTCTGCTTCTCTTAATACTCATCCCATGGTAACACGGTCCAAAGCTTGTTATTCACAGCCTACTTCCTCTTATCAGATACCAATTCAAGCTTTACTATCTACACAAGTCATTCTTAAGGAACCTCAAACAGTTAAGGAAGCCTTAAATATCCCTGAATGGAAATCTGCTATAGAGGTAGAATATCAGGCTTAGGACTTGATACCGTATGAGTCAGGCATGCATGTAGTCGACAGCAAATGGGTATTCAAAACTAAACTCAATTCAGATGGGACCTTACAAAAGTACAAAGCTAGGCTTGTTGCCAAGGGGTTTTAACAAACCCCTGGCCTAGACTATTTTGACACTTTCTCTCCGGTTGTTAAAGCAGCAACCATCAGGATCATTCTCTCCTTGGCTGTATACAATGGTTGGCAAGTGCAGCAACTTGATGTGAATAACGCCTTCTTAAATGGTGAACTCACAAAGACAGTATATATGCTACCCCTAAGGGATTTGAGCCTGCTTCTAGTACTCAGCAGGTCTACAGAATAAAAAAGGCATTATATGGCCTTAAGTAGGCGCCACGTGCATGGTTCGATAAGCTTCAGAGTGCTCTCTTAGCTTGGGGTTTTCTTAATTCTACCTCTAATATTAGTCTCTTTCAGTATCACAAGGGGTCTGATGTAATATACTTACTTGTTTATGTTGATGATATCTTGGTAACAGGAATTGATTCTTAACTTATTAATCAAGTGGTCCAGGATCTTAATAGTGAATTTGCTTTGAAGGTTCTCGCTGAAGTGAGTTATTTTCTGGGTTTTGAAGCATGTTGAAACAGGAATGGTTTGTCACTCACTCAGTCCAAATATGCACAGGAGTTACTAGCCAAGGCAAACATGAAAGATTGCAATCCATGTAATACTCCAATGGCAATAGACACAAAGCTCATGACCGATGGTGGTGAATGTTTTGATCAACCTACCTTGTATCGTAGCATCATTGGAGGGCTTTAATATTTGACTCTCTTTAGACCTGATATAGCCTTTACTATGAACAAACTTAGTCAATTCCTTCAGCAACCTAAAACTTCACATTGGACAGCCTGTAAATGAGTTCTCAGGTATATCAAGGGTACTATTCAGTATGGTCTTTTGTTTAAACAACAAAAACATTTCAATTTAGAAGCATATGCAGATGCCAAGTGGGCAAGTGATGTTAATGATCGAAAGTCTACTAGCGGGTATGTTGTGTTCCTTGGAGAAAATTTGGTTCAATGGAGCTCTAAGAAGCAGAAGGTTGTCTCTCTCTCTTCCACCGAAGTTGAATATTGTTCCCTAAATCAGGCTGCTACTGAGGTAGTATGGATCCAACATCTTTTTAAAGAATTGGGCATTGCAATCAAACATGTCCCTCTCATTTGGTGCGACAACATGAGTGCAGGGGCGTTATCTTCTAACCCCGTATTTCATGCCCGAACCAAACATATCGAGATCGATGTACACTATGTAAGGGAGTTGGTTGCGACGAAACAATTGACTATGTAATATGTCTCCTCAGAATTTCAAAAAGCCGACATCCTAACAAAAGCCTTATCAGGGAACAGATTTAGCCTGCTCAGGGAAAAACTGAATGTGATCTCTGCCTTACCATAGTGAAAAAGGTCTTAAATACATACTAGGAAATGATAGTGAGACTACATACTACTGAAGTTGAGTGTACTAGATGCATACTGGAAACTGTTGATGGTCTTCCTGTTTTTTTTTCTGAGATATGCTGCGACTTTGTTCTATGAAGTAACTGATCTTTACGTGCTGTTGCTTTATTCTATGAAGCAATACTCTGTTTTACAATACTGCACTATTATGAGATAAACTGCAGTATTGTTCTATGAAGCAACTGATCGATCCTGACATGCTACTGCTGTATTTTCTGAAGTAACTACTTCTAACATGCTGTTGTTATAGTATACGTGAAGCTGAAAGGGTGTTATTATAAAAAGGAGTAATTTTGAATCTGAACAACGAAGAAAGTTTTGTTTAAGGGGGAATATTAGAATATGAAGGTATACTCGAAGACAATGGAGTATGTCTAGCTTAAGGGAGAATATTAGCATTATAACCACGTAGGACTTCATAGTAGATTCATAGAAGTTAGTCTGGGTTATTTTTGTAAAAGCTCAGCTCATGTCTGGCTTATGCAAGATTTGTAAAAACGCAGTGTTTTGGTAATGCTAAAACAAATAAAAGCATCACCTAACTGCTTCTAACGACTTTCAGTTAATGAGCAAAAATTTTCCAGATCAACTTTTCGTTGCATTCTCTTTTCTTTCGTTTTTCTTCTACATTGTTCTATTGATTCTTTTCAAAGTTCTTTAGCAAATGATCGTCTCTGTTATTGTGAGGGTAGAGACCAACAACTGGACATATTTCTTCCTCTGTTCAGCGCTCTAATACAGTGAAAAACACAAAAGAAAAATCTTGAGTTTGGGAGACCTCTTGCTACAAAATTGATATTTAAAGATTAATGAATGCAGGTTCAGTTCCTCTAACACTAACCGAGTTCTACAGGCAAGCAATATAGTACTAATTGTTCACTTTCTAATCAGTGCACCTAACAAAATGGATACCAATCTGTGAATCACACCAGCCATAAGCTACCAACAATCAAACTAAACATGGCTGAGAACTTCCTCCCCTTACAAGTATAGCTTTGCTAATCCAGTAAATAGAACAAGCCCATGTTGAATCTCCAATCCTTTTTACTGCTAATCCGTACAATTCAAACAGGACGCCTATACTCTTTATAGGTTTGTGATGCACGAAACCACAGGTCCCAATCACATTATACTTTTTTGCAGCACCAGAAACAATGCAATCAGGAAAGGAAGAAGGATTGAGATATGCATGGCTGCTGTAGAATCACTCTCCAACTAGAGAAAATTCCAGACCTGCGCGGAACAAACTAAATATGCTTTAAAAAACTCTTTTCAATTGAATTTATACTTCTACTAAGCCCATTATCTAATACTTTAAGTTCAAGTTTGCTATATGCTTTTCACTTTGACACGCTCAAATAATTTTCAATGTCTCAAATAATTTTCAATATCTTTTCTGTCAAATTAAACTGGTATCATTGCTAAATCAATCACGTCGGGAGAAAACTATTCTCTGGATTACTAATTAAATTGAACAGCTGTCTGTTATGAAGATATTGTAACATTTATCTCAATTCCATGATGAAATCTAAACTAGCTAACATTTTTAAGAGACACAGATAAGACACTATTAGGTTTGTTTGATTTATAATTCTTTAACTCAGTGAGCAAAAGAATATTATTTTCAAAACAATTATCTTTAAAATGTAAATAATTTATAAGTGAATTTTTTTAATTTTCTCTAAATTTAATTATCCATAGGTACATTATTTTAGACCGATTTTAATTAATAATACTTCACTTAATTCACCAACAATGAAATTAAGCATTTGATGGACCCAAATGTAGAATATTTTAAGTAGGTCTCAAAATATACAAGTTGTATTTTATTATCCAACTAATATATGTTGAGAACCTACTAATAGCTTAAACTTTTAGGTGGATCACAGCTTAATATAGTATCAAAATCAAAAGTCTAAAGTTTGAATCCTCACATTGTAACTGGATAAAAGAAAACGAAAAAAAATTAAAGGTTCATGTAAAGGGGTCTATTGGACTAATATATGTTGAAGATGAGATGATAACTTAACATTGGAGTTTAATGTTTTCTCCATGCCGCAACAAAAGTCTTTTCCATTTTCTAGCAAATTTTCAATTTTTACTGTCTTTTTTATTTATATTGTATTGTTTATATTTGATAATCATTTAATGTTGAATTGTTATAGTTGTTGACCACTTCAATAATAAGGAGCCATACAAACGTATTCGAGGGTCCTACAGGCGATTTGGGCCTATTTAATAAGTAGCCGCTGTAGGATTTCTCTAAGTTATTAATTTATTATTGGGTTTGGGCTTAGGAATAAAAATCCTTGTGAATTGTAATACTAGGTTTTACACTATAGACCTATAATATAAGCCTCATTTTCTCTTGTATGTGTGTGATAGCAAATTATAGGACAAATTACTTTCATTATGACGAGAGAGGTGAGCCAATATTACAATAATATTGACTCTGTTGTATGTATCCTGTTAATTAGATGAATTAGGGTAAATCGTGCATATTTCTTATTTCTCTTTACTATTTGTGGTTCGTGTGTGTTTATTGTTTTTGATTTCATGTTACATCAAGATTGTTTCATGAATAATGTTACCTTCACAAGTTACAAATCTAATTTTCCAACTCACCGAAGATTTGTATACATATAAGTCCTAGCCATGAGTATGAACAAATAATCTTCCCAAAGTCTTTCTTTTTAATCCAGATCTTGGTTTCTCAAATTAGAGTTATTTAGGTAGACCTATTTTATTTAATTTTGATGTTAACTTATTCTTTCTTTAATCGTTCAACTAGCATTTGTTAAATAAGAATTATGTAAACTGAGATCTAAGGCCGCATGTATGCAAGCACTAGATGTGTATATAAGCACCAACTCTACCCAATTAATCCTATTTTGTCCAGTAAACCCCCTTCATTAGATTTACATTAATTAAGTTTATAGTCATTGTATATTATATATTACATTGACTTTGATCGAGTCTTTTCTTTAATCGTTCAATTAGCATTTTTTAAATAGAAAATATATCGATATATATTTACATATAGAAGCAGAAGAGAATATGATATCGATCGAAGAGAGAAGGAGATTAATACCATTCATGTTTAGTGGCACGTCCTTGCTGGGTGCTGTGACAATACTGGACAGAAGAATCTTGGAAACTGCTGCTCTCATCCACACAATTACTTTTTAGTTTCCGGCCAAAATATTCAGGCTCAAATTAATGCACTTTTTTCATTACTTTAACCACTGCACTTGTACATAGGTATTTCTTATTATTAGTAATGCACTTTTTTCATTTATAATAATGATTATTATTGAATTGCTCCATTGGCTATTCATGCTCTTAATTTTGATGATAATTGATCGGATTGCTTGAAATGTATAATATGATTTTATATCCCACTTACTTTTAGTTGATTTTATCGGCTTTCTTAAATCTTTTGATTACCATACATGGAATGAAGTTCTTAAGAATATCAGTACATATGCTTGCAAAGAAAAGGAAAAAACAAAAAATTTCGATATTTTCCATGTTATGGTTTTTTACTCTAAAAGTATTTAACTAAGCTATTATATTATGAACTCATTTTAAGGTAACACTAATATATATTATATTACTCAGTTTTGGTTCATGAATTCCGAATCGGTTACTAGTTCATCCCAAATTGAAAACTGGTTTTGGAACCGGTTTCAAAACCCAGTTTTCTTAAAAATCCCTAAATCTAAAATATGCAATCCTATCTATTTTAAACCCTATTTTGTTTCGTCCTAACTCTTCCGCCACTTCCGTTCACTTCACTTCTCCACAACCAGTCAGCACAGCATCAACTATAATACTTTTTTAATCAATGATATGCATTAGCTAATTGTAGCTTGCGTTAATTAATAGAGTTTTATACTATTAAATGCATAGTATTACTTCGGTTTATAACATGCATTTTGTTGCTTTTTCGAGCGTTTGGTATGACAATTATTCTATATTACCATTATAAATATAATAGTCAATTCTTCCCAATTCCAACATTCTATGTGACAGGGATTCGTTCCAGCAATCTCTACCCACATATTTTTAATTTAAATCTCTGCAAGTGATATTGATATAAAATATTTATTTGTGATTTATGAGAGATTGCATATCATTCTGAAAGCGATTGATGGAAATAATTATCTCATGCTTGCAACATGGTTTTTTTTGCTGAGGGTTGATTATTTTGAGTGTTGCATTTATCTATTTATTGTTATTGACTATAGTCAGTATGGTTTGTCGATAGGGCAAAGAAGTTGGAGATGAATGCTTTCTTTAAACTTGAGGATTTGGTCAAAGAGTTGCGAATTGACATTGACAAAAAATTGGAGCCTGAGCTAGATGCTCATCAATGTTGTATTTATAGGGTTCCTAAATATCTTCGTAGCATAAATGAAGAAGCCTACACTCCTCAATTAGTTTCAATAGGTCCTCTTCACTATGGAAAAAAAGAATTAGCTAATATGGAAAAGAAAAAAAGAAAATATATGAAAAGTTTTCTTGAACGAATAATAGTAGAGAAGCGAGATAAAATTTTATACTTCATCAAGGACAATGAGAACAACATCCGTAATTGTTATGTAAAGACATCTAAACTCGAGAGCATTGAGTATGTAATGATGATTCTATATGATGCTATATTTATCATAGAGTTATTATTAATGTATGAATCCAATTATGGTGAAAGTGATTTTTTACTATCTACATCAACGCTACACGCATCTTTATGTAGGGACTTTCAATTACTTGAAAATCAACTTCCATACTTTGTCCTCGAGGAAATATGTATGTTAGCTCTCGTTGGCCTTAACGTGCCTACCTTTATGGAGCCTTCACGTTCTTTTTTTGGTTGTTTCAATAGTTTGGAATTGAGTAGATTAACCCTCGAGGTGGCAGTTAAACATTTAATCGATTGGAGAAGAATTACTATATTGGAACACTACCGAAGATATGCACAGAGGAATGGATGGATTCATGATTTACCTTGTGTAGTGAAGTTGCTTGAGTCAAGAGTGAAGTTCAAGTGTTTTGAAAGAGAGCATAGCTTAATTGACATAAGATTGGAAAAACGAAACCAACAAATCCAATGTTTTGAAGTACTTGAGATGCAAATACCATAGTTAAAAATATTCGACACCACTGAAAGTCTACTTAGAAACATTATGGCTTTGGAGCAATGTCATTACCCATGGTATACTCATGTTTGCAATTATGTTAGGATAATGAATTATCTTATTGATACTGAAAAAGATGTGGACTTACTTGTTGGAAATGGAATTATTTCCAATTATGATATCGGCGACAATGCTTTGGTAACAAATATGTTTAACAAACTTGGCCTATTTATCAATTGTAGAAAATCCTCTTACTTTGACATTTGCGAGGAACTCAAGGGACACTGTAACAATCCATGGAGCAAAACGAAAGCAACTTTGAAAAGAGTATATTTCAACAATCTTTGGAGAGGCACAACAATAGTTGCAGCAGTTTTACTCCTACAGCTCACTATCATACAAACCATATGTTCTATTTTGCAAGTTGTGTTTGTGTAATTCATATTTGCAAGTTGTGTGATTGTAATGTAATTTTGTATTGAAGCTTGTTGTCTTAACAATGTAAAATGCCTGCTATGTATTTCATTATTTCTCATTCACTCACTCTAGCATGTTTCAATTATATTCAATCTAGTACAGTCCATTCTAATAATCTAATATGCATTCTTAATTTTTTTTATGGATGACAAAAATGGTGGATTCCACATGAATTTCTATCCAATCTAGTACAGTCCATTCTTATAACCTAAGGATGGATATTGGATTAGATTTTTGTGGATAATGGATTGGATTATGGATTACTCAATTCATAAATTTTAATATGCATGTTTAATCTTATTTTTTGTACTTTTAATCAAGGCTTCCTATTTTCATATTAATTTTTGTAACTAGTCAAAATACAAATTTTCCTTCATACTAATTTGTGTTTTAATAAGCATTTAAAAATTTATTATAACAATATTTTATTAGCAGTCACTAGTCAACCATTGTTGATGGGTCAACGATCGATCAACCATTGTTGACCAGTGATTAACAACTGTTAAAGGTGGCACGTTGGTGTTGCCTTCGATCTAGTTTGGATTAGACTTCTCCGATCTATAGGAATTTGGTTGAATCACTAAATTTCGACACTTATTTTGGCCATAGAAGATGGTGGTGAATATTTCATAGCCTTTTGATGCCAAAATCAATGCCAAAATCCGATGATTCAATCGGATTCTTATAGATCAGCTTGTATTGATTTTAACAGGATCAGATTTGACTCTAACGGATCGCCTTTGACCGGCGTTGATTGTCGACAATGGTTCCCAACAACCATTGCCATTTCAATTTTTTTTTTTTAATTATTAAAGGATTATGAAATTCATTGAACTTTTTTTTTTTTTTTTTTTAATTTGAAGAATGTATAAATAATGGATAATGGATGAGATATTAGATGAGTAATACTATATTTACAAACCAATTTCACAAACTTTCTTTAATAATTCCAATGTGGCAGCTTGTAATTAGTCAACTCACAAATGGGTGTCGTCCGCTCGCTATGGCTCCCACCTGCCTAATTACAAGCTGACCAATTGCAAATTGTCGCACAGGTGTTATAAGAGAAAGTTTGTAAGATGGAGTTATAAACTAATCTTTAATGGTATTAGATATCCGTAATCTAGTCCAACCCATTTGGATTAATATGGATTCGTATCCATACTGATTCATTTCATATATGGACTAGATCCAATCCAATCCAAATTACATAACACATGCCTACTGTGTGGTAGCTGTGGCTTTCAAGGTGAGGAAATCAACTCACGTCAGGATACTATCATGCTGCTATTAACCTTTACTTAAACTACCCGAGCATGCACTTAATGTTCAATTGCTTATTTATCTTTATCAAATTCAAGATTAATGGGATTGTCAGATCCCGACGCCGGCAAAAGTTTTCTGGAGAGTTAAATGACACCTCCAACGCTAACTGATCAATGTCCGGTGATCAATCTATTAGTACCAGTGGTGTTGCCTAAATCATCACTTTTGTAGTTGTTTCTAGAAAACTGAAACTTCAACTATAGATCTCGGCCAAATCAAGCCTTCAATGACTATGAAACTTGGACAAATATGTTTATATTTTATCTTCAATGACTGAAGAGTAGCAAACTTTTGTAGTTCTATAATTTAATGAAAAAAACGTAATGTATAAGCTTTAAGACATGGTTCACACAAATAAGGCTAATCCTGCTTGGAAATTCAATACACAACACTTTTTATGTCACTTGTCAATGTTTCCACTAAGAAAAATCAGATTTTGCAGATCGTAAACATCTCCGTCAATCTGCATTCTGTCTTCCCTAAAATTTTATAAAAGATGTTGACTAAGCCTTGGATTTATTCTCTTTAGCTTTAGCAACTGGTTGTGTTTTGAAAGGCAGGATGGTCTTGCGACCCATGAACGGTTGTAAGACTTCTGCTACTTCAACACCATCTTCCTTGTGGTAGTTCTCAAGAATACTGCAAATGGTCCTTATGTTGCCGTGAGTGTAGAGTTCAATAAGTGCACATATTGCTTCGTCTGTTCATTGCTCTGCAATATTTCAAAATTACAAAGCAAAATTGTAAGTTTGGAAGAATTCTGGCCGCAAAAATAATATTGAAAGATCAGTGAATGCTCTGATTAATTTCCATAACACCTACAAAGTTCTACTGGTTAACAACAACATGATACCAACTGTCCACTTTAGAACCAGTACCTCAAGCAAAATGAATAACCAGATATAGAAGTTGCTAGCTTCTATATCATAAAAGAGTTTGTTTATTTTGAAAAAAAATGAATAAGGGCATCACACTACTCATATCATATGGCTTAGCCCGCACTAAATAGGAACAAGTAAACAGAACATGTTGTTTTCTGTCCATATCGAATCTCCAATCTTCTAGACTGATAATCTGTACAGTTTTGTTGATGCTCGTTTTCGGCACCAACCAATTGTCACGTGGGTTTTGCTCTTTGATGAATTAATGCACGTGATAATGGATATATGAAATGAAATAAATGTAGNAATCCATTTTTAATTGTTAAATCAATCTTAATTAGATACGAAAAAACTATTAATTTTCGTGAAAGTCATCGGAGAAAAATAATTAAAGAAATATCTATTAATTAATGTTAAATCTAATAGAATTCTCTAATATCCACCAAGGAAAATTTTGCGAGGCTATACCAATACGTTTTGAGGTTCAAATTAATTAATGCTCTTAGTTAGTCATTACTTATTCACTTTCTTAATTTGATATTAATTAAGTATTAGTGAATGCAGGTTCAGTTGCTTTAACACCAACTGTGCAGTACTAATTGTTGACTCACACCAGCCATAAGCAACACAGTACTAATCGTTCACTTTCTAATCAGTGCAGCAAACAAAATAGATGACAATCTGTGAATCACACCAGCCATAAGCTACCAACAATCAAGCTAAACATGGCTGAGAACTTTCTCCCCTTATAAATATAGCTTTGCCAATCCAATAAATAGGAACAAGCCCATGTTGACTCTCCAATCTTTTTGACCGATAATATGTACAGTTCAAACAGGACACCTATACTATCTATAGGTTTGTGATGTAGGAAGCCACACATCCAAATCACATTATGCTTCTTTGCAGCCGCATCATTCGAAGCACCAGAAACAATGCAATCAGGAAAGGAAGACGAATTGTGATCATATGCAAGGCTGCTGTAGAGTCACTCTCCAACTAGAGAAAATTCCAAATCTGCCGCAGGGAACAAACCAAATATGTTTTATACTTCAAGTTCAAGTTTGCTATATGCTTTTCACTTTGACACGTTCACATAATTTGCCATTTTTTTTTTTTCTCACAAATTAAACCAGTACCATTGCAAAATCAATCAAGTCGGGAGAAAACTATTCTCTGGATTACTAATTGAATTGACCTGCTGTCTGCTATGAAGATATTGCAACATTGATCTCATTGTCTGTAACAGTGCCAAAAAATTACAGAACAAAATTTATAAATTTGAAAGAATTTCAGCCATGACAATGAGAACAAAAGAAATTGGGAGCGCTACCAAGTTCTGTGGTTCAATTGAATCAATTCCATTATCAAATCTAAACTAACTATTAAGTTTGCATATCTTTAAAATGTCAATAAATTGAACATAATTTGTACAGTAAATTATTCCACTTTATTTTATTGTTCGTTGACAATAATTTTAGTTCAAACGGGAAAATTCCACAATGATAATCCAGATGACTGAAGAGAAGCAAACTTTTGTGGTTCTATAATTTAATGAAAAATCCTGAAAACATAATGTATAAATTTGAAGACATGGGTCACAAAATAAGGCTATCCTGCTTGGCAATTTAATACACAAAAGTTTTTATGTCAGTTTTCAATGATTCCACTAAGAGAAATCAGATTTTGCAGATGTTTAACATCTCCTTCAACTGCATTAGTCCTCCAAATTTTTTATAAAGGACGTGACTAAGCCTTGGATTTCTTTCCTTTTAGTTTCAGCAACTGGTTTTGTTTTGAAAGGCAGGAAGGTCTTGCCACCCATGAATGGTCGTAAGACTTCTGCTACTTCAACACCATCTTCCTTCTGGTAGTTCTCAAGGATACAGCAAATGGTCCTTGCAGCAGGTGTTGACAGAATTAGTGGTCAGAAACATAACGGCTTCAGAGCTGGACTATCAAATTAATATTCTGATTTATTACAATTAATTGTGTTCTTCAACTACGATACAACTGTGAAGTAAATGTACATTCAAGCAGAATTAAGCATGAGAAGCTAGAAACCAGCAGAGCTTTCAATTAAAAGAAAAATATATAATCTCTTGACTAATAGCAGGCTAATTGCTGCTAATTATTCAAAGCAGAGAGGTTTGATATAGTTTAACTAAATTAGAGGGGATTTGACTAAAAATTTACCCACACTACATGATGTGAGATTCTTAGCACCGAATGAGGAAATTCTAGAAAGAAAGAAAGAAATTAAAAAAAAAAAAAAAACTTTCTAGAGAAACAAACAGAAAATTTAGAGAGAAAAACTTCAAAAATTAGAGCTATTCTATTTCTTCAATATTGAGTTTATAAAACGCAGCGTTTCATCTGACTTGTCCAAAGCGTAACACTTCGTTAACTGACTAACAGATGTTGTTAATTTCCGTTATTCCGAACTTGTTGCCTTAACGTTTCCTGTCAAACGAACATTACCAGACTTTAATAAACACTTCAAACTGCCTTTTTATCAAACACTTCTCCATAGCAGCTGCTGAATAAATCTTCTGAGCTCCTTTCCTCAACTGCATTTTCAACCTCACCGTTACTATTGTCTTCATTAACGCATGAATCTTATAATCCTAGGAAGCATATAACACAATCCAGAAGAAGAATAGCAAAAGAATTTTCGTTGTTCTACTATTCAAAAACAAATCATGAATTATTGTATGAGCCAAATTTTATAAAATATTTTAGAATTAGAAAACAAATTTTACCTAACTATACTAGTTGAAATATATATAAAATAAAGATTTCATATTGTGATGTAACAATGAAATCTTATTTGGTCGCTCTTTTTATTCTATTCAATGTGCCTTTATTTTATTTATATTATTTTAAAAAATTAAATATGACTTTAGTGGCTGACTTTATCTCTCTTTTTTAACTATTGAATTGAAATATATTACGACCTAAGTTAAAATCATTATCCCATTATTATTCTCATTTATTTCTACAAATCAAATACTACCTAATATTTTCACTATTGAATTGAAAGAATTTTTGTTTTAAAAAACTAAAAAAAAAGAAATTAATGATAAAAGTGGATGCAACAGGAGTGCGTTCCGTGATTGTAAACAATTTTATTATTATAAGCAAATTTTCTATTTACAAAGTTGAAATTCTAATTGATATGATTATTGACCTAAATTATCAATTTATTATAAGCTACAGTAATGAGTAATTTTTTGTTTTTGCAATTAATTTGTTGTTAACACATCAATATCGTATAAATTTTGGATTATAACCTTTTATAATTTTATTATTTAAAGTTTAACTTTTATATAGTTGTTATTTTTCACAATCAAAAGCATTCAAGTATTATCTATTAAAAAAAAAAAATGATTATCTAATTTATCCAGGCCGACTTCAAATCAGATTTGTCGCCTATTTGAGTTGATGTGGCATTTTAATGTATTTTTTTAACTAAATATATTTTATATTAATTACGTAAACCCCACTTGATTGAAGTAAGTCTTTCTTGCTTATTGGAAATTATTATATAAGCAACATGTGCTTTAAGAGAATATTAAAGCACCCCGTGAGCGTTCAGTCTTCCAAACATATTGAGTGAGACGAGTCCATACGTACCATACTAGACAACAACTCTCATCAATATGCATTGATTTTTTCAGCATTATGGTTTGCTCTTCATTATTTGCTGCAGTGAACGTGAATCATGCATGATCTTAGACATATTTTGAGGGGCCCAAGGCCACCTTGAAAAGTTTCTCTCAGCAGTTAATTACTGTTAACTCTATGATGCATGACAAGCCAACCACTTCAATATTATCTATCGATTGACAATTACATTTCAATCTTTTAGCTCCTTCATTTAAGGCCTGCACACTGGTCAAAGGACTTTAGCCCAAGGGAAGTCTTCCTTTTTCATTCAATTTCTCTTTTTATTTTTTATTTTCTTTTCGTAGTTGTTTTTATTTTTTAAATGTGGTTACCTTCTTTTAATCCCTTTACCATTTTAAGTAGTTATTTTCTGTTAATTATCTATTGGGTATGACTAGATAATCATCTACGACTACATGTGGTCATCAAATTTTTTGGTGTTGAGGGTGAAAATGTAAGGACGTGGTGAAATAACATTGAACAAACTTAAGTGAAACAGATGTACATATTACATCCATATATATCACTTGTAGAAAAATGATAGACACATTTTGTTTTATTCTATTTTTCACCTATAGTTACAGTTATAGATGATTTTATAATGTCATAAATTTTAGTAAAAAGACACATTGACATATGTGGGCCATCTCTTTTAAGAATTTATATAAGTTTTTATTTTCAAGGTCCTTTATGTATTAACTTACTTGCAAACAATTGTTGGCTATTTCATATCCTATTAATTATTCACTTGTTAGAAATATGTAAAATTCTTACTGCTTTGCTGGAAGGAGGATGTTGAGAAGGTCAAATTACAAGTTAGAAAATAAGAAGTGCTGGGTTACTTAAAATTTCCTAACTAAAATGAAGAAAACGAAGTTAGTGGTTGAAGAAAAGGAAACGTCTTGAAGATTTGATGAAACTTCAAAACCTGTTAAAGTCCGTTAGTTTTTAAATAAAAGTGATAATGTTTTAATGTGTTCTTGTTTATTAAAACATAATATTTTGTTCTTCCTTAAGCAGCAAAAAACACAGATCCTACATCTTGCTTTTGTTATTTTGTGTTTGTTTGTAAATGATTAAAGAGTAATATTATATTTACAAAGA
Organism: Pistacia vera; assembly: GCF_008641045.1. Lineage (NCBI taxonomy): Eukaryota > Viridiplantae > Streptophyta > Magnoliopsida > Sapindales > Anacardiaceae > Pistacia > Pistacia vera. The sequence goes on along the minus strand of NW_022196679.1, from coordinate 585,819 downwards.
TTGTATACAAAGTCTTCGGTATAAAATGACATGACATTATTTATGCATTATCATGTAATTCACTATCATTAAATGTGTATTTATAAAATTGATTTTTTATATTAGTTTTTTCAATTCTAATCTAACACATCATTTTGTAGGAAAAATTTTGTATAAAGTATTTATAAATGTGTATTATTCATGATTGTATGGCTGAGATTTTCTTTTATAAAGAATCACTTGGATTGCCACATCAGATCAGTTTTTAACAATATGAGCATACTGTAAATACATTTGAGAAGTTCATTTCTCTATAAGAAATTACTGATTGTTTAGTCTTCACAATGCAGAAGACTTAGTCTTTCATTTTATATGCATTCAATTTTTTTTATTATTAGCTACAACGTGAATCATGCATGATACTAGACATATTTATAAGGGCTAACTGTATGATGCATGTAAGACAACTAACTGTATGATGCATTCAATTTATATTTATTGATTGACAAATACAGTTCATCTTTTAGCTCCTTCACTTAAGGCCTGGACACTGGACACTGGACACTGGGTAAAAGACTTAGCCCAAGTCTTCCTTGTTCATTCAATTTCCTTTTCTATTTTTTTTTTTTTTTTAAATTTTGAAAAATTTTGATTGCCTGTCTCTTACCCCTTTACCATTTTGATTATAACTCTCTACTGTTTATATCTATTGGGTATGACCAGCTACAGTTTAACATTTACAAATGGTAGGAAAATTATTGAAGCACTTAAGCTTGTGATGTTTGTGTGATTTCTTTTGCTCAATGATTGTAGTTGGCTTCAGAAGTTGCCAGACATCATATGGATTTGCTTTTTTCTGTTTCTTCATCATCATCATCTGCAGATCAGAATTATTGGGTATGACCAGCTACAGTTTAACATTTACAAATGGTAGGAAAATTATTGAAGCACTTAAGCTAGTGATGTTTGTGTGATTTCTTTTGCTCAATGATTGTACTTGGCTTCAGAAGCTGCCAGACATCACATGGGTTTGCTTTTTTCTGTTTCTTCTTCATCATCGTCTGCAGATCAGAATTATTGGGGATGACCAGCTACAGTTTAACATTTACTTGGAAACTTTATATGAAACACGTTTAGTATACGGAAAATAAAGCTTATATAAGTTTTACATTTTCAATATTTATTGTTTTATTATTACAATTTCAAAAATTGAATATTTATTCAAGATTCCTATTTCAGCTAATTAATTCAATGATTATTCTCATTCTTCCCATTTTTGTAAATCTTGTCACTCCAGCTAGAGAGCAGTACTATGGTTTATAAATCAAACTGCGATTAATAATTTGATTGAGTCAAACGATTTTAATCCATTTAATACAAATTATTTCTATTGGCTTTTACAAGAGCCGTATCTACCACGCTTGTCCTGGGACTTTTATTGTTTTGTTCATGTTTTGGTTTCTTAAATAATTGATTTTGTGAGATTTGGTCTAAGGAATTAAACACAAATTTATAAATAAAAAAATGGTTTTGATTAGCGCTAAAAAGTCAGATATACCCTCAACCTGTTAGTTTCACATTAACGTCTGTCAAGTTGAGAAAACAATTATGTTAATAAAAAATAACTGTATCATTGACAATAACAGACCAAAAACATAGAGATGACAATCAGTAGGCTCATAAAAATTTAGTGGATCTTTTGAATTTACTTTTTAAAACGTTATGTTAGCATATATCTTGGAATTTAAAGGATGATATTTTATAATTTCACAAAAAACAAGGTTAAAATAATCTTTCAGTTTTGATCTGTACTGCCATATCTTCATCTTCAGTTTTCTTCTCCCTCAATCTTTCAGGAACCAATCAAAACTTACAATCAATCTCCTTCAATCTTCCTCCAAGTGTACAATCAATCTCTCCGCACATTTTTTGATGCATAATGAAGTATAATTAACCAATTTGCAGATCATATTAGGGGTAAATATGTCATTTAATTATAACAGTGCCATTATTATTTTCCACTTTTAAAATCTCAAGGCGGTTTGATTGGCCTACCAAATAACAGAACCTCCCAAGGAATACAATAGCCTAAAGAAATCACTTTATTTACAATAGTAGCCATTGATTTTTTTTTTTTTTTAAACTAAAATTTTGGGAAACCAACGTCTTTATACCAAGAAAATATTAATTCAGGGAAGTAAAATTTCTAATAATCTGATATTTTCTCTTAAAACTGCTTATATTTTCCTGAGAAAGTTTAGAGGCTCTAAAGAGAGTCTTTTTTTACTCTTAGGGGCGTTTGGTTTAGGAAATGTTGGATTATTGAGAATATTAGATTACTGGTAAGTTAAATTACCTTGAAGATTACTAAGAATCTTTAGTAAAATGTGTTTGGTTAATTGATGTGTATGTTATATTAATATGTTTGGTTGGGAGAAATAAATTAATGGGTATGTTATTTAAATTACTGAATTGTCTTCTAATTAAATATTATTATTAATGTGCATATTATCGTACATTCCTATATTTCGGAAAAATGTTTAGATATATATTTTGTTTTACTATTTTTTTTCAAATAATTATAATTGTAAATGATTTTTAATGTGACAAATTTTGGTAATTTTAAGACTTATCTAATTGCAAAGTTGATTGGTAAAATTGCACATACAAGTACTTTAATTATAAGATGAGATACTATAGTTAATGCATATAATATACATTCACCTCATTTTATTTAAACTTAATATACATTCACCTCGTTTTATTAATTTAAACTTTGAAATCTGTATTATTAGATTGCCCACAAGTACTTTCTAATCAATGATTTTAATAAATGAAAATAAAAAACTTAATTTACATACCATAATCCTAATTTCCTTTACATCTTCTTTCACTAATTATATATGCACTATTAATTAAACATCAAACTCCAGGTCAAGATGCATGCTAAGGATATAAATTTGAAAATCAATAATGAGACATAAGTTACTAATTGATAAATTCCAAGAGTTCTGGAACACAAGAATTCTTTTCAACATAACAAAACAAGAACAAGTGTTATATTGAAGTATTATTTCAAATTTAAAGATAATTACAATCACAAGGATAATATATATATTTTTTTCTATAAATTATATGCAAGAATTTAACAATGTATATAAATTTTTTTTTTTTTTTTTTTGTATATTAAAAGAATCTAAATGATAATATATGTGTATTGTATAAGTTTATTGTTGATACATTAAGAAGTATTAATTTAATAACTTGATATAAAAACTTGAATAATACACTTTAAATGTTGTATCAATGAATAATCTTAATAATAAATAAGATAAGTACTAAATAAAAATTAAAGACATTACAAATACATATTTTTCAAATACAATCATAAGTTATAAATTATTATGATGCAATAGGTATGATGTAATATACTGTATAGCATCATTAATGTAGAAATTAAATATTCTCATTTGGTGAAAGAGATTAGGTTGACGGCTCGACTTATCCATAAAATAGGTTCATGTGATTCATGCTTAGAGCCCCACACCTCCACTCCACAGTCCACACTTATCAATAGCTATTGACTACCAGGTCTTTCTTTATAAATTTTCCTCTTTTGTTATTTGTTTTGTCTATATCTACAACTATTAATCTCTCGTGATTTATTTCTATTTGGTCAACCAAATCATTGTAGTCTAGCATTATCACTTCAATATCTTTAAAATTTCTTTTCTTAGTTACATTAGTGACAATTAAATAATAATTGTGTGTAATTTCTCACATTCATATCTTCGTATATATTAATTAATGATAACACCATTAATCGCAAAAGTTATTTCAAAATTTTCTTGAGTCTCAAGTGGTGTATAATCTCATATGGTGTTGAGATTTAAAAGAAGTGGTAAATTGGTGACTGCCGTGACATGACATTGTCAAATAAAATGACACATAATTTGGGATGTGAATTTTGTAATATCTTTCAAAATGTAATTTTATTTTAAAATTTAATTAATTACTTCTTAAAATACAATTTCTTTTATCTTTTTTACCTATCAATCATTTATACTATAAGGAAAAGTAATATTTTTGGGTTGTCTCTACGTGCCTCTTAAAGGCACATGTTAAAACTTTAGAAGATAGAATATTTAATATTATGTTATGTTAAAAATTGTGTTTTTTATTTCTTATATATAAATATGCATCAGAATAGATATATATATATATATATATATTTTTTTTTTTATCTTTTAGAAATATACGTTAGGACAGCCTTCGCTGTTTTCCAAACCAACCCTAAACGAGGTTGCTATGTTGCGTAATATTTTAGATTGTTTGTGTCGTAAGAAACATACAAGCCATGCGTTTCAAACGGATGGGGTGGAGGCATGCCACTGTAATAAAAAATTTAAGATAATCGTTAAAGCTGATAGCATTATTGATGTAGAAAATTAATTAAAAATCATATGTTTTTCTTGTTTGATCAATGGCTCCACTTATTGATTTGAGTAGGTGTACGTGTTTGGATTTTTCTTGTTAATTAGCCCCAATCTCACTAATATCAATATCGTCATCTAGCTGCTTTTATTTGAAAGACATATGTATTATAATGAATGGTTCTGGGTTTTTGAGACCTCTCTTTAAGAGTAGAGTATCATACATGACTTTTTCTTGCTAATCAGCCCCACACTTTCAATATCATCTAATAAAATATATATTTTATTTTGAAAATGAAGAAAATTGAAGATGGAGTACTTATAATATAAATTGAACTTTTGCTAATCTTGTAGATCTAGAGAAGAGGAACAATAATCACCAAATGTAGCACAGATGAGAGGAGGAACAATAGTTACCAAATGTAGTCGGAAAATTTTCTCAATTGAGAGTAATTTTTTTTTTTTTTTTTAAATTTAACAGTTATTTTGTTAAAAACTTTAACAAAAATTGTACAATTATAAGATGAGATACCATATTGCATATAATATATTATTTAATTTAATAATTGATATTACTGTTGGTTTAATTATTGCGAGACCTATATAGTCTTTCTAAATTGGCCCCACTTCTTTTTTATTGAAATAATAGTCTTTCTAAATATCATCTCTTATGGGATAATCCCAAACCCCTGAGATATTCCCTAGTCGATGAACCCCTGTTGTTTTTTAATATAGTTGACAACCCCCTATTATTAGTCAAAGGTTCACACCTTTCTGTTAAATTAAAAACATCAGCGATAAAAGTTAACTTTATATGAATAACAATTAAAAAAAAAAAAAACCGAAGATTAAAACTAATTCCAATTTCAAAATCCTAACATATAAAAATAAAAAATGAAAAGCCTAAAAACATTAATCATCTTTTCCTCAAAAGTCGGCACCTTCTTTCATCTTTTCACTTCATGCTGCCACACTCCTCTTTCTCCCTAGGCCGCCGCCACCACCTCCTCTACTCAACTCAAGTCGCCTCCTCCCATCTTCTCAAACTGCCCCTTCCCATCATCCTGTCAAGCCACCATCTGTCGCGTTGCCCTCCTGAAGGCTACTTTGTCATAAGTGATTTTTATTTGATTATTTATTATATAAATTTAAAATGGTTTATATTTATTATTTTATTTTATGCAAATCAGGGGTAAACATGAAATTTAAGTTGTGTAGGATGTCAGATGACAGATTTTAAGTAACTCTGACTAACGGCTGTAGGGGGTCTTGAGTCATATCTAAAACTACAGGACGTTATCGAATAACTCAGGGGGTATAGAGTAATTTTAACGGTATCAGATTCTTTCAAATCAAAAACCCCATAACGATGTCTATAAAATTGAAGCAGCCATATGATATCATTTGGTGGTTTTCTATGTGAAAGAGATAAGGTTGATGGCCCATTAATCTATAAAACGCGTCGATCTGGCCGGCAAAGGCCAGATCTATGGCCAGATCTGGCCATCGACGTCGCAAAGACGCCGCAAAACTCCATCTGCGGCGTCGATGGCCAGATCTGGCCAGATCAGCCACGGATTTAGCCGGAAAAGGCCAGATCGGCACATTACGACACAGATCCGACGGTCTGTGTCGTAACGCAACTTTTTGGCTAGATTCCGGTGATGGTGGCCAAAATCTGGCACTGCGGGTGGTGGGGGTGTTTTTGTCATTTAACAAACTTTTTATATATAGGGGTGTTTAATTAAATTAGCAAACCTATGGGATTTTTTAGAAATTTTTAAATTTATAAAAAACTAAAATTCAAACTTTTAAGGGTATTTTAGTCTTTTCACTATTAATAAACAGAAATCACTAACAAAATATGACGGAATGTACTTATTTACCATTTCAAAACCTTTTGGGTACCATCTCATTGTTACAGAAAATTTTGGGTATGCACAACTCCTTCGGCCCACTTATCAATATCATCTGCCTGCAGGCTGCATTATTGTTGTAGAAAATTAATTAAAATCTTTTAAAAATTATTGATCACATGTCGTTTTTCTTGTTTTGATCAATGGCTCCCACTTATTGATTTGAGGAGGTGTACGTGTTTTGATTTTTCTTCCTAATTGGCCCCACACTTCTCAATAATGTCATATGGCTGCTTATTGTGGTTCTCGGTTTTTGAGACCTTTCTTCAAGAGTATATTAAGTATGTACGTGTTTTGATTTTTCTTCCTAATTGGCCCCACACTTCTCAATAATGTCATATGGCTGCTTCTATTTTATAGACATCATTGTGGTTCTCGGTTTTTGAGACCTTTCTTCAAGAGTATATTAAGTATCAATGTATCATATATATGATTTTAGCCCAAGTGATGTCTTCCTTGTTATTTCAATTTCTTTTTTTTTCTTTTTTTTTCTAGTTTTTTTTTTTTTTTTAAATGTGATTGCCTTCTTTTAATTCCTTTACCATTTTAAGTAGTTCTTTTCTGTTAATTATTTATTGGGTATGACTAGATAATAATGTACACGTGGCCATCAAAATTTATAGGGTCATCAGTTGATGGTGAAAATGTAATCACTCGGTGAAATAATACTAAACAAACTTAAGTGAAAATGTAGAAAAATGACAGACGCATTTTGTTTTATTCAATTTTTCACCAATGGTTACAATTATAGATGATTATTAATGTTATAAGTTTTAGTAAAAGGACACTTTGACAGATGATAGGTCATCTCTTTTAAGAATTTATATAAGTTTTTATTTTTAAAGTCCTCTATGTATTAACTTACTTGCTGACAGTTATTGGCTATTTCGTATTGTATTAATTATTGACTTGTTAGACATATGTAAAAATCTTACTGCTTTGCTTGAGGGAGAATGTTGAGAAGGTCAAATTACAAGTTAGAAAGTAAGAAGTGCTGGGTTTGAAATTGAAGATTTAAAAGTTACTTAAAATTAGCTGACTAAAACGAAGAAAACGAAGTTAGTGGTTGAAGAAAAGCAGATGTCTTGAAGAGTTGACGGAACTTCCAAACCTGTTAAAGTCTGTTAGTTTTTAAATAAAAGGGACAATGTTTTAATGTATTCTTGTTTATTAAAACACAATATTTTGTTCTTCCTTAAGCAGCAGAAAACACAAATCCTATGATCTAGCTTTTGTTATTTTGTGTTTGTTTGTAAATGATTGAAGAGTAATATTACATTTATAAAGACTTTATACAAAGTCATCTATATAAAGTGACATGGCACTACTCATGCATTATCATGTTATTCATTATCATTAAATGTGCATTTATTAAATTGATTTTTTATACTAATTCTTTCAATCATAATCTGACATATTACTTTGTAAAGAAAATTTTGTATAAAGTCTTCGTAATATTATTCATGATTGAATGGCTTAGATTTTCTTTTGTTGTGAGTCACTTGGATTGCCACATCCGATCAGTCTTTAGCTATATAAGCATACTGTAAATACATTTGAGATTAATGAAAAATTGACAAGTTCATTTTTCTATCTGAAATTACCGATTGTTTAGTGTTCACAACGCAGAAGACTTTGTCTTTCATTTTATATGCATTGATTTTTTTGGTACAACGTGAATCATGCATGATAGTTGCACTCACCAATTAATTATTGTCCATGTAAGACAACTAACTGCATGATGCATGACGAGGCAACCACTTAAATATATATTTAATGATTGACAAATACAGTTCATCTTTTATCTCCTTCACTTAATGCCTGGACACTGGGTAAAGGACTTGGCCCAAGTCTTCCTTGCTCATTCAATTTCTTTTTCTATTTTTTAATTTTTTTTTTTCATTTTGAAAAAAATTTATTGCATGTCTCTTACCCCCTTTACCATTTTAATTATAGCTCTCTTCTGTTTATTATCTATTGGGTAAACCTCTAGACTTACAAATGTAGCACCGTTTAACATTTACACTTAACAAACTTAAGCCAAATATATGTGCATATTCCATACATCCCTATATTTCAGAAAAATGCTTTGATATATTTTTTTTTTTTTCAAATAACTATAATTATAAATGATTTTTAATGTGACAAAGTTTGGTAACTTTAAGACTTATCTAATTGCAAAGTTGATTGCAAAAATTGCACATACAAGTAATTTAATTGCAAGATGAGATACTATAGTTAATGCATATAATATACATTCACCTCATTTTATTTAAACGTAATATACATTCACCTCGTTTTATTTAAACTTCGAAATCTATATTATTAGATTGCCCACCAGTACTTTCTAATCAATGATTTTAATAAATGAAAATAAAAAACTTAATTTTCATACCATAATCCTAATTTCCTTTACATCTTCTTTCACTATATATGCACTATTAATTAAATATCAAACTCCTTGTCAAGATGCATGCTAAGGATATAAATTTGAAAATCAATATTGAGACACAAGTTACCAATTGATGATTTCCAAGAACTCTGGAACACAAGAAATTCTTTGCAACATAATAAAACAAGAACAAGTGTTACATTGAAGTATTATTCAAATTTAAAGATAATTACAATCACAAGGATAATTTTTTTCTATAAATTAAATGCAAGAATCTAACAATGCAAATAAAATTATAAATTTTTTTTTTTATATATTAAGAGAATCAAAATAATAACATATGTGTATTGTATAAATTTATTGTTAATACATTAAGAAGTATTAATTTAATAATTGGATATAAAACTTTGAATAATACAATTTAAATGTTGTATTAATGAATGATGTTAATAATAAAGAAGATAAGTACTAAATAAAAGTGAAAGACATTACAAATGCATATTTTTCTAATACAATCATAAGTTAGAAGTTATTATGATGTAATAAATGTAGAAATTAAATATTATTATTTGGTGGTTTTCTATGTGAAAGAGATAAGGTTAATGCCCCACTTATCTATAAAATGTGGAAATAAGCTCATGTGATCCATTTCATGCTTATAGACCACACTTATCAATATTATCTGCCTGAAGGCTGCTTTTATTTAAAGACATTTGTAAACTTACCAATAGCTATTGACTTCCAGGTCTTTCTTTATGAATTTTCCTCTTTTGTTATTTGCTTTGTCTATATCTACAACAGTCTCATGTTATTTGCTTTGTCTATATCAATAGCATTATCACTTCAATGTCTTTAAAGTTTCTTTTCTTGGTTACATTAGTGATAATTAAATAATAATTGTGTGTAGTTTCTCACTTTCATATCTTCGTATAAATTAATTAATGATAATACCATTCATTGCAAAGTTATTCCAAAATTTTCTTGAGTCTCAAGGGGTGTATAATCTCATATGGTGTTGAAATTTAAAAGAAGTGATGATTGGTGACTGACGTGACGTGACATTGTCAAATAAAATGACACATAATTTTGGATGTGAATTTTGTAATATCTTTCGGTCATAGTAAAATCTATTTTACACATGTCCTACGTGACAAAGCATTTTATTTTATGTTTGTTAGAAGTTGTATTTGTTTGTTCCACATTACCAATTTGATAGACTATTGTGGTGTATATATATGATTGGTTCTCTCTCTCTTAGGCTAGCTTTTGGGAATGACTTCTACGCAAACTCGATTATCATGGCTCAAGCTAGCTTTTGGGCAAACCCATTTATCAATGTTAATTATTTTTCGGGCTTGAGTTCTACCCAAGCTTGTTTATCAATGTTAAAGAATAAATGAAATCATATCGTAAGAATAAATTAGAGAAATTGATAAGAACTTCGTTAATTAAAGAGAAAAAAGAAAAAAGAAAAAAGAAAAAGAAAAGAAAAAAGAAAAAAGAAAAAGAAAAAGAAAAAGAAAAGGCAAGACAAGACAAGAATAAATAAGAATTGGTAAAGGAATTCGGGAAAATTGATAATTAAAGAGAAAAAGAAAAAGAAAAAGCAAGACAAGAATAAGTTAAAATTGGTAAAGAAATTCACAACACTTTGATTTATACTAAAGAGCAATATGTGAAATCAAAAGGGAATAAGAATAAAAACAACTGTTGCTTCTTTTCTTTTGTCCGTATTTTCGACAATGCAACCAAATATAAAGTTTTCACAACTAAAAACCATATATACTTTGACTACCACACATAATTTTCATTCAATATTTTAACACATAACAAACCCAATACATTTGCGTCAAATACAAAAATTTACAAATACCACATTCAACAATTAAAATTTATTTAATTTAAAATTCTTTTTCATAAGTGATTTTTATTTGATTATTTATTTTATAATTTTAAAATGGTTTATATTTAATAATTTATTTATATTTTATTTTACTGCAAATCAGGAGAAAATATGAAAGATGACATATTACAAGTAACTTTGATTAACCGTGGTAGGCCCGTGGGGGTGTTGACTGGTGAGCCATATCTAAAACCAGAGGGAGTTATTTAATTTAACCCACTTTATGGTACTGTTGGTCTTTAACTGTACCAGATTCTTTCAAATTAAAGATGTGCGAAGTGTGCATATAAATTACGACGAAGAAGCAGAAGAGAAAACATATTATGAAAGAGATCAGAGAGATATAGCATAATTACATAACACATCCTTGCTGTGAGGTAGCTGTGACTTTCGAGAGAAGAAAATCAACTCAGGTTAGGATACTATACTATCATCTTCATGCTGCTCTTAACCTTACTAAATTTTCATTTGCTTATCTATCTTGTTCTTTTTTATTTTTTTTTATTTTGGTTAATCAAATTCAAGACTAGTGGGATTGCCGGATTCCGACACTAGAAAAAACTTCCAGTGAGTGAAACGACACCTCCAACACAAATGTGATCAAAGTTTGGTGATCATTCTATTGGTGCTAGGGTGTAGTTTATAACATATAACACAATAGATAAGCGTTGGCTAACTGTACCTTACTGTTAAATGCATAGTATTACCTAGGATTATAGCATGCATTTTGTTCCTTTTTCAAGCGTTTGATATGACAATTAGTCTATATTACCATTACATATAAACTATAATAGTCAATTCTTCCCAATTCCAACATTCTATGTAACGGGATTCGTTCCGCGAATCTCTACCCACATATTTTTAATTTAAATCTTTGCAAGTGATATTAATATAAAATATTTATTTGTGACTTATGACAGATTGTATATTATTCTAAAAGCTATTTATGGAAATAATTACCTCATCCATGCAACATGATTTTCATCTGAGGGTTGATTATTTTGAGTGTTGCATTTATTTGTTTATTGTTATTGACTATTCTTATTACGGTTTGTCGATAGGGCAGAGAAGTTGGAGATGAGTGATTCCTTTAAACTAGAGGATGTGGTAGAAGAGTTGCGAATTGACATTGACAAAAACTTGGAGCTTGAGCTTGATGCTCGTCATTGTTGTATCTATAGGGTTCCTAAAGATCTTCGTAGCGTAAATGAAGGAGCCTACACTCCTCAATTAGTTTCAATAGGTCCTCTTCACCATGGAAAAGAAGATTTAGCTAACATGGAAAAGACAAAAAGAAAATATATGAAAAGTTTTCTTGAACGCATAACAACAGAGGATCGAGATAGAATTTTAAACTTCATCAAGATTGACGAGAAAAGCATCCGTAATTGTTATGCAGAGACATCTGAACTTGGGAGCTTTCAGTATGTAATAATGATTTTATATGATGCTATCTTTATCATAGAGTTATTTTTAAGGTGTGTAATCAGTTATAATGGAATTGATTTATTACTATCTACACCAAAGGTTAGAGTATCTTTATGCAGGGACTTTCTATTACTCGAAAATCAACTTCCATACTTCGTCCTTGAGGAAATATGTAAGTTAGCTCTTGTTGGCCCTAACATGTCTACCTTCATGAAGCTTGCACGTGCTTTTTTTAATTTTTATGTCGATTTGGAATTGTGTACATTAACCCCCCCGGTGGCAGTTAAACATTTAACCGATTGGAGAAGAACTACTATATTGAACGGCTACCAAATATCTGAGCAGACAAGAGGATGGATTCATGATTTTCCTTGTGCAGTGAAGTTGCATGAGTTAGGAGTGGAGTTTAAGTGTATTGAAAGAGAAGGGAGCTTAATTGACATAAGATTGGGTAAACAAAAGCATCTAATCCAATGTTTTAAAGTACATGAGATGCAAATACCACCTTTAATAATATTCAACAACACTGAAAGTCTACTTAGAAACGTTATGGCTTTGGAGCAATGTCATTACCCATGGGATACTCAAGTTTGTAATTACGTTGCACTAATGGATTATCTTATCAATACTGAAAAAGATGTGGACTTGCTTGTTGAAAAGGGAATTATTTCCAATTATATGGGCGACAATGCTTCGGTAGCAAATATGTTTAACAAACTTGGCCAATCTGTCCTTTTAAGCACATCCTCTTACTATGAAATTGGCGAGAAACTCAAGGGACTCTGTAACAATCTATGCAACAGAAGAATAGCAACTTGGAAGAGAACAAAAGCAACTTTGAAAACAGTATATTTCGACAATCTTCTGACAAGCACAACAACTATTGCAGCAGTTTTACTCCTACTACTCACTATCGTACAAGCCATATGTTCTATCTTGCAAGTTGTGTGATTGTAATGTAATTTTGTATTGAAGCTTGTTGTCTCAATAATGTAAAATGCTTACTATGTATTTCATTATTTCTCATTCACACACGGTAGCATGTTTCAATTATATTTAGTAATTTTTCTTCTCAAACAAGGGCAGAGCCAGAAAATATTTTCTGGGGGGACCAAAATGTTATGTTCAATTAATAACGGGGCCAAAAATTAATCAGAAAGTTACATTTACCGCACTGGAAGCTAAAGTGTTGCCTTAAAAAATTAGGGGTGCCTAGATAAGAGTAACTACATTTATAGGGGTTAAATTAGCCTAAGTCTCCTTTGTCAAACTATTGCGATTAAATTAATCATTCTATGAGAAAACTATAGTGTTTGAGAGATTTGAACAAAGTTTACTATGAATTTGGGAAAATGCTTCAAGAAATTTAGTATATATTGGAAAGTTTGTATCCATCTCTTCTTAACTAGGGTTCAAAACTTAATCAGGGACAGAATCACTAAGGTGTGGTGGGGGCTCAAGCCCCCACTGAAATTGGAATTTTTTTTTTACACCCTCCTACTTCTACTCTATGTTTTAACATTAACAAGCATTTATTGTATTTGACCAAAATAACCTAAATCTAAGCATTATCATCACTTTTGTTTTATTTTGGTCTTCTGAAATATCAAATATTTTTTAATTTGTTTCTTTTGTTATCAATTAAATACATAAAATAAATACAAAATTATTTTGTATATAAAGATTTATTAACAAAACTTAATAAATTAAAAAGTTGACTTATCATGGATAATAATAATATTAAAAAATTCACTTGCCCCCACTGACACAAAATCTGCTCTGTTTCTAAACCCAATCCAAAACCAAATATATGGTTCTCAATAATTTTTCACAACCAAAACCCATATATACTTCGACTACCACACATAATTCTCATGCAATATTTTAACACATAACAACACCTAATTCATTCGCATCAAATACAAAAATTTACAAATACCACATTTACAGATAGAGATGTGACTGAATGTCTATTGAGAAACATTATGGCTTTGGAGCAGTGTCATTATCCATGGGATACTGACGATATGGCGTCATAAGCTATATCTAAAATGAGAGGGGGTTTAGAGTAATTTTTCTTTTATTTGAATTAACCCACTTTATTGTACCGTTGGTTTTAAACTGTACTAGATTCTTTCCAATGGAACATTAAGGCGAGCAAGCAGGAGAGAAAACTATGGATGGCAAAAATGGTGGATTGGATTGGATCTGATCCGATTGGATCTGATCCAACCAATCCAATTTAATCCACATGAATTTCTATTCAGTTTAATCCAGTCCATTCTTAAAATCTAAAGATGGATTGGATTTTTGTGGACAATGGATTGGCTTATGCATTGAATGATAATGGATTCTTCAATCCATAGATTTTAATTTGTATGTTTCATCTAATTTTTTGTATTTTTAATCAAGTTTTCATATTTCCCTTCATACTAATTTGTAATTTAGTTATGAATGTTAATTTAGAAACATTATAGTTTTGGAACAATGTTATTACCTGTGGGATACTAAGGTTTACAATTACGTTAAACTAATTGATTATCTTATAGATACTGAAAAGATGTGGATTTGCTCGTTAAGAATGGAATTATTTCCAATTGTACGGGAAACAGTGTTTTATTAGCAAATATGTTTGACAAACTTGATCAATGTGTCAGTTAAAGCAAAACTTTGTATCATAACATTGGTAACTTTGAAATAGAATAATATTTCAGCGATCTATGGAGAGAAGCAGCAACTGTTGCAGCAGTTATACTCTTGCTTATATCATACAAACCATATGTTCTATCTTGCAAGTTGTGTGACTTCAATTCATACTTTAAATTCCACAATGATAATCCAGATGACTGAGTGTTGAAAAATGGCTTTAGCAAATATTACGTTGAAGAATGCATTAAGTGCTGTCACAAATCTCACATCTGAAGGTCAAGAAAACAGCATGCTTGGCCAGGTTACTGAGATGTTAAAAGGAAATGCTAGTGGATTAAATGAAGCAGCTAATAGTACAAGTGCACCACTTTCAGCAGATCTCTTAAAAGTACAGAACTCCATTACGCAGAACCACTCGAAGAAGGCTAACAAAGATACTTATTTGTAACATGTACACAATCCCTACAACCCAATGAACCAACGAGCTTGCCAAAGGAGAGACTGAAAAGAACAGAACTCTTTGAGACATTGTCTTCCCAAACATCCTTATGGTACAGACATCTAACCACCATCCACACATTAAAGGAAACACCCCAAGTTCAATGACCAGAAGGAAAGCAACCTTAATCATGGTCATCAAATGCCTCATTGCAGCTAGAAACTGCCTCAAGAGGGATGGAATCGTTTCTGCTATAGAAGCAATACCATAAAACCTCCCCATAGTCAAAGGCTCACCCTTGGTGTACCGAATCAAGGCAACAATACCACGTAGAAGAAGACAAGAGAGAATACGAACAAGTGCACCACTTTCAGCAGATCTCTTAAAAGTACAAGAACTCCATTACGCAGAACCACTCGAAGAAGGCTAACAAAGATACTTATTTGTAACATGTACACAATCCCTACAACCCAATGAACCAACGAGCTTGCCCAAGGAGAGACTGAAAAGAACAGAACTCTTTGAGACAGAAGGCAAAGCTAATTCTGATGCTACGTGTTGAGCGTGAAGAGGAGAGTCTGATTTCTGTCTAGTTAGCTACCATCCACCTTGGATCAAATGAGTAGATTATGGATTCAGGTTGTACCTATCATATGTGTCTCCACAAGGAGTGGTCTTTAATTTTGAAGAACTTGATGGTGGTTGTTTATATGGGCAATGATGATGCTGTGAAAACAACTGGGATAGGTTCATTCGGTTGAAGAATCATGAGGCTCAACTAGAACTCTGATAGATGTGCGGTATGTACGAAGTTGAAAAAGAATCTCATCTCTTTGGGAGCCTTGGAATCAAAGGCTTCACAGTGAATATGCGAGATGGAATTCTAAAAGTTTCTTCAGGCGCTTTGTGGTAATGAAAGGCACGAGGAGAAAACAACTTGTATTAATAATGGTAGTACAGTTATTGAAACGACAGCTGCAGTCGTGCAGAAGGATGCAGATTCAGAAATGCTCAAGTTGTGGCATATGCGTTGGGGCATGCAGGTGAAAAAGCCTTACTTAGTTTGGTGAATCAAGGTTATTGAAAGGTGCAAAGACCTGTAAGCTGGACTTCTGTGAGCATTGTGTTCTGGGAAAACAAACAAGAGTGAAATTCGGCACCGCAATCCATAATACTAAGAGTATTTTGGATTATGTTCATTCTGGTGTGGGGGACCTACCAAAACAACATCTTTGGGAGGTATGCATATTTTGTCACTTGTAGATGATTTTTCCAGAAGAGTTTGGTGTATGTGATAAAAACTAAAGATAACGTACTGGTGTTTTCCTTAAATGGAAAAAGATGATTGAGACTCAGACTGGCAGAAAGATCAAGAGCTACGTACAGATAAGGGTGGGAGTATCGTAGTGATCCATTTTTGAAAGTTTGCCAAGATGAAGGAATAGTACGTCACTTTACAGTAAGAAATACACCATAGCAGAATGGGGTGGCAGAACACATGAATCGAACTATACTGGAGAAAGTTCGAGTATGTTGTCCAATTCTGGGTTGGGCAAAGAGTTTTGGGCTGAGGCAGTTATATATGGTGTCATCTCATTAATCGTCTACCATCAACTGCATTGAAGGCAAGACGCCGATTGAGGTATGGTCTGGAAAACCTGTTCTGATTATGACTCTTTACATGGTTTTAGTTCCATGCTTATTATCTGTGAAAGAGTCTAAGTTAGATCTAGAGCAAAGAAAGCAGTATTATGGGGATTACCTCAGGTGTGAAAGGATACCGTCTTGGTGTCCAAGTTCGAAGAAAAATAGTTTAGTAGGGATGTTACTGATGAGTCTTTATGTAGAAAGAAAACAGGAAGCCAGATGAAGGTTTTCAGTACTCCGCAACAGGTGGAGCATACTCAGCAGCAGGTGGAGTTTGAAACACATCAGTTAGCCAGCTGGAAATGGACTCCTATGATAGAGGAGTTCATTGGAGATGAAGAAGATGATTCTTCCCAAGAACCTCAACAAGAATCCTTCGTCTGCTGTAATAGGCCAAGACGAGAAATTCGCAAGCTGCTCGTTTTGCTGATACGGTGGCTATGCACTCCAATTGAAGATGGTGAAGTTCCTTCCACTTATAATGAAGTAGCTAGCAGTTCCGAAAATGGTAAATGGAGGAAAGCCATGAAAGAAGAGATGCAGTTCTCCATAAGAATGAAACTTGGGAGGTTGTTCAATTACCAAAGAATAAGAAGGCAATTGGATGCAAAGGGTATATGCAAAGAAAGAAGGATTTCCGAATTTGAAAGACATCCGATATAGGGCAAGGTTGGTGGCGAAAGGCTACGCTCAGAAGGAAGGAATAGATTTCAATGAGGTATTTTCTCCGGTTGTAAAGCATTCTTCCATTAGAATTTTGTGGCCTTGGTTGCTCAAATGAATCTTGAACTTGTTCAATTGATGTGAAAACCGCGTTTCTACAGGTGATTGGAAGAGGAAATCTATATGACTCAGCCAGAAGGATTTAGGAGTATTGGGAGGAGATTGGGTTTGTAAACTGAAAAGATCTTTATGGTTTGAAACAATTCCGAGGCAGTGGTACAAGCGATTTGATAGGTTATGATGGGTCAGGAGTACACAAGAAGCAATTTGACAACTGTGTGTATTTCAAAGGCTACAAGGTGATACTCTCATTTATCTACTCATAATGTTGATGATATGTTGATTGCTTCAAAGAATGTAGAAGAAATTGAGAAGTTAAAGGTCAACTAAATCAAGAATTTGAGATGAAGGATTTAGGGGAAGCCAAGAAGATTCTCGGTATGGAGATAATTAGAGATAGAGGAAACGGCAAGGTTGTTTGACACAAAAGCAGTACTAAAGAAGGTCTTACAACTTTTGGCATAACTAAAGGTACAAAACCTGTAAGTACTCCACTTGCTCCTCATATAAAGCTAGTGCGTCATTATCTCCCAGTACGCATGAAGAACGAGAGTATATGTCAAAAGTTCCGTATTCAAATGCGGTTGGTAGTTTGATGTATTCAATGGTGTGTACTAGGCCTGACATTTCACATGCAGTTGGAATTGTGAGCAGGTATATGCATGATCCTGGTAAAGGACATTGACAAGTGTGAAGTGGATTTTTGGTATATTATAGGTACTGTAAACATTGGTTTGGTTTTTGAGTGGGATGAAAATCTTAGTCAATTTGCTGTTGGCTATGTTGATTCTGATTATGCTGGTGATTTGGACAAGCGTCGGTCAACTATGGATATGTATTTATCTTGCTAGAGCTCCAGTAAGTTGGAAATCTCTTTGCAGTCTACAGTTGCTTTGTCTACTACAGAGGCAGAATACATGGCAGTTACAGAGGCTGTGAAGGAAGCTATTGGTGTACAAGGGCTATTGGATGAATGAAAATTAGTCAGATGAAGATCATATCTATTTGACAGTCAGAGTGCTATTCACTTAGCAAAGAATCCAGTATTCCACTTTCGCACCAAGCATATAGATGTTCGTTACCACTTTGTGCGGGAAATTATTTCTGAAGGAAGAATCTTATAGAGAGATTGGGACTGCTGAGAATCCTGCTGATGTCTTAACAAAAGTAGGTACAATGACAAGTTCAATCACTGTTTGAACTTGATCAACATCACGAGCTTGATTGTGCTTTTTGGCACATTTGGAGGTGTTGCAAAATTTGACAGAAGAATACAAAACTATGAAGGTTTGCTAATTCGCCAAGGTGGAGATTTGTTGAAAAATGGCTTTTAGCAAAATCACATGGGGTAGAAATGATAATGGGGAAAGGTTTAGGGACTTATATGTATAGGCCAAGAAAAGGTTGTTTGTCCACATGAAAAGGAATGAAAGTGGGAAACTTTTTGGCCCATATATAAGGACCTAAATCAATGTTAATTGTATCCAAGTTGTAATTTATTATACTTCTTTGTTTAGGGTTCTTCTTTAAGGACCATTAGTTTGCAAGTTTTGTTGTATCTCCCCTTTGTTTTGGGTATTTGTTGTATTGCCCAAATATTTGTAATATTGTTTGGAGATAGTGGAGCTTTCTTTTGCAGCGCCCGAGGACGTAGGTTTTAATACCGAACCTCGTTAATTCCTGATATTCTTTATTTTTGCATTTAATTTTGGCAATTTATTTATGCTTTACTACTTGTATTATTATATTTAATAAGCTAGCGTTAGAGTTTATGTTTCCGTTGCATAACACTGAGGAGTAGCAAAATAGGCTATCCTGCTTAACAATTCAATACACGACAATTTTTATGTCAGTTCTCAATGTTTCCACTAAGAAAAATCAGATTTGGCAGATCTTTAACGTCTCCGTCAATCTAATCTACGTTTCTTCTGAAAATTTTATAGAAGATGTGACTAAGCCTTGGAATTCTTCCCTTTAGCTTCAACAACTGGTTCTGTTTTGGAAGGCAGGAAGGTCTGTCCACCCATTAACGGTTGTAAGACTTCTGGTAATTCAACACCATCTTCCTTCTGGTAGTTCTCAAGGATACTGCAAATGGTCCTCTCTTTTGCTGTGAGTGTAGAGTTCAATAAGTTCACGTATTGCTTTTTCTGTTCATTGCTCTGCAATATTTCAAAATTACAAAAGCAAAATTGTGAGTTTGGAAAAGATCAGTGAATGCTCTGATTAATTTCCATAACACCTACAAAGTTCTACTGGTAAACAATACAACATGATACCGTCCACTTGAGAACCAGTAACTCAAACAAAATGGATAACAATCTGTGTGTAAGACCAGAAGAAGTTGCCAGCTTCTATATCACAAAAGAGTTTGTTCATTTTAAAAATGAATAGGGGCATCACACGACTCATATCATATGGCTTTGCCCGCACTAGACAGAACATACCTTTTTCTGTCCATATCGAATCTCCAGTCTTCTTGACTGATAATCTGTACAGTATGAACATGACACCAACTCTCTATAGGTTTGCGATGCAGGAAACCATCCTTCTAAATCGTACTCCTTTGCAGCCGCATCATTCAAAGCACCAGAGACAATGGCCACAATTTGATAGGGGATGCCTAGCTCCATATTGTAAAATAAAATTCAATTAGAGCGAAACCTTTCCTCATTAATTAGTTGATTATTGCTCACAACTTTGCTACTAAAAAGATCCACATAAGAATCAGACTTATGATAGCCGGTTTAAGGCTCTGATACTTCAACGCCATCTTCCTTAGGTAGTTCTCAAGGATACAGCAAATGGTCGTCTCTGTTATTGTGAGGGTAGAGACCAACAACTGGACAGATTGCTTCCTCTGTTCAGTGCTGTGAAACAGTACAAAATTACGAAAGAAAAACTTGAGTTTGGGAGACCTTTTGCAACAAAAATTGATATTTAAAGATTAATGAATGCAGGTTCAATTGCTCTAATACCAACCGAGTTCTACAGGCAAGCAATATAGTAGTAATTCTTCCCTTTCTAATCAGTGCAGCAAACAAAACGGATGACAATCTGTGAATCACACCAGCCATAAGCTACCAACAATCAAACTAAACATGGCTGAGAACTTCCTTCCCTTTTAAATATAGCTTTGCCAATCCAGTAAATAGGAACAAGCCCATGTTGAATCTCCAATCTATTTGACCAATAATCCGTACAGTTCAAACAGGACACCTATACTATCTATAGGTTTGTGATGTAGGAAACCACAGATCAAAATCATATTATACTTCTTTGCAGCCGCATCATTCGAAGCACCAGAAACTACAACGTAATCAGGAAGGGAAGATGATTTGAGATATGCAAGGCTGCTGTAGAATCACTCTCCAACTAAAGAAAATTCCAAACCCGCAGGGAACAAAGTAAATATATTTTAAAAAACTCACTTACAAAATAGCTTTACGGTTCTTATCACAAAGACATTTGAATTGAATTTATACTTCTACTAAGCCCATTATCTATTACTTCCAAGTTCAAGTTTGCTATATGCTTTTCACTTTAACACGCTCAAATAATTTGCAATTTCTATTCCCTCAAATTAAACCAGCACCATTGCTAAATCAATCATATCGGGAGAAAACTATTCTCTGGATTACTAATTAAACTGAACAGCAGTCTGTTATGAAGATATTGCAACATCGGTCTCATTTCTGTAGCAGTGCCAAAAAATTACAGA
The DNA here is from genome assembly GCF_008641045.1 of Pistacia vera. Lineage (NCBI taxonomy): Eukaryota > Viridiplantae > Streptophyta > Magnoliopsida > Sapindales > Anacardiaceae > Pistacia > Pistacia vera. The sequence continues at coordinate 564,529 of NW_022196679.1, read as the reverse complement.
ACAAGATTTATAAATTTGAAAGAACTTCAGCCATAACAATGAGAACAAAAGAAATAGGAAGTGCCTGCAAGTTCTGTGGTTCAATTGAATCAATTCCATGATCAAATCTAAATTAACTAGACATTATTTAAGAGACATAGATAAGAAATTTTTTAACTTAGTGGGCAAAACTATATTAGATTCAAAACAATTATCTAGTAAAAGTATGCTTATCTTTAAAATGTCAATAAATTGAACATATTTTGTACAGTAAATTATTCCACTTTATTTATTGTTCGTCGCCTATTTGTAATTAAACATATTTAGTTCTGTAAACTAGATGTCACTTAATATTCCCCCTGGTTAGGCTTTATAAAATCAAAAGGGAAACCAAAGGCTGGCACTTAAGTATTACGAGCGGTGTCATATTACAAGAGGATCACGATCGGTATATAAGATTTATTCTTTGTGACAAGTTAAATCTGTCACTTTTTCGTTTGTACAAGTCATAAAGAATTGCAGTAATACTTCACGTAATTTACTTCATTTGCATTTATAGTAAGTGTATATAGTTTTTGTATTACATAGTAGACGGTAAAACCCAATTAATTTATTTACACCGACTTTAGCTAGACTTTTCTTTATTGTTCGATTAGCATATTGAAATGGGAAATATGTGCATAATACGAGCCGGGAAGCTTATATGTGACCACTTAGTGAATATAAGCCTGGTGGTTGACTTAACTATAGTCCTTGTTTAATCGTTAAATTGAGAAGAGGAACCACATGATTAATTATATAATCCAATATCAAGATAAACTTGTATATATATAATACATAGTAAGACAAATTTTTCAAGTAACACATCCCTGGGAGCTGCGACATTATAGTTGGAGAGAAGGACGAAGGATCTCGGGTTACTACTGCTCTCAACAACACTATTAATTATTTCTTAATTTCAGTCCAAAATATTTTTGGCTCAAATTGATGCACTTATTTATGTTCTTAATTTGTTTTATGACGTGTACGATAACCTGACAAGATGTTAGTGAAACATTTTACTGATTTGATGAGAACTGCTCTATTGAAAAATTACCCAAAAGTGACTTAAATTTAGGTTTACCTTGTGTAGTGATTACATGAGTCAAGAATAAAAGTTCAAGCGTATTCAAAGAGAATGCCGTTTACTTGACATAAAATTTGAAAAGCGAAAGCATTGAATCCCTGGTTTGATGAACCTGAGTTGCAAATACCACACCTTGCAGTAGGCGTGGTGGCTTTGGAGCAGTGCTATCAAATTTATATTCTGATTTGTTACTATTAATTTTATTCTTCAATGTGAAGTAAATATACATTCAAGCACCATTAAGCCTGAGAAGCTAGAAACCAGCAGAGCTTAAAATTAAAAGAAAAATATATAATCTCTTGACTAATAGCAGGGTAATTGCTGCCAATTATTCAAAACAGAGAGGTTTGATATAGTTTGGCTAAATTACAGGGGATTTGACTAAAAGTTTACCCGCACTACTTGATGTGAGATTCCTAGCAATCGAATGAGTAAATTATTAAAAAAAAAATAAAAAAAAATTTCTAGGGAAACAAACAGAAAATTTAGAAAGAAAAACTTAAAGAACAGAGCTGCTCTTCTATTTATACAATATTGAGTTTATAAAACACAGCGTTTCATCTGTTGAGTTGTCAAAAGCGCAGCACTTCATTAATTGACTAATAGATACTGTTAACTTCCATTATTCTGAACTTGTTGCACTAACGTTTCCTGTTAAACGAACGTTACCAGACTTTTAAGAGACTTTCAAACACTTCAAACTCCCCTTTTATCAAACAGTTCCCAATAAGCAATAGCAGCCGCTGAATCAATCTTCTGAGCTGCTTTCCGCAACCGCGTTTTCAATCTCACCTTTATTACTGTCTTCATTAACACATAAGCGTATAACACTATCCAGAAGAAGAGTAGCAAAATTTTCGTTGTTCTATTATTCAATAACAAATCCCGAAACATCTAAATGTATAATTTTTAGGATAATTAATATGGTGCGTCTAAATAAGATTCAGTATCTGTTTCTTCACTTCCGGTGACTAAAGATTCAAAAATAAGAGATGTTGAGTTACACAATCACTATAACTTTAGTCAGTTCTTCCTGTTTCCACCAAGAAAAATTTTGCAAGTCTAAGCCAATTTCAGTAGGTATTATTGCATTAATCTTAACATATACCACATTTGATTTGATAATATAAAATTGGTGAAGACACCACCTTGTTACCTGGCATTTTAACATACTCTTACTAATTAAAGATATTAATTTTATTGGTAAATCTCTCTCGTCTCTTCAATATAGTTGGCTCATATATTTGTTGAGTTTTGAAAATCTTTAATTGCCTGTCGCTTACCCCCTTTACCATTTTAATTATAACTCTCCTCTGTTTATTATTTATTGGGTACAATGCAACCAGATAATCAGATAAACATCCAAAATATAACACCGTTTAATATTTTACAAATGGTAGAAAAATTATTCAAGCACTTATCATTTAGTGTAACAAGAGTATCTTCATTAGTTTCTAATTATAAAAATAAATTTTTTATTCAAATCCAATTGACTCTTTAAATTAGACTTAATAAATAAGAGAAATATTTAATAGGAGAGAGAATTAATAATAAAATATATAGAAACTTGTAATTTATTAAATAAAATTGAGATAGAGAGTGAAAATTGACTATTTAGATGTAGAGAGTCAAATTCACTTTTTAATTTATATTTAAAGAATAAAGAGTCTATTAAACTCTTATTTTTATGAATAAACTTTTTATAATAATAAGTTTGGATCATATAAATTTTTTTTTTAAAGATATTTATATACTTAAAAAACTTAAGCCATACATGTACATAATACGTAGATCCCTATATTTCAGGAAAATGTTAGATATATATTTTTTTTATTATCTTTTTTTTTTCAAATAATTATAATTGTAAATGATTTTTAATGTGACAAATTTTGGTAAAACGAAGCATTAATTGACATGAAACATGACAGGTCATCTCATTTAAGATTTTACAGAACCATTTCTTTTTAAGATCCTTTATGTATTAACTTTCTTGCAGATGGTTGTTGCCCATTTGGTATTTATTTAATTATTGACCTGACGTGCTAGATATTTAGGCACCTTAACAAGATGGTTGAAGTATGTCAAATCTATATATAGTGGACGTGTCGAGAAGAGAGGGAGTGAGATACCATATGTTTAAGTGGCATTTCTCTATGATTAAAATATATATTTGAGAGAAGGAGCTCTGGTGCTATGGACTACTTTAATTTTTGGCCAAAATGTTTAGGTTCAAATGTGCACTTATTTCATTATTTTTAATTATATATTCATGTTCTTTATGTTTATCATTCTGGTCCTGGAGAAATTATTTCTAGTTATTCCCATGCTTGGATTAAAAAATTAATAAACTATGCATAAATAACATGGAATGAATATCAATGTGTTGGAGGTCTCATATTGACTAGGCACGCTCAAACCAATGAGTTTATAAGAGTGGACAATCCTCCCACTCAATAAAGCCTTTTGGGTGAGGAGTAAAGCCTTTTGGGTGAGGAGTAAAGCCTTTTGGGTGAGGAGTTAGGCCCAACTCCAAGAAGTGGTATCAGAGCCAGTCTCATTTGAGCTGAGTGATTAACTAGTGGTGGACTGTCAAACTACCTCTATTAATAGGTAAGTAGACCATATTGACTTGACCATGAGGGGGAGTATTAGAGATCACATATCGACTAGGCTTGCTCAAGCCAATGGGTTTATAAGAGTGGGCAATCCTCCCACTCAATAAAGCCTTTTGGGTGAGGAGTTAGACCCAACTCCAACAAGTGTATATGCTTACAAAGAAAACAGAAAAATTTTGTTCTATATTTCTATAATTTCTAATAAAAATAGTTTAAGATGTTATATTTATCAACTCATTTTAAGGTACTAAAGGATTTATATATTAAATTGAATCTTATTTTTAAGTTGTCATTTCACCTAAAAGCATGCATAAACTAGTAAGTAGTTAGTCAACATTATATTAATCTACCTTTTTTTATTTATTTATTTTAGGATTATAAACAAAAGAAGCCCTTAGTTAGCATCCAAGTGATTGAAACAATCTAGAGTAGTGCGAAATCAAAACATTAAACACACACAAATAACAAACTAGTAAAGAGAAAGAATAATACATGCGATTTATCTTGATTCACCCAATTAACAAGTTGTGTCCAACAGAGTCAATATTATTGAAATACCGTCTTACTTCTCTCGTTACAATGAATGTAATGTGTCCTATGATTTGCTATTATACTCATACAAGAGAAAAATAAGTTCATATACTAGGTTTAAAAGAGTAAACGTAATATTGGAAGAATTCATTTTTTTGAGCCCAAACTCAATTGGGAATTAATTACTTGGAGAAATCCTTCAACAGAATCCCTGAATGCGTCTGCGTGGGCCGTTATTGTTGAAGTGATCAACCACTCCAATAGTGATGAGGATATGAGAGATTGTGTAGTATCTTAAATATTTGTAATAAATGAGAGAATAATGCGTGCATATAAGTTAGGAACTCGAGACAATTTGAAGTAAATAACCTCATCCACAAAAATGATTTCTTTTTGAGTTGCATTTATCTATTTATTTTTAGTGACTATTTAGTCTGCACGTTGGTTGTAGGAATGAACTTGGAGATGAGTGCTTCTATTAGACACGAGGATTTGATGGAAGAGTTGCAAATGGACATAGACAAAAACTTGGAGTTTGAGCCTTCTAATTCCAATCAATATTGTATTTACAAGGTTCCTAAAGATATTCGCAGAATAAATGAAGAAGCCTACGCTCCTCGATTAATTTCAACAGGTCATCTTCACCATGGAAAACGAGAATTGGCAAACATGGAAAAGACAAAAAGAAGATATATGAAATGTTTTTTCCAGCGAATAACGATTGAGAACCGAAATGAAATTCTAAACTTCATCAAGAAAAACGAAAATGTTGTTTGCAGTTGTTATATAGAGACATCTAACCTTACAAGTCGTGAGTATGTAATAATGATTCTATATGATGCTATCTTCATTATAAAACTCTTCATTAGGATTAAAACCATCAAGATACAATTGATTCATTTCTACATACGCCAATAGTAACATGTACTTTAGGCTGACTTGGAATTACTTGAGAATCAATTTTCATTCTTTGTCCTTGAGGAAATACACAGGTTAGCTTTTAGTGACATTTTGATGAGACCCCGCTGGTGCACGTTTTCAGCAGAAGGAAAAAGAGTGGACAGAGAGGATAAATTGGCACTTTTCTACTCAACAAGCAGGGGACAGGTGGCATCCTTGGATTGGAAATGGAATAATTCTATTGGAGTGAAAGTTGGGCGTAAAAAGGGTTGACAGAGAAGATTGTTGGCATTGAAAAAGTAAAGGGGAATTGGGTTGGGGAGATACTAGCCCTCGAAGCCAGCAAATTATCGTTACTTCTTATTTTTATTTTGTTCTGTTCTGGGAAATCTGCTTTGTCATTTTCTATTCATTACTACTCTTATAATTTGATACTCTTGAGAGATTGTACTGGAACCTTTTGAATATTAATAGAGATATTGAACAATTTCAGAATGTTTGGTTGAGTGTGTTTGTATGTTATGACAGTGAATCTGTTTACTGGAAATTGTAGAGCGTGTGAGTTTTCTGCAGGTGGGTATAACAGAAGAGATTTAACGAAACAGAAGGGTTCTAACAGTTGGTATCAGAGCGAGGTCACGTTTGGGGAATGGTTGGAACAAGGATGGAAAACAGATTAAATGTTGTGGAGAATGACATGGGAACAATGAAAGACTGTTTACTAAAAATCCAAGGTTGGATTAGACATAAGGATGAAGAAGAAGCTAGAAGAGCTGAAAGGGGTGGTTCGACAGAAACCCTGGTGAACACTAATGCCAACACGGAAGAGGAGAATGGGGACCCTAACACAAATACGAACGACAAAAACGCAACAGATGGCCGACATCGTTCAAATTACGCTAGCCGAAAAATCAAGATGCCAGTGTTCGTCGGAGAGGATCCTTACAGATGGTTGTTCAGAATCTAGCAGTACTTCAACGTGTATCACGTGGCGGAGGAGGAAAGGCTGAACACGGTGGCCGTGTGCATGGAAGGAGACGTGATAAACTGGTTTCAATGGATGGAAATCACGCTCCAGTCACGTCCAAGCTAGCATTTAAACTGTCTCTGCTTCATCGGTTCGGAGGATCCCAAGATGGTGGTCCGTATGAGGTTTTGATGGGAATCTGGCAGACTAAAACAGTGGAGGACTACCGTCGCAAGTTTGAAGCTCTGTCAGCACCATTGAAGGATGAGAAGGAAGATTTGCTATGGGTTGCGTTTTTAAATGGGCCAAAACCAAAAATAAAAGCTGAAGTTAGATTGGGCCAGCCCACTTCCATAATCCAGCTAATTGAATTGGCCCAGAAGATAGAAGAAAAAAATTGGGCCTTGGAAGAGTTAAAACATGGGCTAAAAAAGGGTGTTAAGTCTGGTATGGATAGTGGAATTAATAGAATAAATTGGGCCTATGGTGGTGGACCGGGTAAAAACTTTGGGTAGCAGGAAAATGGGTCAAAGTTTGCACATAACTCTAACCCGCTAGTTCTTTCAGGTAGTGTGAATTCAAACTCCAGCCAACACCAAAATTTTTCTGCACAATCAGGCCGCCAATGGAACGAGAGAACCACCCATTTTACTCCAAACAATAGTCAACGTAGCAGCAGCAACTCTGTCCAGCACCCACCGAGCAGCTCAGTTTTTAGGAAAGAATTTCCTTTCAAACAGATGACGGAACTTGAGATCCAGAGGAAGAAAGAGCGTGGGGTTTGTTTCCGGTGTGACGCGAAATTTTTTCCAGGCCACCAGTGTGGGGACAAGCAGTTCCACGTCGTATTGATTGAGGAGGACAAGAGTCAAGATGAGCCAAATGACGTTGGGGGAGATCTGAGTGAGACTGTGGACGAGCAACTACCAAATGATGCAGAGCTTTCAATTAGTTCAGTCATGGGAATCTCAGGTCCTAAAACTATGAAGGTAAAGGGTAAAATCAGAGGGGTTGAATTGATAGTGTTGATTAACAGTGGAGCATCGCATAATTTTATTAGCAAGGGTGTGACTGAGAAGTTGGGGTTACCAATGACGCAGATGCATACCTTCGGGGTACGTGTAGGTGACAGGTATCGTGTAAGGTGTGAGGGAGAATGTAGGGAGGTACAGTTAGACATCCAAGGAACTCCGATTATACAGAATTTTTTTTCATTTGAAATGAATATTATAGATGTGGTTTTGGGTGTAGCATGGTTGGAAACTCTGGGGGAGACAACGGTGGATTGGAAAACACAGGTAATGAAGTTTAAGCTAGGTGATAGCATTGTGAAAATTTTGGGTGACCCTTCTCTGAGCAAAACTCTGATTTCCTTAAAAACAATGCTTCGGACAATCCAGCATGAAAAATGTAACATCTGCTCTCTACTACTATTCAGACAATGAATACTATCCAAATTATAGATATACACAGCGTATGGAAGATAGTGGGCTCAAACTTTTCTTTACTCATAAAATATAATTCTTCACATATATAAAATACTCTGTATTAAAAACTTTTTACTTAATACAAAATATCATAATTGATGGACAGTAGTGCCAATACTCTCCACTTCTCTTTAACCATCCAAAATGGGAGGAAAACTCCCTCATATAGTCATAATTCCTGCCAAGGAAAACACTCCCAAAAATATTCATACAAAACTCCTCCAACTTCAACTCAATTTAACTCTCTCATCACACATCAAAAACACTTCTCATAATTTAAGCATATCCAACAACTATGACTAAGCACACATCTCATCTCAATTTTTCAGTAAGTATAACATATATATACATAATTAAAATAAATCTCTACTCATTTACTTTTCTTGAATCTCAACTTAGTTGGATTTACTTACCTCATACTTGAGTAGTCTTCACCAAAGCTCTCTACTCTTGTTGGACCTTAGCTTTCCCTTATTTCCTAAGCATAAACTTAGTAAGGACTTAGCCTTTACATAAATAAAACTCATATCTAGAGTAGAGATTCTTACCTCTTCTTGCTTAGGATCCATTCTTTGTCAAATTCCAACTCAAAACTCTAAAAAATACCTCGGAAGATTGAGTAAGGAATTGAGAGAAAATGAGGGATGAAGAGGCGGTGGAAGAAGGGAAAATGAAGGGGTTTAGAGAACTAAACTCTTATTAGCTCATATAATACATACTCTTTCCCATTTTGCCCTTGCACTTTCGCTAAAATTCTATCTATGTCCCTTAGTCAATTACCATAATGCCCTCATTTTTATTGCATTCTCCATGAAATTCTATCTCTTTTCACTCCCCACAATTTCAACTAATTTTGAGTGAAAAGACCATTTTACCCTTAATGCAAGTTTAAGGGATTTTCTTCACATTTTTCTCAAAATAACTTCAACAAAATTCAACTAAGGGCCAACTAACCAAAAATAACAAACATGCAAGCTCAATTGAGAATAAATCAATAAACATTCAAGCAATGCAACAATAATTTAACTACGTACCTCAAGTGGGGCGTTACAAGGGACATGGGTATTTTGTGGAGTTTGGTAATGTACAGAAGCTAGGGGAATCACAGGTTGAAGAGGACAACAGCTTTTTACCAGTTCTGGCCCGGTATCAGTCAGTCTTCTCTTCCCTTCCAGGATTACCGCCGCCGAGACCCCAAGATCACTCCATCAACCTTAACCCCGGCTCCTAACCCCCAAATATTAGACCCTACCGCTATCCTTACTACCAAAAAAATGAAATAGAAACACTGGTGAGCGAGATGTTAGCTGCCGGAATCATTAAACCCAACCTTAGTCCCTTTTCCAACCCAATGTTATTGGTAAAAAAGAAAGACAGCGGATGGCGATTTTGTGTTGATTATAGAGCTCTTAACAAGATCACGGTTCCGGATAAGTTTCTTATTCCAGTGGTGGACGAATTGTTTGACGAATTAGGAGGAGCTTCAATTTTTTCTAAACTAGATTTGAAGTCGGGCTACCATCAGATTTGGGTAAAGGATGAGGACACCCACAAAACGGCCTTTCGGACACACGAAGGCCATTATGAGTTCTTAGTCATGCCTTTTGGTTTGACTAATGCCCTAGCCACTTTCCACGCCTTGATGAATGACATATTTCGGCCCTTTTTGCGTCGGTTCATTTTGGTACTCTTTGATGATATATTGGTCTACAACCATACAAAAGAGGATCATATCCGGCATTTAAAGATCACCCTTAGCACACTTGAAAAGCATCATCTGGTTGCCAATAGGAAGAAGTGTTTTTTCGGACAGCGGGAATTAGAATACTTGGGGCATGTCATCTCGGCGGGTGGGGTGGCGGTTGATCCTTCGAAAATCGATAATGTTTTGCAGTGTCCAGTTACCAAGGATATCAGGCGTTACGAGGATTTCTAGGTTTGACCGGATACTACCGCAGGTTCGTCAAGGATTACGGGAAAATAGCCATTCCTCTCACTAGTTTACTTAAGAAGGATGCATTTCAATGGAATTCTGAAGCCCAAAAAGCCTTCGATGAGCTTAAGAGTATAATGACATCGGTTCCGGTGTTAGCCATGCTGGATTTTGCTAAGGAATTTATCATTGAGACCGATGCCTCAGGAAGTGGGTTAGGGGCTATCCTGATGTAAGAGGCTAGACTGTTGGCTTTTTTGAGTAAAGGCTTATCATCACAGTCGAAGCTTAAATCAGTTTATGAGCGAGAATTAATGGCTATTGTGATGGCAATTTAGAAGTGGCGAAATTACTTATTCGGACGTCGCTTCATTATTAGGACAGACCAAAGGAGCCTCCATTTTCTAACAGATCAGCGGTTACTAGGTGAAGATCAACAGAAATGGGTTGCTAAACTGATTGGGTTGAATTTTATTATCCAGTATAAACCGAGGGCAGAGAATTGGGTAGCTGATGCATTGTCTAGAAAAGGTGAACGGGTGGAATTCAATGGGCTGGCTATAAGTTATTTTGCAGGTATGGAAGAATTAGAAGATGTTATTCAACAAGATGACAAATTGCGTGGGATTGTTCAAAAATTGTTGTTGGATCCCAATGGCCACCCACTATTCACATTAGTTGGTCACCATCTCTTGTGTAATGGTCGCCTAGTTGTACCAAGGAAAGGGGCCCACATTCCACTTCTTCTACATGAGTTTCACTCATCTCCTGTTGGGGGCCACTCGGGTTTCTTTCGCACTTTTAAAAGACTCAGCAGTGTAGTATACTGGGAAGGCATGAAATGAGATATCAAGGAGTTTGTTGATTCCTGTGCAATTTGCCAACAAAATAAATACTAGGCCTTGAGTCCCGCCGGGTTATTGCAGCCTCTATCTATTCTTGAGCAGGTTTAGGAAGACATATCTATGGACTTCATCACCAGGCTTCCCAAAACAAATAGTGCCAATACCATCCTGGTAGTGGTTGGCCGATTGACTAAGTACAACCACTTCTTGACCCTTAAGCATCCCTACACGGCAACGGATGTTGCCAACCTTTTCATCAAGGAGATTGTCCGGCTACATGGGTTTCCCCGCTCAATTGTATCTGATCGCGACCAGGTTCTCATCAGTCACTTTTGGAAGGAATTGTTTAAACACTCGGGCACGCAGCTTCGCATGAGCTCGGCATACCACCCTCAAACAGATGGCTAGTCAGAAGTGGTAAATCTATGTGTTGAAATGTACCTTCGCTGTTTTGTGAGTAGTCAGCCTCGCCAATAGCCTAAATGGATCTCTAAGGCCGAGTTCTGGTTTAATACGACATTCAATGGCTCCACAAGTATGACCTCTTTTAAAGCACTTTATGGTGGTGATCCTTCTACTCTTCTTAAATTTTTAGATCATGGTTCACCGATCGATGAAATGAACTGTCAATTGCAAACTCGCAATGTCATCCTAGTTGAGTTACAGGATAATCTCCTTAAGGCCCAGACCCGAATGAAACACTATACCAATGCAAAAAGAAGAGAAGAGAAGTTGGAAGTGGGAGATTCAGTTTACCTTAAGTTGCAACCTTACCGACTTTGTTCTTTGGCTCGTCAGTACAATGAGAAACTCAGCCCCTGCTTCTATGGCCCTTTTGAAGTGAAAGAAAAGATTGGATCAGTGGCCTATCGTCTGGATCTACCCCCTTCAGCACGCATTCATGATGTTTTCCATGTGTCACAACTCAAGAAAACAAAGTACCCACCGCCCACTGCACAACCCTTTCCAGCAGCACTAGACGAAGATTGGGTATTGCAAGTCGAACCTAAGGAGGTTTTATGCACGCAAAAACTTTTGAATGGTACTTTGGAAGTCTTAATCAAATGGAAAGGCTTACCCACATATGAGAACACATGGGAGGATTTCACCTCCATTGACAGCCAATTTCCTTTCTTCCACCTTGGGGACAAGGTGGCTCTCCTTGGGGAGGGTAATGATGAGACCTCGCTGGTGCACGTTTTCAGCATAAGGAAAAAGAGTGGACAGAGAGGATGAAATGGCACTTTTCTACTCAACAAGCAAGGGACAGGTGGCATCCTTGGATTGGAAATGGAATAATTCCGTTAGAGTGAAAGTTGGGCGTAAAAAGGGTTGACAGAGAAGATTGTTGGCATTGAAAAAGTAAAGGGGAATTGGGTTGGGGAGGTACTAGCCTTTGAAGCCAGCAGATTATCGTTACTTCTTATTTTTATTTTGTTCTGTTCTGGGAAATCTGCTTTGTCATTTTCTATTCATTACTACTCTTATAATTTGATACTCTTGAGAGATTGTACTGGAACCTTTTGAATATTAATAGAGATATTGAACAATTTCAGAATGTTTGGTTGAGTGTGTTTGTATGTTGTGAAAGTGAATCTGTTTACTGGAAATTGTAAAGCATGTGAGTTTTCTATAGGTGGGTATAACATAAGAGATTTAACGAAACAGAATGGTTCTAACACATTTCCTATACTAGCTTCACAGAACTTTCTCAATATTTCTTTCAAGCTTTTCTATATTTTGAATGGACTATTCCCCACTGGCAGATTAAACATTTCATTAATTGGAAAAGATGTGCTCTACTGAAAAGCTTCCTGAAATCAAGACAAGCCATCCGATGGATTAAAAATTTACCATGTGCAATGAATTTGCATAAGAAAGGAGTGGATTTTAAGAAAATTGAAGGAGAAGACGAGTTAATAAGGTTTGAAAAGTGAAAGCACAAAATCCCTGGCCTTCTTTGAAGTACATGAGTTGCGACTGAATGTCTGCTTAGAAACATTATGGCTTTGGAGCAGTGCCATTACCCACAGGATATTGATGTTCCAATTACGTTAAACTAATGAGTTTCCTAATGGATACTGAAAAAGATGTGGATCTGCTCGTTGAAAATGGAATTATTTCCAATTATGCGGGCAACAATGCTACAATTGCAAATATGTTCAACAAACTATGTCAAGGTATCGCTTTAAGCCCATCCTCTTCTTTCCATGACATGTGCGAGGAACTCAAAATATAGTATAACAATCCTTGGGATACCAAGGCAACTTTAAGAAGAGTTTATTTCAGCAATATGTGGAGAGGCACAGGAACTCTTGTAGCAGGTGTATTCTTATTGCTCACTATCATACAAACCATGTGTTCTATCTTACAAGTTGTGTTATCTTCATAGATCTGTATTAGAGCCGCAATCTACTTTTAATATAATTTCTATTTGAATTGTTTCTAGTCAGAATAATAATAATTATTATATGCTTACTATATGCATGTCAGTGACTCAACTATAAAATATTCAGTTTTTTTTTTTTTTTACTTCTCAAAACTGCGGCCATAAGTTGTAAGTATTTTTGTCAAATTATGAATTTAGTGTGGTGGCACTAAATTCTGATGTCGTAACATCATTCTATTTGTGCACAATCATTTTATATTCTTTTGATGTCACCACACTTATTGTCTGTGTGATGACACTCGCCCAACCAAATTTCCTTTACACTTGTTGTATCTCTATTTATTGTTAAGATTTTATCCATATCTGAAGCATATGTAAGTGGTCCACATGTAATAGCTCATTATGTGTACTAGAATATTCGTTTAGCTTTTTAGTGGTCCCAAGAAAGTTTGGTGAAAACTTTCCCAAAATGGCTTAACATAAAAAGTAACATGTTGGTTGGTTGTTCTCTTGCATTGTTGTGCAAGTTTCTTTATATTCATCTTCAACAATGTATTTCATTTTAAGCCTGAATATACATTTGAGGCTACTTTTGGTACAAGAAATGTTTTATTACTAAAAATTACTACTGAGATAGATTACCTTTAAAATTACGAGTAAATGTTATATTAATATGTTTAGTTAGATTAGTGGGTATAAATAATTAAAATGTTTGCTTGGGAAGAATAAAATATTATCGACAGAGACTTTTATTGAATTGTCCTTCCTTTTTAATAATATAATAATAATGGCCGTGTTTCGTTCATTATTTATTTTCATATTCTGAAACCGATTATTTGAATAGTGTTTGGCTTATTATTCTCATAACAGAATCCTGAAAAAACGATTCTGACATATATTTGACCCTTAAGAATTTTTGTAGCTTCTGCTCCACTTTTTTTTTTTTTTTTTTTTTCATTTTCTCATCTTCTTCACTGCATCACGTATTTGACCGTTTGACTTTTTGCAGCTTTTTTTTTTTTTCATTTTCTCATCTTTTTCACTGCATCAGTGCTTCACCACGTTTACAAACTTATTCTTCTTCCACCCAACTTCTTCTCCACCTGCAAATACCTTTCTCATCTTCTTCACTGCATCATGTATTTGACCGTTTGACCTTTTACAACTTTTTTTTTCTCTTTCTCATTTTTTTTTTTCATTTTCTCATCTTCTTCACTGCATCAGTGCTTCACCACGTTTACAAACTTCTTCTTCTCCACCCGCAAATACCAAACATAACACATCCAACTTCTGCTCCACCCGCAAATACCAAACAAAGCACATCCAACTTCTTCTCCACCTGCGCCACCCAAACAATATTCACCATGAACCACCCATAGCAGCAGATCTATCCCACACTAATATTCACCGTCAACCACCCACCACCAGATCTGTCCCACACTAAAAGCCATTGTGAACCACCCACCACCAAGATCTGTCCCACACTAATATCCACCGTGAACCACCAAGATAAGTTATATATATAATAATACATTATTTTAACAAAACAAAACAAAACATTATATTAATAAATCATTTATAAAAAAATATATTAATCAAAATACTCAACCAAACACATATTCTGTAAATCCCATTCTCGTAATCATAACCCTATCCAATATCCAATACTATCCCCAAAATCCTATCCAAAATAATGAACCAAACGCACCCAATAATAATAATAATAATAATAATAATTATTATTATTATTATTATTATTATTATTATTATTATTATTATTATTATTATTATTTAAATAAATTACTTTCAACCCTTTATATTTGAGAATTTATCTAAAACACCCCAATAACAAAAGTTTAAATTTTAACAAAATACCCCCAGCCACTCAAGACCATCATCGACCGTCAATTACCATAGCTGAAAAGGCACACGATTGATCGGATTTGGTCAGCCGTGCGTCGTTTTGGTTGTTTTCGGCCAGATCAAAGGCCGAAAACAACTAAAACGCCATCGATCTAGTTGGAAACCGCCAAACCCATGGTTGTTTGGTTGTTTCTAGCCAGATCCAAGCCGATTTGGCTGTTTCCAATCAGATCTACGCTGATCTCACTACTTCTAACCAGATCCATGCCGATTTCAGGCTAGATCGAAGGCTGGAAACAATTAGATCGTCATGGATCTGGCAGGAAACGACCACAAACATGTAGATCCATTCTGGCCATTTTCAACCTTTGATCTGGTTGGAAACAGCCAGATTGGTACACAACCGGCTAGATCACGCCAGTCATGCGTCGATCTGGTGACTACCACTGCCAGCCGGCAGTGGTCTTGGGTGGTTGGGTATTTTGTTAACTTTTAAACTTTTCTGTAGCTAGGGTATTTTAACTAAATTCTCAAATGTAAGGGGTCTAGATTAATTGTTATTTGGTAGACATTTGAGGGCAATTGTGTCCAGAATGGTATTTAATTAAGGGCAAAATATGTATAAAATTAGGATTACCCCAATAATCTTTTAATACTGCCCCTTGATGTGGTAGTCTAACTACCCCCTATTTTACCAACAGTAATCACTATTGGTATGAAAAGATTATCAAAATCTTTTATTACTTTGCAACAAAACAAGAAAATGTCCTAAATCAAAGATAAATTACCAAAGTTATCTTTCTAGAGCCCTAACCAAACGCAACCTGAAAGTTCTTTGCATATTCTTTGAGATTCCCTTTGTTTTTAATTAGGTTTCATTATGTTTTGGTAGGCTTACAAATACCTTTGTTAAATTTTGTTTGTTCATGGTTGAAATGTTGTTCCTTGTTGAATGCTTGGAGGAGTTTCAAGCTATTGGAGCTGAAGTGTATCATTGGTGTTAAACCTTGAGAGGAGCTCAGGGCTAACCAAGTGGTCTCTTATAGTGAAGCTAGCTATGGAAGTTCGAAGTTCAACCAAAGGGTGAAGTTTGAAGTGTTGTCATAAGAGAAAGTGTTTTGCAACTGATGCTTAACTTTGACTTTGTAATTGAACTATAAATGTTTATCATAGTGGATTAGCTTCATCTGAACTGGGTGCTATAGATGTAGGCATGTTGTCGAACCATGTAAAATTGCTTTGCGTGCTTCACATTATGCCATGGATGTTTAGTTTGTGTTGATCATGAATGAGCAAACCCGTAAGCACAAAATGAACAAGTTTAACCCATTTCGCATAAGTTTAACCAACTTGATAAAGTTATAAAACTTTCATATATCAGCCATTCCGTGAGAAAACCCATAATCTTTAGCTGCTTATCATAGTATTTTCTTTATGAGAATTACCAATCAGTCTTCTAAGATAGTTGGTAAGGATCCATAAATTTGAGACCAAAACACGATGAAGAAAAGATGATTTACATTGACTTCACTTTTTTAACACATTTTAAATAAAATGGCCATCTTGGACAAAGGTTGAATACAAGCATGGCCCAAATTTGTTTTGGTCATTCAATATTTTGTCCTAGTTGTTGTACGCCATATCTGACTTATTAGCAGCTTATTGTTGATTATTTTACTAGGATTTTTAATTAAGTTTCATTGCAGATATATTGCAGGCAGTGGGCTCTCATACTATTACTAATTCTTCGGAAAAAGGTTTTAACATAAGAAATGTGAATGAATATATCTTCAAAAAGCACTCCTCTGGCAATTTGTCAATGCATTTATTTTCCACTGTCGCATAGTGTTGAAGCGTGAAGTTTGGGAAAGAAAAATGTAATTCTCTTCAACAGTCAAATGTAATTTGTACACTGCTTTATACTCACAGAGCTAACTCAGCATACACTAACTCTAATTAGTAACTAATACAAATATTAACCCAAGTTGCAACTAACTCTACAACTAACTCTACCTAACAGTAACTAACTTTAACACCCCCTCTCAAGTTGGAGGGTGGTAGAGGTCAAGCACACCCAACTTGCTTAATAGCTTGGAATGAAGTGGACTAACAACTGCTTTAGTCAGTAAGTCAGTTGGCTATTCTGCTGATGGAACATAGGCAGTCTTGATAATCCCCAGCTTGAGTTGTTCTCTCACAATGTGACAATCAATGTCAATGTGTTTAGTCCTTTCATGAAAACTAGGATTAGATGCAATGTGATGGGCAGCCTGGTTGTCACTGATGAATGAAATTGAATTGGCTTTTGAAAAACCTAAATGTGAATGTGAAAGTTATTGCGAGAAAGTAACAGAGAAAGTGGCATCACTCACATGGAATTGAACCCATAAACAACCTCAGGAACATGGATCAATCTTCATTGGAACGGGTTCGAACTCAGTGATTTACAACAAAAATGGAGGGGATGTGAATGTGATTCCAATGGGGAAAGTTATCGCAAGCAAACATGAGAAGAAGGAAAGAGGAGAAAAAGAAAAGATAAGGACAAAGAGAAGGGCATGAGAAAATAGAAGAAAGAAGAAATGGGTTTAGGAAATTGGAATATATTTAGAAATTTGTTAAAAATCAGTTTTTAAAACCGATTTTGGTTAACTGGTTTTTATTTTTGATAGAACCAAAAAATCGGTTTAGTCATTCTCTCTAATCAAAATTAAAACCGAACCAGTATAAAGGGAAAACCGATTTTTTGGTTTTATTTCGGTCCGATTTTTCGGTTCAGTTTAGTTTTCAATTTTTTTCTTGCCCCTAATGCTGATGGTGGCATCGGGTAGGATGGTTGGCACCGAAATCTACCAAAATCAAGGAAGCCATTAAAATCACCGATGTTTGGTGACCTAGTTTTGTCATCGGGCTTGTTCCATCAATCCAACTGCGAGTCAAAGCAGTTTAGTTGCTAAACTGGCCTGTCTAAGCCCCCGATTCCCAATTCAATCAGTCAAACTGACAAGGTCGAGTTTCAAAATAATGGTTGGGAGCCTTATATATTTGACTGTTACTCGACCAGATATTTCTTATATATTCACTTGGTTAGTCAATTTATGTTTGCTCACCGATCTACTCATCATGCAATTGTTCTTCGAATTTTGAGGTATGTGAAGGGTACTTTGTTTCATGGACTTCACTTACCATCTACCTCATCTCTTCAATTACATGCTTACTTTGATGTTAATTGGGCTAGTGATCCAATTGATCGATGATCTACTACAGGTTATTGCTTTCCTCTTGGTGATTCCTTAGTTTCTTAGTAAAGCAAGAAACAATCAATTGTTGCAAGGTTGAGTATAGAATCTAAATATTGAGCCTCAGTTGATACATCTTTTGAGCTTATCTGGCTTAGATGGCTTCTAACAGACATGGGTGTGGAGCTTTCAGGGACTACTCTTATATGTCACAATCGAAGTGCCATTCAAATCGTGCATAGTGACGTGTTTCGTGAGCATACAAAACATATTGAGAACTATTTTCATTTCATCTGAGATAACATTTTTATGAAGGATTTGGATTTTCTTTCTATCTTTTCTACCAATCAATTTGTGAATCTCTTCACCAAAATACATCAATGGCCAGATTTTTGGCCGTAGATCTTATCGTTTATGGCCAATTCTATGGTGGATCTGACTGGAAGTGGACAGATCAGTGCACGACCGACTAGATCCAACTGGTCATGCATTGTTACGACGATGACTGGCGGTAGTGGTGGCAATTGGCGGGTGATAGTGACTTGGGTGGGTGGGGGTGTTTTTGTTAATTTTAAAACTTTTATTGAGAAAGGTAATTGTTAAAATTTTGAGTTGAATAGAATTGGATTGGATTTTGAAGAGAACTGAGAATATTAAAACAAATGTATATTTGGATAGGATAGTGGGATGTGAATGAAACAAACAGAGGGGTAGTTACTCTAACACCTTAATTGTATTATTATATTTGAGGGGATGTTAATTGTATTATTATATTTAGGCTTAAGCCCACTGTTTAGTTCAGGGTTTCCTAGTTGTTTTTGTGTCTCACATCACTAAGTTAGTGAGATTATCATTCCTATTAAACAACATATATGTGTTACTATTTCAGAGATAATAAAGTAGACCCTTTTCACCAAAAAAATAACTATGGTAAACTATATCAATGTACATCAATGGTGATCTGGGCACTAAAAATATGTGACTGTGGTAGCTAATCTCACATCTAGATGAGATTCTGTTACACAACAAGAGACTCAGTTTATGTTACAGACTCAACAGTTGCACATTGAAAAGCATAACGCTTAATTAATGTCAGCTCATGATAACTTCTTTGCCGATTTTGCTGCTAAGACTTGGTATTAATTTGGGAATCTGTTTTAAAATTCAGGAAGAGCTTCATTTCCAACTCAATTTCGTGGTCATGCCAGAGTTTATGATAGAGGTACTGGCCAGCAGGGGAAAATCAATAAGTTACTTGTGAAGTAAAGTTGGAAAATCAGGTTGCCGACAAGGACTTAGTGAAGATATCTGCAATTTGTTCTATTCTAGTTCAAAAAGAAGCTGAATTAAAGCTCATGATAAAAGCAAAAGATGAGGTATATAGGTTCTTTAACTTGACTAGTTGGGTTGTAATATGGGCAAGAAAGGAATCACAATCACTTCCTTGTAACTTTCAGTTAAGTGTTTAACAAGCTTTCATCATAAGTCGTTGGATTAGCATTTTTTAAATAGGCAATAAAGCAGATGATAAAGCAAAAGATCTGGTATATGTGCTTAGCTTGATAATTGGGATTGTAATTATGTAATTGTGGGATTTTAACATGCAGAGGAAAGGAATCGCATTATCAAGGTCGTGTATATATTGTACAATCTCTCTGTCAGAAAATTCAGGTGCACATACGCTTCATCACTTATTGTTTATCTTAAAAAATAGTTACTCAATCTCAAAGCACTCTCCTTAATTTTTCAAATGCATTGTTTTTTCACTACTGTTGGCTTATTAAAGTTATCCGCACTTTAATAGGGCTTTTTACATCTAATTATCGGAATAGGATGTTCTTAAATAAAAATATTTAATCTAAATTTTCAATTATATATTATACCACTTGATGAGTTGATTCAATGGTATAAAATCTCAAGTGCTAGATATTTACGCCACACGTGAGACACAAGGGTTGACTCAATTAGCTGGTCTTCTTTGATAGTTGGACTATCGCGTGTTAAATAAGAAAATTATCAAATGACTTTAATACTCTCACTTTCCATGCTACCAAAACCAACCCACCCCTCAACTTTGACTTCATCTCCTACAGCCCCCCAATATCCACCCACCCACTCACTTTGAATCTATATCCAACAGTCCCCAAGAACACATTAACCCCAACCTATCGTCCAACAGCCCGCAAAATTTCAACAAACATTTTGTGCATAATTATATTATTATTTAAAGAATGTGGGGAGTATTTTTTAAATTTATTTTTAATTCAAGATAATGTGATATACTCTTTTATAGATTATAAGATAATTAAGTAGTATTTAGGGTTTATTTAACATCATCTCCAACGGCCTCCAACAACCCATTCACCCACACCCGCCCCACCCCCACCCCCACCCCCACCCCCACCCCCCCAACATGTGAGACTTAAAAAATATATTAAATTATAAAAAATGAAGAAAAATAAATTGATAAGTCTGAAAAAAACCTTAAAAAATATATAAATATTAAAAATAAGAAATCTGACAAAGAAATATAAATATCTAAAAAGCTTAAAGATAAAATAATCTGAAAACTTGAAAAAATAAAAAAATAAAATCTGAAAAACTAAAAAAATATGAAAAGAATGGTGGACTTCGCCATCGTTGTTGACATTGGACCGCGCCTCGATAGGTCAAAACTTGGCAAAAATAAAATAAAATTAGATTATAGCTTTGTTTTAGTTTGTTTAAATAAGTTTTTAGAGTATTCTTAATTTTTTTGAATCTTTAAAAGTTTTTTTTTTGAATTCGTTTTTATTTAATTATTTGTGATTTGAGGTTAAGGGTTTATATTATTTAAAAAAATTTTAAATTTCCCATATAGTTATTTGTATTTTTTATTTAAAAATGAGTTGTTGACAATTGTTTGAGTAAAATAGTCAAGATCAAGATATGATTAGGATAAATTATAATTGTGTTTGGTCAAAATTAGTCAACTCATATTTTTGGGGGTCTATGTGCGGATTAGAAGGATAAAAATTTATGTTAGAATCTGGGGTCTATCTAAGTTGTTGGCACTTTAATTGTAACCAATAATAGGGCTTTCTACAAACTTTCTAATTAAACATATTTTTCTTGGAACGGGAGTTTTTAACTGAAAACAAAAAGAAGTTATTCAAAATTTGAACCATTATTTAGTGGTTAAAATCTGATGTCTAAAAGTACTTATATTTACAAAATATGAATATACTAAACAAAAAACTTTAACTCATAAATAAATAAAAATGCATCAGTGTCATGAGATCCTTAAAAGCCCAGGTGATCATGTCAAAAGAGGATCCTGATCTCAAATCATAAATATATAAGATGTTTGACATCATATTGTATTATACTATATATTTTCTAAAATGAACGGCATATTTTTATTTATTTTTGTTGTGAGTTTTATATAAAATTGTATTGCATTTATAGTATCCTATTATATTATCCATTGGAATGATTTTCGAGTTGCAACTATAAGAATAAAATATGGGAAAGAAATTAAATAAAAACTTTTTTTAGTTATTTTAGAAGTTATAATAAAATCTATTTCACACCTGTCCTACATGACAAAGCATTTTATTTTACGTTTGTTAGAAGTTTTATTTATTTGTCATGTCACCAATTTAGTAGATTATTATATTGTATATATGTGATTAGTTCTCTTCTCTATTAAGCTAGTTTTTTGGAGTGGCTTTTACGCAAGCCTGTTTATTATGGCTTAAATTAATTTTTGGGCTTGAGTTCTGCCTAAGCTTGTTTATGATGTTAAAGAATAAATGAAATCCTATCGTAAGAATAAATTAGAAAAACTGATAAAAACTTTGATAATTAAAGAGAAAAAAGAAAAAACAAGACGATAACTAATTAGAATTGGTAAAGAAATTCCAGAACTTTGTAATTAAAGACAAAAAAGAAAAAGCAAGACAAGAATAAATTAGATTTGGTAAAAAAATTAGCAACACTTTGATTTATACTAAAGAACAATATCTGAAATCAAAAGGGAATAAAATAAAACCCCTGTATTTTTGGATATAACTCACAACACCCTACTATTAGTCAAACGTTAATTACACTTATCTGTTAAATTAAAAACATCATCCTGTCAAGCCACCATCTGTTCCGTTGCCCTCCTGAAGCCTACGAAGCTGTGGCCTTGTTGGGCAAAGCTGCGGCCTCTTTTATTTAAGTTGTGTAGGATGTCAGATGGCAGATTACAACTCTGATTAACCTTGGTAGGGCGGTAGGGCCGGTGGGGGTGGTGAGCCATATCTAAAACCAGAGGGAGTTATTGAATAACTCAGGGGGTTTAGACTTTAGAGTATTTTTTCTTTTATTTAAATTAACCCACTTTATGGTACTGTTGGTTTTAAACTGTACCAGAATCTTTCAAATTAAAGATTTGTGAGGTGTGCATATAAATTACGGCGAGGAAGCAGAAGAGAAAATATACTATGAAAGAGAGATTAGAGAGATACACCGTAATTACAGAACACATCCTGCTGTGAGGTAGCTGTGACTTTCGAGAGGAGGAAATCAACTCAGGTCAGTATACTATACTATCTTCTTCATGCTGCTCTTAACCTTTACTATGCTTATTTATCTTGTTCTTTTTTCTTTTCTTTTTTTCTTTTTAAATTTTCATTAATCAATTCAAGATTAATGGGACTGCCGAATTCCGACATTGGAAAAAACTTCCACTGAGTGAAATGACACCTCCGGCACCAATGTGATAAGTTCGGAAATTAATCTATTGGTACTGGGGCTTCGACTTTCGAGTAATTATTTTCAGATAATTAAGTAGATAAAATAGTATAATATTTTTTTAATCTACCTTTTTAGTTTATAATATAGATAATACAATGGATATGCGTTAGCTAATTGTAGCTTGTGTTAATTATTAGAGTATTATACTGTTAAATGCATAGTATTACTTTGGATTATAACATGCATTTTGTTCCTTTTTCAAGCGTTTGTTATACCAATTATTCTATATTACCATTACAAATATAATAGTCAATTCTTCCCAATTCCAACATTCTATGTGAGGGAGGGATTCGTTCTAGGAATCTCCACCAACATATTTTTAATTTAAATCTTTGCAAGTGATAGTAATATAAAACATGTTTTTTTCTTTTGAGGGTTGATTATTTTGAGTGATGCATCTATCTAATTATTGTTATTGATTATTGTCAATACGGTTTGTCAGTAGAGCAAAGAAGTTGGAAATGAGTGCTTTTCTTGAACTTGAGGATTTAGTCGAATAGTTGCAAATTGACACCAGAGAAAACTTGGAGCCTGAGTTTGATGCTCATCAATTTTGTATTTATAGGGTTCCTAAAGAGTTTCGTAGCATAAATGAAGAAGCCTACACTCCTCGATTAGTTTCAATAGGTCATTTTCACCATGGAAAAGAAGAATTAGTTGACATGGAAACGACAAAAATAAAATATATGAAAAGTTTTCTTGAATGAACAACAGTTGAGAATCGAGATAAAATTTTAAACTTCATCATGGATAACGAGAAAAACATCTGTAATCGCTATGCAGAGACATCTAAACTTGGTAGCATTGAGTATGTAATGATGATTCTCTATGATGCTATCTTTATCATGGAGTTACTTTTAAGGTATCAATCTTATTTTGGTGGAAGTGGTGGAAGTGATTTATTACTATCTACGTCAAAGATAAGAACATCTTTACGTAGGGACTTTATATTACTAGAAAATCAACTTCCATACTTCGTACTCCTCGAGGAAATATGCAAGTTAGCTTTCGCTGGCCTTAATATGCATACCTTCATGGAGCTTTCATGTTTATTTTTCGGTACTCAAGAAGGTTTTGAATTGAGTAGATTATCCCCCCAGGTGACAGTTAAACATTTAACCGATTGGAGAAGAACTACTATACTAGAAAGCGACCAAGCATCTGAGCAGGTCAACGAATGGAGTCTTGATTTACCTTGCGCAGTGAAGTTGCATGAGTTAGGAGTGAAGTTTAAGTGCTTTGAAAGAGGAAACAACTTAATTGACATAAGATTGGAAAAACAAAAGCAACGAATCTCATGTTTTGCAGTATATGAAATGCAAATACCACATTTAAAAATAGTCGATAACACTGAAAGTGTACTTAGAAACGTTATGGCTTTGGAGCAATGTCATTATCCAGATAATACTCTTGTTTGCAATTACGTTTGGTTAATTGATCATCTTATCGATACTGAAAAAGATGTGGACTTGCTTGTTGAAAATGGAATTATTTCCAATAATTTGGGCGACAATGCTTCGATAGCAAATATGTTTAGCAAACTTTGCCTATTTGTCAATTCACACACTGTACCATGTTTCAATTATATCTAGTTATTTTTCTTCTCAAAGAGGTAGAGCCAGAAAATGTTTTCTAGGGGACCAAAGTGTTATCTTCAATGAATAATGGCGCAAGAAAGTAATCAGAAAGTTATATTTACTAGAGCTCAAGTTTTATGTTCAAAAATTAGCGATGGCTAGACGTGAATAACTACATTTATAGGGGTTAAATTTTATTCTTATTTTTCCAACCACCATTGCCATTTCAATTTTTTTAATTTATAAAAGAAAATTATAAAATTATTTATTCAATGAATTCAATATTTATTTATTTATTTATTTATTTTTTAATTTGTAATGCGAAGAATTGCGTATAGATATCCATAATCTAATCCAGTCCATTTGGATTACCATGGATTCTATCCATATTGATCCATTTCATATATGAATTGAACCAATCCATTAGATATTTGGACATCCTCAGAGAAAACACATTAAAAAGAGAGACACAGTAATTACATAACACGTCCCTGCTGTGTGGTAGCTGTGGCTTTCAGTGGGAAGAAATCAACTCAGGATACTATCATGCTGCTATTAACTACCCGAGCATGCGCGTAATTTTCATCTGCTTATTTATCTTAATCAAATTTAAGATTAATGGGCCGCCAGATTCTGACACGGCGGAAAAACTTTTCTGGCGAGTGAATGACACTTCCAACACCAATGTGATCAATGTCTGGTGATCAATCTATTAGTGCTAGACTGCTAGTGTAGTCTAAATCATCACATCTGTAGTTGTTTTTACAAACCTGAAACTTTAAATATAGATCTCGGCCAAATCAAACCTTCAATGACTATGAAACTTGGACAAACATGTTTATGTTTTATCTTCAATGACTGAAAAGTAGCGAACTTCTGTAGTTCTATAATTTAATGACACATCCTGAAAACGTAATGTATAATCTTTAAGACATGGTTCACAAAAATAAGGCTAATCCTGCTTGGAAATTCAATACACAACACTTTTTATGTCACTCCTCAGTGTTTCCACTAAGAAAAACAGATTTTGCAGATCGTAAACATCTCCGTCAATCTGCATTTGTCTTCCAAAAATTTTATAAAAGATGTGACTAAGCCTTGGATTTCTTCCCTTTAGCTTCAGCAACTGGTTTTGTTTTGAAAGGCAGGAAGGTCTTGCCACCCATGAACGGTTGTAAGACTTCTGGTACTTCCACACCATCTTCCTTTTGGTAGTTCTCAAGGATACAGCAAATGGTCCTTTCGGTTGCTGTGTGTGTAGAGTTCAATAAGTGCACATATTGCTTCGTCTGCTCATTGCTCTGCAATATTTCAAAATTACAAAAGCAAGATTGTGAGTTTGGAAGAATTCTGGCCACAAAAATAATATTAAAAGATCAGTGAATGCTCTGATTAATTTCCATAACACCTACAAAGTTCTACTGGTAAACAACACAACATGATACCTTTGTGTAATACCAGCAGAAATTGCTAGCTTCTTTATCATAAAGGAGTTTGTTTATTTTGAAAATGAATAGGGGCATCATA
The DNA here is from genome assembly GCF_008641045.1 of Pistacia vera. Classification (NCBI taxonomy): domain Eukaryota; kingdom Viridiplantae; phylum Streptophyta; class Magnoliopsida; order Sapindales; family Anacardiaceae; genus Pistacia; species Pistacia vera. Next base: position 538,769 of record NW_022196679.1, on the reverse strand, counting down.
CTACTGATCATATCACATGGCTTTGCCCGCACTAAATAGGAACAAGTAAACAGAACACCCCTTTTTCTGTCCATATCGAATCTCCAATCTTCTCGACTGATAATCTGTACAGTTTGAACATGACACCAACTCTCCATAGGTTTGTGATGCAGGAAACCATCCTTCTAAATCGTACTTCTCTGCAGCCGCATCGTTCAAAGTACCAGAGACAATGGCCACAATTTGATAGGGGATGCCTAGTTGCATGTAAAATAAAATTCAATTAGCGCCAAACCTTTGCTCATTAATTAGTTGATTATTGCTCACAACTTCGCTACTAAAAAGATCCATATAAGAATCAGATTCAACTTTTTGCCAAACCTTAGCCGGTTTAAGGCTTCGATACTTCAACGCCATCTTCCTTGTAGTTCTCATGGATAAAGCAAATGGTCGTCTCTGTTATTGTGAGGGTAGAGACCAACAACTGGACAGACTGCTTCCTCTGTTCAGTGCCGTGAAACAGCACAAAATTACAAAAGAAAAGCTTGAGTTTGGGAGACCTTTTGCAACAAAAAATGATATTTAAAGATTAATGAATGCAGTTTCACTCTCTACCACCAACCGAGTTCTACAGGCAAGCAATATGGTAGTAATTGTTCACTATCAAATCAGTGCAGCAAACAAAATGGATGACAATCTGTGAATCAAACCAGCCATAAGCTACCAACAATCAAACTAAACATTGCTGAGAACTTCCTTCCCTTATAAATATAGCTTTGCCAATCCAGTAAATAGGAACATGCCTATGTTGAATCTCCAATCTTTTTGACCAATAATCCGTACAGTTCAAACAGGACACCTATGCTATCTATAGGTTTGTGATGATGTGGGAAAGCACAGATCAAAATCACATTATCCTACTTTGCAGCCGCATCATTCGAAGCACCAGAAACAACGCAATCAGGAAGGGAAGATGATTTGAGATATGCAAGGCTGCTGTAGAATCACTCTCCAACTAGAGAAAATTCCAAACCTGCAGGGAACAAACTAAATATGTTTCAAAAAACTCGCCTTACAAAATAGCTTTACGGTTCTTATCACAAAGACATTTGAGTTGTATTTATACCTCAACTAAGCCCATTATCTAATATTTGAAGTTCAAGTTTGCTATATGCTTTTCACTTTAACACGTTCAAATAATTTGCAATTTCTTTTCTCCCAAATTAAACCAGTACCATTTAATCATGTCGCGAGAAAACTCTTATGTGGATTACTAATTAAACTGAACAGTGGTCTGTTATGAAGATATTGCAACATTGATCTCATTCTCTGCAGCAGTGCCAGAAAATAACAGAACAAAATTTATAAATTCGAAAGAATTTCAGCCATAACAATGAGAACAAAAGAAATAGGGAGTGCTTACAAGTTCTGTGGTTCAATTGAATCAATTCCATGATTAAATCTAAACTAACTACACATTTTTTAAGAGACATAGATAAGACACAATTAACTTTGTTTGATTTAAAATTCTTTAACTTAGTGAGCAAAAGAATATTAGATTCAAACAATTATCTTTAAAATGTCAATAAATTGAACATATTTTGTACAGTAAATTGTTTTACTTTATTTTATTGTTCGTTGACAATAATTTTAGTTCAAAGGGGAAAATTCCACAATGATAATCCAGATGACTGAAGAGAAGCAAACTTTTGTGGTTCTATAATTTAATGACAAATCCCGAAAACATAAACTTTAAGACATGGGTCACAAAATAAGGCTATCCTGCTTGGCAATTCAATACACAACAGTTTTTATGTCAGTTTTCAATGTTTCCACTAAGAGAAATCAGATTTTGCAGATGTTTAACATCTCCTTCAATCTGCATTTATCTTCCAAAATTTTTATAAAGGATATGACTAAGCCTTGGATTTCTTCCTTTTAGTTTCAGCAACTGGTTTTGTTTTGAAAGGCAGGAAGGTCTTGCCACCCATGAATGGTTGTAAGACTTCTGCTACCTCAGCACCATCTTCCTTCTGGTAGTTCTCAAGGATACAGCAAATGGTCCTTGCAGTAGGCGTCGTGACAGAATTAGTGCTCAGAAACATAAAGGCTTCGGAGCAGTGCTATCAAATTAATATTCTGATTTATTTCGATTAATTTTGTTCTTCAACTACGATACAACTGTGAAGTAAATGTACATTCAAGGAGAATTAAGCATGAGAAGCTAGAAACCAGCAGAGCTTAAAATTAAAAGAAAATATATAATCTCTTGACTAATAGCAGGGTCATTGCTTCTAATTATTCAAAGCAGAGAGGTTTGATATAGTTTGACTAAATTACAGAGGATTTGACTAAAAATTTACCCACACTACATGATGTGAGATTCTTAGCATCGAATGAGGAAATTCTAGAAAGAAAGAAAGAAAGAAAAAACTTTCTAGAGAAACAAACAGAAAATTTAGAGAGAAAACTTTTAAGGAATAGAGCTGGTCTTCGAGTTCATCAAACGCAGCGTTTCATCTGTTGACTTGTCCAAAGCGCAGCACTTCACTGACTAACAGATGTTGTTAACTTCCGTTATTCCGAACTTGTTGCACTAACGTTTCCTGTTAAACGAACATTACCAGACTTTAATAAACACTTCAAACGGCCTTTTTATAAAACACTTCTCAATAGCAGCTGCTGAATAAATCTTCTGAGCTCCTTTCCTCAACTGCATTTTCAACCTCACCTTTATTATTGTCTTCATTAACGCATGAATATACAAATGAGTATTATAATCCCAGGAAGCATATAACACAATCCAAAAGAAGAATAGCCAAAAAAAAATTCATTGTTCTATTATTCAAAAACTAATCCTGAAATATCTAAATGCATAGTTTTCAGGGTGATTAATATGGTATGCCCAAACAAGATACAGTGTCTGTTTCTTCAGTTCTTGTGACTAAAGATTCAAAAATAAGAGATGGATTATTCTATGAGCCAAATTTTATAAAATATTTTGGAATTAGAAAACAAATTTTACCTAAATATACTAGTTGAAATATATATATATATATAGAATAAAGATTTCATATTGCGACATAACAATGAAATATTATTTAGTCACTCTTTTCATTCTTTTTAACGTGTCTTTACTTTATTTATATTATTTAAAAAAATTAAATATGACTCCAGTGGCTGACTTTATCTCTCTTTTTTCACTATTGAATTGAAATATATTACGATCTAAGTTAAAATCATTATCCCATTATTATTCTCATTCATTTCTACAAATCAAATACTACCTAATATTTTCACTATTGAATTGAAAGAATTTTTGTTTTAAAAAACTAGAAAAAAGAAATTAATAATAAAAGTAGATGCAAATAACAGGAGTGCGTTCCATGATTGTAAACAATTTTATTATTATAAGAAAATTTTCTATTTACAAAGTTGAAATTCTCATTAATATGATTATTGACCTAAATTATCACATTTATTATAAGCTAAAGTAATGAGTAATTTTTTGTTTTTACAATTAATTTGTTGTTAACACATCAATATTATATAAATTTTGGATTATAACTTTTTATAATTTTATTATTTAAAGTTTAACATTTATATAGTTGTTTTATCTCACAAACATTCAAGTATTATCTGTTAAAAATGACTATCTAATTTAAGGTACCTTATACCAGACAACAACTCTCATCAATATGCATGGATTTTTCGGCATTATGGTTTACGCGTCATTATTTGCTGCAGTGAACGTGAATCATGCATGATCTTAGACATATTTATGAGGGGCCCAAGGCCACCTTGAAAAGATTCTCTCAAATTACTGTTAACTCTATCATGCATGACAAGCCAACCACTTCAATATTATCTATCGATTGACAATTACACAGGACGTCTCAAGAATATTTGTGACTGTTGATAATAATTATTTTGGGGTCCTTTTAATAATATAAGTATATATTAAAAAATTATTTTAAATTAATTTTTCTTGTCTTTTGAGATGCAAAATCACTAGTTAAATTTTTGTATTCAAGTTTAGAAACCAAATGTTTTTCAATTGATAATATAGTCAAATTACCTAATCTTTCTTGTGAGGGCGAGAGGTGAACAGCGACCGGCGGGCTACCAGGGTTAGGTAAGTGAGAGTTTTGGAGAGAGGGCTGAAGGGACGAAGATAGTGGTGTCAAGGAAGGTCAACGATAACGGATACGTTTCAGAAATGGTTGTTGCACGTGGTGAAGAATGAAAATAGGTTGCGAAAATCAGAAAAAATTGGCCAAATTAGGGGTTATCAAGGCTGGAAAACGTTTGGGAAATGATTAAGTGATGAATTTAGTAGATTTTGGTGAGAAAATTGATCGGAATCATCACTTTAATGCCGACAGTGGCACTCTAGCAGTGTAGAGGGGTGAAGATACAATGTTTTCATTATTTTAGGGATTGAATGAGTGTTTTGAAATTTTATACATTTAAATAACTATTTTGGTTAATTTAGGGGTGTGAATGGAAAATATGAAACATAGTTTTTTTTGTAAATTTATGTAAAAAAATTATAATTAATTTGGGCCTTTTTGGGGCCCTTTGGACCGGTTTGGATAAAAAATTATAAATTTTTTTAGGCCCAATGATATTTCTATAAATCTATTTAAAAAAATCTGAAAATAATTTTGAGCTCCTTTTTGGGGCTTTTTTTTTAGGGGCCCTAGGCAGATCCCTCACCTGCCTACCCCTTGGGCCGGCCCTTCTATTACACTTCATTTTTTAGCTCCTTCATTTAAGGCCTGCACACTGGTTAAAGGACTTTAGCCCAAGGGAAGTCTTCCTTGTTCATTCAATTTCTCTTTTTATTTTTTATTTTCTTTTTGTAGTTTATTTTTTATTTTTCTTTTAATTTTAAATGTGGTTACCTTCTTTTAATCCCTTTACCATTTTAAGTAGTTCTTTTCTGTTAATTATCTATTGGGTATGACCAGATAATCATCTACACATGGCCATCAAAATTTTTGGGGTCATCAGCTGAGGGTGAAAATGTAAGGACTTGGTGAAATAACATTGAACAAACTTAAGTAAAACAGATGTACATATTACATCCATATATATCACTTGTAGAAAAATGATAGAAACATTTTATTTTATTCTATTTTTGACCGATAGTTACAATTATAAATGATTATTAAAGTTATAAATTTTAGTAAAAGGACATGTTGACATATGATGGGTCATCTCTTTTAAGAATCTATATAAGTTTTTATTTTTAAGGTCCTTTATGTATTAACTTACTTGTAGACAGTTGTTGGCTATTTCATATCATATTAATTATTGACTTGTTAGAAATATGTAAAAATCTTACTACTTTGCTTGAAGGAGGATGTTGAGAAGGTCAAATTACAAGTTAGAAAATAAGAAGTGATGGGTTACCTAAATTTCCTAACTAAAATGAAGAAAACGAAGTTAGTGGTTGAAGAAAAGGAAATGTCTTGAAGATTTGATGAAACTTCAAAACTTGTTAAAGTTTGTTAGTTTTTAAATAAAAGTGACAATGTTTTAATGTATTCTTGTTTATTAAAACACAATACTTTGTTCTTCCTTAAGAAGCAGAAAACACAAATCCTACGATCTAGCTTTTGTTATTTTGTGTTTGTTTGTAAATGATTAAATAGTAATATTATATTTATAAAGATTTTATACAAAGTTATCCATACTCATACATTATTATGTTATTCGCTATCATTAAATGTGTATTTATTAAATTGATTATTTATATTAATTCCTTCAATCATAATCTGGCACATCACTTTTTAGGAAATATTTTATATAAAACTTTTATAAATATAGTATTATTCATAATTGAATGATTGAGATTTTTTTTTTTTTTTTTGTAGTGAATCACTTGGATTGCCACATCAGACCAGTCTTTAGCTATATAAGCATACTGTAAATACATTTGAGATTAATGAAAAATTGAGAAGTTCATTTCTCTATCTGAAATTACTATTATCTAATTTATCCAGTAGATTTGTCGCCTATTTGAGTTGATGTGGCATTTTAACATATTTTTTTAATTAAATATATTTTATATTAATTACGTAAACCCACTTGATTGAAGTGAGTCTTTCTTACTTAATTGGAAATTATTGAATAGGCAACATATGCTTTTAAGAGAATATTAATTGCTTCATGCGAGCGTTCGTCCTGTGTAATATGCATTGATTTTTCAGCATTATGGTGATAGCGAAAGGTTCTTAACTTTTTGTAGCTAATCTTAATTGCTTCCAAACATCTTGAGTGAGACGGGCCCATACGTACCCAATTTAAGGTGCCTCATGCCAGACAACAACTCTCATCAATATGCATTGATTTTTCAGCTTTATGGTTTGCTCTTCATTATTTGCTGCAGTGAACGTGAATCATGCATGATCTTAGACATATTTATGAGGGGCCCAAGGCCACCTTGAAAAGTTGCTTTCAGCAATTAATTACTGTTAATGTAAGACAACTTATGATGCCAACCACTTCAGGCAATTATACATCATCTTTTAGCTCCTTCATTTAAGGCCTGCATACTGGTTAAAAGACTTTAGCCCAAGTGAAGTCTTCTTTGTTCATTCAATTTCTCTTTTTATTTTATTTTTGTAGTTTTTTTTTTTTTTCTTCTTTTTTTTTTATAAAATGTGTTTGCCTTCTTTTAATCCCTTTACTATTTTAAGTAGTTCTTTTCTGTTAATTATCTATTGGGTATGACCAAATAATAACATACACGTGACCATCAAAATTTTTGGGATCATCAACTGAGGATGAAAATGTAAGCACTTGGTGAAATAATATTGAACAAACTTAAGTGAAAATATAGAAAAATGATAGAAGCATTTTGTTTTATTCAATTTTTCACTTATAGTTACAATTATAGATGATTATTAATGTTATAAGTTTTAGTAAAAGGACACATTGACATATAATGGGTCATCTATTTTTAAGAATTTATATAAGTTTTTATTTTTAAGGTCCTCTATGTATTAACTTACTTGCACACAGTTGTTGGCTATTTCGTATTGTATTAATTATTGACTTGTTAGACATATGTAAAATTCTTACTGCTTTGCTTGAGGGAGAATGTTGAGAAGGTCAAATTACAAGTTAGAAAGTAAGAACTGCTGGTTTTGAAATTGAAGATTTAAGAGTTACTTAAAATTACCGGACTAAAATGAAGAAAACGAAGTTAGTGGTTGAAGAAAAGGAGATGCCTTGAAGAGTTGACAGAACTTGCAAACCTGTTAAAGTCTGTTAGTTTTTAAATAAAAGCGACAATGTTTTAATGTATTCTTGTATATTAAAACACAATATTTTGTTCTTCCTTAAGCAATAGAAAACACAAATCCTACGATCTAGCTTTTGTTATTTTGTGTTTGTTTGTAAATGATTGAAGAGTAATATTGCATTTATAAAGACTTTATACAAAATCATCCATTCAAAAAGTGTGGGAACACTACTCTTGTATTATCCTATCATTTAATATTAATAATCCTAACAATATAAAAGCTATCGATAACCCATTGTATAACAATAATAATTCACTTATAAAGACTTTATACAAAATCATCCATACAAAGTGACATGACACTACTCACGCATTATCATGTTATTCACTATCATTAAATTTGCATTTATTAAATTGATTTTTTTATATTAATTCTTTCAATTATAATATGAGACATTACTTTGTAAGGAAGATTTTGTATAAAGTCTTTGTAAATGTAATATTATTCATGATTGAATGGCTGAGATTTTCTATTGTTGTGAATCAGTTAGATTGCCACATTATATCAGTCTTTAGCTATATAAGCATATTGTAAATACATTTGAGATTAATGAAAAATTGAGAAGTTCATTTTTCTATCTGAAATTATTGATTGTTTAGTGTTCACAACGAAAAAGACTTTGTCTTTCATTTTATATGCATTGAATTTTTTGGTACAACCTGAATGATGCATGATAGTTGCTCTCACCAATTAATTATTGTTCATGTAAGACCACTAACTCTATGATGCATGACAAGGCAACCACTTCCATATACATTTATTGATTGACAAAGACGGTTCATCTTTTAGCTCCTTCACTTAAGGCCTGAACACTGGGTATAAGACTCTGCCCAAGTCTTCCTTTTTCATTCAATTTCTCTCTCTCTCTCTCTCTCTCTCTCTCTCTCTCTCTATATATATATATATATATATATATATTTTGAAAATTTTTGATTTCCTTGTTCATAACTCTCTTCTATTTATTATTTATTGGGTATGACCAGATAATCAGATAAATCTATATACTTACAAATGTAGTACCGTTTAACATTTACACTTAACAAACTTAAGCCAAACATATATGCATATTACGTACATCCCTGTATTTTAGAAAAATGTTTAGATATATATTTTGTCTTACTAAATGATTATAATTATAGATGATTTTTAATGTGACAAATTTTGGAAATTTTAAGACTTATCTAATTGCAAAGTTAGATCGCAAAAATTGCACATAAAAGTAATTTAATTACAAGATGAGATACTATAGTTAATGCATATAATATACATTCACCTCATTTTATTTAAACTTAATATACATTCACCTCGTTTTATTAATTTAAACTTTGAAATCTGTATTATTAGATTGCCCACAAGTACTTTCTAATCAATGATTTTAATAAATGAAAATGAAAAACTTAATTTACATACCATAGTCCTAATTTCCTTTATATCTTCTTTCACTAATTATATATGCACTATTAATTAAACATCAAACTCCATGTCAAGATGCATGCTAAGGATATAAATTTGAAAATCAATAATGAGACATAAGTTATCAATTGATAATTTCCAAGAGCTCTGGAACACAAGAATTATTTTCAACATAATAAAACAAGAACAAGTGTTATATTGAAGTATTATTTCTAATTTAAAGATAATTACAATCACAAGGATAATATTTTTTTTTTTCTATAATTTATATGCAAGAATTTAACAATGTATATAAATTCTTTTTTTTTTTTTTATATTAAAAGAATCTAAATAATAACATATGTGTATTGTATAAGTTTATTATTGATACATTAAGAAGTATTAATTTAATAACTTAATATAAAAACTTGAATAATACAATTTAAATGTTGTATTAATGAATAATCTTAATAATAAACAAGATAAGTACTAAATAAAAATTAAAGACATTACAAATACATATTTTTCAAATACAACCATAAGTTAGAAAGTATTATTGTATAGCATCATTAATGTAGAAATTAAATATTCTCATTTGGTGAAAGAGATTAGGTTGATGGCTCTACTTATCCATAAAATAGGTTCATGTGATTCATGCTTATAGCCCCACACCTCCACTCCACAGTCCACACTTATCAATAGCTATTGACTACCAGGGTCTTTCTTTATGAATTTTCCTCTTTTGTTATTTGTTTTGTCTATATCTACAACAATTAATCTCATGTGATTTATTTCTATTTGGTCAACCAAATCATTGTAGTCTAGCATTATCACTTCAATATCTTTAAAGTTTCTTTTCTTAGTTACATTAGCGATAATTAAATAATAATTGTGTGTAATTTCTCACATTCATATCTTCGTATAGATTAATTAAAGATAATACCATTCATCGCAAAAGTTATTTCAAAATTTTCTTGAGTATGAAGTGGTGTATAATCTCATACGGTATTGAGATTTAAAAGAAGTTGTAAATTAGTGACTGCCGTGACATGACATTGTCAAATAAAATAAAATGACACATAATTTGAGATGTGAATTTTGTAATATCTTTCGAAATGTAATTTTATTTTGAAAATTGATTAATTACTTCTTGAAATGCAATTTCTTTTATCTTTTTTAACTATCAATCATTTCTACTATAAGGAAAAGTAATTTTTTTTGGGTTGCCTTCACGTGTCCCTTAAAGACACATATTAAGATGGTAGAAGATAGAATATTTAATATTATGATATGTTAAAAATTGTATTTTTTATTTCTTATATATAATATGCATCAGAATAGATAATTTTTTTTTTATCTTTTAGAAATATACGTTAAGACAACCTTCTCTCTTTTCCAAACCAACACTAAACGATGTTGCCATGTTGCGTAATATTCTAGATTGTTTGTGTCGTAAGAAACATATAAGCCATGCGTTTCAAACGGAGGGGGTGAAGGCATGCCACTGTAATAAAAAATTTAAGATAATCGTTAATGGTGATAGCATTATTGATGTAGAAAATCAATTAAAAATCACATGTTTTTTTTTTTTTGTTTTTGTTTTTGTTTTGATCAATGGCTCCACTTATTGATTTGAACAGCTGTACGTGTTTGGATTTTTCTTGCTAATTAGCCCCACTCCCACCAATATCAATGTCGTCATCTAGCTGCTTCTTTTTTAAAGACATATGTACTATAATGAATGGTTCTCGGTTTTTGAGGCCTCTCTTTAAGAGTATATTAAGTATCATAGGACTTTTTTCTTGCTAATCAGCCCCACACTTTCAATATCATCTAATAAAATATATATTTTATTTTGAAAATGAAGAAAATTGAAGATGGAGTACCTATAATATAAATTGCACTTTTGCTAATCTTGTAGATCCAGAAAAGAGGAACAATAATCACCAAATGTAGCACAGAAGAGATTAAGAGAAGAGGAACAATAGTCACCAAATGTAGTAGGAAATTTTTCTCAATTGAGAGTAATTTTTTTTAAAAAAAAAAAAAAAAACTTTAACAAAAATTGTGCATGCAATTATAAGATGAGATACCATATTGCATATAATATAATATTTAATTTAATAATTGATATTACTGTTGCTTTAATTATTGCAAGACCTACATAGTCTTTCTAAATTGGCCCCACTTCTTTTTTATTGTAATAATAGTCTTTCTAAATATCATCTCTTTATGGGAAATCCCAAACCCCTGAGATATACCTTAACACAAACCCCTGTTGTTTTTGAATATAAGACCATCTCCAACCCATTGCACCAATTTGGTACAAAATTGCACCAAATTAGTGCAAAATTTGGTGCAAAACACTATTCCATCTCCAACCCACAACACCAAATATTGCACCAAAAAAAATATTCTTTAAAATATTCTTTTTTTTCTTTTATTGTAATAATCAACAATTAATCTATTTCACTCATTATTTTTGTATATATTAATTAAATATTGGGAATGATATTTTTATTAAATAATAATTATTTTGAAAATTATACTAATTTAATAGAATTAAGCATTTATTTAATCAAATAAACATTACATTTAATATAGAAAAACATTACATCTAATATAAAATGATACAAAAAAAAAAAAAACTAATTGTTATTTTAGTTTATGTTGTATTTTCTTTTAATTTTAGTGTTTTTAAATTAGTGTTAATTTTTATTTTTAGTTATTGTAGTTTAATATTTGCATTGAATAAAGTTCTATTTTTAATTTGTCATCATTTTTTAAATTATATCATTATTATAAATAATAATCAAATTAAATTAAATACAAATACTCAAATATGGTATGATTTTTGGTGTAAAATTTAATACTCAAATTAACTTAACAAAAAAAAAATCAAAATTAAAAAAAAAATATATTTTTTTATTATGCTACAGTGCTGCGCCATTTTGGCGCAGCGCTACAGTGCCACGCCAAATTTGGCGCAGGCGCGGCACTGTAGCGTTGCGCCAAAATGGCGCAGTATTTGGTGTGGGTTGGAGTACCAACCCACGCCAAATTGGTGTTTTTTGCGCCAATTTGGCGTGGGTTGGAGATGCTCTAACTGACAACACGCTATTATTAGTCAAACGTTCACACCTTTCTGTTAAATTAAATTATAATGAATATACTCATGCATTATCATATTATTCACTATCATTAAATGTGTATTTATTAAATTAATTTTTTTATATTAATTATTTCAATCATAATTTGGCATATTACTTTGTAGGGAAAATTTTGTATAAAGTCTTTATAAATGTAGTATTATTCATGATTGAATGGCTGAGATTTTCTTTTGTTGTGAATCACTTGGACTGCCACATCACATCAGTCTTTAGTTATATAAGTATACTGTAAATACATTTGAGATTAATGAAAAATTGGGAAGTTCATTTTTCTATCTAAAATTATTGATTGTTTAGTGTTTGCAACGCAGAAGACTTTGTCTTTCATTTTATATGCATTGATTTTTTTGGTACAACGTGAATCATGCATGTTGAAATTAGGTTGATGGCTCCACTTATCCATAAAATAAGTTCATGTGATTCATGCTTATATATAGCCCCACACTTTGGCTAATGGCTCCACTCCACAGTCCACACTTATCAATATCATCTGCCTGCAGGCTGCTTTTATTTAGAGACATTTATAAACTTATCAATAGCTATTGACTTCGAGGTCTATCTTTATTAATCAATTTTGCTCTTTTGTTATTTGTTTTGTCTATATCTACAACAATCTCATGTGATTTATTTCTATTTGGCCAACCAAATCATTGTAGTCTGGCATTATCACTTCAACATCTTTAAAGTTTATTTTCTTAGTTACATTAGTGATAATTAAATAATAATTGTGTGTAATTTCTCACGTTCATATCTTCATATACATTAATTAATGATAATACCGTTCATTGTAAAAGTTATTTCAAAATTTTCTTTTGTCTCAAGTGGTGTATAATCTCATATGGTGTTGAGATTTAAAAGAAGTGGTGAATTAGTGACTGACATGACATAATCAAATAAGATGACACATAATTTAGGATGTGAATTTTGTGATATCTTTTGGAATGTGTAGTATTACTCATTAATTAATTATCACTAGAAATGAAATTTATTCTATCTTTTTTACTGATCAATCATTTATACTGTAAGCAAAAATAAGAGTAAACGACATATTTCTACCCAAGGTTTGACGAAATTCTAAGTTAGTATGATTGGTTACATTTATTTCAGATTCTCACCCTTAAAGTGAGGGAAAAGTGTTTGATGTAATGGTAAATGGGTAAATTGGTCATTTTGCATAGACAACACACGCTAGCAGATCGCCGCCTCTAACAATCCTCCGATGCATGTTAGCAGATGGTGTTCCCAATGTTTTTCACCCTTTTTTTGGCGATTCTTCCACCCAAAATCACCATTGTCACCACCATTTGAACCCCTATCTTCCCTTCTACAAAACCTTACCCTTCACAACCCCTCATCACTCGCTGATCGCCGAGTACGACAGCCGCGACATTTTGAATGGCGACAACCCCAACCACCACCACCATTTGACTCCTTGCATCCTCCCCTACAAAACCCCTAACCTTCCCAGCCAAGGCAGCTCACCATTTGTTGTCCACCACTTCACCAAAAAACGGATGACCAATGAACATGAACTCTCGGTTCGCGAACAACAACTAAACGGTTGCTGGGGACATAAGGGGTTTTATAGAGTAGGAGACACTAGTTGTAGTGGTGGTGTCCAATTGGATTTTTGCCATCGGAATCGATCGAAATCCGACGAAGAATAGAGAAACCCTAAGTCTAACGGTGCCATCGATTGGAGGAGCCAATGATTCTGGAACCAGAGGGGTTTTGGACGAAAAACTATAGGGAAGGTGATGGAGGTGACCAGAGCGTTTGACGCCATCGGAAACAACCCAGATTAGGCAAAAATCGAGAGGGTGTGCAGTGACTGAGGGTGTTATTGAGATAATTTGAAAATAAAATAGTAAGTTTTATAATTCTACTAATTTAGGGGTTAAAACGTAATTTACTAATTTAAAGTTAAGGGCATTATAATAATTGCATCCTCTATATCCCTAAAAATTGCTAACAGTGTTATTTCAAGGGTGAAAATCTAGAATAAATGTAACTTAGGATATCAATTTGGGATTTTGTCAAATCTTGGTTGGGAATATGTCGTTTTCTTGAAAAAATAATTTTTTTTTTGGGTTGTGTTAACAATAAGACAGTGTTCTCTCTTTTCCAAACAAACATTAGAGGAGTCGGTGAGCATGATCAATTATCCATATGATCGCGTTATATTCTAGATTGTTTGTGTCGTCAAAAATATATAAGCCATGAGGAGCGGGTGGAGCCATGCCACTGTAATAAAAAATTTAAGATAATCGTTAAAGGTGATAGCATTATTGATGTAGAAAATTAATTAAAAATCATATGACTCTCTTTTAAAAATTATTGATCACATGTAACTTTTCTTGCATCGATTACTGAGGAGGTGTACATGATTGGATTTTTCTTGTTAATTAGCCCCACTCTCACCAATATCATCATCTAGCTGCTTCTATTTTAAGACATCTGTGTTGGAGATCCCATATCGACTAGGCACACTCAAGCCAATGGATTTATAAGAGTAGACAATCTTTCCACTCAATAAGGCCTTTTGGGTGAGGAGTTAGGCCCAACTCCAACAAGTGGTATCAGAGCCAGCCCCATTTGAGCTGAGTGATTGACCAGCGGTGGGCTACCAAACTACCTCCATTAATAGATAAGTGGACCATATGGGCTTGACCATGAGGGAGAGTGTTGGAGATCCCATATCGACTAGGCACACTCAAGCCAATGGGTTTATAAGAGTGGGCAATCCTTCCACTCAATAAGGCCACTTGTTGGAGTTGGGCCTAACTCCTCATCCAAAAGACCTTATTGAGTAGAAGGATTGTCCACTCTTATAAACTAATTGGCTTGAGTGTGCCTAATCGATATGAGATCTCCAACAATTTGTACTATAATTAGTGGTTCTCGTATTTTGAGGCCTTTCTTTAAGAGTATATTAAGTATCATATATGACTTTTTCTTGCTAATCACTCCCACACTTTCAATATCATCTAATATAATATGTATTTTATTTTGAAAATGAAGAGAATTGAAGATGGAGTACCTAATACCTACAATATAAATTGAACTTTTTCTAATCTTGTAGATCTAGAGAAGAGAAGAGGAACAATAATCACCAAATCTAGCACAACCGAGAATAATAGACTTAACTATAGCTATACATGTACCACAGAAGAGTAGAGGAACAATAATCACCAAACGTAGTCGGAAATTTTTCTCAATTGGAAGTAAATTTTTTTTTTTTTTTTTTATTTAACGCTTATCTTGTTAAAAACTTAACAAAAATTGTACATGCAATTATAAGATGAGATACCATATTACATATAATATAATATTTAATTTAATAATTGGTATTACTGTTGGTTTAATTATTACAAGACCTATATAGTCTTAGTAAGTTGCCCCACTTCTTTATTGTTAATAAGTCCTTCTAAATATCATCTGTTTTTGGGAAGTCCCAAACCCCTGAGATATACCTGGTTATATGAACCCCTGTTGTTTTTGGATAGAGCTCACAACACCCTACTATTAGTCAACGTTAACACCTTTCTGTTAAATTAAAAACATCAGGGCTAAAAGATTAACTTTACATGAATAACAATAAAATAATATAAAGTAAAAAATATTAAAACTAATTCCAATTTCAAATTCCTAACATATAAAAATAAAAAATGAAAAGCCTAAAAACATCTCTTCTACTCAAGTCGCCTGCTCCCATCTTCTCAAACTTCCCCTTCCCATCATCCTGTCAAGCCACCATCTGTCGTAAGTAATTTTATTTATTATTTATTATATAAATTTAAAATGGTTTATATTTATTATTTTATTTTTATTATATGTTACTGCAAATCAGGGGTAAATATGAAATTTAAGTTGTGTAGGATGTCAGATGACAGATTTTAAGTAACTCTGATTAACGGCGGTGGGGGGTCAAGAGTCATATCTAACGGCGATGGGTTTGAATAACTCAGGGGTTTTAGAGTAATTTTAACAGTACCAAATTCTTTCAAATTAAAGGTGTGAAGTCAGAAGTGTGCATATAAATTACGGGGAGGAAGCAGAAGAGAAAACATATTATGAAAGAGAGATCAGAGAGATACACCGTAATTACATAACACATCCCTGCTGTGCTGTGAGGTAGCTGTGACTTTCGAGAGGAGGAAATCAACTCAGGTCAGGATACTATCATCTTCATACTGCTCTTATCCTTTACTAAAACTACACAAGCATGCACTTTATTTTTATTTGCTTAGTTATCTGGTTCTTTTATTATTATTATTTTTTAAATTGTTAATCAAATTCAAGATTAATGCGATTGCCGGTTTCCAGACACTAAAAAAAACTTTCGGTGAGTGAAACGACACCTTCAACACCAATGTGATCAAAGTTTGGCGATCAATCTATTGGTTTTGGGGTATATATATATATACAATGGCTAATTGGACATTGTGTTAATTAATAGAGTATAATATTATATTGTTAAATGCATAATATAACTTTGGATTATAACATGCATTTTGTTCCTTTTTCAAAGCGTTTTGTATGACAGTTATTCTATATTACCATTACAAATATAATAGTTAATTCTTTCCGATTCCAACATTCTATGTGAGGAGGATTCATTCCAAGAATCTCTACCCACATATTTTTAATTTAAATCTTTGCAAGTGATATTAATATAAAATATTTATTTGTGAGTTATAAGAGATTGCATATTATTTTAAAAACTATTTATGGAAATAATTACCTCATGCATGCAACATGATTTTTTGCTGAGAGTTGATCATTCTGAGTGTTGCATTTATCTATTTATTGTTATTGACTATTGTCAGTACGGTTTGTCAATAGGGCAAAGAAGTTGGATGAGTGCTTCTCTTAAACTTGAGGATATGGTCAAAGAGTTGCGAATTGATATTGACGAAAATTTGGAGCCTGAGCTTGATGCTCGTAAGTGTTGTATTTATAGGGTTCCTCAGGATCTTCGTACCGTAAATGAAGAAGCCTACACTCCTCAATTAGTTTCAATAGGTCCTCTTCACCATGGAAAAAAAAAATTAGCTAACATGGAAAAGACAAAAATAAAATATATGAAAAGTTTTCTTGAACGAATAACAACAGTGAAGCGAGATAAAATATTAAACTTCATCAAAGATAACGAGAAAAATATTCGTAATTGTTATGCAGAGACATCTAAACTTGGGAAAGTTGAGTATGCAATGATGATTCTATATGACGCTATCTTTATCATAGAGTTGTTCTACAGGGATGACAACTTTTTTTGTAAAAGTGATTTATTACTATCTACAGCAAGGGTAAAAGCATCTTTACGTAGGGACTTTCTATTACTTGAAAATCAACTTCCATACTTCGTCCTCAAGGAAATATGTGAGTTAGCTCTCGTTGGCCCTAAAATGCCTACCTTCACATACCTTTCACATTCTTTTTTTAATACTCCTACTTCGAATTTGGGCAGATTAACCCCCCAGGTGGCAGTTAAACATTTACTCGATTGGCAAAGAACTAGTATAGTGGAACGCAACCAAAAATCTGAGCAGGTCAAAGGAATGATTCGTTATTTACCTTGTGCAATGAAGTTGCATGAGTCAGGATTGAAGTTTAAGCGTTTAAAAGAAGAACACATCTTAACTAACATAAGATTGAAAACACGAAATCAACGAGTCCCATGGTTTGAAGTACATGAGATGCAAATACCACATTTAAAATTATTGGGCCACACTGAAAGTTTACTTAGAAACATTATGGCCTTAGAGCAGTGTCATTATCCAGATGATACTCAGGTTTGCAATTACATTAGACTAATGGATTATCTTATCGATACTGAAAAAGATGTGGACCTGCTTGTTGAAAATGGAATTATTTCCCATGAAATGGGCGATAATACTTCGGTAGCAAATATGTTTAACAAACTTAGCCAATTTATCAGTCCTAGCAAATCTTCACACTTTGAAATTTGCAAGAAACTCAGGGAACACTATAAGAATCCATGGAACAAGAAAAAAACAACTCTGAAAAGAGTATATTTCAACAATCTTTGGAGAGGCACAGCGACTCTTGCAGCAGTTATACTCCTACTACTCACTATCATACAAACCACATGTTCTATCTTGCAATTTGTGTGATTGTAATTAATTTTGCATTGAAGCTTGTTGTCTTTATAATGTAAAATGCTTGCTATGTATTTCATTATTTCTCATTCACACATTGTACCATGTTTCAATTGTATATGGTAATTTTTATCCTCAAATAGGGGCAGAGCCAGAAAATATTTTCTGGGGAACCAAAATGTTATCTTCAATGAACAACGGGCCATAAAATAATCAGAAAGTTACATTTTCTAGAGCTAAAGTATTACCTTCAAAAATTAGGTGTGGCTAGATAGAATAACTACATTTATAGGGGCTAACTTTTATTTTTCTATATAAATTTTAAAGATTTTTGTGAGACACGCTGTGATTCATGCTTATATATAGCCCCACACCTTGGCTAATGGCTCCACTCCACAGTCCACACTTATCAATATCATCTGCCTACAGGCTGCTTTTATTTAGAGACATTTATAAACGTATCAATAGCTATTGACTTCGAGATCTTTCTTTATTAATTAATTTTCCTCTTCTGTTATTTGTTTTGTCTACATCTACCACAATCTCATGTGAATTATTTATATTTGGCCAACCAAATCATTGTAGTCTAGCATTATCACTTCAATATCTTTAAAGTTTCTTTTCTTAGTCACATTAGTGATAATTAAATAATAGTTGTGTGTAATTGCTCATGTTCATATGTTCGTATTGTGAAGATTAAAAGAAGAAAAGAGCAAAAACTTGATCTGATTTGTATTAATTGAATGAATCTGAAAACAATAAAAAATCTCTCTTATATACAGAGGAGAGAAGACACGAAGGAGAAGAGAATTAGTTAAGTAATACAGTAGCTCGTTTGAGCTCAAGTGTTAACTAAAAACTAATTCAAAACGACAACATATTGGAAAGCTACTGCGTGGCCCTTTATGTATTGCTAAACTACAATCTGCACCCTTTGTACCATATGGTTAACATTTCCCCTCAAACTGGACTACTCTACATATGGTTGAAGCCTCTTGTTGCCTTCCAGCAACATACAACATCAACTTCAACTTTACAGCTTCAGAACTGTTTACACTCAGTACAACTTCAGAACTGCACCAAAAAAAAAAAAAAAGCTGCATTGTATTTTTCAGATTTCTTTCAGCAATACAAACTGCATTTTTCTGCATCTTTCTTATCAGATTTCTTTCAACATCACAAACTGTATTTTTTTGTTTCTGCATTTTTCTAAACAGATTTCTTCAGCAACACAATACACACCAGCAGAGAACTGCACTTTAATAGCTCCAAAACTGCATTTTCATTTTTCTGCATCTTTCTTATCAGACCAGCAGAGAACTGCACTTTAACAGCTCCAAAACTGCATTTTCATTTTTCTGCATCTTTCTTATCAGATTTCTGTCAGCAACACAAACTGTATTTTTTTTTCCTGCATTTTTCTAAACAGATTTCTTTAGGAACACAATACACACCAGTAGAGAACTGCACTTTAACAACTCTAAAACTGCATTTTCATTTTTCTTCATTTTTCTTATCAGACCAGTAGAGAACTCTTGCACACACATCAAACTTCATTTTCACAGCTTCAGAATTGCATTTGCATAGCTGCCTACACTTTCATAACTGAACTGCTTCTTACGCAGTACACATCAAAGCAACATTTTCACAACTTCAGACCTTTAGACCTCCAGAATTGCATTCACCAAGCCTTCAGAATTGCACACACAAAACCAACAAAACTCCTACTTCCAGACCTCCAGAATTGCAAAACTATACTCACAAATCAACACATACTCCAGATCACCTCCAGACCTTCATTTTTACAACAAAACTACTACCTTTTAATCTGAGCTTCTGCTTCAATTTCTCAAAACTGTACTCACAAATCAACACATACTCCAGATCACCTCCAGACCTTCATTTTTACAACAAAACTGCTACTTTTTAATCTGAGCTTTTGCTTCAATTTCTGGACTGGTCATTGCTACAACATTTAATTTTCCCTTTAATTCAAGGAATTGAGTTGCTAATAAGGCTTTAGTAAGGACATCAGCAATTTGAAGTTTAGACGGAATATATTGAACCATGAGTTTTTTAGCTAAAACCTGATCCCTGATGTAATGAATATCAATTTTAATATGCTTGGTCCTTGAGTGAAAAACAGGATTTGCAGCAAGAGCACCAGCACTGACATTATCACACCAAATTATCAGAGGAGTTTTCAGAATCAATCCTAACTCAGAAAACATACTTTGCAACCAAGCTATTTTAGTAGCTGTGTGTGCTAAGGCTCTATATTCAGCCTCAGTTGAAGAAAGAGCAACAACTCTCTGTTTTCAGGAACTCCATTGGATAAGATTAGGACCTAGATAAACACAGTACCCACTTATGGACCGTCGATCATCTAAACTGTTGCCCCAATCTGCATCAGCATAACATTCAACATTCAAAGATGCAGCTGGTCTGAACTGCAACCCATGATACTGTGTACCTTTGATATATCTTAAAACTCTCTCACAAGCTTGCCATTGAAGCTCCATTGGTGCTTGTAAAAACTGACTCAGCTTATTGATAGTAATGCTGATGTCGGGTCTAGTTAGAGTTAGGTATTGAAGTGCTCCAATGGTGCTTCTGCAGAGGCTGGGATCTTGGAACAGTTCACTGTCAGTAGAAGACAATTTTGTGCCAACAGCCATGGGTGTGGGACATGCATGAGCATCAATCATCTTAGTTTTAGACAGCAAATCAACAATGTATTTTGTTTGCCTCAAATGAATTCCAGCAGAGGTCCTTGTGGCTTCCAGCCCAAGAAAGTACTTAATAGACCCAAGAGTTTTTAAGGCAAACTGATCATTAAGATCTTGAACAAGCTGATGTATGAATGAGATATTGGAGCCTGTAATTAAGATATCATCAACATATACAAGGACATATATGATGAAGGAATCATTTTTGAAAATGAATAGGCTGAAATCAGAAATAGAGTTTTTAAATCCTTTGTCCAGAAGAGCAAACTTCAATTTATCAAACCAGGCTCTTGGAGCTTGTTTAAGTCCATAAAGGGCTTTGTTTAATTTGCAAATATGAGTAGGAAATTGAGGATTTTCAAAACCTTCAGGCTGTCTCATATAGACTGTTTCATTGAGGGTGCCATTGAGGAAGGCATTATTGACATCCACTTGTTGAATGTCCCATCCATTTGTCACAATAAGGGTTAGGATAATTCTGATGGTTGAAGGCTTAGTTACAGGACTGAAGGTTTCAAAGAAATCCAAACCAGGGGTTTGATGAAACCCCTTGGCAACCAACCTTGCTTTGTACTTTTGAAGGGATCCATCAGCATGAAACTTTGTCCTAAAAACCCATTTGTTACCAACAATCTGCATATCACTCATCTTGGGAACAAGGGACCAAGTGTTATTATTTACCAATGCATCATATTCAAGTTGCATGGCTTCTATCCATTCATTACTGACCAAGGCTTCAGTAACTGAATTAGGTTCAGATAGAACAGGTTCTTGACCAGATATGATAAGGGCAGTTTTGTGTTGAAGGCTGGTTTTTGCTCTGGTTAACATAGGATGTGTGTTTAGAGGTATAGAACAGGTTGTTGACAGTGAGGGATCTATTTCAGTAGAGGTTAAGGCAGCAGGTAGACCAGTTGATGAAGTAGGGAACTGTGATGGAGTCAAATCAATTACAAGAGGGCAGTGAGAAGAATCCTGATTTTGTGATGTAATAGACTGATTTTGTGTGATAAGAGTCTGTGATGTAGTGGGATTATCAGTAGAGGTAATGACAAATTGAGATGTTGTTAAGTCTATGGTAAGAGGGCAGAAATAAGGTTCCTGATTGTGTGAAGATTTCTGATTTTGTAAGCTGTGAGGTTGTGAAGGTTCCTGATTGTGTGAAAATTTCTGATTTTATAAGCTATGAGATTGTGATGTAGTGTGTTGTTTTTTAATGGTAATAGGGTGTACTTTTGAAGGTGTTGAAAGGGATGTTGTGATGGGTACATGTTCTGAAGATGAAGTGTTGTTGGAAACATTATTGGATTGATGAGAAGGTGATGTTGAGGAGGAATTTTGTGCACCAACTGTTGAAGAAAGAATGGATGCAGAGCATGATACTACTGGATGAACTTTACTGTTGGGAGCTGCTAAAGCAGTAGGAGACACTAATGATGATATTGACAAAGAGGGAAATCTAATACTAGAAGGGATGTTTGTCGACTGTGCAGAAGTTGAAACTGAAGACTGAAGAAAGTTGTGCACAAAAGGAAATTCACCTTCATTAAAGACAACATTAGGAGTAATAAAGATTTTACCTTCAGAACTTAAACACCTATAGCCTTTATGAACTAGACTATATCCTGCAAACGCACACTTAGATGAATGAAAACTAAGTTTGTGCCTATTGTAATCTCTTAGATAAGGAAAGCATGCACATCCAAAAACTTTTAAAGATGAATAAAGAGGCAATCTACAAAACAACAACTGATAAGGAGAATGAAAATCAAGAACGGCAGATGGCATCTTATTGATTAAAAATACAGCAGTATCAAATGCAAGCTACCAAAAATTCATAGGCATGGAAGCATGGGTTAGTAAGGTGAGACCAGTTTCAACTATATGCCTATGTTTTCTCTCACTTCGTCCATTTTGTTGATGAACATAAGCACAAAAATGCTTAAACTGAATTCCTGACTTGGTTAGGTAAAGGAGCTAAACCCTTATATTCACTACCTTGATCAGACTATAGACACTTGAGTTTATGATTAAACTGTCTCTCAGCTAGATGATGAAATTTAGCAAAGACATAATGCACTTCAGCTTTGGTTCTTAAAGGGAAAAGCCAGGTAAATCTGCTAAAATCATCAAGGAAATGCACATAGTACTTAAAACCTTCAATAGAAGCTACTGGAGATGGACCCCAAATGTCACTATGAACTAATTCAAGAGGAACAGTAGCTCTGGAATTAGAGACAGGAAAACTGTTTTTGTGCATTTTGCCAAGTTGGCATGCATCACAAAAGGAAATGGAAGGAATATGTTTCGAAGGATTATGGTTAACTTGCAACATAATTTTCTGAAAAACTTCAGAATAGGGATGTCCTAATCGTTTATGCCAGAGTGATGAAGTGTTTTGTTTAGGACAGGTGACTTGAAAAGCTAAAGGAGACAGATGGCTGGTTATCAAATTGGCATCAGAATTACTACTACCATTATCAACAACAGAATGTTCATCAACAAAATGAAAACCATCAGCATCAAAACCATTAGCATCAAAACCATCAAGACAATTATCAGAATTAACAACATGATGTTTATTAACAGAATTAATACCATCAGCATCAAAGACAGCAGGAACAATAGAACTAGAGTTCTTATTATATGTATTATCAACAATATGACTATTAGTACCAGCATACAGGCCATTAGAGATATTATTATTAAAATAAGTATTATCAATATTGCTAACAAACTCATCATTATTATCAGACAAAGAATAATCAGAATCAGAAATAGAAATGATTTTATTTATTTGAGAGACATTACAACTATCCAGCACTGACTTTGTGTGCTTATTATCAGCATTATCAGCAGCATTAACAATAGAGGAATAGACACTAGTTTGTGACTCCCTCTGACTCTTGTGTGGTGTCTTATCTTTGAGAGTAGATACAGACTGAGGTTTGTGACTGATGACAGAGACTAGGCTTTGTGCATTAAGAGGAATAGACGACTGAGCTAAAGTGTCTTGAGAATTGACAGATGGAAGTCTCAACTGATACAACCCAACATTAAGTTCTCCCTGTAGTAACACTGCTATAGAAACCTTGTCCTTAACAATGCAACATTCAGAGTTAAATTCAACCACAACATTATTGTCTTTAGTAAATTTGGATATACTGAGTAGGTTTTTAGTAATTCTTGGTACATACAAAACATTTTTCAGATGTAGACATTTATTTTGTAGAAAACTAGGTAAAGAAGCAAAGCCAATATGGGATATATCAAGAAACTCACCACTGCCTACTTGTAACTGTTCAATTCCACTATAATTTCTACTCACATTCAATTGACTAAGATCTGCAGTGACATGGTCGGTAGCACCAGAGTCCATATACCAGGCAGGATCTGATAAGGGATGAGAGCTGATAGGTAAGGTCTGTTGAGAAGCTAGGTAAGCTTGGTTAGATGTTTGGTGCCGTATGTTCTGATGAGAAGCTACGTAGGCTTGATTAGGTGTTTGTTGCTGTTTGCTAGGTACTAGGAATCCTGGTTGTGAATTTGTTGAAAGCTGTAAGTGTGGTTGATGAGAGGTTTAAATAAACTGTCCTTGATATTGTGATCCTTCATGTGACTGAGAGGACTGGACAGATTGTTGTGGCAAGATATTACTAGTGAAATTGCTGGCAAAATTGTGTCCAGGTGTCAGAAACTTGGGAACCAGGAGAGAAATATGATCCAACACTTAGTTGTTGTAAGGAAGGGTTGTATTGAGGTGAGGTCCCATTATAATTGGAGTTATACCTGTGGTAACATTGTACTGCAGTGTGACTAATCTTGCTGCAGACTTGGCATACTGGCCTCCCTCTACCATTGCTCCTACCACGACCTCTGCCGGTATTGTGAAAGATGGCAGGTCTATAGGCAGGTACTGACTGATTATAGTAAGGTTGTGGAGGAGTATAGTGTGAATAGGTTTGTTCAGTGGGAATAGTAGCTCCTAGAGGATAATGTTGTGTGTAGGAGGGATTAGATAAAGTGTTTAGGCAAGGTGTAAACTGTGTGAAAAAAGCTGGACTGCCAGTAGAGCTAACTGAGGTGTTTACAATGCTTGAATGAGTAGGTTTAAAATGAGAATTACTGGAATTACTCACTGCAGCTATGTGAACTGAACTTACTGGAAAATCAACCGAGTTAAATTTCTCTAGTCTTAGTTCATATTTCTATAGAAGATACTGTGCTTCTTGAATACTCACAGAATCAAACCTAGACTCAAGTCTGGAAGTCAAATTGACTACAACATCATCAAATTCAGGACCTAATCCATCCAGAACATATTGAAGAACATCTTCATCTGAAACAACTTGTCCACTGGATGCTAAACTTTTAGCTATGCCTTTCATTTTCTTGATGTAGTCACTAACACTAAGACTACCTTTTTGAGTATTTTGGAGTAAGTTTTTCAAGTGAAGTGCCCTAACTTTAGACTCTGACAAGAACTCTTTTTCAAGTGTAAACCAAGAATCAATAGAAAGTTGACACTTAGAAACACAGCTAAACATACACTCGGATATTGACGCAAGTAACCAAGTAATAAGAAATTTATCAATGCGTTTCCAAGCATCATATTCAGGATTAATTTTCTCTTTAGCTAGGGTTTCCTTAGAACTAATTATTCTTGGTTCAGTTGAAACATCAATAGGCGAGGTAAGTAAATGCTCAGGACAGGGGATCAAACCTGTCAAATGCTTTTCCAATCCGTGAGCTCTTACTGTGAACAAAACTTGCGAGCACCAAAAATGGTAGTTATCACGGTAATTGTCCCTTGTTAGCTTCGGATTTATCACTTGAAGACTTGAAGGGATGATAGATGAGTGAAGTTCAGCCATTGACGCAAGCTTATTCACGTTCTTTGAAGAACTGTCAACACCAGAATTTTTAGCCATTGACGTCAGTCAGAGGCTCTGATACCATGTGAAGATTAAAAGACGAAAAGAGCAAAAACTTGATCTGATTTGTATTAATTGAATGAATCTGAAAACAATAAAAAATCTCTCTTATATACAGAGGAGAGAAGACACGAAGGAGAAGAGAATTAGTAAAGTAATACAGTAGCTCGTTTGAGCTCAAGTGTTAACTAAAAACTAATTCAAAACGACAGCATATTGGAAAGCTACTGCGTGGCCCTTTATGTTTTGCTAAACTACAATCTGCACCCTTTGTACCATATGGTTAACACGTATATATTAATTAATATTGCAAATGTTATTTCAAAATTTTCTTGAGTCTCAAGTGATGTATAATCTCATATGGTGTTGAGATTTAAAGAAGTGGTGAGTTGGTGACTGGCATGACATTGTCAAATAAGATGAAACATAATTTGGGATATGAATTTTGTAATATCTTTCAGAATGTATAGTATTACTCATTAATTAATTACTTCTTGAAATGCAATTTCTTTTATCTTTTTGACCTATCAATCATTTATACTATAAGGTATTGGGTTGTCTTAAAGTGTCTCTTAAGGACACCATTTAAGACACTAGAAGATAAAATATTAACATTATGATATGTTAAAAATTGTTATTTTTTTCTATACATTAAAATAAGAAACTTTTTTGATATTTTAGAGATATACGATAAGACATTAGAGGGAGTCGGTGAGCATGTTCAATTATCATTATGATCACGTAATATTCTAGATTGTTTGTGTTGTCAGAAATATATAAGCCATGTGTTTTAAACGGAGGGGGTGGAGCCATGCTACTGTAATAAAAAATTTAAGGTGATAACAAATATAAGGTGATGGCTCTACATCAATTAAAAATCACATGTTTCTCTTGTTTTGACCAATAGTTCCACTTATTGATTTGAAGAGGTGTACATGTTTGGAGCCTGAGCTTGATGCTCGTAAGTGTTGTATTTATAGGGTTCCTTAGGATCTTCGTAGCATAAATGAAGGAG
This sequence comes from Pistacia vera, assembly GCF_008641045.1. NCBI lineage: Eukaryota > Viridiplantae > Streptophyta > Magnoliopsida > Sapindales > Anacardiaceae > Pistacia > Pistacia vera. Next base: position 512,112 of record NW_022196679.1, on the reverse strand, counting down.
CCTACACTCCTCAATTAGTTTCAATAGGTCCTCTTCACCATGAAAAAAAAGAATTAGCTAACATGGAAAAGATAAAAAGACAATATATGAAAAATTTTCTTGAACGAATAACAACAGAAAATCGAGATGAAATTTTAAACTTCATCAAGGATAACGAGAAAAACATCCATAATTATTATGCAGAGACATCTAAACTTGAGAGCATCGAGTATGTAATGATAGTTCTATATGATGCTATTTTTATCATAGAGTTATTATTAAAGTTTGAATTTGGTGGAAGTGATTTCTTACTATCTTCATCAACAATAAAAACATCTTTATGTTTGGACTTTCAAGTACTCGAAAATCAACTTCCATTCTTCGTCCTCAAGGAAATATGTAATCCTCTCTCTGGCCTTAACACGCCTAAATTCACGTGGCTTTTACGTTCTTTTTTTAACCTTTCTATCCACAATTTGGGATTGAGTAGATTAATCAACGAGGTGCCAAGCAAACATTTCATCAATTGGAGAAGAACTAGTATGTTGGAATGCTATGAAAGATCAGAGCACACCTATAGATGGATTCTTGCTTCACCTTGTGCAGTGAAGTTGCATGAGTTTGAAGTGAAGTTTAAGTGTCTTAAAGGAGAATGCATCTTAATTGACATATGATTGGAAAAACGAAAGCAACGAATCCCATGCTTTGAAGCATATGAGATGCAAATACCACATTTACAAATATTCGATGAAACTGAATGTTTACTTAGAAACGTTATGGCTTTCGAGTAGTGTCATTATCCAAGGGATACTCGGGTTTGCAATTATGTTACTCTATTAGATAACTTATTGATACTGAAAAACATGTGGACTTGCTTGTTGGAAATGGAATTATTTCCCATGGTATGGGCGACAATGCTTCGGCAGCAAATATGTTTTATAAACTCTGCCAATGTATCAGTTTAAGCTAATCCCCTTACTTTGACATTTGCGAGGAACTGGAGAGATACTGCAGAAATCCATGGAACAAAATAAAAGCAACTTTGAAAATAGTATATTTCAACAATCTTTGGAGAGGCACAACAACTGTTGCAGCAGTTTTACTCCTACTGCTCACTAGCATACAAACCATATGTTCTATCTGACAAGTTGTGGTTATGTAATTTATATTAGCAAGTAGTGTGATTGTAATGTAATTTTGTATTGAAGCTTGTTTTCTTAATAATGTAAAACGACAAATGGAAAAAATGGTGGATTCCACATGAATTCCTATCCAATCTAGTACAGTCCATTCTTATAATCCAAGGATGGATTGGATTAGATTTTTGTGGATAATGGTAAATTTTAATATGCATGTTTAATCTAATTTTTTGTATTGTTAATCAAGTCTTCATATTTTCTTATTATTTTTAGTATTTTAAGCCTAAGTAATTAGTTAAAATACAAATTTTCTTTCATACTAATTTGTGTTTTAATAAGCATTTAATAAATATTTGAGAATGTATTATAATAATATTAGTTATTAGCATTTATCAATCAACCATCGTTGATGGGTCAACGGTCGATCAACCATCATCGACCGACGATTAACATCGGTCAAAGGTGGCACGTTTGGTGTTGCCTTCAGTCTAGTTTGGATCAGACTTCTCTGATCTATAGGAATTTGGTTGAATCATTGAATTTCAACGCTTATTTTGGCTACAGTAGATGGTGGTGAATATTACATCGCCTTTTGAACCAAAATTAGTGCCAAATGATTCAATCGGATTCTTATAGATCAGCTTGTTTTGATTTTAATGGGATCATATTGACTCTAATGGGACACCTTTGACCGGCATTGATCGTTGACAGTGGTGCACAACAACCATTGCCACTTCAATTTTTTTTTTTAATTTATAAAAAAAATTATGAAATTCATTGATTTTTTTTTTTTTAATTTGAAGAATATATAGATAATGGATAATGGATGGGATATTAGATATCCATAATCCAATCCAAGCCATTTGGATTAATATGGATTCATATCCATATTAATCCATTTCATATGTATAGATCCAATCCAATCCAAATTACACAACATATCCCGACTGTGTGGTAGCTGTGGCTTTCAAGGGCAGGAAATCAACTCAGGTTAGGAAAAAGTTTACTTGAACTACCCGAGCATGCACTTAATATTCATTTGCTTATTTATCTTTATCAAATTCAAGATTAATGGGATTGCTGGATCCTGATGCCAGAAAAATTTTTCTGGCAAGTGAAGCGTCACATCCGATACCAATATGATCAATGTCTGGTGATCAATCTACTAGTGCTAGCGGTGTAGCCTAAATCATTACATTTTTAGTTGTTTCTAGAAAACTAAGACTTCAAATATAGATCTCGATCAAATTGAATCTTCAATGACTATGGAACTTGGACAAATTTGTTTATATTTTATCTTCAATGACTGAAGAGTAGCAAGCTTTTATAGTTCTATAATTTAATGAAAAATCCTAAAAACATAATGTATAAACTTTAATGTATCTATCCGTCTCTCAGCACACAGTTAGTGCAGCTCTAATTCGGGAAGAAAACAATGTCCAATGGCCAGTGTATTACACGAGCAGGCGTCTACTGCATGCAGAAATACAATATCCAGAAATGAAGTGATTAGCTTATGCCCTGCTGATCGCCTCTAAGAAGTTGCGAACTTATTTCCATGCCCACACTGTCTATGTATTGACCAACAACCTGCTAAGGCAGGTCCTCCAAAAGCCAGAAGCTTCGAGTAAGTTGCTCAAATGAGCGATGGAACTAAGTTAGTTCGTAGTACATACCTAAAGCAACCATTAAAGGGTAGGTTATGGCCGATTTCATTTCGGAGTTTTCACACCAACTGATTCAGGAATCTGAGCAACAGCCCGACAAAGTCACCCAGGAAACTATTCAGAATCTATCAACCTGGAGCTTCTATGTCAATGGATCCTCGAACAGGAGAAGGGCCGAGGTAGGCCTTCTCCTCCTCAGTCTCGAAGGGACTCGTATCCACGGTATTCTCTAGTTTGGGTTCAAAGCTACCAACAACGAGGCTGAGTATGAAGCACTACTCGATGATTTGTGGTTGGCAAAAGAAATGGGGTCAACCGCGATCAGTATTCACAGCGACTTCATGCTGGTTGTTAATCAGATTTTGGGAGAGTATCAAGCCAATGAAGAAAACATGATCAGTTATCTGAAGAAAGTTAAGGCCGCACTCGAGTCTTTCAATCATTTCATGATCACATAGATTCCTAGAGATAGTAACTCTATCACGGATGCCTTGGCAAGAATAGCCTCGTCATTGGACTCAGATGTCTCATAAAGTATTCCTGTTCGGTACATAGAGATCCCAAGTATCAGCTCACCCGAACAGGTTGTAGCTACGACAGTCAGTTTCCTGGATGACTCTAGTTATTCAGTATCTCTGAGATGATACCTTGTCCAATGAAAAAATTGAGGCAAGAATATTGCGAGCCAGAGCTGCTCGTTACACATTCATCAGGGATTAGTTATACAAGCAAATGGTTTAGCACCCATCTCCTCCGATGTGTAACCGATGAGGAAGCAGACTATATCATGAGGGAGATACATGAAGGGATCTGTGGTAATCACACTACCGTGCGATCCCTTGAAACAAAGTTGTTCGTCAAGGGTACTATTGGCCTCTACTTCAAGAGGATACCTTCAACTTTGTAAAAAAGTGTGACAAGTGTCAGCGGTTCGTGAACATACCGTGAGCTCCTCCCACCAGCTGATAACCATGACTAGCCCCTGGCCATTCTCCATGTGGGGAATTGATATTATTGGATCCATGCCAGCAGGAAAGGGAAGGGCAAGTATGCTGTGATCGCGGTGGATTATTTCACCAAGTGGGCCGAAGCTGAACCATTGGTCGCGATCACCACTAAGAAACTCAAGGACTTCGTCTTCAAAAATATAGTGTGCCGCTATGGAATCCTTCAAACACTCATCTCTGATAATGGGAAGCAGTTCGACAACGAGGAATTTAAGCAGTTTTGCAACGAGCTAGGGATTTATAAAAAGTTCGCCTCAGTCACAAGACCGCAAGTCAATGGCCAGGTTGAAGTTGTCAACAAGACCATTAAGCATACTTTGAAAGCTAAGCTTGGCACTGCTAAGGGGAATTAGGTCGACGACCTCTTAGAAGTCCTATGGGCATACAGGACAACTCTATCCTATGGGCATACAGGACAACTCTAAGAACCTCTACTTTAGAAACACCCTTCTTGCTAGCATATGGCTGCGAGGCAATGATCCCAGTGGAGGTAGGGACCGGTTCACTTTGGAGAGACTTGTTCAGCGAAATAGACAACAAAACACTCTTGCGTGCAAGTTTGGACTTAGTTGAAAACATCGCGGCAAAGGTCGATTAACGGTAGCAGCCTACCAACAGCATGCGAAGAGATTCTTCGACTCTAAAGTCAAGAGAAGAGACTTTCAGGTTGGCGATCTAGTTCTGAAAGAAGTTCTTCTTAGCACAAGGGAACCAAGTGCGAGGGTATTGGGACAAAACTAGGAAGGCCCTTACTGCATCGCCAAGGTGATATGCCCGAGGACTTATCACCTTAAAAGGCTCAACGGTTCCGAAGTACCTCTAGCTTGGAATGCTGAGCATCTTCGCCCTTATTATCAGTGATTCCGAACTTGCTCTTTTGTTTTCCTTGTAAAAATTCCCTTGTAAGTTTTTGTAATTAAGATCGCTTTTAAGCCAAATTCATGTATAAATGTATGTTTTTGTTATTCGCATTGTCCTTATCTTTCTATTCACATATGTAATGTTTGTGAAGTGTGTAAAATTATAAGTGTTCACAAACAATTTAATATCACAAATAGTTAGAGCGCGCCCTCCTGATCGCATGTGTAATATTTGTGAAGTACGAAAAATTATAAGTACTCACAAATAATTTAAAAAATGATCAATTTTATTCACAAATTGTTTAGTATAAGAGATAATGCGAAAACATAAGCAAAGTTGTGGGACAAGTAGAGGCGGAAACAATCACTGGTCTTCATCCTTTGGCACTTCCGATACGACCTTGGTGTCTCTAGGTTGGTCGCCAACCTTCTGGACAGCGGCTGGGTCCTCCGGAACATACTTCTCCGGATGATCGTCTTCCAGATCAAGTTCTTGATCTAGCTCATTATCGACTTCCGCCACAGAGGCAAGGATCCTCTGGTAATCATCCGGGAGGTCGGTAAGGTCCATAGTTAGGTTTCTTGGCCAAAGGGTGTAAATTGACTAGATCGACCAGTCAGCAGCCTTCCTCTCGATCTCTAGCTCTTGTCGCTTCATCTCTTCAATTAGAGAAGCGACCCACCCCTGGGACATTGCCAGGTCCACTTCAAGAGCTCTCCTCTATTTCTCGGATGCTCCCCATAACCAAGCTCTCTCACTGCTCCGCATCTTTCTAGCAAACCTCTCTAGTGAGTCTGGCCACTGTCCTTTGGAGCTGACTGAGCTCCTCTCCCCTCTTCGCCAGCTTGGGTTTCTGGAACTCCATCGTGTGGAGAGAAGAGTTTCTCTCCAAACTATATTGATTCATCAGGAGGAAACTCTTGTATAACTCAGTTTTCACCACTGCCAAATCCCGCTTTAGTACCACATTCTATTCCTTCAACTTAAAGAGTCTTCCAGCAGATTCCAGTTGGGTCTTTTGTTGGGCCAGGTGCATAGCGAGCAAAGATTACACGAAAAATAAGCAAGTGTTAAAGAGTTTCCTCGAAAAGAATAGAGTATTGAAAAGTCCTTGACGAGGACAAACCGTTTTACCAGACTTTGCTATTGGATCGCCCTGATCATCAGGTCCGCAGGGTTAGAGGCCATGAGCTCTTCAAATGCTTTGGCGAGTTAGCACTCCAAAAGTATAAACACCACTGGTTATATGTGCTCTGGGAGTTGACCCACGAAGTCCAACACCGGGGTGTCCACAGAAGGCACCTCGCTAGCCGGCCCTTTACCTTCTTTCCCCTCGAGAGTTGTTGCTTGTCCTTTGCACGGACAACTTGGGAGCACTGTAACCCTAGTCATGCGCCTAGAGCTCTCTCTCGCGCGAAGAGTCTAGTAAGGCTACGACCTCTCAGGTTGCACCCCCAAACCCTCCGGCTTGGACTTTGACTTTTCGGGCTGCAGCACTCTCCTCTTCTTGGTCTTTAGGCCTATAGTTTTCTGTTTTGGGCAAGCAGCAGCAGGCTGAGGAGTTTCGACTGGCTGTTCGATGGGTGGCTGCACCCCCACCTACGTCCCTTTAGTAGAAATGTCGCTTGGGCCCACCTCGACCGGTCCCGTGGTGCCGACCCGAGGAAAGACGAATGCTCTTTCTCTCAACGACTTCAGCACTTTGGGTGGCATAGTCGCTGCATGTAGGTACTGTTAGTAAAAAATTTGCTACATACAAAAGCAAAAACCTGAAAAGCTATGGACACTTATGGAGTGAGGGTTCCAAGGTCGTGTCAGGGACGAAGAAGTCATACTTCCTCAAGTTTGTTGTTGTCACGAGCTGCTTGGCGTCGCAACAGTGATCTGACAGGGTACCGAATGAGACTATTCGGCTGTGGTCAGAAAGGTCTGTCAGGTTGGTCGGCTTGTTTACTACAAAGAGGCAAGGAAAGTTGTTAGAAAGCAAAATAAAAAAAAATAAAAAAATTCGCCAAGTATAAAATGGGAAGACCTACTCGGTCCCCTGAACTGGTAGCTGCCATCATAATGAAAAAAAAAAAATTTCGTCTCATACGCCCGGACTTTGCTGGGGTAATTGTAAATGCCTCCTTCGATCATCGGTCACTTCGAGAGGTAATAGAAGTCTTTTTCCTTGCTCTTCTTTAAATAATACGAGCAAGCAAGCTCTAGTGCCATCAGTTGATCGAGGCCATTCTCGGCGCACGCAATATACATAGCCACGACTATCATATACGTGTTGGGTGTCAGTTGTAAAGGTACGACCTCGAAGTGATCAAGGATCGACCTAATGAAAGGGTGGAAGGGGATCAATACGCCGCACTTAAATATGGCTTCGGAGATCGCAGCCATTCCCTCTGGCAGATTCCGAGCTGTATGCCTCTGGTATCGGTAAACATCTACGCTAATTGTGTACTACTCTACTACCTCCTGTATCTTATCTTGGGTAGCTACTGATAGAATCTCTTGCGTAGGGCCCACTAAGGCGTCCTGCGCTTGAGAGCTTGTCCCTTCACCCATCATGGTTGCTGTAGGTTCCATCTCTTCTTCGGTTTGAAAAAGGGGGGACACGTGGAAATTACTCAGTCTCCATACAAGAATTTTGTACGACGACATCGAAGGGAAAAACCCTAAAAACCCTTGGGGACCACCCCCAATGGTTTGTACCCTAAAAACCTAATTTTTTATAGAAACTCGCCATTGTTGACTGGTTAACTACATTCAAAATAGAAAAGAGGAAAGCAATGGAAGGATCTTCCTTACCTTTTTTGTCTGTGGTGGTCAAGCTTGTTGCTGTAAATGGAGAGCGTACTCTAACTCAAAAACTGAAAACATGGTCTCGCGAGAGCTCCTTACTCTTTTATGAGAATATGAGTTTTGTGGCATTGCTCAAGGTGAACCTGGGGTTTTATAGTGGAGGAAACGATGATTGGGATTTCCGAAGTCAAGCGACGTTCGGGTGGAACATAACTTTGGCCGTTGATCGCGACCACGTGTCGTCAATCAGTAAGAAAGAATAACTGGCATGCTTTAGGAAATTCAATCGTCACATCCCTCCGTTGAAAAAAAATCGAACGACGGCTCGATTATCTCTTTCACATTAAATGCGCTCTCATCCATATTCAATGCTCTGATAAAGAATATCGTTTTAGCATGGCTCGCATTTAATGCGCATGGCTGGCATTTATGGCACGTAGGACACGTTTGTCAGAGCAAAGTACACTTCATTAATGGATTAGCTATCAAAGCGCAACGGATAACATCTAAAGAGGTCGTTAAAATAGAACACTCTTTGTCGCATATCAATTGCGGAGCAGTGTGAGTCCTTTCCTCGAGCAGAAATATGCTAAGTGTAAAGAGGTCGCTGACCTCGGTTATGATTAAAGGCGCATTGATACAGTACTGAGTAGGGTCTAATAACAGGTCGTCGACTTCGCAGAAGACCATCTCAGGTTGCTCGTAGGAAGAATTCTCTGCGACTTCCTTGTAGCCAGGTTGGATCGATTAGACGTCGCTTAGGTTATGTCAAATCGCGGCATAGTTGTGAAGTTCTCAAGGTTCAATCCTTAAACCTTAAAAACTGAGGGACTTCTGTTATGCCTGAAAAAGTAGGGCTGACGTGAAGCCTCGTCAGTAAAGCATTATCAGAGCTCAGAAGGATTCTGTGCCGTCTAGGTGGAGCCACATCGTGCCTCTCGCAAGTGGTATGGCTCCTGATAGTGCAGAAGGTGAGCGCTAGGCCAACAAGCGACTGAAGATCATCCACGTGTTAAATCCTTACTCTAGCCGCGGAAATCCCTCAGACAGGTGATCAATGGGACACAGAGAAGGATTGGCACAACACCTACCCACTTGCAACCTTTGTAATCATTACCTTGAACTCTCCCCCTATAAATAGAGGACTCCCCTCTCATTTTGGGGGATTAGCTAATTCTACGCTTGAATCGACTCTCTCTCTCTCTCTCTCTCTCTCTCTCTCTCTTTATTTCTTACTCAACTGTAACTCAGCTCGTTGAACGCGACCTGACCTTTCTCTCATTAATACAATATCAGTGGACGTAGGATTCGCTTTCGAGCATCCAAACCACTTTAAGTATTGCTCTTCACCCTTCGTTTAATTCAACCCCAACCTTATCGTGTGTGACTTCTAAGCCCTCTTAGCATTTCACATGTGTGAGTAGTTGGTGTCAATATCGAGCATCAACAATAGTGTTTGGTGATTTATTATAAAGTTTGAGAGATTTGAACCAATTTTACTATGAATTTAGGAAATTCTTTCAAGAAATTTAATAAATGTTGGAAAGTTTGTATTCGTCTTCTTATCTAGGGTTCAAAACTCAATCAGCGATAAAGCCACTAAGGCATGAGTGGGCTGGACTTGGAACAATTTTATTTATACCCTTCTACTCTGTGTTTTAACATTAACACCCATTTATTTTATTTAGTCAAAATAGCCTAAATCAAAGCATTATCATCACTTATTTTTTTTATTTTGTTCTTCTGAAATATCAAATATATTTTAATTAGTTTCTTTTGTTATCGATCAAATACATAAAATAAATACAAAATTATTTTGTATATGAAGATCTATTAATAAAACTTAATAAATCAAAAAGTTAATTTATCATGGATAATAATATTTAAAATGTTTTTCACTTGTCCCCACTAAGACCAAATCCTTGCTCCGTCACTAAACCCAATCCACAGTATATGGTTCTCAAGAATTTTTCTCAACCAAAAACCACATATATTCGACTACCGCACATCATTCTCATTCAATGTTTTAACACAACAAAATATAATTCATTTGCGTCAAATACACAATTTTACAAGTACAACATTTGCAAATATACAATGGGATTGATTGTGTACTAAGAAACATTATGGCTTTGGAGCAGTATCATTATCCATGGGACACTGACGTTAGGGCGTCATAAGCTATATCTAAAACTAGAGGGGATTTAAAGTAATTTTTCTTTTATCTAAATTAACCCACTTTATTGTACCTTTGGTTTTTAACTGTACTAGATTCCTTCCAATCAAACATTAAGGTGAAGAGCAAACGAGAAATCTATGGATGGCAAAAATGGTGGATTAGATAGGATCCGATACAATCAAATTCAATCCAATCCAATCCACATGAATTTTTATCCCATCTAAGTCCAGTCCATTCTTAAAATCTTAAGGATGGATTAGATTGGATTTTTGTGGATAATGGATTGAATTATGGATTATTCAATTAATAATTTTAATATGTATGTTTAATCTAATTTTTGTATTTTTAATCAAGTTTTCATATTTTCATATTATTTTTTGTATTTAAGCCTAAGTTATTAGGCAAAATACAAATTCTCCTTCATACTAATTTGTATTTTAATAAGTATTTAATAAATATTTAAAAATGACAATATTAGTTGTTAGCAAGCACCAGTCAACCATGGTTGATGGGTCTACAGTCGGTCAACTATCGTTGAGCATTGTTCAATGCCAATCAAAGGTGGTGTGTTGGCATCACCTCTGATCTAGTCCGGATTAGACTTTCCCAGTCTATAGGAATCTAGTTGAATCACTGGATTTCGATGCTTATTTTGGCTGCAGAAGACGAAAGTGAATATTTGACCATCTTTTGCAGCCAAAATCGACACTGAAATCCGGTGATTCAACCAAATTCCTATAGATCAGCTTGTTCCTATTTTAATGGATCCAGATTTGATGCTAACGGGCCACCTTTGATCGATGTTGACCATTGGCAGTGGTGCCAACAACTATTGCCATTTCAGATTTTTTTTTTAATTTATAAAAAAATTATAAAATTATTTATTCAATGAATTAAACGTTTATTTAATTTTATTATTATTATTATATTTGAATAATTGTGTATAGATAATGGATAAGGGATTGGATATTAAATATCCATAATCTGGTCCAATCCATTTGGATTAATATGGATTTATGTCCATATTGATCCAATTTATGTGTGGACTGGATCCAATCCTTGGATATCCAATTTGTTGGATATTTTTGTCATCATGGACATTCAGAGAAAACATGTTAAACGTAATTGCATAACACATCCCTGCTGTGTGGTGGCTGTGGCTTTCAAGGGGAGGAAATCAACTCAGGTCAGGATACTATCATGCTGCTATTAAACTTTACTTAAACTAGCCAAAGCATGCACTTAATATTCATTTGCTTATTTATCTTAATCAAATTCAAGATCAATGGGATTGCCGGATTCCAACGCTGGAGAAAAAATTTCCAGCGAGTGAAATGACACCTCCGACGCCAATGTGATCAATGGCTATAAATCTAGCCTAGCAGTGTAGTCTAAATCATCACATATTTGTAGTTTCTAAAAAAATGAAACTTTAAATATAGATCTCGGCCACATCAAACCTTCAATGACCATGAAACTTGGACAAATATGTTTAGAATTATCTTCTCTTTCGTTTGGTGATAACAAAGTTAAAAATCTCATTTGCTATGGCAGTTACCAACCACTTTATTATTATTATTATTATTATTATCATTTTAAATTAAAAAGAATCTAATTGAACTAAATTTTAATCATTAATGTAATTAATTGAATTCATATGATTAAAGTATATAAAATAGTGCAATACATTTTTTAATCTACCTTTTTAGTTTGTATTATATACGGTTATGCTAATTATTACAGTATTATAATGTTAAATGCATAGTATTACTTTGGGGGGTATGTTATATACCTATTAACCTGTTGAAAGTTCTTTGATAGCATGAATAATGGTTCAGATGATGAAGTCTGTATGAACAAGACTTGTTTTCATTTGGATCATGGACTCGAGGTAAAATCAGAAATCGGTTTGTTAAATACTGTCATAGATAAGTTAGAGCTTTTGACCAAGAAGCTTGAAAACTTAGACAGGAGAGTGAATTATACGGTGTATCGTATATTTGCTCTGAACGAAGAATTGACCCAGATCGGGAATCAGATTGAAAAGGTTAATTATGTACTTCAAAAGGTCAAAACACTGGAACGAGTTCTAACTATTTTACTAAGCCGATGAAATATGAGATGTCTCTGGTTTTAAGTGACATCGAACAAGTGTGGCCTATTGAAGGATATACTGAACAAGAGGTTAAACGAGTTGTTTTAGACCTCTGTAACGGCAACCCAGATATGCGGGAAGAGTATCTGACTTGGCTAGGTGTTAAGCGTCTTTTGGATATTATCCAAAAGGCTTTTAGTCAAGGGTGCACAAAGATTTTGTGTTTTATTTGCTGGATTTCAACTATTGAAGTTGTCGAGTTGGAACTTCGGAATAAGTGGTTGGAAAAGGCTGAGGCGGTAATTCCTTACTGGTACGGTGAATCCCAGTCGGATCCAGATCCTAAACCGTATAAGGAGTTGGACTTTGCAACTAAGTTGAGAACTGATTCGGATTGACCATGGGTGGTCAGGACGTTTTGGATTAGTTTGCAGGAAAAATACCCTGGATTGCCTCTAGGATATGCACAGTTCGTAGCCAAGGAAACCCAAGGTGATTGGGAAAAGGCGGAAAAACTCTTTATGAAAGGTGTTAAGGAAGAAGACTTTGTTTCTAAGGTGGACGGAAAACGGAAGGTTGATTTTCCAAAAATTTCTACCTCTGATGCTGAACGAATCAGCAGATATTATGAGGAAGAAATGAAGAAACAAAGGAAAGGAGAAGAAACTGGAGGATTAAAAATTACTCCAAGTCCTAAAAAGGCAGAGCTCGATGAGCTAATCTCGAGACTCAGGGAATCTGAGTTTAAAGATGATCCCCTTGAAGGAATTCGTAACCCTTTAAATTCTTTCGAATGACTTCTTAAGGAAATATCCCACAAGGATAAGGTCAGAATTTGTACCTAGGGGAATACCTAGAATGGTGGAGATACCATCTAGCGGAAGTTTCCTAAACATCGATTGTGTTACGAATGTGACGGATGTGATCGAAGCATAGGAAACCGTTAATTGGGTTCATGTGGAAAATAAAAATTTTGGACTCAATGATACTTACAAGTTTCTTAGATCCACACTGCAGGGAGCTGCAGGAAGCTTTTGGAGAAGTTTAGAAGTTGGTACGGGTCTGTTAGATACTGTAAGGGACTTGAAGAATGCAGAGGCTATTTTTGCACTCTTTAAGGATATGCTCTGTAGAGAATTTACTGGGATAACCATAACCAGTAGGAATCTCGCAGAGGTAGTTGCCTTAGAAGCTTTGACAAAGCTTAGGCTTTGTGACATGTGTCTTTTTAAAAATTTTGTTTGTGAATATAGACGATATTTTTATCAGTTGCCTGGTGGTACACAAGAAGTCATGAAGAATACTTTCTTTGCTAAGCTTCCCCAAGGATGGGATAAGGCAGCAAACGAGGCGTTTAAGCTTCTACTTGAAAAGAATCAAGTTGTTGATTCTTTGGGAGAAAGAATAGAAGCTGTTAGACAACTCCTGAGGACAAGGTGTTTGAATGCCAAGCTGAATAAGGAAGCAAAAAGGCTTGAGTTCAACGAATCTTGTTGTCAAAACTTTGATGGAGTGCTAGGACAATATGGCTGTGAGTCAAGGAGTTTGACAAAACATCAAGGTTGGAAAACCCATATGAAGCGAAAAGGATCGTTCGGTAAAAGGAACTTTAAGCTGAAACGTTTTCGTAATATGGTAAAGAAATCTGTTACTAAGAAACGGAATCTTCCGGATCATGGAAGGTTTATTAGGCGAACAGGGAAAGGTAGACTAAACGCGAAAGAACGTGAAGCGCGTAAGTTTTGTGCTACTTGCCCATCTGGTAAAAACGTAAAAGATTGTAATTGTTGCTGGATTTGTGGTGACAAAGATCATTTTGCGGACAAATGCCCTCATAAGGGTAAGAAGAAGGCGGCGGTAAGATTTTTAGAAATCAACGCGGAAAGCCAAACTTCTGAATTTGAGCCAGTTTGGGGATACGAAATTAATTCTAATGATGAGGTTTATGAATTAATTTTGGATTACTCTGAAGATTCAGATTCTTCGGAAGATGACTTGAAGAACATGTCTTTTGAGGAACAATCTACAAATCTTCAACGCATAGGTATATTCATGCAACGGACTAGTAGTCTTAATGAATATCCTAGGAGTAGCGAAATTGGGAATGAAGATGATCTTATCCCAATTAGAAATGAAGATGAAAACCTTAACTTGGTAATTAGTTCATCATCTAATTACGAGGATCACTCGGGTAACCCGGAGACTTAGGTAATTCCAAGGTTAACACCTAGAGAAGTTTTCAAAAAACGCTCTAAGTGGTTATTCAAAGTTGAAGGCTTGGAAGATGTACACGAAAAACCTGTTCGTTTAGCTCTATCTCAGTCTCGAGAGGGTGAATTGATACTTTCGGACGATGAGTGGCTACGGAAGGTTAGAAGTCTTGCCAAATGGGCAAATGGTAAGTATAATTATTTACAACTTGGTGCTGTACAGATTCGTGGACAAGGACTATTCCGTGGAGGAATGAATGTACCTGTTCAGGTTGCTTTACTGGACAGACGATGGCTTATGTTTAGCAAAGCTTTGATTGGCGGTTTTCACGCTAATTTGGCTTTGGGGGATGCTTATGGGACTGTTAAACTAGGATATATGGTTAGTCTCACGGATCCAAATCTTAAACGGATTATGGTTCTTTGAATTCATACTTCAAGATTGGAAGACTTGCTGTCTTCTAGTGACGGAATCGCAGTTCAGTATAGGTTGATTTATCGGTTGATAAATTCGGTTAATCCTATACGAATGAACTCCAGCGCAGATACTGAGGTTCATGGCCCAGGACAGGATTCTGTACTTCTACTTCGACCTATGGTAGTTAATGCTAAGGCTCTTACGTGGCCGAAACGATGGGTTTTGGACTATTCAACGCAGCCTAGCGTGGTGGAATTAAACCCAAATCGGGGAAATCAAATCCAGGAACTTGATAATGAGGTTGAGGTTACTCTTCCTACGCCTAGAAACTCGGTGTCTCTAGAGCGGAATAAAGAGGTTCAGCCTATAATATCAAGGAAAAATATATTGGAAATAGATGACACTGCTAGTGGTACTAGGAGGAGCAGTAGTAGGAAAATTGTTGGGTATAAATCTGTGCAAATTCCAGTATATGAAGATGAGACTCCAAGCAAGAAAATGATGATGAGTCATGAAATGCACTGTCATGCAATAGTTCAGGGGACTATTGACACATACATACATGCGAAACTGTGTTTTTCAAAATATGAGGAATATACTCTGGATATTCTTGTAGACACAGGAGCAACCAAATGTATTGCAAGGAAGCAATGTTTTCCACAAGAGCTTTGAAAATCATTAGAAAGACCAATCCTCAATACGGTTGCAGATAGAGGTCAAAGTATGATCACGGATGTGGTTGAAAACATGGTTGTATAGTTAAATGAGAAAAGATTCACTCTAAGGGAAGTCCTGATAGTGGATTACTTAGAGGTAGATTTCATTCTCGGAAATAGCTTTCTACGAGGTCAAGCAAAAGTTAGGCCATTTACGCAGGATAACGACCACATTATCCTTGGAGGTCATAAAATCCCTATTCTTGCTAAGCCTGAAGTTTCAAAAATTAGAAACGGTTTTAGATCGGTGAAACTGAGGCAAGAAGTAGATCACATTGTTTTCCAAATTTCGGAAAAGGAAAAATGGTAGTTGAAAACTTCTGAAGCAGAAGAAGTGGATGAGGCTTGTAATGTTTTTTTTTCAGAGATTGTATCCTAGTCATCATATAAACCGGATCGCATGGGATATATCGCAGGAGGTTAATCCCTCTGGTGCATATCTTGAGAGCACGGATAAGTTCATACATAAGGAAAAAATCTTGAAGGTTGAAAACAAAAGCCAAAAGGACTCTTTAAGGATTGAAGAACTTGTAAAATCCTTTAAAAAGGAACTTTCTCCATGCTTTGATGATCAACCATTAAAGTTATGGGAAAGGAACGGTATATATGCTTCGCTTGAATTAAAAAGAAAGGATGATAAGATAGTGACCAAATCCTATCCTTATACTCCTGATGTCGAGGAGGAATTCAATAAGCAAATACCGAAATTGCTGGAAAAGCAATTGATACGCACCAGTAAAAGTCCACACTCTTCGCCAGCATTTATGGTTATGAATAGAGCTAAGCGGGAAAGAGGTAAAGCGTGGATGGTTATCGATTAAAGGCAGTTGAATGAGAAAACCATTGACGATGCCTATAAGATACCAAACAAATCGGCTTGTTTAAATAAAGCTAGATTTGGAAAAATCTTCTCAAAATTCGATCTAAAGTCAGGATTCTAGCATATCAGAATAGCGGAGTCAAGCATTCCTTTGACGGCTTTCATTTGTTCGAAAGGATTGTGTGAATGGATGGTATTGCCTTTTGGACTTAAGCAAGCACCATCAATATTCCAGAGGAAAATGGATTCAGTCTTTGGAGAGTTATCTAACTTTTGTATAGTCTATGTTGATGATGTTTTGGTTTTTAGTAAAACCAAAGAAGAGCATGTAAATCATCTTAGACTGGTAAGCAAAAGGTTCCTTGATAATGGAATGATTCTATCTGAAAGAAAGATAGAATGGTTTAAGAACAAGGTGAAGTTCTTAGGCGTAGAGATAGGTGAATGAGGTATTCAACTCCAAGAACATATCTCGAAGAAGTTGCTGGATTTTCCCGATGTGATAGAGGATAAGCACATGTTACAGCAATTTCTGCGATTAGCCAATTACATGCACGAGTATGTTCCTAATCTCGCTAATGTAATCAATGGCTTAACGCTTAAGGTTAGTGACAGAGTGCCTTGGATTTGGACACTTGAAGACACTAATTGTGTTAAGCAGACCAAGGCCTTGACAAAGCAATTAAAACCTTTAAAACTCTCGGAAGATGAGGATAAACTCATTATAGAAAGTGATGCATCTCATTTGTTTTGGGGAGGAGTTCTTAAGGCTAAGGGAACTGATAATATTGAACAGATTGTTCGATATGCGTCAGGAAAATTCTCTCCTGTTGAAATAAACTATCCTGTCCATGAGAAGGAAGTTTTAGTAGAGAAAGAATGTATTGACCGATTTTGATTATTCGTAATCAGTTAGGAATTTACTTTAAGGACAGATTCCAAATATTTAAAAACATTTATGAAATTGTCTTTAAAGGATGACAAATCTAGATTAATCAGATGGCAAATTTGGTTTGTAGATTATAAAATCAAGTTTGAATACATTTCTGGTAAATTTAACTTTGTTGCTGACTTTTTGTCTAGACATTTCACTGAAGAGTTGCAGGATAATGGCGGACAAGAAGGAAACTGGAAGTCCCTTCTCATGCTCCAAGTGTAAATAACGGGGACATTTGAGGAGGAATTGTCCTTTGAAGGTAACTTCGACTTTAAAGGTTACTGCTAAAAATGAGAAAACTGCGGATAAGCAGGAGGCTTCTTCTTCTAGACAGGTTACTGCGGTAAAGCAGGTTAGGGAAGGAAAGAGTCGGGATTATGACTCTAATACTTCGGAAAGAAGAAACTCAAAATTTCAATGATTGAAGGGTGAAGCTTCTACGAAGGACAACACTTCTGAAAAGGAGGTTACTCCTAAGAAGAAAAAACTCAGAAGAAAGCAATTGTTTGCTGGTCTTGTAAACATGAAGGACATGAACAGGCTAATTGTCCACTGCCAAAGATAAAAAATTCTGAGGAATCTTCGTCAGGCGCTGTAAGCGTGGTGACTCCACATACTCCACAAAAAAAGGTTGATTGACGCGGATATTTGTGAGAGGTTTATCTTTCCAGAAGGAGTAAGGTTAACTTCAGCTAGTCAAACACTCTGGGAGGATCTGAAAACCCAAATTAGGCTTGTTATGGTGATAGGCCAAGGGGAAGTACAATTGCAGAGATGTTTAGAGAAGCTAGCAAGGAGGTTAGCATGGCTGGAAGCTGATAAACTATTCTACGAGAATGAGGAGTTTAGAGGAACTTCTCAACTCTGTGAGGCAAGAATTCAAAAACCTGAGGTAATGAGGAAATGTCATTTGTTTGACATGATAAAACTCAAACTCGAGAATTTGAATGAATTAATAGTGAAATTGGGAAAAACTGACTTGACGGATTCAGTTCAAGGATTATCAATTTATCCTAATGGAGCTATGGAATTGTTCGTTCCATGGAAAATCTTTAGAAAAGGTTTTTGTAGAGATCTTTTGACTAAAGGATGGATCGATACAATGCAAATTGACGTACACGAAGCAATGGTGGACCCAAATATGCTAGATGCGATTAAGCAGATGCTCTGTGTATTGAATCGGAAGGTCGACACATTCACTTGCATGATTACTTCCTCATTGCAAGAGAGCTACGATGTTCAGCCTGTACAGATATGCGAATTTCTTGTAAGAGAACCATGGTACCGAATTATGTTAGATAGTGAGGTAAAAATGGGTTCTTACGCACTAGAAGAAATTCAGAAGAAAGAAGAGGAGGATTGGAGCAGATTACATATTGCAAAAATGTTACTGGTAAGTCCAAACTTGAGAAGCTTGTTAAAGCAAATGCTACTGTCCATATCCATGATGGGATAGTGGTGGTTCTACCAGACAAGTATGCGATGATCCAGGATACTCTTTTCCAACACAACCAGGCCCAATTGGAAACATTTCTAGAAGGGTTCGAATTAGCCCATCTATCACAGCAGGCCTTGATGGAGGAACTATTGATCTTCTAAGGTTGGTCTTGTTGGAGTAGGTGCCCTAGAGCCAATCAATTATTGTGGAATTGACTCTTTGTAATAATGTTCATTAATCAATAAAAGGCATTTTATTCTATATTGCGTAAATCATTATTATTGCAATATGTATTGATATATATCCTTAGAATGGTAGAACCGTGACGAGGGTATCAAGTGTTTCAAATCTTGATAGTGAGAACCCTATGAGCACATATGGTGGCCATTCTAGAAACGTTTGTAGCCCCAGTATTATTCTGAAGTAAGGGCACAGATAATACGGTAAGGCTATCATAGTGTTGAACGACCCTGTCGAAAGACAGTGACTGATCTCACTTGTCAAGGTTGTTTGGTGACAACCTGATGCAACACATGGGTGCTTGCTATAGGCGAATACATCGCAGCAAGTTCACTAGACTGACCCACCAGAGGATTCCATATGGATGGTAACCCTAGCGTCTATGGAACAAATCCTTTAACGAATGGGGGTGCATGTGATCCTTAGACTTGAGATCAAAGGAGCGCCTTGTGCATCGATTGGTGTAGTTTGACACTAGCCTAACGTAGTTCTTTTCAAAGCTGTCAATACGGTGGTGATTGGCTGCATCAAGGAGTGTATCAAGACTATGGTGGATCGACAGAGGATTCATCACTCCCGAGTACGAGAGAAGTTATCTCACAGTGTAATTCAGTATATGGCAACTATGGCCACAATGTGATTGAGTTGTTGCTCTATCTAGTTTATAATACAAGTCATTGGTCCAGAAACTGAATACATATTATCGAGAGTAACCGAAGGTTGACGCTATTTCTATGCCTTCATCTCATCGAGATAACGTATGATGAAAGGATCGAATTGCACGGTAACTATATCATTGACAGGTAGCTACTTTGCTGAATCCGAATCTATCGGGTGGCCATGATGCCTTGCTAGGGGCCAATCTTGGTCTGTGTATTAGTGAGACGATTAATTGGTGTTAATCGCGATACTATACACTACCGGTATGATGAGGAGCCTATGGGTCACACACATAGAAGATAATTTAAGACTCAGGAAGAAAGAAGAGCGTTTTCGTCTTTTAAGGCGAAAGGGTATTTTGGTAATTTCACAGTGCAATTAAATTTTTTGAGGTCGCAGCCTTTATTTAATTTATTAGAAAAATTAAATAAATGAAATTGGGTTTAAATATGTGTTCGCACATATTTAAATATATTATCATTATTGTTAAATGTTAATATATATTAATTTATTTTAATTGAGATAATGATGGAAAATAAAAATATCAAATTGGGAGTGTTTGGTAACATGGGGTGTTTGGGTTGGAGCCCAAGCTTATTCCATATGGGAAAAGGGCATTAAAGTTTTACTATAAAAGAAAATGTTTACTTGTAAAGTGTGTGAGTTTTCATTAGTTCATTTTTCTCTTTGAAAGAAAAACACACAGCCCCCATTTTTCACTCTCACGGCAGATTCATTTTTTTGCCTAAAAATCAATTTCATTGATTTTTCTTCTTCTTAATCTTAAAGCCAAAGAGGATCTAGCAAATCCCTCTTTGGTTCTTTGTGATTGTCTTCGTGTGGACTTCATAAGTTCGATCCTATGCTTGGGTCGGTAGCAAATACGTACAAAGACTATTTTGGAGGAGCCTCCAAACGTGCGTATGTTTTCCTAAACTCATGTTTAATTTCTGCAGATTCTTGTATTTATATAAACTGTAAAAATTGTACCTTTGATCTTGGCTCAATGGGAACGATCCTTGTTATTATCGTTTTGTTTTTCTACTGTGTTAACGGGTCATTTCCTAACACGTCTTAGCCCATGACCAGGAAGCCCAAGAAGAGGACACTCTGAAGGATTTTACTGATCTAATAGAAGTGGATAACTTCAAAGGTTGATAAAAATCTAAGAGGATGGAAATTTGGACAACCGTAAACGTCCAACACGTAATACGCTGACGTGTATCAAACAGCGGAGAATATACATGGACATCCAGGATTTTGTCAACAGAATTCAATGATCCAGATATAAAGAGGCATTGGATGTTAACTTTTATATTTTAGTCGATTGTAATATATTGTATGTAAGGCACATGGAAGACATGTGGACCCTAGTGTCTTTGTCTTTAAATTTGTTAGTCAAAATTGTATTTACTTTTTTTTTTTTGCTAAGTCAAGTCTTATTTAAGACATTTTGTACATTATTTAAAGCTTTGTAAGCTTTTGTACGTTAGCTTAGACTTTTGTAAGTTTTGTTTTGTTTCTTTTTTACGGATTCAATTCCAATTGAAGTCCGAAACTTCTCTATATAACGAGAAGTGTGTGTACATTTTATTCAAGAGAAAATTAATAATATTTTCAGTTTGTGAAAAATTCTCTCAATCTCTTGTTTACTTTTAAATTGTACACTGGAGACAAGAAAAAAAGTTTATTCAAGACGATTGATATCCACCCAGTCTAACAAATATTATTACAATTAATTACTAAACAACCTAGTTAATTAATTGGAGAGAAAATACATAGATTCAGTTTAACAGATTAATTCATACCTGGATATCAATCGTCTTGAATAAACCTTTTTCCTTGTCTCGAGCATACAATTTAAAAGTAAACAAGAGATTGAGAGAATTTTTCACAAACTGAAAATATTATTAATTTTCTCTTGAATAAAATGTACACACACTTCTTGTTATATAGAGAAGTTTCGGACTTCAATTGGAATTGAATCCGTAAAAGAGAAACAAAACAAAAATTACAAAAGTCTAAGCTAACGTACAAAAGCTTACGAAGCTTTAAATAATGTACAAAAGGTCTTAAATAAGACTTGACTTAGCAAAAGAAAAAGTAAATACAATTTTGGCTAACAAATTTAAAGACAAAGACACTGGGGTCCACATGTCTCACATGTGCCTTACATACAATATATTACAATCGACTAAAATATAAAAGTTAACATCCAATGCCTCTTTATATCTGGATCATTGAATTCTGTCGGCAAAATCCTGGATGTTCACGTATATCCTCTGCTGTTTGATGCACGTCAGCGTATTACGTGTTGGACGTTTACGGTTGTCCAAATTTCCATCCCTTTAGATTTTTATCAACCTTTGAAGTTATCCACTTTTATTAGATCAATAAAATCCTTCAAGGTGTCCTCTTCTTGGGCTTCCTGGTCGTGGGCTAAGACCAACCTTATAAGATCAATAGTTCCTTCCATCAAGGCCTGTTGTGATAGATGGGCTAATTCGAACCCTTCTAGAATTGTTTTCAATTGGGCCTGGTTGTGTTTGAAAAGAGTATCCTAGATCATCGCATACCTGTCTGGTAGAACCACCACTATCCCATCATGGATATGGATAGTAGCATTTGCTTTAACAAGCTTCTCCAGTTTGGACTTTACCAGTAACATTTTCGCAATGTGTAACCTGGTCCTATCCTCCTCTTCTTTCTTCTGAATTTCTTCTAGTGCGTAAGAACCCATTTTTACCTCACTATCTAACATAATTCGGTACCATGGTTCTCTTACAAGAAATTCGCATATCTGTACAGGCTGAACATCGTAGCTCTCTTGCAATGAGGAAGTAATCATGCAAGTGAATGTGTCGAACTTCCGATTCAATATATAGAGCGTCTGCTTAACCGCGTCTGGCATATTCGGGTCCACCATTGCTTCCTGTATGTCAATTTACATTGTATCGATCCATCCTTTAGTCAAAAGATCTCTACAAAAACCTTTTCTAAAGATTTTCCATGGAATGAACAATTCCATAGCTCCATTAGGATAAGCTGATAATCCTTGAACTAAATCCGTCAAGTTAGTTTTTCCCAATTTCACTATTAATTCATTCAAATTCTCGAGTTTGAGTTTTATCATGTCAAAAAAATGACATTTCCTCATTACCTCGGGTTTTTGAATTCCTGCCTCATAGAGTTGAGAAGTTCCTCTAAACTCCTCGTTCTCGTAGAACAGTTTATCAGCTTCCAGCCATGCTAACCTCCTTGCTAGCTTCTCTAAACATCTCTGCAGTTGTACTTCCCCTTAGCCTATCACCATAGCGAGCCTAATTTGGGTTTCCAGATCCTTCCAGAGTGTTTGACTAGCTGAAGTTAACCTTACTCCTTTTGGAAAGATAAACCTCTCACAAATATCCGTGTCAATCAACTGTTTTTTTGTGGAGTATGTGGAGTCACCACGCTTACAGCGCCTGACGAAGATTCCTCAGAATTTTTTATCTTTGGCAGTGGACAATTAGCCTGTTCATGTCCTTCCTGTTTACAAGACCAGCAAACAATTGCTTTCTTTTGAGTTTTTTCCTTCTTAGGAGTAACCTCCTTTTCAGAAGTGTTGTCCTTCGTAGAAGCTTCACCCTTCAATCGTTGAAATTTTGAGTTTCTTCTTTCCGAAGTATCAGAGTCATAATCCCGACTCTTTCCTTCCCTAACCTGCTTTACCGCAGTAACCTGCCTAGAAGAAGAAGCCTCCTGCTTATCCGCAGTTTTCTCCTTTTTAGCAGTAACCGTTGAAGTCGAAGTTACCTTCAAAGGACAATTCCTCCTCAAATGTCCCCGTTGTTTACACTTGGAGCATGAGAAGGGACTTCCAGTTTCCTTCTTGTCTGCCATTATCCTGCAACTCTTTAGTGAAATGTCTAGACAAAAAGTCAGCAACAAAGTTAGATTTACCAAAAATGTATTCAAACTTGATTTTATAATCTATAAACCAAATTTGCCATCTGATTAATCTAGATTTGTCATCCTTTAAAGACAATTTCATAGAAGTTTTTAAATATTTGGAATCTGTCCTGAAAGTAAATTCTTGACTGATTACGAACAATCGAAATCGGTCAATACATTCTTTCACTGCTAAAACTTCCTTCTCATGGACAGGATAGTTTATTTTAGCAGGAGAGAATTTTCCCGACGCATATCGAACAATCCGTTCAATATTATCAATTCCTTTAGCCTTAAGCACTCCTCCCCAAAACAAATGAGATGCATCACTTTCTATAATGAGTTTATCCTCATCTTCCGGGAGTTTTAAAGGTTTTAATTGCTTTGTCAAGGCCTTGGTCCGCTTAACACAATTAGTGTCTTCAAGTGTCCAAATCCAGGGCACTCTGTCACTAACCTTAAGCGTTAAGCCATTGATTACATTAGCGAGATTAGGAACATGCTCGTGCATGTAATTGGCTAATCGCAGAAATTGCTGTAACATGTGCTTATCCTCTATCACATCGGGAAAATCCAGCAACTTCTTCGAGATATGTTCATGGAGTTGAATACCTCCTTCACCTATATCTCTACGCCTAAGAACTTCACCTTGTTCTTAAACCATTCTATCTTTCTTTCAGATAGAATCATTCTATTATAAAGGAACCCTTTGCTTACCAGTCTAAGATGATTTACATGCTCTTCTTTGGTTTTACTAAAAACCAGAACATCATCAACATAGACTATACAAAAGTTAGATAACTCTCCAAAGACTGAATCCATTTTCCTTTGGAATATTGATGGTGCTTGCTTAAGTCCAAAAGGCAATACCATCCATTCAAACAATCCTTTCGGACAGGTGAAAGTCATCAAATGAATGCTTGACTCCGCTATTCTGATTTGCCAAAATCCTGACTTCAGATCAAATTTTGAGAAGATTTTTCCAAATCTAGCTTTATTTAAACAAGCCGATTTGTTTGGTATCTTATAGGCATCGTCAATGGTTTTCTCATTCAACTACCTATAATCGATAACCATCCGCGCTTTACCTCTTTCCCGCTCAGCTCTATTCATAACCATGAATGCTGGCGAAAAGTGTGGACTTTTACTGGCGCGTATCAATTGCTTTTCCAGCAATTCCGGTGTTTGCTTACTGAATTCCTCCTCGGTATCAGGAGTATAAGGATAGGATTTGGTCACTATCTTATCATCCTTCCTTTTTAATTCAAGCGAAACATATATACAGTTCCTTTCCCATAACTTTAATGGTTGATCATCAAAGCATGGAGAAAGTTCCTCTTTAAAGGATTTTACAAGTTCTTCAATCCTTAAAGAGTCCTTTTGGCTTTTGTTTTCAACCTTCAAGATTTTTTCCTTATGTATGAATTTATTTGTGCTCTCAAGATATGCACTAGAGGGATTCACCTCTTGCGATATATCCTCGTGCGATCCGGTTTATATGATGACTAGGATACAATCTCTGAAAGAAAACATTACAAGCCTCATCCACTTCTTCTGCTTCAAAAGTTTTCAACCACTATTTTTCCTTTTCTGAAATTTGGAAAACAATGTGATCTACTTCTTGCCTCAGTTTCACCGATCTAAAACCGTTTCTAATTTTTGAAACTTCAGGCTTAGCAAGAATAGGGATTTTATGACCTCCAAGGATAATGTGGTCGTTATCCTGAGTAAATGGCCTAACTTCTGCTTGACCTCGCAGACAGCTATTTCCGAGAATGAAATCTACCTCTAAGTAATCCACTATCAGGACTTCCCTTAGAGTGAATCTTTTCTCGTTTAACTGTACAACCACGTTTTCAACCACATCCGTGATCATACTTTGACCTCTATCTGCAACCGTATTTAGGATTGGTCTTTCTAATGATTTCCAAAGCTCCTGTGGAAAACATTGCTTCCTTGCAATACATTTGGTTGCTCCCGTGTCTACAAGAATATCCAGAGTATATTCCTCATATTTTGGAAAACACAGTTTCGCACGTATGCATGTGTCAATAGTCCCCTAAACTATTGCATGACAATGCATTTCATGACTCATCATCATTTTCTTGCTTGGAGTCTCATCTTCATATACTGGAATTTGCACAGATTTATACCAAACAATTTTCCTACTACTGCTACTCCCAATATCACTAGTAGTGTCATCTGTTTCCAATATATTTTTCCTTGATATTATAGGCTGAACCTCTTTATTCCGCTCTAGAGACACCGAGTTTCTAGGCGTAGGAAGAGTAACCTCAACCTCATTATCAAGTTCCTGGATTTGAATTCCCCGATTTGGGTTTAATTCCACCACGCTGGGCTGCGTTGAATAGTCCAAAACCCATCGTTTCGGCCATGTAAGAGCCTTAGCATTGACTATCGTAGGTCGAAGTGGAAGTACAGAATCCTGTCCTGGGCCATGAACCTCAGTATCTACACTGGAGTTCATTCGTATAGGATTAACCGAATTTATCAACCGATAAATCAACCTATACTGAACTGCTATTCTGTCACGTTTCGTATGATAATTATTCTATATTATTATTACAAAACCTGTTATCATAACATTAATGGTGAGTAACAGAAAGAGGGCAACTTTGAATAGAGTATATTTTAGCAATCTATGGAGAGGAACAGCAACTATTGCAACAATTATACTCTTGCTTATATTATACAAACCATATGTTCTATCTTGCAAGTTGTGAGACTTTAATTCATATATACTTTAAATTCCACGATGACAATCCAGATGACTGAAGAGTAGCAAACTTTTGTAGTTCTATAATTTAATGATAAATCCTGAAAACATATTGTATAAACTTTAAGACATGGATCACAACATAAGGCTATCCTGCTTAGCAATTCAATACACAACAATTTTTATGTTAGTTCTCACCGTTTCCACTAAGAAAAATCAGATTTTGCGGATCTTTAACATCTCCATCAATCTGCATTTGTCTTCCAAAATTTTTATAGAAGATGTGACTAAGCCTTGGATTTCTTCCCTTTAGCTTCAGCAACTGGTTTTGTTTTGAAAGGCAGGAAAGTCTTGCCACCCATGAATTGAAAGACTGTTGGTACTTCAACACCTTCTTCATTTTGGTAGTTCTTAAGGATACTGCAAATGGTCCTTTCGGTTACTGTGAATGTAGAGTTCAATAAGTGGACGTATTGCTTCGTCTGTTCATTACTCTGCAACATTTCAAAATTACAAAAGCAAAATTGTGAGGTTGGAAGAATTCTGGCCACAAAATTAATATTAAAAGATCAGTGAATGCTCTATTTAAGAGGTGTTTGTCTAAGCTTATAAGTTGATCAAACTAGTTTATACGCTCTAAAATTAAGCTAACTTTTTTATTTATAACTTTTTTGGGCTTATAAACTAAGTTTATAAGACAAAACAAAAAAAACAAAAAAAAAAAAAAAATGGGGCGAAGGTACCTTTTTTTTTTTTTTTTTTTTTTTTTTTAATTTGACGAAGTATATTACCACATTATTCTTATTTAATTTTAAAATTGCATCTTATTATTTATTATTTGATAAAATAATATAGTACATTTTTTAGTCATTTTAATAATAAAATGTACTTATAAGCCACATTTTACCAAACACGCCCACTACTTATCAATCACTTAAATACTTTAAACAAATACATAACTGTTTAAAATGGATAACAATCTGTGTGTAAAACCAGCAGAAGTTGCTAGCTTCTATATCATAAAAGAGTTTGTTTATTTTGAAAATGAATAGGGGCATCACACTACTCATATCATATGGCTTTCCCTGCACTAAAAAGGAACAAGCAAACAGAACATACCTTTTTCTGTCCATATCGAATCTCCAATCTTCTCCATTGATAATCTGTATAGTTTGAACATGACACCAACTCTCTATAGGTTTGCGATGTAGGAAACCATCCTTCTAAATCGTACTTCTTCGCAGCCGCAACATTCAAAGCACCAAAGACAATGGCCACAATTTGATAGGGGATGCCTAGCTGCATGTAAAGTAAAATCCAATTAGAGCCAAACCTTTCCTCATTAATTAGTTGATTATTGCTTATAACTTTGCTACTAAAAAGATCCATATAAGAAACAGACTTATTATAGCCAGTTTAAAGCTTTGATACTTCAACGCCATCTTCCTTTCGGTAGTTCTCAAGGATAAAGCAAATGGTCATCTCTTATTGTGAGGGAAGAGACCAATAACTGGACATATTGCTTCCTCTGTTTAGTGCTGTGAAACAGTGCAAAATTACAAAAGAAAAACTTGAGTTTGGGAGACCTTTTGCAAAAAAAATTGATATTTAAAGATTAATGAAGGCAGGTTCACTTGCTCTAACACCAACCAAGTTCTATATGCAAGCAATATAGTAGTAATTGTTCACTATCTAATCAGTGCAGCAAACAAAATGTATGACAATCTGTGAATCAAACCAGCCATAAGCTACCAACAATCAAACTAAACATTGCTGAGAACTTCCTTCCCTTATAAATATAGCTTTGCCAATCCAGTAAATAGGAACAAGCCCATGTTGAATCTCCAATCTTTTTGCTCAATAATCCGCACAGTTCAAACAGGACACTTGTTAGAGTCATGAAAGTGACTCTATTTTTGTGATAAAAATACCCCATGTGTGATGAAATTAAAGTATATTGAGACAATTAAAGAATTTATGAATTTATTCACGAAAATCGCTTCCTAATATTTTTCTTATGAATTTAACGTGTTTGGAATGATTTTGGAAAGGATATGAGTTGATATTAGGTTGTGGTTTATGGATTAGGGGTGATTTTGTCTCATTTATGTTGTTTAGGGGGTAAACTGTCATATTTATAAGGGTTGATTTTGTTACTTTTCAATCTATAAAAGAAAACGAAAGGTCGCGTTTTCTAGGGGCACTATTCATCCATTGTCCGACGACGCTTCATCTTCTTTTCCGACGGCCCTCGACGACAATCCATCTTCCCGGTGCACCGATCTTCACTAGCCGCCATCACCACCACAAATCACGCAAAGGTCCAGCGACGTTTTGCATTCTAGCGCCGTGACTCTTCGCATTCCAGTCGAGATTTCGTCATTTTTCGGCAACATTTCGGCTCCTTGGAGGTTGATCTTCCTTCCCCACGGCCGGATCTACCCATTCCAAGCTTCAGCCTCCGCAAAAACCGTCGGAATCCACCAAATAGCCGCCGCACCTCTTCATTTCCAGCTGAGATCTTGCTCATTTTTGACGATCTTTCACCTCCCCAAGACCTGATTTGAACTCCCCATCACCAGAGCTTTCCATCGGTATCTTCGAATCCCATTTCCGCCACCATTTTCTGGAAGACCAGCCAGAAAATTAACGTTTTCTGGTGAGTGCAACTGTTCGTATTCCGGACTGTCCGTTGGTCGTTTTCGCCCCTTGTTCACATCATATCGCTGTCGGTTACCTCCTCTTCGCCATGATCAACTTCGTTTCCACCGTTTCAGCCTTCGTCATCACCACCATGAGCGGCTAAGTTTCCGATTGTCTGTTACGGTGTAGGCGAGATCGAGATTGGCTCCACGGCTCTGTTCATAAGCTCTGGACTAGTTGGATGAGGCTGATTGTAGGACATTTGGTAGTATTGTGTTTCGAATTATATTTGTTTTCGTTTCATGTTTGATTTCAATACTTTAATATGATTTGAGCATAATTTGTGATGAATATTGTTGTCCATTGTGATTTAATGTTTTCATAGAACTTGCTGAATGATAAATGTTGGTTTGAAATAATTGAATGATGAATATTGCTTTTCATTACTTCGCATCAATTGTAATTGAGTTGTGTTCGGATTTAATTTCATTTCTACTGTTGTTGCGTTTATTGTGAAGTTGGTTGATTGGAAGATACGTGTTGACAAATTGTATTTGTTAATCGTGTACCAACTAGTGGTATTGTTGTGTAGCGTTTATCGGCATTCAATGATAGTTTTTAACCATGATAGATTATACCTAGAGTGCCGAGAAGCTATTTCATTGATTTACCTTGCCTTGTAGGTTTAGGGGATCATAGAGGGTGGAGAAGAATTGTGTGAGTCAGCCTCATGTCGAACCAAAATCATAACGGCAACATTTTTATTATAAAGTCTTCATTTGTTTTAATTTCACGCTTTTATTATTTGCATTTAGTTTGTTTTGTTTAATTAATCAAATTACCAATTTCATTTCTGCTACTCAATATACATTAGGTTATTAGTCTTGCTCTCTGTGGATTCGACTCTGCTTACCGCTAACTATGGTATTTAGGTTTAATTTTGTGACCGTGACAACCGGTTCGACAAAATTTTGGCGTCGTTGTCGGGCAGCAACGTGCTTTTGACTTTGTGTGTTTGGGTAGTCATTAGTTTTTATTCTAGGTTTATTTTAGTTGTTGTTTTTGTTTGTGTTATTTTCTTTGTAGTGATTATTTGTTTGGGTGAATTGTTTAATTTTTGAGTTCCGTTTAGTTTGTCTCTTTGCATTGTTGGTCAATTATTTTCTTTTTAGGTTGTTTGTGTAATTTCATTTTTACTTCGTTTTATTTTATTTTCATTGGAATAGTTTTATTTGTGTTTGTTTTTGTTTTGTAGGAAAATTGCAATTGGGAAAACGCTTCAACGTGTCATGAGCAGTAAAGATCTTGCACGACCCGATTGTGAAATTCTCTTAACCTTTGATTTTTTATTCCTAAGATTTAATTTTTGTTCTTAGTACTAAATTCTTTTAGGTTGCATTGATAACTTTAGTTTTGATTAAGCATATTTGTTGTGTGAAATTTTGTTGGGTATAGTTTTGTTAGATTTTAGATTTGTTTTAGTTTTGTTTCGTGTGCTTACTAAAATTTGTTTCTTAGGATTTGCATTTAGTTTGTTTTGTTTAATTAATTAAATTACTAATTTCATTTCCGCTACTCAATATACATTAGGTTATTAGTCTTGTTCTCTGTGGATTTGACCCTGCTTACTGTTAACTACAGTATTTAGGTTTAATTTTGTGACCGTGACAACCGGTTCGACAAAGACACCTATGCTATCTATAGGTTTGTGATGATGTAGGAAAGCACAGATCAAAATCAGATTATCCTTCTTTGCAGCCACATCATTCGAAGCACCAGAAACAACGCAATCAGGAAGGGAAGATGATTTGAGATATGCAAGGCTGCTGTAGAATCACTCTCCAACTAGAGATACTTCCAAACCTTCAGGGAACAAACTAAATATGTTTTAAAAAAACTCACCTTACAATATAGCTTTACGGTTCTTATCACAAAGACATTTGAATTGAATTTATACTTCAAGTTTGCTATATGCTTTTCGCTTTAACACGTTCTACTAAGCCCATTATCTAATACTTCAAGTTCAAGTTTGCAATTTATTTTCTCTCAAATTAAACCAGCACCATTGCTAGATCAATCATATCGGGAGAAAACTATTCTCTGGATTACTAATTAAACTGAACAGCGGTCTGTTATGAAGATATTGCAACATTGATCTCATTTCTGTAACAGTGCCAGAAAATTACAGAACAAAATTTATAAATTTGAAAGAACTTCAGCCATAAGAATGAGAACAAAAGAAATAGGGAGTGCTAGCAAGTTCTGTGGTTCAATTGAATCAATTCCATGATCAAATCTAAACTAACTAGACATTATTTAAGAGACATAGATAAGAAATTTTTTAACTTAGTGGGCAAAACTATATTAGATTCAAAACAATTATCTAGTAAAAGTATGCTTATCTTTAAAATGTCAATAAATTGAACATATTTTGTACAGTAAATTATTCCACTTTATTTTATCGTTCGTCGCCTATTTGTAATTAAACATATTTAGTTCTGTAAACTAAATGTCACTTGATATTCCCCCTGGTTAGGCTTTATAAAATCAAAAGGGCAACCAAAGGCTAGCACTTAAGTATTACGAGTGATGTCATATTACAAGAGGATCACGATCGGTATATAAGATTTATTCTTTGTGACAAGTTAAATCTGTCACTTTTTCGTTTGTACAAGTCATAAAGAATTGCAGTAATACTTCACGTAATTTACTTCATTTGCATTTATAGTAAGTGTATATAGTTTTTGTATTACTAAACGGTAAAACCCAATTAATTTATTTACACCGACTTTATCTAGACTTTCCTTTATTGTTCGATTAGCATATTGAAATGGGAAATATGTGCATAATACGAGCAGGGAAGCTTATATGTGACCACTTAGTGAATATAAGCCTGGTGGTTGACTTAACTATAGTCCTTGTTTAATCGTTAAATTGAAAAGAGGAACCACATGATTAATTATATAATCCAATATCAAGATAAACTTGTATATATATAACACATAGTAAGACAAATTTTTCAAGTAACACATCCCTGGGAGCTGTGAAATTATAGTTGGAGAGAAGGACGAAGGATCTCGGGTTACTACTGCTCTCAACAACACTATTAATTATTTCTTAATTTCAGGCCAAAATATTTTCGGCTCAAATTGATGCACTTATTTATGTTCGTAATTTGTTTTATGACATGTACGATAACCAGACAAGATGTTAGTGAAACATTTTACTCATTTGATGAGAACTGGTCTATTGAAAAATTACCCAAAAGTGACTTAAATTTAGGCTTACCTTGTGTAGTGATTACATGAGTCAAGAATAAAAGTTTAAGCGTATTCAAAGAGAATGCCGTTTACTTGACATAAAATTTGAAAAGCGAAAGCATTGAATCCCTGGTTTGAGTTGCAAATACCACACAGTGCTATCAAATTGATATTCTGATTTGTTACTATTAATTTTGTTCTTCAACTATGATACAACTGTGAAGTAAATATACATTCAAGCACCATTAAGCCTGAGAAGCTAGAAACCAGCAGAGCTTAAAAGAAAAAGAAAAATATATAATCTCTTGACTAATAGCAGGGTAATTGCTGCCAATTATTCAAAACAGAGGTTTGATATAGTTTGGCTAAATTACAGGGGATTTGACCAAAAGTTTACCCGCACTACTTGATGTAAGATTCCTAGCAATCGAAAGAGTAAATTCTATAAAATAAAAAATAAAAAAACAACTTTCTAGAGAAACAAACAGAAAATTTAGAAAGAAAAATTTTAAAGAACAGAGCTGCTCTTCTATTTATACAATATTGAGTTTATAAAACACAGCGTTTCATCTGTTGACTTGTCAAAAGCGCAGCACTTCATTAATTGACTAATAGATGCTGTTAACTTCCGTTATTCTGAACTTGTTGCACTAACGTTTCCTGTTAAACGAACGTTACCAGACATTCAAGAGACTTTCAAACACTTCAAACTCCCTTTTTATCAAACAGTTCCCAATAAGCAATAGCAGCCGCTGAATCAACCTTCTGAGCTGCTTTCCTCCACTGCGTTTTCAATCTCACCTTTATTACTGTCTTCATTAACACATAAGCGTATAACACTATCCAGAAGAAGAGTAGCAAAATTTTCGTTGTTCTATTATTCAATAACAAATCCTGAAACATCTAAATGTATAATTTTTAGGATAATTAATATGGTGCGTCTAAATAAGATACAGTATCTGTTCCTTCAACTCCGGTGACTAAAAATTCAAAAATAAGAGATGGTGAGTTACACAATCACTCTAACTTTAGTCAGTTCTTACTGTTTCCACCAAGAAAAATTTTGCAAGTCTAAGCCAATTTCAGTAGGTCTTATTTCATTAATCTTAACATATACCACATTTGATTTGACACCACTTTGTTACCTCGCATTTTAACATACTCTTACTAATTAAAGATATTAATTTTATTAGTAAATCTCTCTCGTCTCTCCAATATACTTTGCTCATATATTTGTTTAATTTTGAAAATCTTTAATTGCCTGTCTCTTACCCCCTTTACCATTTTAATTATAACTCTCCTCTGTTTATTATCTATTGGGTACAATCAGATAATCAGATAAAGATCTAAAATATAGCACCATTTAACATTTACAAACGGTAGAAAAATTATTCAAGTACTTACCATCTAGTGTAATAAGAGCATCACCAATAGTACTCTTTATTTTAAAGAACATCTTCATTAGTTTCTAACTATAAAAAATAAAATTTTTATTTAAATCCAATTGACTCTTTAAATTAGACTTAATAAATAGGAGAAATATTTGATAAAAGAGAGAATTAATAATAAAATACATAAAAACTTGTAATTCATTAAATAAAATTGAGATAGAGAGTGAAATTTGACTATCTAGATGTGGAGAGTTAAATTCACTTTTTAATTTATATTTAAAGAATAAAGAGTCTATTAAACTCTTATTTTTGTGGAAAAACTCTTTATAATAATAAGTTTGGATTATATAAATTTTTTTTGAAGATACTTATACACTTAAAAAACTTAAGCCGGACATGTACATATTAAGTAGATCCCTATATTTCAGGAAAATGTTAGATATATATTTTTTTATTATCTTTTTTTTTTTTTTTCAAATAATTGTAATTGTAAATGATTTTTAATGTGACAAATTTTGGTAAAACGAAGCATTAATTGACATGAAACATGACAGGTCACCTCATTTAAGATTTTACAGAACCATTTCTTTTTAGGATCCTTTATGTATTAACTTTCTTACAGATGGTTGTTGCCCATTTGGTATTTTATTTAATTATTGACCTGACGTGCTAGATATTTAGGCACCTTAACAAGATGGTTGAAGTATGTCAAACCTATATATAGTGGACGTGTCGAGAAGAGAGGGAGTGAGATACCATAAGTTTAAGTGGCATTTCTCTATGATTAAAATATATATTTGAGAGGAGGAGCTCTGGTGCTATGGACGACTACTTTAATTTCCGGCCAAAATATTCAGGTTCAAATGCGCACTTATTTCATTATTTTTAATTATATATTCATGTTCTTTATGTTTATCATTCTGGTCCAGAAGAAATTATTCCTAGTTATTCCCATGTTTGGTTTAAAAAATTAATAAACTATGCATAAATAACATGGAATGAATATCAATGTATATGCTTACAAAGAAAACGAAAAATTTTTGTTCTATATTTCTATAATTTCTAATAAAAATAGTTTAAGATGTTATATTTATCAACTCATTTTAAGGTACTACAGGATTTATATATTAAATTGAATCTTATTTTTAAGTTGTCATTTCACCTAAAAGCATGCATAAACTAGTAAGTGGTTAGTTAACATTATATTAATCTACCTTTTTTATTTATTTATTTTAGGATTATAAACAAAGAAGCCCTTAATTAGCATCCAAGTGATTGAAACAATCTAGAGTAGTACAAAATTAAAACATTAAACACACACAAATAACAAACTCGTAAAGAGAAAGAATAATACATACGATTTACCTTGATTCACCTAATTAACAGGCTACGTCCAACAAAGTTAATATTATTGAAATACTGTCTCACTTCTCTTGTTACAATGAATGTAATGTGTCCTATGATTTGCTATTACACTCATACAAGAGAAAAATAAATTTATATACCATGTTTAAATGAGTTGACGTAATATTACAAAAATCCATTTTCCTAAGCCCAAACCCAATTAGGAATTAATTACTTAGAGAAATCTTTCAACAGAACCCCCGAATGCATCTACGTGGCCCGTTATTGTTGAAGTGATCAACAACTCCAATAGTGATGCGGATATGAGAGATTGTGTAGTATCTTAAATATTTGTGATAAATGAGAGAATAATGCATGCATATAAGTTAGGAACTCGAGACAATTTGAAGTAAATAACCTCATCCACAAAAATGATTTCTTTTTGAGTTGCATTTATCTATTTATTTTTAGTGACTATTTGGTCTGCACGTTGTGTTAAGCATATGATACAAAGGGTGCAGATTGTAGTTCGGGAAAACATAAAGGGCCACCCAGTAAATTTCCAATATGCTGTCGTTTTGAGTTAGTTTTTAGTTAAAACACTTGAGCTCAAATGAGCTACTGTATTTTTACTTTACTAATTCTCTTCTCCTTCGTGTTTTCTCTCCTCTGTATATAAGAGGGATTTTTTATTGTTTTCAATTAATTTAATCAATTCAAATCAGATCCAGTTTTTGCTCTTTTCTTTTTAATCTTCACATGGTATCAGAGCCACTGACTCGCGTCAATGGCTGAGAATTCTAGTGTTGACAGTTCTTCAAAGAACGTGAATAAGCTTGCGTCAATGGCTGAGCTTCACACATCTATCGTTCCTTCAAGTCTTCAAGTGATAAATCTGAAGCTAACAAGGGACAATTACCGTGATAACTACCGTTTTTGATGCTCACAAGTTTTGTTTACAGTAAAAGCTCACGGATTGGAAGAGCATTTGACAGGTTTGATCTCCTGTCCTGAGCCTTTACTTACCTCACCTATTGATGTTTCAACTGAATCAGGAATAATTAGTTCTAAGGAAACCCTAGCTAAAGAGAAAATTAATCCTGAATATGTTGCTTGGAAACGCATTGATAAGTTTCTTGTCACCTGGTTACTTGCATCAATATCCGAGTGTATGTTTAGTTGTGTTTCTAAGTGTCAACTTTCTACCGATGTTTGGTTTACACTTGAAAAGGAGTTCCTGTCAGAGTCTAAAGCTAGGGCACTTCACCTGAAAAACTTACTCCAGAATACTCAAAAAGGTAGTCTTAGTGTTAGTGACTACATCAAGAAAATGAAAGGCATAGCTGAAAGTTTAGCATCCAGTGGACAAGTTGTTTCAAATGAAGATGTTCTTCAATATGTTCTGGATGGATTAGGTCCTGAATTTGATGCTGCTGTAGTCAATTTGACTTCTAGACTTGAGTCTAGGTTTGATTATGTGAGTATTCAAGAAGCACAGTATCTTCTACAGAAATATGAACTAAGACTAGAGAAATTTAACTCGGTTGATTTTCCAGTAAGTTCAGTTCACATAGCTGCAGTGAGTAATTCCAGTAATTCTCAATTTAAACCTACTCATTCAAGCACTGTAAACACCTCAGTTAGCTCTACTGGCAGTCCAGCTTCTTTCACACAGTTTATACCTTCCCTAAACACTTTATCTAATCCCTCCTACACAAAACATTATCCTCTAGGAGCTACTGTTCCCACTGAACAAACCTATTCACACTATACTCCTCCACAACCTTATTATAATCAGTCAGCCTATAGACCTGCCGTCTTTCCCAATGTTGGCAGAGGTCGTGGTAGGAGCAATGGTAGAGGGAGGCCAATATGCCAAGTCTGCAGCAAGATTGGTCACACTGCAGTACAATGTTACCACAGGTATAACTCCAATTATAATGGGACCTCACCTCAATACAACCCTTCCCTACAACAACCAGGTGCTGGATCATATTTCTCTCCTGGTTCCCAAGTTTCTGACACCTCTGGACACAATTTTGCCAGCAATTTCACTAGTAACATCCTGCCACAACAATCTGTCCAGTCCTCTCAGTCACATGAAGGATCACAATTTCAAGGATAGTTTATTGAAACCTCTCATCAACCACACTCACAGCCTCCAACAAAACAACCAGGATTCCAAGTACCCAGCAAACAGCAACAAACACCTAACCAAGCCTACCTAGCCTCTCACCAGAACATACATCACCAAACATCTAACCAAGCTTACCTAGCTTCTCAAACANACCATGATCTAAATGAAAACAAGTCTTATTCAAACAGACTTCATCATTTAAATCATTATTCATGCTACCAAGAACTTTAACAGGTTAACAGGTATAAACACATACCCCCCGTCTTCCAAAGCTCTGATACCATTTTCACCCACATAATATTTGTAATACCTAGTCTTACAAATATTATGTGGGTGAAAATGGTATCAAACATCAAACACGCCATATGAGATGTAAAATTTGGAAATAAATATTTAGGACGATTAGTATTGCTCTTATTATAAATTCTTCCATTTTATGATTCTTTAGATTACATAGATTATATTTATTTGCACAAGTACTTTGATGATTCTCATTTGTTAATATATAGAGTTCAATATGGATATCTTGAGTCAATACCTAAATAAGATCTTCAATAGCATGACAGAAGATATTCATATGAGAAAACATAAGTAAAGGATCTCTACCTAAAAGCCTCTAAAGATACAATTACGTGAACAACTATTTCCTTTCTAATTTGTCTTATTGTTTAATCCATTAAGAACTCTCTTGATAATTGCAAATTTACATAAGGGCAATCCAAATATGAAAATATATAGAAAAAATTGTTAAATTTAATTAACATGAATGTAAATTATTAACAAACTTTTAATCTTTTTTTATAAAATAGGGAAAAAAAAATCTAAAATACTACAAGTACTATATCATGTATATCACCATTAAGTGAATTTGTACCACCTTTGAGTTTTTTCTCTTTCATCTATCTTTAGATTAAATATGATTGATAATTACTTGACACGTATGTATTTACTTATTTTTATCACATCAGTTATACCATCATGGTATCATAGACTTTCTCTTATAATTCACACAAATGATTTTGGCTTTACCAAAATCGGGCCGATATGTAATGTTTAATGGACGACAAGGCCAGAGATTTGAAAGTTACATTTTTGGGGCCATGGGTCAAGTTCAAAAACTAAGGGGGCTACAGTGAAAGTTTAAATTAGAGGGACCAAATATTTTCTATATAAATTTTAAAAAATTCGTGGGCCTCGGATAGCCTCCACCTTTGGGTTGGAACACTAACCAACTACTATTAAGTATTAACCTTAACCTATATTTAATCTAATGGTTGAGTGAGGTTAGTGAAATAAAACTATACATCACTCACGCCCAATAATTTCCTTTAAATCTTAAACAATTACACAATCTTTCAACTATACCTAACAAAAAAATAATAATAATAAAGATTATATATGGAACAAGAAATCAATTGAAACTTTGATTTCAAGAATCGTAATTTTTAATTTTTAAAGTTTTTCTTAACAATATTAATCTAAAGAAAATATTCTCGAGAAATAACAAATATGAATTATAGATATATATATTTTTTTCAATTTATTTTGCACACAATTTTTAGGGCAAAAAACACTCAGGAAGGAATACATACATGACATAATAAATCCAGATGAACATGAAAAATATATATATATTTTTTTTTGAGTGATTACCAATTTTCAAGCTTAATTGGTAATTCTCTAATCAAGACGTCCTAATATAATTTTATCACGATCATGCATTGTGTCACATCCGACCCAAGCCCAAGTCCGTATAAAGTCGAATATCCAATTAAAGAGGATTGACCCAAACTTGACCCAGAAGTATCAAAGAATATACCAAAGAATATTTTTAGAAGCTTCCAAAATATTCGTTCACCAAAAAGGCAACAGAATAAGATTATGATTCTACTGCTTGCATACTTAATCCTAGCCATTCATTTTAATGGATATGTATGGCTCTAGACCATTGGATCTACTTGTAAAATCCTATATAAAGCTAGCTAGTATTAGTTTTAATTCAATGATTCTATTGCTTGCATACTTAATCCTAGCCATTCATTTTAATGGATATGTATGGCTCTGGACCATCGGATCTACTTGTAAAATCCTATATAAAGCTAGCTAGTATTAGTTTTAATTCACTCCAAACATCGTATTCAATGAAGAGCAATACAATAGAGTCTCTCCATTTCGTGTTCTTATTTTTCTTTGAGAGTTTATGGGTTTATTTAGGTTGACTTAGTGTTTGTTAACCATATAATGCAAAGGGTGCAAAGTGCATTTCTGTAAAGCATAAAGGGTCTCACAATAATTCACCAATATGATGTCGTTTTGAGTTGACCTTCTTTACTTTGAGCTCAAACAAGCTACTGACTTCATTTCACTTTACGAATTCTTTCATGTATTCTGTCTTTTGTATATAAGAGAGATTTTGGTTATAATGTTTGGCTCAATCAATACAATACAAATCAGATCTATACATTGTTTCTTTCTTCTTTAAATCTTCACATGGTATTAGAGCTCTTCAAGTCACCTGTCCTAAACAAAATATTTCATCACTCTGGCATAGACGATTAGGACATCCATATTCTGAAGTTTTTCAGAAAATTATGTTGCAAGTTAACCATAATCCTTCGAAACATATTCCTTCCATTTCCTTTTGTGATGCATGCCAACTTGGCAAAATGCACAAAAGCAGTTTTCTTGTCTTTAATTCCAAAGCTACTGTTGCTCTTGAATTAGTTCATAGGGACATTTGGGGTCTGTCTCCAGTAGCTTCCATTGAAGGTTTTAAGTACTATGTGCATTTCCTTGATGATTTTAGCAGGTTTACCTGGCTTTTCCCTTTAAGAACCAAAGCTGAAGTGCATTCTGTTTTTGTTAAATTTCATCATCTAGCTGAGAGACAGTTTAATCAAAAACTCAAGTGTCTACAGTCTGATCACGATAGTGAATATAGAGGTTTAGTTCCTTACCTAACCAAGTCAGGCATTCAGTTTAAGCATTCTTGTGCTTATGTCCATCAACAAAATAGACGAAGTGAGAGAAAACATAGGCATATAGTTGAAATTGGTCTCACCCTACTAGCACATGCTTCCATGCCTATGAATTTTTGGTGGCTTCCATTTGATACTGCTGTATTTCTAATCAATAGGATGCCATCTGCTGTTCTTGATTTTCATTATCCTTATCAGTTGCTGTTTTGTAGATTGCCTCTTTATTCATCTTTAAAAGTTTTTGGATGTGCATGTTTTCCTTACCTAAGAGACTACAATAGGCACAAACTTAGTTTTCATTCATCTAAGTGTGTGTTTGTAGGATATAGTCTAGTTCATAAGGGCTATAGGTGTTTAAGTCCTGAAGGTAAAATCTTTATTACTCCTAATGTCATCTTTAATGAAGGTGAATTTCCTTTTGTGCACAACTTCCTTCACTCTTCAGTTTCAACTTCTGCACAGCCAACAAACATCTCTTCTAGTATTAGATTTCCCTCTTTGTCAATACCATCATCAGTGTCTCCCACTGGTTTAGCAGCTCCTAGTAGTAAAGTTTCTCCAGTAGTATCATGCTCTGCAACCATTCTTCCTTCAATAGTTGGTGCACAAAATTCATCCTCAACATCACTTTCTCATCAATCCAATAATGTTTTCACCAACACTTCATCTTCAGAACATGTACCAGTCACAACATCTCTTTCAACACCTTCAATATTACACCCTATCACCATTCAAAAACAACCCACCACATCACAACCTCACAGCTTACAGAAATATAAATTTTCACAAAATCAGGAACCTCATTTCTGTCCTCTTACAGTAGACTTAACACCATCTCAATTAGTCATTTCCTCCACTGATAATCCTACTATATCATAGACTCTTATCACACAAAATCAATCCACTACATCTCAATTCCACCAGTCACAAAATCAGGAATCTTCTCACAGCCCTCTTGTAATTGATTTGACTCTATCACAGTTCCGTACTTCATCAACTGGTCTACCTACTGCATTAACCCCTACTAAAACAGATCACTCACTGTCAACAACCTGTCCTATACCTCTAAACCTTAAACCCTGTGTTAACTAGAGCAAAAACCAGTCTTCAACACAAAACTACCCTTATCATATCTGGTCAAAAACCTGTTCTACCTGAACCTAATTCAGTTACTGAAGCCTTGGTCAGTAATGAATGGAGAGAAACTATGCAACTTGAGTATGATGCATTGTTAAAGAATAACACTTGGTCCCTTGTTCCCAAGATGAGTGATACGCAGATTGTTAAACAGGCTCCAACAGCCTAGTTTGATAAACTGAAGTTTGCTCTTCTGCACAAAGGATTTAAAAACTCTATATCTGATTCCAGCCTATTCATTTTCAAAAATGTTTCCTACATCATCTATGTCCTTGTATATGTTGATGATATCTTAATTACTAGCTCCAATATCTCATTCATACATTAGCTTGTTCAAGATCTTAATGATCAGTTTGCCTTAAAAACTCTTGGGTCTATTAAGTACTTTCTTGGTTTGGAAGCCACAAGAACCTCTGCTGGAATTCTTTTGAAGCAAAAAAAATACATTGTTGATTTGCTATCCAAAACCAAGATGATGGATGCTCATGCATGTCCCACACCCATGGCTATTGGCACAAAACTGTCTTCCACTGATAGTGAACTGTCCAAAGATCCCAACCTCTACAGAAGTACCATTGGAGCACTTCAATACCTAACTCTAACCAGATCCGACATCAACTTTACTGTCAATAAGCTGAGTCGGTTTCTACAAGCACCAACGGAGCTTCAATGGCAAGCTTGTAAGAGAGTTTTAAGGTATATCAAAGGTACACAGCATCATGGGTTGCAATTCAGACCAGCTGCGTCTTTGAATGTTGAATGCTATGCTGATGCAGATTGGGGTAGCAGTTTAGATGATTGACGGTCCACAAGTGGGTACTGTGTTTATCTAGGCCCTAATCTTATCCAATAGAGTTCCCGAAAACTGAGAGTTATTGTTCTTTCTTCAACAGAGGCTGAATATAGAGCCTTAGCACACACAGCCACTGAAATAGCTTGGTTGCAAAGTATGTTTTCTGAGTTAGGTTTGATTCTAAACACTCCTCCAGTAATTTGGTGTGATAATGTCAGTGTTGGTGCTCTTGCTGCAAATCCTTCTTTTCACTCAAAGACCAAGCATATTGAGATTGATATTCATTACATCAGGGATCAGGTTTTAGCTAAAAAACTCATGGTTCAATATGTTCCGTCTAAACTACAAATGGCTGATGTCCTTACTAAAGCCTTATCAATAGCGCAATTCCTTGAATTAAAGGAAAAATTAAATTTTGTAGCAATGACCAGTCCAGAAGTTGAAGCAGAAGCTCAGATTACAAAGTAGTAGTTTAGTTGTAAAAATGAAGCTCTAGAAGTGATCTGATGTCTATGTTTTTTTTTTTTTTTTGTAAGTGCAATGCTGGAGGTTTGGAAGTGTTCTGAGAAATTGATGCAGGTCTGGAAGTAGCAGTTTAGTTGTAAAAATGAAGTCTGGAAGTGGTCTAATGTATATATTGTTTTGTGAGTACAGATTTGCAATTCTGGAGGTCTGGAAGTAGTAGTTTAGTTGATTGTTGTGAGTGCAATTCTAGAGGTATAAAGCTGTGAAAATGAAGTTTGATGTGTGTGAATATGAAGTTGATGTGTACTAAGTAAGAAGCAGTTCAGTTATGAAAATGCAGGTCTGAAGTTGTGAAAAATGCAGGTCTGGAAGTAGCAGTTTAGTTGGTTTTGTGAGTGAAGTTCTGAAGGTTTTTGTGAGTGCAATTCTGGAGGTCTAAAGCTGTGAAAATGAAGTTTGATGTGTGTGCAAGAGTTCTTTGTTAATGTGCAGGTCTGAAGTTGTGAAAATGTAGTTTTGGTGTGCACTATGTAAGTAGTAATTCAATTACAAAAATGCAAGTAGCTATGCAAATGCAATTCTAAGTGCAAATGCAGTTCTGTTCTTTGTTGATGTGTACTATGTTGCTGGAAGAAAACAAGAAATCTGATAAGAAATATGTAGTTTCTTTTTGGTGCAGTTCTAAAGCTGTACTAACTGTAAATGCAGTTTTGAAGCTGTAAAAATGTAGTTCTCTGTTGATATGTAGTATGTTGCTGGAAGAAACAAGAGGTTTCAACCGTATGAAGAGTAGTCTAGTTTGAGGGGAAATGTTAACCATATAATGCAAAGGGTGCAAAGTGCATTTCTGTAAAGCATAAAGGGTCTCACAGTAATTCACCAATACGCTGTCGTTTTGAGTTGACCTTCTTTACTTTGAGCTCAAACGAGCTACTGACTTTAGTTCACTTTACGAATTCTTTCATGTATTCTCTCTTTTGTATATAAGAGAGATTTTGGTTGTAATGTTTGGCTCAATCAATACAATACAAATCAGATCTATACATTGTTTCTTTCTTCGTTAAATCTTCACAGTGTTCGATCTCTTGTTTGTTCAATCTTTTGTTTGTGCACTAAGGCCGCACAATTCTTATAGGGTCTTGACAATTGGTACCGTTAGATTTGAGTTGTGAAATGTCATTTCAGTTTACTAAGCTGAACCCAACAGTAGTTTAGCATAGTCATGACAAAATTAATATAAAGACATCTTGACTAGATAACCTAATATCCCTAATTCTCTAATTAGGGTGTCCTAGTATAATTTTATCAAGACCATGCATGTATATCATTGGATTTGAGTTGTAAAATTATTTTAGTCCAATATAATGAACACTTGTTTCTTTTTTATTTTATTTTTTTCTTTGATTTTCTAATCTACCACATAAAAAAATATATTATAAATTAATACTTTATGCTTTACTTGAACAAGGAAACACGAAAGTCTTTTTTTATTTTGTAATGTAGTAAATTTATTAAAATTTAATATTAATGCCTTGCTCTTATCTTATTAACTTTAATAAAGAAACAGGGCTAGTTAGGGTGTTTATGTCTAATAATTTAGTGATAATCTCCTTAATACATATGTAACCAATCGACAAGCGTGACACCTTTTCCTATAATAATTTTTAATTCCTTCCGTAGTAATAAAATTTTTATTTCATTAGAGGGATATTATCATTGAGGTTCACAAGTTTACTAAATTATTAATAAGAGGATACAAGTTTCAAAAATATCAATTAGAGGACCCTTCCGGTCATTGCCCATGTGGAGTGTGCTTTCTTGATGGATGGATCCATATGCATCTACATATAAATACTTTTGGGTTCTTATCAATGTTTTACAACCCGGCTCAGCCTGACTAGTTCAACTAGTCAGACTGGGAACTGAGGGCTTCGTCGGGCCGGTTACAC
Organism: Pistacia vera; assembly: GCF_008641045.1. Lineage (NCBI taxonomy): Eukaryota > Viridiplantae > Streptophyta > Magnoliopsida > Sapindales > Anacardiaceae > Pistacia > Pistacia vera. The sequence goes on along the minus strand of NW_022196679.1, from coordinate 468,186 downwards.
CAGAAAATTGTTTTTAGCAATTAACTTGCTTTGACCTGCAATTGGACTGAAGGAACAATAGCGAACCGCTAGTCCAACCGATCCGGTGCCGAAACCAGGTTAATGAAAAATGAAATTGTGAAATCCCTACATTATTCTCATTTGGCATCTTCAAACTTCAAAGCAAATTTCTTCTGAATCTTCACTGAAATCTTCTACTCCTGCCATCTGTCGTTTATATTGTTGTTGTTTTCATTGTTGTCATTTTGGGAAGTCGAGAAAAGGTGAATGAGAGATGGGTTAGAAAGGGATCTGGGTTTGGTTTTACAAAGATGGATCCCCTTTATATTCAGCGAAAGTGCCTTCTTGCTTTGAAGCTGACTTGGCAGAAATGGACTCTTCTTTTCTTTCGCCGTGAATTCTGATTTTCTCTTCAATCAGTAATCGATTCTAGGAGTAAAAGTGAAACTGTTTTTCCTTTCTCAATTGAATTCTATTGCCACTTCATCAGACAGTGTGATAGCATAGTATGAAAGACTAAGAGTGATGAAATGGAAGGCTAGGGTTTGAAAAATGAAGGGAAGGGAAACAATGGTATGTTGGTTTAGTGGCTTTGGTTTGAGAGTTGGATTGGGATATTTGATTCATTAATCTAGGGTTTCCTACCCAAATAGCAAGGGTGTGTTTGCTAGATTTCAAACTTACAAGGACTGATAGAATTTCTCAAGGTATGTGTGTTGGATTTCAAACCTGCTAGATATAACAGTCAAACCATTGGCCCAATCAGTCCAATTGGTCAGACCGGGTCAACCTAGGAACTGGCTCCTTGACCGGGTCAAGGCGTGGGCTGAGTTTGAAAACATATAATTATGAATAAATGACATAACATTATATTATATAATAAATAACAGTTTGTATAACCAAATGTATAATATTACTTTTAATTAATTTATTAAAAAAAAAAAAAAAGAGTTTTAACTGAAAAAAATAAAAATAAAATGAGACCCCTATATTAAAAACATATATATTGTTTATGATGCATAATTATGTCTTAGGGCAACTCATAGGGTTTGAAGTGATAACCTTTTTTAAAATCATATAACTTTTTTAAACTTGTGCTAGAGCCTAGCTGTTATCCTTTGAATCCTTTCTATGAGAAGGAGACAGCTCACATTAGAAGAATCGGTCCTGATAATTCTCTTTTCTTCTCTAAAACCATTCAAATTTGCTTATAGTTAAAACTTATGTAACGTGTAATCCTTACTTTTAGCCGATAAAAAAAAAATATATTTATTCGAATGTAACATGTAATCTTATCAATTAATAGAATACATACATGGATATTAAATACAAAATATTAATAATAAACACAAATAATTAATAATAAACATAAATAATTAGTAGTACACTTCTTTACCTCTTGATTTTATGGGTGACAGAGCAAGAGTACCTAACCGCATTATAATAGAGCTTTGTTTTTCAAAAGCACACACTTTTAATTGGATACACTCATCACATAGATCCTTAATAAAAATATTCTACTACAAGTAATGTTACCGTTTGGGCAAAAGGATTAACCAAAAGATAAAGCTACCTAACAAGGTAGTTAAATCCTTACCAGGGTGTGAATCTAAATTACGTAACATTGCTGGCTTTGTTTTAGAAGTCCATGTTTCATCCTTTGAGCTCATAACCTAAGTTGTCTTGTATCAACCTACTCATAATCAAAAGATCAAAGCATCGTTTTTCACTTCTCAGCCAAGTTGTTATCCCAATTTTTCTTTCCTCTCAAAGAACATGGCAGAATCATTTCCGTCAACGATTGCAGCTAACATTTTGACGGAGATAGACTTCCTTACTTCCTCAGACAGTGGCTTGTCATCAAGGATTCGAAAAGAAATAATGAAGGCCAAAGAAATCTTGTTCAAGGGGAAAGCCGTACTCATGAAGGCAGAGGCACAACAGTTACATAACTGCGAGCTGCAGGACGGGCTCGAAAAGCTTTCAGAACTGTTGTATGACGCTGAGGATCTGTTGGATGAATTGAAGTGTGAAGTACTGGCGAAACAGGTAGGCAAACTCAATATTGTCAAATATAATCTTAAAATCAAGGTGACTAGAAAAATATTAGATGAAAAGATAGATAATATTCGGTCTATATCTATAGCTGTTAAGGATCCAGACACCAAGCTTGTTTCTTCAGGAGAGAATGTAATGACCCATCCCTTTGTCGGTACTCCTCAAGATTTTGGACGAGACACTGATGAGGAAAACATTATAAAATTGTTGATGAAACCAAACAAAGAAGCTGAAAGGGTGTCTGTAATTCCTATAGTTGGATTAGGAGGTATTGGAAAAACAACTCTTGCCAAACTAGTGTATGATGACAAAAGGATAGATGAACACTTCAAGTTAAAAATGTGGGTAAGTGTACCTGAGGACTTTGATATGATTAAGATAATGAAAGAAGCCTATACTTCTGCAACTGGTAAAGATCAGTCTGAATTAGGAGTCGTTGAGTTAGAAGACTGCTTGTTAAACGAATTGGCTGATAAGAAATTTTTGCTCGTCTTGGATGATGTGTGGAATGAAAATTATGATCGATGGAACAAGTTAAAACAATTATTCACGCAAGAAGCAAACGGAAGTAAAATTGTGGTTACAACGCGTAGTAGCCAAGTTGCGTCAATAACGGGCACTGTTGATAGTTATCTTTTAGAAGGCCTTTCTCCGGGGGATTGTATGTCGTTGTTTGTGAAATTCGCGTTTGGGGATGAAACAGACAAAGCAGAATCAGAATTCATTGGAATTGGGAAAGAAATAGTGGAAAAATGTGGCGGTGTTCCCTTAGTTTTAAAAACTTTAGGAGCCCTACTTTATAAAAACACAGATCCGGAGGAGTGGAAATTAATTAGAGATAGTGTCAAATGGGAGCCAGAAAAAGATAGAGATAACATTCTATCAGCGTTAAAATTGAGTTATGCTCATTTGCCATCTCATTTGCGAAGATGTTTGGCCTATTGCTCTTTATTTCCAAGGAATACTTGTTTTAACAGTGATTATATGATTTGTAATTGGATGGCGCATGGTTTTCTTAAATTTCCAAATGAAAATGAAGATTTGGAAGATGTTGGGTTGCGATATTTGAAGAAATTATTTTCGAGGTGTTTCTTTCAGGATATTGAAGATCGTGGTTATTTTTTTACATTTAAAATGCACAATCTTATATATGATCTTGTGGAGAAGATGGCACAAAGAAACTACAAAACGGTAGATCTCAGAATCTTGCTTGACGATGTAAATTGTCGACAGTTGTCATTTCTTGGCAATGCTCGACATTTTTCATTTCTTGGCATTGCAAATGGTAATAAAAAAGTTCCATCTATTTCGAACAACTTGCGGACCATCATCATGCAAAGTCTACAATCTCAGCGTGTTGCTGAATCTTTCGTCAGTAAATGGATATCGAATTTTAAGTGCCTCTGGCTGTTATGCTTAAGCGGTTTACAATTCAAAGAGCTGCCAGATTCTGTAGCTGCATTGAAACATTTGAGATTTCTTGACTTATCCTGGAATTCAGATTTGGAGAAACTCTATGATACTATTTGTAAGCTTCTGCGTTTGCAAACCTTAAAACTTCGTGGTTGTTCAGCTCTTAAGAATTTACCCCGTAATATACAGAAGATGATTAGCCTTAGACATTTGGAATTAACTATACAGTGGGAGCGTCTACCACCAATTGGAGCTGAATGTTTCAAATCTCTCCAGTATCTGCACTTATATAAGTGTAAGAATCTAGAAAGTTTGCGTGAAGGGATGGAAAGTCTCACCACCATCCGAACATTGATTTTGCAAGGTTGTGATAGCTTGACCACGTTGCCAGACAATGTAAAACTTCTGGAGACGTTAGAGAAGCAAGTGATATCCAGCTGTCCGAAGCTTAATCTGAAGATGGACTTGCAAGGGGAAGATCTCATCCTGACGCTTAAAGTGTTCATGATTTATGAATTGAAAGAGCTAGAGGACTTACCCCAATTAATACTTCAAGGGTCTGCTAACACTTTAGAGTACATCCGTATTGAAGAATGTCACAAGCTCACAGAATTACCGGCATGGCTTGCAAGTCTCACAGCCCTTCAAAAACTTGAGATTGTGAGTTGCTCAGGATTGTCATCTCTGCCTCCTGGGATGGAGAAACTCACTGCCCTTAGAGAATTGAAGATACAAAAATCTCCTCCCCTGAGTGAAAGCTGCAGACGGAAGCCGCTAAACATTCTTAATTTGGAGAGTCATCTTGACCCTGAAGTTGCTTCATCATCGAGGGACAATGAATGATCGATCAGGTACGTGTAGAAATCTCTCTTCTTATTTTCATTGTTATAATTAGGGGTTTTCGGTTCTGGGTACCCTATACTTTTTGAAGGAACCGGAACCGGAACCAGAACCGACGGTTCCTTGAAATTTGGAACCAGAACCAGAACCGACGGTTCCGATTCCTAGATACCCAGAACCAGAACCTGTAACAACTGTTCCAGTTCCGGTCCTGGGTATCCTATAAAATTACAATGACCCCCCAAAAGTTTTTAAAATGGTAAAAAAACCCTTAAAAACTTACAAATACGCCCCCACCTGGCACTTGTTAACAAAAATAAAATTACAAATTATAAATTCAAAATGATAAACTCCATTACTTTATAAAAGCAGATTCTCAAAAGTCAAACCAACTTACTTTAAATGTTATGAAATATAAATATAAATGTATTCACATTACTTTTTCTACAAAAGTTTTTATTAACCCCCCTAATATTTAATTTTATTTTATATTAGTCTCGGTTCCTGGTTCCTAGTTCCGGTTCCTAACTATAGGAACCAGAACCGGAACCGTACAGTAACGGTTCCAAAAATTTGGAACAAAAACCTACCCATTGACGATTGGTTCTGGGTAGGAACCGGAACCAAACCCAGGGTACCCGCCGGTTCCGGTTCCAACCGGTTCTTTTGAACACCCCTAGTTATAATTGAGCTTGGAAATTGTTTAAATGTGCTAGCTATAATGTTATTGTTGGAATACCCTTCAATACTGGTTATTGCACTAAGGAGAAATTAATTTATTTCTATTTCTATTCATACTTCCATAACAGCAAAGTTCAAAATAAAATTTTCATAGTTATAGGCTCAGCCCATCGTTCATAAGTTTGACAATCCACGGATGAAAACAAGCTGTATTGATGATAAATATATTATTGTAGTTTTTGGATTAATGTTTCGTTGCGTAGTTTCTGTGTACAATGTCTCTATAGGCTTTTTTTTTTTTTTTTTTTTGGTATAATTATTTTCTAATATCTACTTTTTGCTTATTGTGTAACTTGTGTTGTTCGACTGTCCCAGTTTTCCTGGAGGTTCTGTCAAAGTCTTCAGCAAGTGCAAGAAGTTTCGATTCCGATTGCTGCTAATGTGATGTTTTTTTATCTTTGTGTTCTTGAATTGTTATTTGGGGTGTATTTGTCACTTTTTGAAATTTGCGGTTGTTGTACTTCATTGAACTTAAAGGGAAAATGGAAATTCCCTATTTTTCTGCTTGATTGAGTGCATGTTTGTACTGAATAACCCTTTGGAAAGTTTCCCAATCGACTGTTTGTTTGGTTATCTCTATTTCTATTATTCTGAATAATCTCAAAATTAAGTAAAGCGTAGTCTAGATAATTTTTCTGTTTATTGATTTTCTCTTTGTTGAGTCTATATGTTCTCTCTGTTATTTCTCTCCTATATATAAAGAAAATTAAGCTTGATGTACAAAAGCAATAAAAAATTAAAAAAATGAAGTGAATGAATTTAGTTCGTGCATACCCATTAGCAATCCCTTCCCAAGATTTTATTACTACAATTATTAAAACTATTATTGTCACCAAATAATTCTTATACACTTACGTTTATAAAGAAAATAAATATATTCTTATGCACTTATGTGTATAATACTTTATGAAAATAAGGGATGTTGAAAACTTTAATAATCCTTTACGCGGTTGAGTTATTTTGGTTAGTTAACACTACAAACTGATCATTAAATACATTTAAATTTGGTTCACTTTCAAGCTCATGATTTAACAATATGCCAATTACTAAATACCCTTATGAAAGAACGTAAAAGATGAAGTAAATTAATAATAATAATCATTGAATTTAATCTATAATTTAATATCTTTTAAAAATAAAAAACAAACATTGGTTGTGTCATTGATACTCAGTCACTATGCATCCAATTAACGCCATCACCAATCCTAAACTAATAAGGATTAGTTGATCTATTAAAATTACAATAACAATAAACGTACAAAGAAATCTTATAAATAGTTTTGTACAAAGTGATGTGATAGAAAATTAATAAAATAATGAATTTGACAAGTTTGATTTTTTGTATTTGTAAATCTAGCTTAGGGTTTGCAAATGAAATAGAAAAAAAACAGAGAAAAGTGTTTAATTTCGTATTTTCAATGATTCAATTATCAAGCTACAGTGAAGAGCTACTTTACTCTTTTTATACAGAAACAAGAACGAAGAGTAAAGTGGTTTTAAGTAAAGTGTATTTTACAACTAACTTTACTGAAAGCAAAAACGACATCGTATTGCAGAATTACAATGTCCTCCTGCTATTTGAATTGTTTGCAGTTTCATCCTTTGACCAACATCCCCTCTCAAACTAGACATTTTCCTTCTGCTGCTTCAGCAATCTTTCTTCTACTAGCATTCCAAATTTATTGGCTCTTTTACCAACACCCCTTCTGAAACTAAAGTATCTGTCTGATACCTTTGTGTTCATATAACCCCTTGAGGTAACACACACTCAACTTCTTCAATTTCAGCTACTCAGCTACTCAGGATAAGCAGCTCAACTTCAGTTCTCCATATGCATTGTCAATTTAAGATGAGCAGCTTTTCAGTGGCATTAAAAACAACAAGAAGACCATAATCCAGCTCAAAGCTACTCTGCAATTTCAGCTTCACCAGTTTTAACTTCAACTGATCACTCTGCAGCAAAACATTTTCAGTTGCAAAAACAACAAGAAGAACATAATCTAGCTCAAAACTACTCTGCAATTTTAGTTTCACCAGTTTTAACTTCAACTGATCACTCTGCAGCAGCACATTTCCAGTTGCAAAAAAAAAAACAACACCGATGCAAAAACAACTCTACAATTCTAGTTTCAGCAATTTCAACTTTACAACACCAATGCAAAAACAACTCTGCAATTCTAGTTTCAGCAATTTCAACTTTCAGTAGATCAACTCATCAGTGGCACATTTTTAGTGGAACTCAGCATATTTAGCTGGCTAAATCATAACACCCAATGAAGAAAAAAAAACCTTCAACTAACTAACTTCAATTAATCAACACCAAGAACAAAACAACTAGCTCAAAACAATATCTCAACAACTCAACTTAACAACTCCTCAAAACAATATCTCAACTACTCAACTTAACAACTCCTATCTCAATCATACAGTTCAACCACAACCTCCAGTTTAACAACTCTACACCCAACTCTTCTCAATTCTGTAAACTATCTCAAAATCATCAAAAAAAAAATCACAATCTGCCACTACTATAGACCACCCATCTGTCACTACTGCCACAACTCTACACTCTACCACAACTCCTTCAAAACTCCATTTGTAAACAACCATCAAAGAAAAAACACATCTGTCACCTTCTGTACTACAGAACTAGTAGCACAAACACAGAAATCAGTAAATCAGTAAAATGACAGTTGAGACTCAGTACAGTATAGACTGCATTTTTCAACCATTTTTCAACAGCAGATTTCAACCACTTTCCAGGTGCATTTTGATCTTCTTCTGCATTACAGAAACAGATAAGAATCAGTACAGTATAGACTGTATTTTTCAACCATTTTTCAACAGCAGATTTCAACCACTTTCCAGGTGCATTTTGATCTTCTTCTGCATTACAGAAACAGATAAGAATCAGTACGTATTACAAGAAACTGCAACCACATTTAGTTTCTGCCTCAGCTAAGTAAATTGAGCAGCAGATAAAGCCTTTGTCAACACATCCGCAATATGCAATTTCGATGGTACATACTGAACTGTCAAATTCTTGGCAAGAACTTGCTCCCTAATATAGTGAGCATCTATTTCTATATGCTTTGTTCGTGCGTGAAAAACTGGATTTGAAGCTAAGGCTCCAGCACTTGTGTTGTCACACCAAATGACAGGTTTCGAGGGCAGGTGAAGATTGAGTTCAGTAAACATACTCTGAAGCCATGCAACCTCTGTAGCAGTTTGTGCTAATGCCCTGTATTCAGCTTCAGTAGATGATAATGCAACAACTTTTTGTTTCCTAGAGCTCCACTGAATTAGATTAGGTCCAAGATAGACACAATATCCACTAGTAGACCTCCTATCTTCAACATTACTACCCCAATCAGCATCAGAATAGCACTCAATGTTTAGAGAACTTGCTGGTTTAAACTGCAACCCATAGTGTAGTGTCCCTTTAACATATCGAAGGACTCGCTTGCATGCTTGCCATTGTAACTCAGTTGGAGCTTGTAAAAACTGACTAAGACGATTAACTGTGAAGCTAATATCTAGTCTAGTCAATGTTAGGTACTGCAAAGCTCCTATTGTGCTGCAATATAATGTAGGGCTTTCAAATAAATCACTATCATCAGTACTCAGTCTACAGCCATTGGTGTAGAGCATGGGTGAGCATCCATCATTCTGGTTTTGACAAGCAAGTCTGAGGCATATTTGGACTGCCTGAGATGTAAACCAGTGGATGTCCTAACTGCTTCTAAGCCCAAAAAATATTTAAGTGATCCTAGAGTTTTCAAGGCAAATTGCTCATTTAAATCTTCCAACAACTGAGTTATATAGGCTGCATCAAAACCAGTGATTAAAATATCATCTACAAAAACAAGAACATAGATTAGTCCTGATGATTTCTTAAGAACAAATAAACTCGAATCTGAAACTGAGTTTTGAAAGCCTTTGGCTTGGAGAGCAGCCTTGAGTTTATCAAATCATGCCCTAGGGGCCTGTTTAAGGCCATATAGAGCCTTGTTTAATTTGCACACATATGATGGGTGAGCAGCTGATTGAAATCCACTTGGTTGCTGCATAAACACTATCTCACTTAAAGTACCATTAAGAAACGTATTGTTGACATCAATTTGTTGAACATCCCATGCATTAGTTACTGCTAAAGTGAGAACTATTCTGATAGTGGATGGTTTGATAACTGGACTAAACGTCTCAAAATAGTCCAAACCAGGAGTTTGTTGAAACCCCTTAGCTACTAGCCTGGCTTTGTACTTCTGCAAAGTACCATCAGCATTCAATTTTGTTCTGAAAACCCATTTATTGCCAACAATATTCATGTCTGCAGTGGGAGAAACAATATTCAATTTTGCTCTGATACCATGTTAGAATTTGAGTTGGGCCTAACTCCTCACCCAAAAGGCCTTATTGAGTGGGAGGATTGTCCACTCTTATAAACCCAGTGGCTTGAGTGTGCCTAGTCGATATGGGATCTCCAACACTTCCCCTCACAGTCAAGCCCATATGGTCCACTTGCCTATGAATGGGGGTAGTTTGGCAGCCCACCGCTGGTCAATCACTCAGCTCAAATGGGGCTGGCTCTGATACCATGTAAATCTAGCTTAGGGTTTGCAAATGAAACAGAAAAAAACAGAGAAAAGTGTTTAATTTCGTATTTTCAATGATTCAATTATCAAGCTACAGTGAAGAGCTACTTTATTCTTTTTATACAGAAACAAGAACGAAGAGTAAAGTGGTTTTAAGTAAAGTGTATTTTACAATTAACTTTACTGAAAGCAAAAACGACATCGTATTGCAGAATTACAATGTCCTCCTGCTATTTGAATTGTTTGCAGTTTCGTCCTTTGACCAACAGTATTCACTCTTTTATTATTTATTTTTTATCACATCATTTTATACATAAATTTTTGAAAAATTTCTTTATACGTTTAACATTACTCTTAAAATTAATATATAAATCCACGTTCTAAAAAACATTACAAACGTGCTATTCTTATATCAATAATTTACAGTATATTATTTTATATAAATTTTGAAATAAAGTAATAAATATATTTTTTAATTTCTAAAATACTGTACTGTAAAATTATGCTTGTTTAACATATATGTTAAAATATTCATCTATAGAATACTAATAAAAGAATATTGTTTATTAAATAACAGGGATATTCAAATCGTAAACCTGTTAAGTTTTACACTTTAGAGAAGCCAATATGCCCTGAAAAGTTTTTACACTGTAGAATACATATATGTTAAATTTTTTTGTATATATAAGAATTTAATACAATTAAATACTTAACAAATGTGAATGAGTGATATGATAAATACATATAATATAAGTTTGCCGAAAAAAATTGTAAGTGTAGTTTGTTTACGTAAGATAGTAGACAACTATGTCAAGTAATGCAAGGTTTACAAGTCTTTCTTTAAAATTGAAATTGTTATTATTATTTTAAATATAAAGTTGGATGTCAAAAACACGATATATTAAAGTTGGCCAATTATATGTTTAATTAAAGACCAACTTGCTCGTCACCTACCATTATTAATTTATTCGCACTACTATTATTACGTAAAGAAATCTTATATTTAAATTTAAACTTAGAGGTAAAATTACTTTAAGATATTATAGTTGGCTAATCTTGTGTATAATTAGAGGTCAACTTCTTCTTTACCGACCGTCATTTATTGGCAAGACCTAACCTTGGTCTTTCTTTATATTAATATAGTCTTAATCAACTAATTGTATTCTTCATTGAGCGAACCCCCTCAGCTACATTACTTAAATTTTGGATCTCACTTAATAGGTCATGATATTGTTACTTAAATTTTTAACTTAATTTTTTGACACTCTTTGTGAATTGTTTATCATTAATGATCCAATGGTGATAAGATACACTAGGTTAATATTAAATGTAATGATCTTAAACTTCTCTTCTATCATTATTGGATTAACAAAGATGAACCGCTCATGTGAAATGTTTAAAATTAAATCAAAAAATTTAAGTCACAAAATTTCATCCCTTACTTAACTAGAATATTAACTTTACTAAGAAACACAAAATCTTTTTTTTTTAATAAGTTAATACTCCATCCTTTACTTTAATAAGGAAACACAAAGTCTTTGTTTATTAATTCTTGGTCCACTAGTGTCTAAAAAATTACAATATTGGTTCTGAAATTTTCCTTTTCAATGCACAATGTCTACTCATTTAGGGTTAATCTCCTTAATACGCATCCAACCATTCCACAAGTGCTACACTTTTTCCTATAATCATCTTAATACTTTTCTTACTGCGTAAATAAAATAAAAAGATCTTACGTTAATAAATAAAAATCTGATTTTATCTTTATAAGCTTTTATTTTCTGTATTTTTTATTTTATTTAGATTCAATGGTATTAGAAAAGATGCGAAGTACTTGTACTAGAAAATCAGGTCCGTTTTCAGGTTTTAATTATCACCTAAATTAAAATTAGAGTAATGCTACAGTCACATAAATAATACACCGAATGATGTTTGTTTGAAAGAATTGGGTTTTCAATTCATTGATTTATCACTAAGGAATTACACCCTTTGTATAGGGAGTATACGATCTCCTAAATCTCTTAATTATGTCAATTGTGGATTATAGAATATTTTGTCTGACATAATTAGGAGATTACATAATCTCTAGAATATTCTGAGATCGTATACCTGACATAACTAAAAGATTACATAATATTCACTTGATTACAAAATATATACAAAATATTATGAAAATCTTAACACTTCCCCTCAAGTTGGTGCGTAGATGTCACATATACCCAACTTGTCTAACACTTGTGANGTTGGGCTTGGATCCACATCCCAAATAGGGATGGTATTATTTGAATTAAACAATATGAATTCAGGTTCTTAAGTACATACGAGGAAAAATGGTATTCGAACATCACCAAAATTCTTAATTTCCAGCTACTATTAAAATGAATAGATCTTACATTAATAAATAAAAATCTGATTTTATCTTTATAAGCTTTTATTTTCTGTATTTTTTATTTTATTTAGATTCAGTGGTATTAGAAAAGATGTGAAGTACTTGTACTAGAAAATCGGGTCCGTTTTCAGGTTTTATCACCTGAAATTCGACCCATTAAAATTAAGCCCAACCCATTTTAATTTCAATTCTATTATAATTACTATTATTATTTTGTCCATTTAGTTTAAATAGACCTAAAGAGTATAAAAGGCCCAATCCAAAATATTGTGAGTAATGGGCATATTTGGTTGGCCTTAGGCTCGGCCCAAACACAAGATATTGTAAGAAATGGGTATATTTTTTTTTTTTTGGATAAGTAAGTAATGGGTATATTGGGTTGGCATTTATTTGTTTTTAAAGGAAAATCCAAATCCTTCAATTGTTGTAAAAACAAAATTTTCTTCTTAACCCTTTTATTTGCAAAAAATTTAAATTGAGGCTAACAAGAGCCAATTCTAGCTCTATCTACTGACGGCAATCTATGCAGCAGTCTAATTTTCACCGGTGTAGGATTTAAGATATGAAAAACAAAGCAAATTTGAATATCAAACTCATTGTCTTCACATTGCAACCAGAAGTGATTATATAATAATGATATCAATATCAATAAACTACAAATCATGATGCAACCCTTAAATTGTTTAGTCAGTCCCTAAGGGCATGTTTGATGTGCAATATTGTATAGTATAAAAATATCATATAGTAAATACTTAATGCAGTATAATGTTTGGTGTAAATTTCCATTGTTTGAGCTAATACAAAGTTACAAATACTCAGTGAAAATTCATATACATTATATTATTTAATGCAAAGCGATAATATTACTAACAAATTTATAAAATTTTATATTTTATTTTTATCTCATCATTATTTGATTTTAATAATAATTCATATATAAAATAATCTGTTTTACAGATTATTTTATATATGAATAATATTAATTATTATTGACATAAAAAATAGATAATAATTACATTGGAATAACTACTTTTTAAAATTTCTTTTTGCAAACTATAATAATTAAATAAATTATTAATTATTCTTTATAAAATAATTCTAATGATTTATTTTGAAAAAGATATTATTATAATTTAACTAAAAAATAAATGTAAATTAACATAAACAAAGCGCATGAAAGACACCCTTATATTTAATATACTATTATAGTGTTAAATATCCAATACAAAGTAATACCATACATTGATACAACACCATGTTATACAATGTCGCGTACTAAGCATGCCCTTAAAAGTNTTACACCCTTTATATAGGGAGTATACGATCTCCTAAATCTCCTAATTATGTCAATTGTGGATTACACAATATTTTGTCTAACATAATTAGGAGATTACATAATCTCTAGAATATTCTGAGATCATATACCTGACATAACTAAAAGATTATATAATATTCACTTAATTACAAAATATATACAAAATATTGCGTCACGTCATTGGATGTACAAAATCGGTACATTACTTTCGATGTCTCTATTATTTCCCTTAAAATTAAGTCTAACCTATTTTAATTTCAATTTCATTATGTCCATTTAGTTTAAATAGACCCAATAAGTATAAAAAGCCCAATCCAAAATATTGTAAGTAACAGATATATTGGGTTGGCCTTAGGCTCAGCCTAAACACAAGATATTGTAAGTAAGAGTAATGTTAGGTCCACAACCCAACCTCGCAACATTTTCTCATAAACCGTGACGTAATAATTCGTCATTGGTTAGCTCGTAAAATGGGTCATGTCTGCTTGTATGGGTTTTGCCCATCCATTTGCGAGTTAACCAATGACAAGTTGTCATGTTGAAGGTTGTGAGAAAAGGTCGTGAGAGAATGTTGTGAAAGAAAGTTGTAGATCAAGCATTATTGTGTAAGTAATGGGTATATTGGGTTGGCCTTTATTTTTTTTAAAGGGAAATCAAAACCTTCAATTGCTGTAAAAAAACAAAAATTTCTTCTTAACTCTTTTATTTGCAAATAACACACACACACACACACACACACACACACACACACACACTCACATATATATATATATATATATGCAGTTGCCTTTTAATTTTAATCTCTGTGATTATTTGTTTTTTCCAACAGTAAATTTTCACTATTAAACTCTAAAAATATCTTTTAATTTTAAAAAATTGAAATTGAGGCTAACAAGAACTAATTCTAGCTCTATCTTCACATTGCAACTAGAAGTGATTTTATAATAATGATATCAAATTATCAATATCAATAAACTACAAATCATGATGCAACGCCTAAATTGTTTAGTCAGTCCCTAAGGGTATGATATTATTTTTATCTCATCATTATTTGATTTTAATAATATTATTAATCATAATTCATATATAAAATAACCTATTTACAAATCATTTTATATATGAATAATATTAATTATTATTGACATATAAAATAGATAATAATTTCATTGGAATAACTACTTTTTAAAATTTCTTTTTGCAAACTATTATAATTAAATAAATTATTAATTATTCTTTATAAAATCATCTTAATGATTTATTTTGAAAAAGATATTATTATAATTTAACTAAAAAATAAATGTAAATTAAAAAAAACAAAGCAAATGAAAGACACCCTTATATTTAATATACTATTATAGTGTTAAATATCCAATACAAAGTAATACCATACATTGATACAACACAATGTTATACAATGTCGCGTACTAAGCATGCCCTTAAACTGTAATGTAAATTAAAAAATAAAAATAAGACACAATTATGTATATTCACTAGATAAATAAACCAAGACATAAAAGAAAATATATAAAATAAGATGAAAGTTCACAGATAAATGTAAATTCAACTATATAGAAATAGAATTAACAACGAAATTTAATATTTTTTTTTCTCTCTTATCTCATCACAGAGAAAAGACACGTGTCCACCTTTGCGGGAAATGACAGAGCGAGTTTTCTTGTGGAAAATGCCCGGGAGATATGTGCAAACGTGTAAGTCTCGTAAAAGGGGAAACTACGAAAAAGCATACATGAATACTGGTACCAAAGCTGATCCAACCACTAAACCAAGTATCCAGTAAGCCCTTTTGTCGGTAAACACCAGATAAACAGTGGCACAAAACGCTACTATCAGCGATAATAGGGAGAGGAACAGCATGAAAAGACCCCATATTAACCTTTTGGGGAGGGAATAAAGAAAATCATCTTCTGCATAGCGAGCAGTGAGGATGGATAAGAAAATTATGATGGCAGTAATTGATGAGGATAGAGAGAGTGCATCGGAAATGCCAAAGATTGTGAAGGATGTCATTTTGTAAAAATTTGGTTGGCCACTGTTGTTATAGTCACCAGGTGCAGTGATTGCTGCTGCTACTGAGCATGAGGTTGCAGCTTCTTTCATCCATTTCTCACCTTCTATAACCAGTTGCTTATGTTCCTCAGTAATTGACTTTTGGATGCCAATTTTCCAGCCAAATGCAAGACATTGTTCTTGTCAAAGTCTTGTGATATCATTAACAAATTTTTGCGACCCTCCATTTGATCTATGAGGTTAAATACCTTCTCTCGACAATCCATGACTGATAACTGGAATATATTATGATTCTTTTCATTTGTAAACCACATTGCATCAGAAAATAGATTTAATAATATCAAACTCACGCTCAGGAACGATGAAGTAGTGCCAATACTTTAGCCTTCCTCCTCTTCCCCTTGGAAATGCAGACGGCTTTCCTGCTAATGTGCTCAAAAGAGACTCACCAGAAAATAACTTTTTTGTAGCCAAGTCTTCATGTTTTCCAGGTATGTTTAGAGCCAAGTCTGAGATATGAAGGTTTGAATTATTAATTTCAAGCTTAAATATAAAGACAATGGCTATCAACAAAGTAAAATGAAACTGCACTTGCAAAGTTTCTAGTAGCAAAAGGAAGCATTAACTCACCATAAAATCCTGCAATTATCAGCAAATTTATGAAGAAAACACCAGATTTATCTTCAACGCGTGTGATAATAATTAAAATTATGTAATAGATAATAATTCATGTGAAATGACGGGGAGTATTTATGGAAGGAGTACCAGCTCAGGCAAAGTAAGAGACTAACATCAATTTTTTTCCTTAATTATCTCATAAAATGTTCTTTCCTTGCGGATGATGCCGGGGCCGTAAGTGGAAACCATCAAGTCCCATAAGAGGGGGTACTATGAAGACGCAAACAAGGACAGAGGGAGTAAAGCTGATACGAACATTAGAGCAAGTATCCAATACGCCTTTCTGTCGCAGAACACCAGATAAAAAGTGGCACAAAATGCTACCATCAAACATGTTAGAGAGAAGAACAACATAACAAGACCCCATATTAACCTTTTGGGCAGGACATAAGAAAATCATCTTCTGCATAGCGTGCAGTGAGGATGGACAAGAACATTATGATGGCAGCAATTGATGAGAAAAAAGAGACTGCATCTGAAACACTGAAGGTGGTAAAGGCTATCTGTTTGTAAAAATTTGGTCGGCTAGCATCATTGTAATCACCAGGTACAGTGATTGCTGCTGCAAATACTATGGTGGCTGTTATGCAATCAACCTATAATGCAAACTGAAACAAACCAGAAACCAGAAAAACAAACAATAAACACCGGATCTTTACCGTGGTTCACTTGCCCGATTTGAGCAAGCTACATCCACGTTGAACTCTGGAAAAGGAGTTCGCTGCACTATGATTAAAGAACAACTGATAACAGTCACGATTACAAAGAATGACGCCCAAGAAACCCAGATCGAACAACTCTGATCTGAACCCGTAATCTGCCCTAGGACTCCTCTATCCTGGAAATCCCTATAACAAGAACACAGTAGTTCTTCCCTTGATTGATTAACCCAAACCACTCAAGAAACCCACAGATTACACAGAAATCAGACCCAAAGAAAGAACCCTAGTTTTTCTAAGAAAAACGAAAAACTGCTCTCAACCCTTTTTGTGTTTGATCTACTGTTACAACAGGAAACCCTAATCCTTTTATAGTGTTGACTGAAGGCTTGATCTCAGCCGTTGGCTTTTCCTCTGAATCAGCGGTCAGGATCATCCAGGAGCTGTCTCAAAACGACACCATTCCATTAATTCAGTAAGACGCCGTTTCAGCATTCACTCACAACAATCTCCACCTTGAATGCTAAATCTTCACAGTGCAGCAAACCCAAACAGTTCCATCATTGTTCTGGTCTTCACAGTTTATCTTACATGTAGCAAGTTCAAACAGTGTTTGAACTTTGCAGGTGAGACAACCTTGGTTCCCATATCGGCAGGATTGTCTTCAGTGGAAACCTTTACAAGATAGATTACCCCCTGTGTTACTAAGTCTCTGACAAAGTGGAAGCGGACATCCACATGCTTGGTCCGCTCATGATAAACTGGATTCTTACTAAGATGGATTGCACTCTGACTATCTGAGAATACAGTAGCCTTGCCATCAGTCAGTTTTACTTCGGCTAACAAACCTTGCAGCCACACAACTTCCTTAAACACATCAGCAATAGCAATATACTCTGTTTCAGTTGTTGAGAGAGCAACAATGGGCTGAAGTTGTGACTTCCAGCTAATGCAATTTCCTCCAAGGGTAAAGTCATAAGAGGTGGTGGATTTCCTTGTGTCTTTGTCACCTGCAAAATCAGAGTCTACAAAACCCACCAAGTCAAGTGTATTATGACTTTTACAGAAGTTTAGACCAACATTCAGGGTACCATTAATGTACCTTAATACACCCTTTAAGGCAATCCAGTGCTCACTGCCTGGATTTGCCATGAATCTACTTAGTAAGGAAATAAAATAGGACAGGTCTGGTCTGGTACTGATCATTCCATACATCACAGATCCAACAACATTAGCATAGGGAACAGATTCCATTTTGATTATTTCAGCACTCAGTTGTTGTAACACCCAACCTTGAGGTACATGATTTAAATTATGTTGTATAGCCCTTAGTTAAATTTTGTTAGAATTATTTTAAGAGAATATGAAAAAAATGCCTTAAATTTGTATTAAGGGTAAAATGTCTTTTCACTCAAAACTAGTTGATTTTGTGGGGAGTGAAAAGAGATAGAAAATCATAAAGAATTCAATAAAAGTGAAGGAATTTTGGTAATTGACTAAGGGACAAAGATGGAATTGCTTCTAAGGGACAAAGATGGATTGCTTCTAAGGACAAAGATGGAATTCTCGGAAAGAGTAAGGGCAAAATGGGAAAGTGAGTTTATAAACTAAAATGTTAAGGGTTTGAAACCCTTATTTCGTTCATACCACCCACACTTCTCCTCCTTTTTCTCTCAAATTTCATTCACTTTTCCAAGGAATTTGAGGGCTTTTGAGTAGATTTTCATAGGGTTTTGATTCAAGACATCAAAAGGTAAGGATCTTACTCTTATCAATGATTTATTTGGGTAAAGGTTGAGTTCTATGAAGTTTGCTTAGGGTTAGAGAAGATTGGAATCCAACAAGAGTAGAGAGTTACTCAAGCACAAGGTAAGTAAATTCCACTCAAAATCCAACTCAAGCTAAAATTTAAGAATTCAAGTGAGTAGAGATTTATTTTAAATATGCATATGTTGTGATTATTGAGAAATGAGATGAGATGTATGATGTATTATGGTATTGTTGGATAATTTGAATATGAGAAGTATATGTGATGATTTGATGATGGGTTGAAATTGGAGAAATGAGAGAAATTTTTTTGGGAGTGTGTTGCCATGTAGGTATGTGATGCTACAAGAGAGTTTTTCTCTCATTTTGATGGTTTGAGAAATAAATAGAATGATAATTGAATTAGAGTTTGTTTGTGCACAACTAATGTTTGATGGAATGCCTAAGTGAAACATGTTACCAAACTGCCTGTCACAACCGTGACTTTCTAAGTGATTTTTGGGCATCTTACAGATCGAACTGGGTTTAGACCAAAACATAAAAGTTGTAGCTCTGTTCTACGCTTTAAAACGAGACCAAATTGTATCAATCCGATGTGTATAACTCAAGTTATGTCTTCTTGAGTGTGACAGGCAGATGACTATCTTGATGCAATATTGCATTTGTGTATTTCATAAGTGATTAAGTAAGAAACTTTAAGCATGAAACATACTTATGCATTAATTGTGCATTGAAGTAGTTTGAGAAAGAGTAGAGAACTTTGTGAATGAGCTACTCTAAAAGTAAAGAGAATGAGAAAAATCTAAGAATGGGTTGGTGCTTTGTGAACTCACCCCGGAAGTCACGAAGAGTGGGTTGGTGCTTTGTGAACTCACCCGGCCGTGCCTCCGGTAAGAGGAGCCGTGACATTCAAGTAAGAAAGAAAGAGAAAATATGAGAAGAAGAGAGAAAACAGAAGAGTAGAAGTCACAAAGAGTGGGTGGGTGCTTTGTGATCTCCACTCAGCCGTGCCTCCGGTAAGATGAGGCTGTGACATACAACAGAAAGATAATAGAAAAGAGAGCTATGTGAAAGAGAAACAGAAACAGAAAAAGAAATAAATGAGAGGAGAAGAGTGTAAGGAAAGAATTAAGAGAAAGAGTTACGGGGATAGACGAATAGAGGATTACTTACTGAGCATTATTTTGTGCTCCCCGTTGTTTATCTTTTGTGTTGCAGGATCTAGGTGAGGACGCGGTCGGATGGGCGTTGGCAAGCGAGGAGCAATAGCTACACTGTCCACTGTTTTGATAACTTTTACAAATGATACTACTTGGATAAAGAATGATTATATGTATTAAGAAAATTTCGGGCCCATTACTTTTGCTAATATAAATGCATTTACTTATGTATTTCTATGAGTAACCTAGTATGAAGCAGTTATTACAGTTGTGGGGCATTGGCTTTTGTTTACACAACATGGTTTGCAAGAGGCATAGACACTGGTTTTGAGTCAGCCATACCAAATTTAGTCACGTTTTTCTAAGTATGATTTCTGCCTAATGATTAATTCATGTTGTCCCTGTTCCTGATAATGTCCATCCCTAGGATTCTTTTGGCATTTCCGGGTCCTTCATGTCAAATTCTGATCTAAGCTGACCCTTTAACTCATGAATTTAGACTTAGACTTACTCACAAGTAACATATCATTCACATACAGTAAAAGATATACAGGCAGATTTGATTCAAATTAAAATAGAAACAGTTATCATATCTACTTAGTGTATCCTATACTTACAATGAAATTGTCAAACCTTTTATACCATTGTTCTCGGGGATGTTTCAGTCCATACGTGATTTGTGCAGAATGCAAAAATGGTTAGGTTCTTGGGATCAATAAAGGCTCATGTAAATCTCCTCTTCTAAGTTACCAGCAGAATGGCAGTGGTAACGTCCATCGATCTAACTCTAGGTTATAATGGGCAACAATGGAGAGCATTAACCTAATGGTTTATACTTGACTACAGGGGAAAAGACTTTATTGAAGTCTATTCCTTCACGTTGGGTGTAACCCTTAGCTACTAACTGGCCTTGGACCTAAGGGGGTCAGTAGCTGAGATTCCCTCTTTTCTTGTACAGCCATCTGCATTGATTAGCTTTGATCCTTCGGTTTGGGAACCAAGGACCAGGTTCTGTTTACCTCAAGTGACCTCATTTCCTCTTCATTGCTTGCCTCCATTTTCTTTTCCTTAGAGTTATGGCTCTTCATATGAGCTGGTTCTGTTCTTTGAATCCCTGTTCCTGCAAGCAAAGCAGTGTATATTAGTTCAGCATAAGAAAACCTGGCAGGGGGTCTTACCTCCCTCCTTATTCTGTCTCTGGCAAGTTGATAGTGTTCTAAGTGTGCATGTTGGGCTCTGAGGCATTGCTTCATTTTCTTCACTATCAGATCAGGATCCTTTGATCCTGGTTGGTTTTCAGGTGCATGTTCCTCATTGGGTTGAGGTGGTTCAGCCTGCTGACCACAGGCTCCACTCAATGGTTGTACTCTCAGTTGTATCTTGGTAGGTTCAGTTGGGGTGCTGTACCAGTGTTCTGTTCATTGGTTTTACAAGGGAACTCTCCTTCATTAAAGACCACATCCTTGGAAATGATGATTTTTACCCCTGGTGACTTTCTGTCCCAGAGTCTATACCCTTTGTACCATCTTGATATCTAGGAACACACACTTGGTGGATCTAGGCTCTAACTTTCCTCCCACTGTATGGGCATAGGCTGTACACCCAAAGATTCTCAAATGGCTTAAACCAGGCTTTCTTCTTGACCAAACTTCTTCAGGACATTTGAAATTTATGGCAGTTTAGGGGCTCCTATTTATCAGAAGGCTGCAGTGGACAAGGCCTCTCCTTAGAAGATAGGTAACCCTAAAGTGAACAACAAGCATCTGAATTTTTCCAGGAGTGTCCTGTTCATCCTCTCAACTACCCCATTCTGCTGAGGGTTTTTTCACAGTTCTATGTCTTAGGATTCCTTGCTCACTACAAAACTTATCAAACTCATTGTTACAGTACTTAATCCATTGTCAGTCCTTAGGGTTTTTACCTTTTTGTCTAATTGGTTTTCCACAAGGGCTTTCCACTCTTGAAATTTAGACAGAGCCTGGTCTTAGTTCTAAGGGTGTAAATCCACACTTTCTGCTAAAGTCCTACAATGGACATAAAGTAGCTACTGCCCCCCATGAGACCTCACTCTCCAGGTCCCCATAAGTCTGAGTGTATGTATTCTAAACAACCTTTGGCCAGGTGTTGCCTTTTGGGAAACCGACTCTGTGCTGTTTTCCTAAAATGCAGTTCTCACAAATTCTAAGGTTGCAGCAGTTCCTTTCCTAACATGCCTTGGTTACTTAGGATATCTAGTCCCTCTGATATATGTCCCATTCTAAGGTGCCATTTTTCTGTTACTGACATATTTGGGGTGACACAGAAGAACTTAGGCAATCAGAATAATATTCTCCACATAGGATGTACAATCCATACCTTTTCTCCTTTCAGAATTAGATTCTGGTTTCTATACACATTCAGCCACCCATTTTCAGCTCTGTAACAGCATCCTTCTTATAAGGTTCCTAAGGATATGAGGTTCCTTTATAGTTCTGGAATGTACCTAACGTTAGTTTTATTAGTTTCTCATTACAGAGTCTAAGGGTTATACTGCCTTTACCTTTGACCCTACAGGCATTGTTGTTCCCCATGAACACAGTCTCCCTATCAATTCTTCAAAGTCATGAAAACAGTCCCTATTGGAACTCATGTGAAAAGAGCACCCGAATCTAACACCCATTCTCTTGTATTGTCAGTAACAAGACAGTAAGGACCTCTGTTTCTTAGCTAAGTTTTGGATGAGGCTAGGTTACTCTGTGTTTCCTGTTTTGTTTTTAAGCCATTCAAAACAATTCTTTTCAGGTGACCAGTTTTATTACAGAAAAAACATTTTCTAGACTCTGCCTTATGGTTATTGTTCCATTTACCCCGTTTCTTGTTTTTGGACCCCGGCTAGGTTGACTGCCTTTACCAGATTGAAAGGATCTGGTTTTCCCCTAACAAACAGGTTACTCCCACTTCGTTTTTGGACTTTCAACTCAAGTTCTCTAGCCTTAAGACAGCCACAATCAAGTCAATGCTACAACAGTATCGGAATACTGAAGTGCATTCTTAACAACAAGATAATCCTCAGTAATGGAGTTTAACAGAATCATGGCTAGACTAGTCTCTCCAATTCCTGTCTGTGCCCTTTAAAATTAAGGTCATTTTTAGGAATTCATCTAGGTTCTCCTATTGTCTTGTACTATCCATTTTATAAGAAACAAAGCACCCTTGAGAAAGCTAAGTTAGGTGCAGATTGAAAGCATACAAAGTTTCGAGTTACCCTATAACCCTAGAGGGGTTTCGATTCCATCAACCTTTCCAGTACGCTGTCTGAGAGGTTCATCACGATCAGATTGTAGGTAGCTCACAATCTCCTCCTTCTCCTTCAATTCTCCTCGGACCATTTCTTTTGATCCTTCTCCAGTGCTAGGGCGATGTTATGTGAAAGCAGAGCCTTCATTTCTTCTTCCAACTCCCGAAACGATCTTCTCATCGTATTGGTAGATCTCCATACGTGTAGTGCTCATGATGTTATATAGACAGTGTGATACAGTCTAAGGGTAAGTGGCCATTGTTACACCAGAAGTTGCCAAATACTGCCAAGCAGTTTTTAAGGCGGTCACTGGTTTCCAGCCTATATACCCTTAAACTGGACAGACAACTGAAAGAGAACAGTGCAAGTACAGACTCACGGCACTAACCAAGATTACTCTCCTTAACCAGTGTTTGTGATCTAATCTCACAAAGAAAACCCCAAGACTTAGTAAGAATCAAAGTTCTAAGGCTCTAGGAACCTTTAGATTAAGAAACCCCTAAAATCTGAGAAACCCTAATTTTTCGAGCAAACTCTAAATTTTTCGATCTGTCAAAAATTGAACGATTTCAAAAAGATTACACCCTAGGACGATGGCTCTGATACCACTGTTATGCAATCAACCTATAATGCAAACTGAAACAAACCAGAAACCAGAAAAACAAACAATAAACACCGGATCTTTAGCGTGGTTCACTTGCTCGATTTGAGCAAGCTACATCCACGTTGAACTCTGGAAAAGGAGTTCGCTGCACTATGATTAAAGAAAAACTGATAACAGTCACGATTACAAAGAATGACACCCAAGAAACCCAGATCGAACAACTCTGATCTGAACCCGTAATCTGCCCTAAGACTACTCTAACCTGGAAATACCTATAACAAGAACACAGTAGTTCTTCCCTTGATTGATTAACCCAAACCACTCAAGAAACCCACAGATTACACAGAAATCAGACCCAAAGAAAGAACCCTAGTTTTTCTAATAAAAACGAAAAACTGCTCTCAACCCTTTTTGTGTTTGATCTACTGTTACAACAGGAAACCCTAATCCTTTTATAGTGTTGACTGGAGGCTTGATCTCAGCCGTTGGCTTTTCCTCTGAATCAGCGGTCAGGATCATCCAGGAGCTGTCTCAAAACGACACCGTTCCATTAATTCAGTACGACGCCGTTTCAGCATTCACTCACAATAGTGGCAATCAGAGCTGCTGCTAGTGAGCATGAGTTTGCTACAACTTTCATCCAATCCCGACCTTCTTTAACGAGTTCCCTATGTGCCTCAGTAAATATCATTGCAGGAGTTTCTCCATTAAAATTTTTATCCACTTTGTAGGCAGGCTGTACAATATTCTCTATTTCCTGCATAAGATAAACTTGTTAATTACAAAAATAGAATATAGGAAAGATTGCGAGTGTACGTCATAAAAGTATTACCCTTTAGCATGGTATCACAACTTTGCGGGTATTGTAAATTTAGATAAATATTTTTTTTGAAAAGGCATTATCCATGCCCATGCTCATCTATTTTATGAATAACCAAATCCAACCCATTTTCCATTCTAAAAAATGGGACAGGTTTTGGGTTTGGGTTATTTATTTAGCTCATCCCTCTCTCTCTCTCTCTCTCTCTCTCTCTCTGTGTATATATATATAATTGAATCTAGCACACTATATACAATCTATTTCTTAGAATAAATTAATTAATCAAAATGGTAAACAATAATTTTAATTATCTAATATAAATTTATACTCAAAGTTTAATAATTCTATCACAAAAATTATCCAAACAAATTATAAACAAAAGAAATAAAATGATAGTGAATTTAATTATAATTTTATAATAAATCTGATTCTAGAAAACGTAAAATCATAATTCATCAAATAATTTATAACCTAAACTACCTAATTTGACAATATAAAAGAAAAAATTTAATATAAAGTTAATGTTCATACAATTTTGAAGTTGAATAAAATATATGATGTTAGTAATTATATATTAAACATTTAATAACATTCCTTATTTTCAGATTCACAATTGAAAAGATGGAAAAAAAAAATTTGAAGCCAGTCAATGGAGGAATAAGGTTGTGGTGGCTAAGGTTTTCTTTGTTTGAAAAAAAAAAAAAAAAAAAAGTAAAGAATATAACCATTTATTAATACCTCTTATAATTTTAATGTTAAATATTATATATAATTATTTATTCATATTTATATACTTCTAGGGCAAATGGGGCGGGTCAGAGTCAAAGTTAGCATTCTCATGCCTGTACTAAAATAATTTGAATCGAGATATTTAAACCCAAATCTAACCCACTGCAAATTTTTTACTAACCAAACCCAACCCCTGAGAGTGGGGCTCCTTGGAGTTCTAAACCCATGGGTTATTTTGACATCCCTAATTCCATATAGTAGTAATAGACTTCGCCTATAGAAATAGAGACTCGTTCCATACAGAGACACTAATAAGACACATTAGACACTCGTTTCATCAGAAGTCTTACCTTGAACCACTGTAACTCATGCTGCATTTGCAAGGCTGCACCAGGAATGAGATTTAGTTGATTTTCTGGTGCCAGCAGTCCAACAAAGTGCAAGACATTGTTCCCGTAAACATCACGAGACATCAGCAACAAATGCTTGTGACTACTAATTTTAAATATGAGGTTGAATACCTTCTCTTGACGATTGATAATTGTCAAGTGAAATATATTATGTTTCTTTTCATTTGTAAACCAAATTGCATCAGGAAACGACTTTATAATCTCCTTCACAATTTCGCAAACCCCCAATTCTGCTGCTAAAAGAAACGACTTTTTGAATATGAAGAAAGTTTTTTCATAGTCTAGATTCAGTTTAATTTCATTGCACAAGTATTTCACAATTTGAAGTACATTGTCATGCATCAACTTTGCCTCTCGTGTCTCCTTTATATAACTCGTAACTGCAAAGTTAACAAACAATGACATAACTATCCAATGAGTAAAATATTGTAAGCTAATTAAGAAGAAAACATCTTAGAGTTTCAAACTTAGAGATTATATTGTAAAGTAATTGTCTAATGGATTAAAATCTATATATAGAAAAGGAAATTTATAAAACCAAATGTATTACATTATCGACTACTAGTGAATAAAGTTTAAAGGTGGTATAAGCAGAGCCAACTTTAGACCAAAGTGGGCCCGGAATTTTCAAAAAATAAATAAACAAATAAATAGGTTAGTACAATTAAAGCCCAAATAATTCACATCATTTCTAAATTACCCATTTCAATAAAAGCTTTTAAACAAAATAAATGAAAGTTTATTCCATAAATAAATTAGGTATATCTTATACAAGTTTAATTAAACTCATTATATGAAAAAAAAAAAAAAAAACACTTAAAAAGGTCCATATTTTTTTTTTTTTTTTTCTAAACTTAATAAATTAGGGTTGTTATGTAGGATAAATTCCGTATTATTGTGTTTATAGATATTGGGAGTTATTTGGATCTGGGTTTGAGAGTTTCTCCACCAAATTTGTGTGTACTCCATTTTGTTATTCTTACTTTATGTTCGACTGTCGACAGGGGCTAAAAAGTCAAACCACGTAAATTATTGTGATTTGTGTGTTATAAATTTTCTCATAATTGTCTTGTGTTAATCATTCTCTATGGGGTTGGGCCTATTACAACAAATTGGTATCAAAGCCATTTTCGTAGGACACGTGCTTTGTTCCTATTTATTCCAACAAGGCTCTTTCGTTACTCCATTTGAAAATTTTTCAGACTGGTGACAAACATTTCGACAGCGAAATATGATGTCGAAAACTTTGATGGGAAAAATAGCTTCAATTTATGGTGAATTAAAACGCAAGCTCTGTTGGTTCAATAGAGTTTACACAACGCATTAGCTGGTAAAGAAAATATACCAAGCTCATTATTTGATGTAGAGAAGGAAGATATAATGGAGAAAGCTTGTACTGAAATTGATCAGTTGAGCTTGTCTAATGAAGTTCTGCATGAAGTTGCAGAAGAAAAGACAACTGCAAAGCTATGGCAGAAATTGGAGAGTTAGTACATGACCAAGTCTCCCACCAACCGTTTGTACTTAAAACAACGAATATATACTCTCCAGATGGCGGAAAACATACCTTGAAGTAGCACCTTGATGAGTTTAGTCAAATCATTGTGGTTTTGAAAACCGTTGATATCAAAATTGAAGATGAAGAAGCTTAATCCTCTTATGTTCCTTGCCTCATTCCTATGATCATGTCGTCAATACCATGCTTTATGGTAGAGACACCATCTCTATGAAGGATGTTAAAGCTTCCCTAAACTCCCAAGAGTTAAGGAAAAAGCTTTCTAGAAATGGAAGTGATATTCAAGGCGAAGGTCTTGTTGCGAGAGGAACATTAAAGAGAAAGGGCCCTGAGACAAAGGATTTAGAGGTCATCAAGCCAAGATCGAAATTTTAGAATGTTGAATGCCATTACTGCCACAAAAAAGGGCACATCAAGAAAGACTATTGGAAGCTCAAGAATAGAGGAGAAAAGTCTGAAAAGGCTAATGAAGTAGTTGGTGTTGGGAAAGTCAATTCCTCTATTAATGCTGAAACAATTCTATCAATATTGGATGTTCATACTGGAAACTAATGGATTCTTGATTTAGCTTGTTCATTGCACATGTGTCCTAACAAGGATTGGTACACCACTTATCAGTCTACTAGTGGTTCTCTGTTGATGGGTAATGATGCATCTTGCCTAGTTGTTGGAATCGCAACAATTCAAATCAAGATGCATGACGATATTGTTAGGACCTTGACAAACTTTCAACACGTTCAAAGAATTTGATATCCTTAAGTACTCTTGACTCACTTGGCTGTAAGTACTGAACTCAAAGTGGAGTTTTAAGAGTATGTAAATGTGCTCTTGTTGTGATGAATGGGCAGTTGACGAAAGGCTTACACTTTCATCAAGGAAGTACGGTTACAAGTGCAGTTGCAATATCATCTTCCTCAGATTTAGATTCTGATACTGCTTGTTTATGGCATATGCGTTTAGGACATATGAGTGAAAGAGTGATGGTAGAATTAAGTAACCGAGGCTTACTTGGCGGCAAAAAGATTGTCAAACTTGACTTTTGTGAGCACTGTGTCTATGGAAAATAGGGCAGAGTAAAGTTTGGTACTGCAGTTCATCGTACAAAGGGTATGGTAGATTATATTCACTCAGATCTATGGGGTCCCTTGTTTGTCCCGTCAAAAGGTGGCTATCGATGGATTATGACCTTTATTGATGAATTTTCAAGAAAAGTTTGGGTATATTTTCTAAAACACAAAAATGAGGCGTTAGTTACTTTCAAGCAATGCAAGAGTTTGATCGAGAATCAAATGGGAAAGAAGATCAAACGTTTCAGAACTGATAATGACTTGGAATTCTGTTCTGGCGAATTTGATGAGTTTTGCAAGAATGAAGGAATAATGAGACATCGCACTATTAAAGGAACACCATAGCAAACGAAGTTAGGAGCAAATGAACATAACACTTTTGGAGAAAGCTCGTTGCTTGCTCTCTAATTTTAGATTGTCCAAAGACTTTTGGGCTAAAGCAATTAGTACAACATGCTACCTGGTGAACTGATCTCCATCAACTGTTCTTAGTTTGAAGACTCCTCAAGAAGTATGGTTTGGAGTTCCTGTTGATTAAACACAATTGAGAATATTTGGGTGTCCGACTCTTACTCATGTCAATGATGGGGAAACTTGAACCTCAAGCGCAAAAAAAAAAAAAAAAAAAAAAAAAAAAATGCATATTTCTCCCTTCTCAGTTATGGTTCGAGTGTTAAAGGGTACAGTTTGTGGTATCTGATCCTAAGTCACCCAAATTCTTGTTCAGTAGAGATGTTATTTACAACGAGTCATCCATGCTTCATTCAAAAGAAAAACCAAATGATGAATGTTTGAAGGAAGGTGTCCACAAGTAGGTGGGCCTTGAGTTAGATGCTCAAAAATAGTGCAAGATGGCACTATGGATCACCTCATTGAGGAATAAGTACAAGTTTCTGATCTTGTAAAAGCACCTCAAGAGCAACAACAATATAGTATTACTGCTGGAAGAACAAAGAAACAAATCAGACAACCTCAATAATATGGTCATGCAAATTTGGTCCATTATGCATTGTCTATAGCAGAGGCCATTGACAACCAAGAATCTTCTTGTTACGCAGAAGCTATTTTCAATACAGATTCTGCTAGGTGGATTGTTGTCATGCATGAGGAGATTTAGTCCATTCATAAGAATAAGACATGGGAGTCGGTTAAACCACAAAAAGATAGAAAAAATTATTGGTTGCAAATGGATATTCAAGAAAAAGGAAGGAATCCCGAGGGTTGAAGCAACAAGATTCAAAGTAAGCTTGGTGGACTAAGGCTATAGTCAGAAGGAGGGTGTAGACTTCAATAAAGTTTTCTCACCTGTTGTGAAACATAGCTCTATTCGCATGGTGCTTGCCATTGTACCATTGTTCGACTTGGAGTGGGAGCAACGTGATGTCAAAACAACTTTCTTACATGGCAAGCTCAAGGAACAAATATATATACATCAACCAAAATGGTTTGTGATTTGAGGCAAAGAGGATCATGTGTGCTTATTGAAGAAATCCTTATATGGCCTAAAACAGTCTCCTCAATAGTGATACAAGCGGTTTGACTCTTTTATGATAAAACATGATTACTTCAAGAGTAATTATGATAGTTGCGTTTATCACAAGAGACTTCCTAATGATTCGTTTGTTTAGTTGTTGTATGTGGATGATATGCTTATTGCTACTAAAAGCATGTCTAAAGTCAACAAGTTGAAGGAACTACTTAATAAGAAGTTCGAGATGAAGGATTTGGATGCAGCTAAGGTTTTGGGAATGGAGCTATGTAGAGACCGAACGAATGACAAGTTATACTTGTCATAGAGAAAGTACATTGAAAAGGTGCTTAAACGGTTTGGTATGGATAAGTCTAAACAAGTGAGTACTCCACTCTCTACAAATTTTCGACTCTCAACAGCTTTATCTCCTCAATCATCAAAAAAGAAGGAGCAAATGTCTTGTGTTCCTTACGCAAATGCAATTGGAAGAATAATGTATGTCATGATTTGCACTCGCCCAGATATTTCCCATGTCGTTAGTGTTGTTAGTAGATATATATATATAGGTAATCCAGAAAAAATGCATTGACAAGTTGTGAAATGGATTTTACGATATTTGAGAGGCACTAGAAGTGCTAGTTTGGTGTATGGGAAAAACATAGATATTGATGGCAGTGTTGATTCTGATTATGCTGGAGATTTGGATAAGAGGAGAACTCTGATTGGTTATGTCTTCACACTTTCTGGTCATGCCATTAGTTCGAAGGCTACTTTACAGTCCACTATTGCTTTGTCCACTATAGAATATATAATGGGAACAGAAGTAGTAAAAGAAGCAATTTGGTAAAGGAGTTTGGTTATGGATCTTGGTTTACAACAGGATGCAACTATTGTTCATTGTGATAGTTAGAAAGCCATACATTTGAACTAAAATTAGATGTACCATGAGAGAACCAAACATATTGATGTCAAATTTCATTTCATCATGAGATTATATCTGAAGGCACTATTTTAGTGAAAAAGATTCCTACAACAGATAATCCAACAAACATGATGACTATGCAAGTTCTGTCAGTCAAGTTTAGGAAGTATTTGGACTTGATAGGCATTTGTGGTCAATAAGTCCTCCAAGAAACTTGGAGAAGATAATTGAAGAAGTTATGCATGGATTTTGTTACTATTTAAACCAAAGTGGAGATTTGTTGAATTAGTGGCTTGAATAGAATAGAGATTGTGTTCACATGAATGTCATGATCTTTTTCTTCCACATTCATCACATGTTCAAGGCTTCAAGTTGGACTTCTATGGAGACATTTAATGCCACCGGATTGGAAGCACAATTTTTGCTTATGTCTCACAAATAGAAGTCAATATTCTCAAGCTAAAGTTGGTGGCTTCATGGTCTTCTAAATCCCACAATTTGTCCCGTAAATGTTGGCATGCAACGGCTTCCCGTCACTATGAAAATGGGTGCCATTTGCAGGGAAACACAAGCCATTCACCAAAGCTCTCAATTCATTTTAGAAACCATGTTGAGAGAGCTAAGTGAGTGAGTTTTTGAGTGTGAGAGATAATGAGTGTATTTGGGATTTGGGTTTGAGAATTTTTCCACCAAATTTGTGTACTCCATTTTTGTTAGTGAAGTTCTTCCTTTATCTTTGCCCGTAAACACAGGTTAAAAAGTTGAACCACATAAATTATTGTGTTTTGTGTGTGTTATTAATTTTTTTCCTATTTGTCTTGTCGTTAATCATTATCCATGGGGTTGGGCCTATCACAACAGAAATTTTTATGGTTTTTCTTATTTTAATATATTTTCCTTTATTTGCTTTACCAAATATTAGTTGGAAACATTTTCCTATTAATAATAGTTATTCAATTCTTACATGCTAGTATTAAACTATTAATGCCAGAGTATCAGCTTTTATGAATAATTTTTATTAATTCATGATCAGGTAAGGGCAATTTTCTATCTAGCTACAAATATAGAAGAAAACAAATAAAGGAAGATATAACAGACTGAAGAAAACAAAATAAATTAAGGATATTCATGAGATAATAGATGATAGAAGATTAATAATGATATGAGAAATATATGAACTCACCCTTAGAAACATTAACGTATTGCCGTAACTTTATATTTCTTCTTCTTCCACTTGGAAACGCGGACGGCTTTCTGGTTATTTCAGTCAAAAGAGACTCACCAACATATATGCCTAACCTTTTATGCCGTCGAAGCAATTCTAGAGCTAAGTCTGAGACATAAATGATGGACAGGAATTTAGGATTAATTGTTAATAAAGTGAAATGAAACTTGCACGGCTTTGCATTTGTACTTAAAAAGTGTGAGATCAAGTTAAAGTCTAACAACAAACAGACAGAATTAACTCACCATAGAATCCTGCAATTATAAGTAAACTTAATAAATAACCACCAGAATTATCTTCAAAACGTGTTGCAGTAGCATACTCCAAATAACTTTTGCTAAATTGCATTAGAGATTCAGTCATCTTCTTTTGCCCATGTCGAGCAGCCTCAATTAAAGGTATCCCGTCAAAGTTGTTTTCAACTTCAATCAAGCTTTGATGTTCATCTTTCCTCATTATCATGTTGGCTGCTTGGAGATTGCCAGCCATTGCAGCAACAGAAAGGACTGTGTTGCCCTCTTTATTTTTCAGTGACACTTGATCCATTGACATCTTATTTACTAGATACTCCACAATATGATTAGCATTGGCTGTCCCAACAGCTACATGAAGAGCTGTGTCCCAATTTACCGTGATCCTGGCTTCTAACGCATCTTTATCCTCATCACACAGCTGTTGTACAGATAACAGATCACCTTCGAGTATAGCATTATATAGTGGCAGGTATTTCTTGCAATTCTCTGCAATAAAAACAAACGGAAAAATTTTAATACTTGGTTGAACTATTATTTATCTACTTGTGAAAATTCATTTTAGTTTTTTACTACTTACTTATATCCTGTTCTGGCAAGGGAAGAGTCTGTGATAGAGAAGAAGCGATAAGCCGTAATGAAGAAGCGGTGATAATGTTGGAGTTGTCGACTACTTCAGCATTAATGGGTAACGGAGACGCACTCGGGGGTCCCGTTGCCCAGTCAGCGGGCGGGTGCCCCGCTCCCCGGTGAGCGGGCGGGGGTCGCTGGGGCAGCGCCCCCGAGCCCGTAGACGATTTTGGGCTTTTCTATGTATAACCGCTGTAGGATTCCTTTTAAGTTATTAATTCCTTTTTGGGTTAGGCTTAGGAATAGGAATTCTTGTAAAACTAGGTTTAATCTCTTAAACCTAGTATATAAACATTCTTTTCTCTTGTTATGAGTGTGAGAGTAATTCATTCATTGTAAACGAGAGAGGTGAGGCATATTTTAATAATATTGACTCAGCTGGACGTAGCCCACATTGGGTGAACCAGGGTAAATCGCGCGTATAATTTCTTTGTTTACTGTTTATTTTGTTTTACTATTATTATTTTGTTCCTGTTGCTTCTCTATTTCGTTCAGATAAGTAGTAATGACGAAGAGATTTTAGTTTGGTACAGCTTACCTCTGAATTGCCTTGGAACTCTGCTTTTAAAATTTGCCATGCGTCCTTCGCCGTCTTAGCTTCAGAAATTCTTGAAAAAATATAATCATCCAGAGCTTGCTGAAGGATGAATAGTGCTGCTGCATCATTCTGCTGCTGCTGTTGTAACTCAAACTCAGACAGCGTGGAGGTGTTTTCCGGTCCCTCATTAACAATTTTCCATAAGTTTTGGGACAAAAAATATGTCTTCATCTTGATACTCCAAAAATGATATTTTTCCCCAGTAAAGATGGGGACAAGAAGAGCAACTGAATTTGATTTTCCATTGACCATGATCGGGAAGGAAGAGGTGCTGTCTATGATGAAAAAGAGACAATTTTAGAATTTGTTAAACCAGATAACATAGAAAACCGATAAAGGTTGAAGGCTATACAAAGCTGTAAACTTACTTTTTTTTTTTTTTTTGAAGTTTATACCATTAAATATATATGATATAGACCTCAAATTTTAAAAGATAAAAAACCATTCAACTAGCACAAGTTCAAAGAAGTTACTTCTTAATTTGAACATTAAAAGTTTTGTTAAGTTTAATTTGATGCAAAATCTCAAAGAAATTAATTTTGATGAATAATTCTATTAGCTTGTCATATAGTTTATGGTTTTTTTTTTTTTTTCCTTTTTCTCTTTTTAGCTTTTCTTCTCATATTTTTCGTTCAATCAAGAATTGCTATTGAATTTATGATTGTTACAAGCTTCTTTCTAAATCATTTATGGCCTACTTTTCAAATAATTAAGGAAAATTATTAATTTAAGGTCAGTCTTTTCAAAAACAATCACAAAAGGGATACAAGATTCAAAATACAATGAAAATATTTTTTAAATTATGGAAAATTAAAAAAATAGGCAAGCGGCGATGGCAGCTGTTGTCTCCACTAAAATGTAAGACAATATTGTGTGCGTGAATCTACACGGTAGTGTTGGTTTCAGAGTCGTAGGATGTAGCATTTAGGAAATAGAGGCTAGCAAATTTCAAACAAATCTTTTGTCGGCCTTTTGTAACTAAACGACACGCATACGACGATCTCAGTAGAGCCACTGCCAGCGTCGCAGCCGAATTTTGAAAATTATTCTACAAAATTGTTAATTTAATTTAAAAAAAAAAAAAAAAAACTATTGATAAATAAAAATTTTGAAATCTGGGATTACTCCTTGGGGTGTTTTTAAAATTGATACTTTCGCAAGTTAGAACAACCTCAAACTAAAGCTTTAATTTAATTTTACTAATAAAACACACTTATACTAAAATTACTGATTTATAATTAGTAATAAATTAAAATAAAAGAAAATTACCTCACCGGCAGAATCAATGGTTGCTGATGCGGCAGCGACCGGAACCGTTGATGGCGACCAGCCGCTGTCTCTGGAGCCACTCCAGCGACGGTTCGAACATCAAAACAATACTCTTAGAACTCTCTATCCATCTTGACCAGTTTCTCAGGCTAAAAATCTAGCGTTTAACCACAAGATCTAGAGAAGGAAAGATGAACGGTGACCTTTAGGATAATATATTTTATTTTTGTAATAATTCTTTCATAATCGTATAGAACTATAGATCAGCTAGAGAGAATATTTTCGTACCGGTGGAATCATATTCTAATATTTGATATTATATTAAAGCCGACCGAGAATAATATTTCAATAATTTATATATTATATTATATATTTATAAGTTAATCATATAACTCCTTTAAAAAAGATTTTGGGCAAAAACATCTCTCACCCAAAGAAGTTTTCACCCCAGGTTTTATTCATTTCCGATTCTTATCCTTAAATTTAAGAGTGTTTGGTTTCGAGTATCCTATATTTTTTGAAAGAATCAGAATCGACAGTTCTTTCAAATTTGAAACAGATGGTTCTGGTTCTTAAGTACCCATAACTAGAACCTGTAACAATGATTCCAGTTTTGGTTTTAGGTACCCTATAAAATTATAATAACCTTCAAAACTTTTTAAAATGATAAAAAACCTTTAAAAACTTATAATACCCCAACAAAAATAAAATTATAAATAGAGGAGGAAAAATTGTTTTTATTTTGTAATAATAGTTTCTCCTCCTCCTTACAGATAATATATTTTATTTTGTAATAATTCTTTCATAATCGTATAGATCAGCTAGAGAGAATATTTTCGTACCAGCGGAGTCATATTCTAATATTTGATATATTAAAGTCATTCTTTATTAATTCTCGGTCGACTGGTTTATATTTCAATATTTTATATAATATAATATTATATATGTATAAGATAATCAATTAGCTCCTTTAAAAAAAGATTTTGGGCCAAAAACATGTCCGAACCAAAGGTTAGTCAAAATGGCAAGTTTCCACTCCTGATTTCATTTATTCAGATTCCCACCCTTAAATTGATACTGTTACTAAATTTTGATTTCAAACACAATTGCAAATAATGCATTATCATATTCCCCTTGACATTTAATTCTCCTCCCCACCCCCCCACCCCCCCCCCCACCCCCCACCTAGTCACCATCACCATTCAGGATCCAGCCACCACCACCACCACCACCGTCGCACTCCTTCTAAACCCTAAAGTCAACCTCGCTGCCACCAAACAACCACCACCAAATCATCCACAAAACCACCACAAACCCACCCAAAAACCCACGTACAAACCCATCCAAAAACAACAAGAAATTAAAATTCACTCTCCTTCTAAAACTTAGCGAAGATGATGCACATGACCTTCTACTAGGGGTGCACTTTCACCCTTCTATTCAACTGATGGTGAACCAATTCTTGGCTCAGTTACGATTTGACTTTTTGGCCTGCTTTGTCGTCTCTGCTTTTTACCAGTACTTGGAGGATAAACGGGTGCACGTCAACCAGAACGGGCCAAAGAAGCCTGTTGGTGTTGAGGTGTTGTTGATCCAGAAGAAGGTCACTGGAAAGTTGTCGGTGGGGAGGTTGCCAAGACGGTGCTGTTTGTGGTGAAGTTCAGGATGGGGTAATTGCCACAAGGAAATCAAAATATGGAATATTTGTGTTTTAGATTTCATGTTTGCCATGAATAACTTTCAGGATTTGCCTATTAAATGTGAAGAGATTTTTAAGGGAGCTGTTGATGCGTGATTTTGACACCAACTAATCAACACGTGCGTAACGTTGATTGGTCAAGAGACACACGTGATTATGGATAGCAAGTAGAGTAAATACAATGAGAGCTTTTTAAAGTGGTTCGGATGCTAAGGTAGCAAGTCCTACGTCCACTGATTTGTATTAGAGTAATGGGTCAGGTCGCAACAGCGGACTGACTTACAAATGATTAGGAAAAATAAATACAAAGTTTTCTAGAGAGAGAGAGTTCCAGTGTAAAAAATAGCCGAATCCCCCTAATGAAGGGGTCTTCCTCTTTTTATATCGAGATGAATGCAAGTAATCATCATTAAATCTATGGGTTGGTGTGAATGTCAGGACATAATCCGGCTTTACAGCACATTGCCCACGTCTCAAGCTGATTTCACGTGATTTGGAGCAGGGAGATGGACACATGGGAGCTTCATAGCTTCTGGCAAGCCTGACGTGTGTTTACTATTCTGACGGAGCAGGTCACACTTCATCACGTGACTTCCCACGTCAGCCCTTGATTTCCCAGGCATAACAGAAGTCCTCTAGTTTTTAAGGTTTGATGATTGAACCTTGGAAACTAAGTCATGCCGCGATTGGAGGTTCTGGTGATTTCGATCTGAATGGAAGAAGCTCGGGACTGGGCCTTTTGCGAACACGACCTCACGCAATCTTTGCCCAAACGACTTAACAATCATCATCCTAGCGACCTGGATTCATCGGGCGTTTCTTACCGCACCTTAGGTTGGAGATTCAATGGGCCTGTTTCTGCACTGTCAAGCACTCTGCACATGTTAAAGTGTCTGGCAGGCGCATTAAATGCGTTGTGTGCTGTCCTGGCGTTGTTTTGACAGAGCATTAATTGCACGACACACTCGAAACGATAGCCCTTATCATAACATTGAATACGACGTGGGGCGTATTTAATGCGGAGAGGGAGAGAAGACTGTCGTTTCGATTACGAGGGGTGGTAACCGTCAGTTCGTAATCCATATAAGAGCCCAAATTTTTCAGATGACGCCACCAGAATCCCTTCTGCCTCGAGCGAAAAATCTTTGCAAACCGGAAGTTCTTCTCTTCCAATTGGCATCTCTCCGATATCCGAAACGAGATCCGTCCTCGGTCACGCCCCCCAGAAGGTAAGGTCTTTTTCTTTCTTTCTTTTTTTATATTTGGTGGGCAATAGCGTTGGGTCTCCTGGTGTTTCACCAGAGACGCGACGCTGGCATCGGATTCGAGCCGTGGATGACGGCTCGAGTTACTGTTAGGGTTTAAGGAATTTGTCCCATGCCGCCATGCGGGGCAACGTGCGATGGCTAAAATGACCTGTCGGTCGGTGTTGCAGATTGTGGAATGGAACCTTCAACGTCCAGACCCGAGGAAGGAGCTAGCTCGTCTTCGCGGGATATTCCCGCAGACGCATCCCTTGATGTCTTCTCGGTTCTCACCCGATACGAGTTTGAGAGGATAAAAAGGCAGTTCGACGTCCGCGCAGAGGTGTTCCTCGACGACACCCGATCGTCGCGGCATCCTTCCGAGGGCCTAGCTACGATCTCTAAAGAGATCTTCAAGGGTGGAGGGATGATTCCTTTCCATCATTTTATTAGGTCGGTCCTGGATCATTTCGGGATTGTGCCAATGCAATTGACGCCAAACGTGTATGTCATCGCCGTCGCAATGTACATCGCATGCCGCGAGAGTGGCTTGGGCGAGCTAACGGCGGTGAAGCTCGGCATCGCCTATTATCTTAAAAAGAGTAAGGACAAGGACTCCTATTACTTGTCCCGGCGACCTACCATCGCCGAAGGGATACATAGCTATCCCAGCAACGCGGGGGCCTACGAGACCAAGTTCTTCTTTTTCTGCTACGACGGCTACTGCCGCTTTCAGAAACCAAGTAGGTTCTTCTTCGCTAGGTGCATTGGATGTTCGTTTCCTTTATTATAACGACCTGCATTCTTTTGCAGTTAACAAGACGACCAGCCAAGACTTGCTCACTGACCCAGACAGGCTCGTGTCTTTTGGGGTCCTTCCCGAGGAAAGTCGGGACGCTAAGAAGCTCGTGATGACCGCGAACTTGTAGAAGTACAGTTTTTTCAGTAACAACATGTCTTTGGAGTCCCTAGAAGAAGGTAAGTTACACTGATCCCCTTTTGCTCGTAGAATAATTTTTGTTTAGTTACTAATGTATTTGCATGTAGCGACCATGCCTCCAAAAGAGTCCAAGCAGCCCCGGCGAGCACCGTTCATCTTCCCTCGATCGAGGAGAGAAAGGGCGACCGAAGCTGCTCGCCCCGTAATGGCACAACCAGTGCGAACAGTCGCGCCTTCCCAGTCTTGTCTTGAGCAAGAGACGACCAGGACAGAACAGGTCGCTCAGCCACCACCTACTTGCACGAGGCGGAAGGCTCCGGCCCAGCGGTCAAAGAAGAGGAAGCAGATTCAGGCCGACGAGTTAGAGACCGAATCTGAGGAAGAACCCTTAAGTTCGCGACAGGACTTAAGAAGGAGGTTGGGCAAGGAACCCGCGGACGAGACGATTACTGCCGACAAGGCGAAGGGCACACCAGTGCTGGACTCGTTGGGAAGCCTGCCCGAATACCTGCAGCCGATAGTCTATTCTCTGCTTAAGTGTGGGCTATCGGAGTCATATGATGAGTTCGCCGATACGGGCGACGACCTAATGACCACGTCGTTCCAGTATCTAAGCAAGGTAAACGAGTTGTTCTTAAAGTTAGTCCACCATTTTCATTCTAATTTAATTCTTGCTCGCAAGCCTTGCTTGCGATGAGGATGTCCATGGAGAAGGCTCGGTTGGGGGCCGCGAAGGGGGCAAATGATCTGAAAGAGGAGGTCGCGAAGCTTAAACAGAGCCTAGAGACCGTCAAAGTGGAAAGAATGCAAGCATTTGAAGCGACGAACAGGTACTTGAACCAAAAAGACGCCGTTATGCGAACAGTTGACTTCCAAAAGGCGGAGCTTGAGCGACGCGTGGAGGAAGTAAAAGAGCTTTAGGGGACAACCGCTAGGCTCTCTAAGGAGGTCGGAGAGAAGGACCAGGAGCTCCAGACGACCTCCATATGGGCTCGGCGAGCAGAACAAGAAAGGGAGGCCTTCGAAAAGGAAAGGCTAGCTCTCGAGGCCGAACTCCAAGAGAGTCGGGGAAAAATTGCTTCACTGACTGAAGAAATGCAGATCTAGTCAGAGGAGATCGAGGATAAGGCCACCGACTGGGCGATCGGGTCCATTTATACCCTGCGACCAAAGAACCCAGATTTGGATATCTCAGACCTTCCAGAGGGATGGTAAGAGACCTTGCGGATCTTGGCGGAGGAAGATGACCAAGCAACAGCGGCCACCCGAAGATCCGACCAGGCAGAGGGTTCGAGTCTTGCTTCGAAGGATCCCCCCGACCAGGCATAGTGCGATGAGACCGACTCCGTTGTAATTAATAGGGTCTTTAACAACTTTTATTGTAAATAAATGAAAATATATTTTGCTTCCAATTGCTGTTCGCTTTATCATACATAAGTGCAGTTTACAATTCAGTTTTACATAGGCAATATTACATGCGAATTGTTATAAGCGAACATAATAAATGCGAACTGTTTCCAGCGAACAGAGTAATATTTTACAACAAAGAGGGAATTAACAAAATCAAAAACTAATGTGAGAGCTGAGTTCGGGATTACTGATAGTATGGCCGGAAGTGCTCGGCATTCCAAGCTCGGGGTACTTTGGAACCGTTCAACCTTTTAAGATGGTAAGTCCCCGGTCTGATCACCTTGTCGACCCCGTACGGACCTTCCCAGTTAGGTTCTAGTACTCCCGCACTTGGCTCCCTGGTTCCAAGAACTTCTTTTAGCACGAGGTCTCCGACCTGGAAGTCTCTCCGCTCGACCTTTGAATCAAAGAACCTCTTCGCACGTTGTTAGTAGGCTGCTATTCTTAGCGAAGCCTTGCTGCGGTGCTCTTCAACAAGATCCAGACTTGCCCTCATAAGTACTTCGTTTTCAATTCTTCGTACAAGTCTCTCCGAAGAGAACTAGTTTCCACCTCCACAGGAATCATTGCTTCGCAGCCATAGGCTAGCGAAAAGGACATTTCTGAGGTGGAGGTTCTCGGAGTTGTTCAGTACGCTCATAAGACTTCGGGGAGATCGTCAGCCTAATTTCCCTTGGCTGCCCCTAGTTTGGCCTTTAGAGTGTGCTTGATGGTCTTGTTGACATCTTCAACTTGGCCATTTGCTTGCGGTCTGGCGACTCAGGCAAATTTTTTATGAATGCCCAGCTCGTCGCAGAACTGCTTGAACTCCTCATTATCGAATTGCTTTCCATTATCCTAGATGAGAGTGTGGGGAATTCCATAGCGGCACACTATGTTCTTGAAAACAAAGTCTTTCAGCTTTCTAGTCGTGATCGCGGCTAACGGTTCAGCCTCCACCCATTTTGTGAAATAATCTACCGCCACCATGGCATATTTGACTCCTCCTTTTCCGACTGGCATGGGACCAATTAAGGTCGATCCCCCACATGAAAAATGGCCAGGGGCTAGGCATTGTTATCAGCTCGTGAGAGGGGGCTCGCGGAATGTTCATGAACCGTTGACATTTGTCACATTTCTTGACAAAATTGTGCGTATCTTCTTGGATCCGGGGCCAATAATACCCCTGACGAACAACCTTGTTCGCAAGAGATCGAGCAGCTGTGTGATTGCCGCAGATCCCTTCGTAAATTTCCCTCATGACGTAGTCTGCTTCTTCACTGGTTACGCATCGGAAGAGAGGGGCACTGAATCCTCTCCTATACAGCTAGTTCCCGATGAGTGTGTAACGAGCAGATCTTGCTCGCAGACCCTTGCCTCGACCTT
Organism: Pistacia vera; assembly: GCF_008641045.1. Lineage (NCBI taxonomy): Eukaryota > Viridiplantae > Streptophyta > Magnoliopsida > Sapindales > Anacardiaceae > Pistacia > Pistacia vera. The sequence continues at coordinate 427,096 of NW_022196679.1, read as the reverse complement.
GTCGCTTGGCAAGGTCCCATCCTTGAGGTACTGGAAAATAGAAGTCATCCAGGAGTCCGGTTGAGTCACATTTACGGCCTGTTCGGTCGAGCTGATAGTTGGAGCATCGACAAGATGAACAGGAATATTATCTAGAGCCCCTGAATCCAACGACGAGGCTATCTTTGCTAGGGCGTCTACTATAGAATTGCTATATCTGGGAATCTGAGTGATTTCAAAGTGTTTGAACGACCCAAGAGCAGTCCTAGCTTCTTTTAGGTAGCGGACCATGTTCTATTCCTTGGCTTCATATTCCCTTAAAATTTGGTTGACGACCAGCATGGAGTCGCTATAGATGCTGATCGCGGTTGCACCCATTTCTTTGGCAAGTCGCAACCCGGCAAGCAGGGCTTCATATTCAGCCTCATTATTGGTCGCTTTAAACCTGAACCGGAGAATACCATGGATTTGAGCCCTTTCGGGGCTTACAAGGAGAAGACCCGCGCCTGCTATTTTTCTGTTAGATGACCCATCGACGTAAAGGTTCCAGGTTGACAGGTTCCGAATACTTTCCTGGATGGCTTCGGAAGGCTGTTGCTCGCTCGGAAGATAGGAAAATTCTAAGATGAAGTCAGCAGCAGCTTGCCCTTTAATGGTCGACCTGGGCTTGCACTTCAGGTCGAACTGGCTTAATTCCATAGCCCATTTGTGCAATTTACCCGAGGCTTTTGGTTTCTGGAGGACCTGCCTGAGAGGGTAATTAGTCATTACATAGATCGTATGGGCGTGGAAGTAAGGTCGCAGCTTTCTGGATGCGATCAGCAGAGCATATGCTAATTGTTCCATTTCTAGATACCGTATCTCGGCATCCGACATACGCTTGCTCGTATAGTACACTGGCCATTACGCCTTTTCCTCTTCCCGTACTAGAGCTGCACTGACCGCGAACTGAGAGACGAACAGATAGATAAGCAGGATTTCCCATGGAAGAGGCTTAGAGAGGAGAGGCGGCTTCCCGAGGTGTTCTTTTATACTCTGGAACGCCTGTTCGCATTCGGGAGTCCATTCGAATTTCTTGTTGGCCTTCAGCACATTGAAAAATGATAAGCAGCGGTCTGTTAGTTTCAATATGAAGTGACTAAGTGCCGCTATTTGCCCATTTAGACTCATGACCTGCTTTTTGCTGGTCGGGCTCTCCATATCGAGCAGAGCTTGGATCTTCTCGAGGTTTATTTCTATCCCCCGCTGATTAACCATATACCCCAGGAACTTTCCTGACGATACCCCGAACGAACACTTGAGAGGGTTCAGCTTCATTCTGTACAATCGGAGGACGTCAAACATCTCGGGGAGATGTGCAATGTGTTTTGAGGCGACCTGGGATTTGACCAGCATGTCATCCACATAGACCTCCATGGTCTTTCCGATCTGGTCGGAGAACATTCGGTTAACCAATCTCTGGTAGGTCGCGCCAGCATTCTTGAGGCCGAAAGACATGACTTTGTAACAATAGAGCCCCCAGTCTATTATGAAAGACGTATGCTCTTTGTCTGGCCCATACATCGGGATTTGATTGTATCCTGAGTATGCGTCCATGAAACTTAGCAGCTCATTCCCCGAGGTAGCATCAACGAGCTGGTCGATTCTCGGTAGAGGAAAGCTGTCTTTCGGGCAAGCCTTATTGAGGTCACTGAAGTCAACGCAGGTCTGCCACTTGTTGTTTGGCTTCTTTACCAGGACCGGGTTGGCAACCCAGGTCGGGTAGAGTGCCTCTCGGATGGACCCGTTTCGGAGGAGGTTTTCCACTTCTAATTTTAATGCAGCGCACCGCTCCGGATCCATTGTTCTTCTTTTCTGGCAAACTGGTTTGGCCTCACTGTTGACGTTTAATGCATGGCAGATAATGTCCGGGCTGATCCCAACCATATTTGCATGCGACCAGGCAAACACGTCAATGTTTTCCCTTAAGAAGCTTATCAGTTCGGAAGCAAGCTGAGAGTTGAGGCAGCTTCCAATCCTTAACACTCGGCTTAGCTCTTTTGGATCAACCAAAATCTCAAACAGATCCTCAACCGGTCCCCTGGGAAGGATTTCCTAGATTCGCGGATCTATGTTATCCTCCGCTGGACCAGGCTGTGGCTCGATCCAGCTGATCGCTATAGCCTGGCGAGGCACACATCGCGAAATGCCCTTTCCCTTGCTTGCCATCTGCACCGCTTTTACGTAGCATTCGCGAGATGCGCTTTGCGATCCGCTCACTTCCCCTATCCCCGTTAGAGTTGGGAACTTCATTTTGAGATGGTATATGGAAGTGACTGCCTTGAAGTTTCTCAACAGAGGTCACCCCAAGATTCCATTGAAGGCCGATGGGCAATCCACGTCCAAAAATTCGTAACCCTAGTCACCTCGTCGTAGTCGCCGAGTGTGACTGGTAGCTGGATCGTTCCTTTGGGGATCAGGTGGTCCCCTGTAAAACTGTAAAGAGGTATCGAGGCGGGCTTCAGGTCAGCCTCGTCTAGGTTCATTCTTTCGAAAGTGGTCTTGAACAGGATGTTCACAGCGCTTCCGTTGTCCACAAGCATTCTGCAGACATTATGGCACCCTATTAGGGGCGTAATCACCAGGGTGTCCTCATGAGGATGGTGCAAGCGAGCTGCTTCCTTTTTGCAGAAGGTGATCGGCTCCTCCTTTCGGGCCTTTTGTGGTCACTGCGATGTGTTCATTACCCTGATCGGGTCATGATATGCTTCGTGAACGTACCTTTCCTGTGCACCTCGCGTGTTTCCTGCGAGGTGCGGGCCACCGAAGATTATGTTAACACTACTGTACCTGCTGTGATCATGACGCTTTTTCTTTTGCTCCGCTTGGTTCTCTTTCGGAGCAGAGTCATCAATATACTCCTTGAAGCGCCCTTTCTTGATGAGCTCTTCGATTGCTTGCTTTAGAGCTCGGCATTCATCGGTGTGATGCCCGTTATCACGATGGAAACGGCAGTACTTCTTGCTGTTTCTGGCCATAGCAAGGGTTTTCATGGGTTCCGGCTCACCGAATAGGCTGGCCTCCTTGGATTTGTCAAGAATTACGGATATGGACACATTCAACGGAGTGTATTGAGCTCTGCCCCGGTCGCGACGAGGAATAGGACCATAGGACTTTTTGTGCTCGTAGCGGAGTTTCTTCCCTTTTCGTTGATCATCAATGTCTCCTTTGCGATCAGCTCTCCTATTCTCTCCCCGACTGGACATACTGCTCGAAGTGCCGTGATTACGACGGTAGAGTGTCGCTAATGAATTTTCTATTCGGAGATATTTTTCTGTAAGGTTGTAAAATCTAGTGAGGGAAACATCGTCCTCAGCCTGTAATTCTTTCCACAGGTCAGTTTGTGGGCGAACTCTAGCTATTATGAGCGTTCAGATGGACTCTTCGGGGGCATGAGCCACCTTGTTGAGTTCCCTGTGGAAACGGTCGACGTAAGATTGCAGGGATTCATCTCTTTCTTGCCTTATGTTGCTGAGGTAGCTCAAAGGCATTGAAAACTTCCAATTTGCTTGGAAATGTCGTAGGAATGTCGTGCTCATTTAAGGTCACGAACTGATTGACCTCGCTGAGAGCGACCTTAACCACCGCTTGGCGTGAGAAGTCAGCGTCACGGCCAAACAACGACATTTTGCAAGATCCGAAACCTGATGGAGCTCCATCAGGTCGTTGAACTCATACAAATGATCTTGCGGGTCATGGTTCCCATCAAACGGCCACATGCCAGGCATTCTGAACCCTGGTGGGAGTGGAACAGCTAGCACTTCGGGAGAGAAGGGGGATGCAGAAGCAACCTGGGTCTACTCGTTTTGCTGCTCCCTTAACCTGTCCAGAGCTCGTTGTAGCTCTTCAATTTGTGGTAACGGAGCCAATTGGGGATTGCTTTCACCCATTCGAGTTCGGCTTTTGCGATTACGGTTCAAGAAAGTCCAGAGGTCGGACTCCTCTTCGCCTCGGCCAGCATTTCCGGCCGCTTTCGACACACGTTGACTAGAGGTGTCTGAAGGCGATGGATTGTGCGGGGCATTTTCACGACCCTCGCGGTGGTACGAACCGCCCCGCGAGGTGTGGGGATCACCCGCATGATAACGATCAGGATCGCTCCACTGGCGGTGATAGGGATCATCGCGCCCGGCACTTTTGCTTAGGTTCATCTGCGACATTGCATGGGACAGCTCGGGATTCACTTTTTCGCTGAGTCTCAGCTTTGTCGGCACCCTGCTTGGGGCACGATTTTTGTTCGCTGACCCTTTAGAGCCCGTAGGCTTGCTTTTTGCCACTTGCTTACCGTTATGACTATGCGCTGCAGTGCTCGCGGCACGGGCTATTTCCCTCTATCGTGTTTTCGCGTGACCTGCAAACGTTTTTGGCGGTTGCACCACCCCAACTGTTCTGGATGGCACGCCTTGGTCCAAACGGTCCAGCCTTTGGTTGACCGTTTGGAGGGTGTTGTCGAACCTCTCCAAGTAGCTTCTGATGGCGGGGTCAAGCTGCGAAGCTATTGGGATATCTACCGCAGCATTTTGCGGAGCTGGAAGTATTCTAGAAGAGGTATCCCCTTGGGTCAAGGGGACTCCCTCAACGTGCTGGTTGGCTTGCTCAGGTTCAGATTGGCGGGCCATTTACTACTGCAGGACCAGTAGGTTAGAGATTCTCCTGATGAAGGATGAACACTAAATCAGCCCTCCTTCTAGTGCCAAACTATTGATGCGTGATTTTGACACCAACTAATCAACACGTGCGTAACGTTGATTGGTCAAGAGACACACGTGATTATGGATAGCAAGTAGAGTAAACACAATGAGAGCTATTTAAAGTGGTTCGGATGCTAAGGTAGCAAGTCCTACGTCCACTGATTTGTATTACAGTAGTGGGTCAGGTCGCAACAGCGGACTGACTTACAAATGATTAGGAAAAATAAATACAAAGTTTTCTAAAGAGAGAGAGTTCCAGTGTAAAAAATAGCCGAATCCCCCTAATGAAGGGGTCTTCCTCTTTTTATATCGAGATGAATGCAAGTAATCATCATTAAATCCATGGGTTGGTGTGAATGTCAGGACATAATCCGGCTTTACATCACATTGCCCACTTCCCAAGCTGATTTCACGCGATTTGGAGCAGGGAGATGGACACGTGGGAGCTCCATAGCCTCTGCCAGGCCTGATGTGCGTTTACCGTTCTGATGGAAGCAAGTCATACTTCATCACGTGACTTCCCACGTCAGCCCTTGATTTCCCAGGCATAACAGGAGCTTTTATTGAAGGATGCATGTGTTGAAGGATGATGAAGAAGATGAAGACGGTTGCGGCCGACGCCGTGGTCGGGGTGGGGGGTTGTAATGAAGAAGATGAAGATGGGAGGAGGAGGGGGAGATGAAAAAGTAGAAGAATGGGGTGGGACGATTGTGGTGGTGGTTACTAGTTTGGAATGTACTGGGTTCAATGACTATTTTACTCCTTGACTATTACTTCGATAACTTTGGGTGGGATTGTGGGAATATGTTGTTTACTCAAAGATTTTTATCTAGGCTATGCGTGTCATTGCTTGTTTGGTTCTGCCCTTGGAACTTCCATCTTGATCCTTTTACAATACATTTTGTTTTATAAAAGATTTTAAATTATTGTTAATAAAATTTATTCTGTATGAAGTAAATGTAAATTATTATGTCATATTGAATAATTTTTATAAAAAATAAATGTATACCTAAGAAAAAGAAAAATGTGTAAGAAATAAAATAAAATAAAATGTGAGAGAAATCGGGTATATCTTGTGTTATAATCGTCAAATTAAATTAATAAGTTTGTACATGTATTATTAATTATGTTTATACTAATTTTAATTAATAAGTTTGTATATGACACCCTTGACTTAAGGACTATATGGAAGTTATTATTATTATTATTATTTGTTAATTGGGATATCTAGGCTATTTGTGTGCATTTTAAATAATCTCTAGAATCTATTAAATATTTTACAAGCCCAAAGAATCACATAAGTCTCAATGTGGTAGGTAAAGTTATTGCTATGTTGAGTAAACGACACATCCCACCCAAGGTTTGGTGAATCTGCAAGTTTTCACCTGTGGTTTCATAAATTATAGATTTTTACCTTTAAATTAACGCTAGTAATGAATTTTGACATCTAACACAGTTGCAAACAATGTTATTACTAGGGGTGTTCAGTTCCGAGTACCCTGCACTATTTGAAGGAACTGGAACCGACGGTTCCTTCAAATTTGGAACCAGAACCAGAACCGACGGTTCCGGTTCCTAGGTACACAGAACCAGAACCTATAACAATAGTTCTGGTTCCGGTTCTAGGTACCCTATAAAATTACAAGGACCCCCCAAAAGTTTTAAAATAACAAAAAATCCCTAAAAACTTACAAATACCCCCCACTTGGCACTTGTTAACAAAAATAAAATTACAAATTATAAATTCAAAATTACAAACTCCATTACTTTGTAAAGGTAGATTCTCAAAAGTCAAACCAACTTACTTTAAATGTTATGAAATATAAATATAAATGTATTCAAAATTACAAACTCCATTACTTTGTAAAGGTAGATTCTCAAAAGTCAAACCAACTTACTTTAAATGTTATGGAATATAAATATAAATGTATTCACATTACTTTTTCTATAAAAGTTTTTATTAACCCCCCTAATCTTTAATTTTATTTTATATTAGTCTCGATTCCTGGTTTCTGGTTCTTGGTTCCGATTCCTAACTATAGGAATTGGAATCAGAACCGTACAGTAATGGTTCCAAAAATTTGGAACCGGAACCTACCCGTCGACTGTTGGTTTTAGGTAGAAACCGGAACCAAACCCCAAGTACTCGTAGGTTCCGGTTTCAATAGGTTCTTTTGAACACCCCTAGTTATTATTACCATACTTCCCTTACTTTTGATTACACCACCACCCAACCACCATCACCATCATCATCACCATCCAACCACCACCATCACCACCCACCACCACTATCATGACCAAAACCCCAAATTCACCACCATCACAATCCCTGTAAACCCCAAAATGAGCCTCAACCAAACAACCATTACCAAATCACTCACAAATTCAGCCACAAACCCACCTAAAAAACCTCCACAAACTCAGCTACAAAACCACATACAAACCCATCCAAAAACAACCACAAACTGAGCCAACCACCATTCCACCCATCCACCACCATTGCAATCCCTCTAAACCCCAAAGTCAACCCCGCCGCCACCAAACAACAACCACCAAATTACTCACAAATTCAACCACAACCCACCACCCACTCACAAATCTAGAAAATGAAAGACGACCGTGAGTAGGAAATGACAACCTGTGCGACTTGAGATGGTTATTGGTGTGTCAAGGGAGAAGAGAGAAGCTTGATGTTGGCGGTGGATAATGGATGGTGGACGTAGCACAAACACAACAAACTTACGAGCGTGTCGCGATGGAGAGATGTACTCACGAAAAGTGGAAATGACAACTATTGGTGGTAGTGCTGGTGGGGTTTTTGAAGAGGATGGTGAGAGGAAGATGATGATGGAGTCAGGTGGTTTAATCAACGCCAATTTTGGTGCAAAATCTGACTAAAATCCAGCTAAAGTCTAGGAGAGAAAGGAAGGAGTGAAAGGAGGGAGAGAGAGAGGTGGGACAGTTGTGTGCTAACCATTTTACCTTTTAACAATTAAATTAAACGATTGTCTATTAATTTAAAGGTGGGAATCTAGAATTTATGAAACTATGAGCGGAAAATGTAATTCGCCAAACCTTAGGTGGGTAAATGGTGTTTACGCTTGCTATGCTGGTAACATTGTTGGGATATGATAATCCACAAGGCAAGCGACTCGGCCGCTGGAGCTGATAAGGCAAGTTGTCTTCTTTCAGTAAACCGGCCGTTGACAAAAAGTCAACTAATACATAATCAAAAAATCAAATCATCAGTCCTCACTTATCAGCTAATTCATTTATCCCGATCTTTCCTTCCTCTCAAAGAACATGGCAGAATCATTTCCGTCCACCATTGCAGCAAACATTTTGACGAAGATGGATTTTCTTGCTTTCGCAGAAATACGCTTGTCGTCGAGGGTTCGAAAAGAAATAACGAAGGACAAACAAATCTTGTGCGATGTCAAAGACGCAGTATTGAACGCTGAGGCACAACAGGCACAAAACTGCAAGCTGCAGATTGGGCTTGAAAAGCTTTCAGAACTGTTGTATGACGCTGAGGATGTGTTGGATGAATTGAAGTGTGAAGTACTGGCGAAACAGGTAAGCAAACTCAGTGCTATCATATATTATGGAAAAATCAAGGATATTAGGAAAAAATTAGATGAAAAAGCAGCTGCTATTAGGTCTATATATGATGAGAATCAGCAAGAATTTAGGCGTGTTTATTCAGGAGAGATGGGGATGAACAATTCCTTTCTGGGTACTTCCAAATTTTTTAGGAGAGACGAAGATAAGGAAAATATTGTACACTTTTTGATGGAACCAAACAGAGAAGATGAAAGGGTATCTGTAATTCCTATAGTTGGAACTGCTAGTATGGGAAAAACCACTCTTGCAACTCTGGTGTATTGCGACAAAAGGGTAGATGAAACCCATTTCTTTTTATTTTCATTCAGCACATTATCCAAGACGAGCAAACATTTGGTAAGAAATATTGCACTTTTTGTTGCAACTTACCATGAAAATGAAGAGTTGGAAAATGTTGGATTGCAATATTTAAAGGAATTGATTTTTAGGTGTTTCTTTCATGATATTAAAATTCATGGTAATTATTTTACATTTAAAATGTATAACTTCGTTCATGATCTTGTCAAGGAAGTGGCACAAAGTGAGTGCAAGGTGATAGATCTCAGAATCCATTATCGTTCCATAAATGCTCGACATTTGTCATTTATTGGCTGTGAAAATTGTATTCCAAATGTTTCATTCAGTTCGAACAAGTTGCGGACCATCAATATGCAAAGTATTCAATTTGAGCAGGTTTCTGAATCCTTTGTTAACACATGGACATCAAATTTTAAATACGTCAGGTTGTTGTGCTTGAGTGGTCTACAATTTGAAGTGCTACCAGATTCTGTCGGTGCATTGAAACATTTGACATGTCTTGACTTATCTTGGAATTTAATTCTGAAGAAACTCTGTGCAGGTATTTGTAAACTTCGGAGTTTGCAGATCTTAAGACTTCTTGGTTGTTCAAGGCTTAAGAATTTTCCTAATAATATGGGAAAAATGATCGGCCTCAGATATTTGGAAATGACTACAACAGATAGGCATCTACCACAAATTGGAGTTGAATGTTTCAGTTCCCTACGATATCTGCACTTGTATAACTATCACCATCTGGAAAGTATTTCTGAAGTGGTGCAAAGTCTCACCAGCCTCCGAACTTTGATTTTGAAAGGCTGTGATAGCATGAACTCATTGCTAGATGATATACAACATCTTAAGAGGTTGGAGAAGTTTGTTATATACAGTTGTCTGACAGTTAATCTGCAGATGGGCTTGCAAGGGAAAGACTTCCGTCTGAACCTTAAAGTTTTCATAATTTATGATTTAGAAGGACTAGAAGACTTACCCCAAATGATTCTTGAAGGATCTGCTAACATTTAGAGTATCTGCGGATGACCATGTCCTAAGTACAGAATTACCAGCATGGCTTGTAAATCTCACAGCGCTTCAAAAACTTGATTGTAAGCTGCCAAGGACTGTCATCTCTGCCAGATGGGATACTGAACCTCTTCAACCTTAGCGAATTGATGATACAAAATTGTCCCACCCTGAGGAAAGCTTAATCAAATGACAGACTGGAATAATGAATGATCAGGTATGTGTAAAAGTATCTCTCATTACCTTCGATATAAGTCTGGTAAATTGTTTAAATACCCTAGCGTATATGTTGCAGAATACCCTTCAATATTGGTAATTGCTTTGAGAGAAATTAATTTATTCTAACTTCATGCTGCCTTCTATGCAAATTTTAAGTTAAATATTTTCTCAGTCATAGGTTTTACCTAATGGTTCATAACATTACCAATCCAAGGATAAAATTAATAAACCAATAGCCGTATTATGATAACACTACAACCATAGTATATTTAAATATTTTTGGATTCATGTTTGTGTTGTTGGTTCGATGTGTAATTTGTTGCTGTTCAACTGTTGCAGATTTCTTAGAGATTTGTCAAAGTCGTCAACAAGTGAAAAGGTTTCAATTCCGATTCCTGCTTTTTTTTTTTTTTTGACTTGATTGATGTCAATCATGTTTTCTACTGAATAATGTTTTAGAATGTTTCCCAATTAAATTTTGTTCTATTGTGTCATCCATTGTTTATCCAGAATGCAGTTTTTTAGTAGCTTGCAACTTCCTATCCGTGATATAGCAAGTTGAATTTATTTCGCAATCTATTGACAGACTGGAATAATGAATGATCAGGTATGTGTAAAAGTATCTTCAGTACCTTCGAAATAAGTCTGGTAAATTGTTTAAATACCCTAGCGTATAATGTTGTTCAGAATACCCTTCAATATTGGTAATTGCTTTGAGAGAAATTAATTTATTTCAACTTCATGCTGCCTTCTATGCAAAATTTTAAGTTAAATATTTTCTCAGTCATAGGTTTTACATATGGTTCATAACATACCAATCCAAGGATAAAATTAATTAAACCAATAGCCGTTATTGGCATACACTACGAACCATAGTATACACTGCCCATTGATTCTAATTCTGGTGGACTAGTGACTAGCAAGCCACAAGCCTGATTCAAGCGACAGAAACATGTAGAACTCAGCGCTTCAAAGCATAAGATGACAAGAAACAAAGCGTTAAACAACAGTTTACTTAATAAAACAAATTTTTAGAACTTTTTTCATGAAAAAGAATTTACTTTCACCAGAACAAATATATTGTGTATAAACAATGGAACATTGAACCGACAATGGAGAAATCTAAATTCCAAAAATTAAAAACCAGTTAGATCCATACAGACCCGTCTCAAGAATTGATTATAAGTAACATAAGTAAATAGAGGTTAACCTAAATTTTACATATATATGTCATATTTGGTATGAGGCCAATACATAATCAAGTATTTGGGTACTAATAAAGGTCGAATTTTACAAACCTGTGATATATTTGCTTGGTGACTTCCAGATGATGTGACTCTCAAGAAGTCTTTGGCCAAATATTCTTGAAGAAATGGCTTACAAATTGAGCGGAAAAAATCAAACTGCCCTTGCACAATCTTCTTTACCTGAGGTAAATTTTATACATGAAAACCAGAATCTTTCTTAGAAAAAAAAAAAAAATGCTTATTCTTTTCTGTATAGCTCTTATTATTAACGCAAATTTAATATATAGATGGAGCAAAACAGAGGGAGGAAGAGAGGGACTCTAGCAAAAGTTGGTCTTCTCACACCCATCAACGAATTATTTGTATGACTTTTTAATGATCACCATTTATTATTGCATACCTCCAATGAACGGCAAATTTCTCACCGATCGGATATGACTATCTCCATAAAGACAAACAAATTTTTTTATTTTTTTATTTTTTTTATTTTTTGGTGGTTTAATAAAACTTCAGTTTTAACCTCCACTCCAGAAAAATTCACAACATGAAAACGTCAACCATGAACTATGCACATTTGAAAGCCCCAAATCAATTTTCTCAATATTTTTATTTAGGTGTGATCATTATTCTCTGCAACAAGCACACGCAAATCTCCCATATATGAAAGGCTACATATTTTGGCAAAGAGATCTTCCTGCACAATCAAAGACCTAATCATAACTCCAGCAACTATAAAATGAATGAAAAGTGACATGGAAGAGGGGAGCAGCAGACAATGCAGCCCTCAAATTAACAGAGTTTGTATTTGCAGTATCCAGATTATCCACAAGTATGTGTACCTGCAAGAGCAACATTTGAACTCCCTAAGATTGGTATATGAGTAACATATTATATATGAGATGACAACCTCAAATTTTCCATCTCAGGTAATAATTAAGCAGTAAAAGCAGAGCAAAGAAAGTAGAAGGCAGCTATGAAAAACACCGTTCAGGAGAAGAGGAATTAAGGATAATCAGCTAAAAATAAAATATTCTCCTGCCATTGATGTGATCACACATCAAATGAAATCTAAGGAACCTATTGTTGATACTTGATTTTGACACCAAAGACTCGCACATGTGAAATACTGAGCTGACTCAGAAGACACACGTGAAATACTGAGCTGACTCAGAAGACACACGTGAATAAGGAGATAATGGATTGAATAAAGGATGAAGGACAATGTTTAAAGTGGTTCGGATGCTTGAACAAGTTAAACCTACGTCCACTGATATTATATTAAAGTATAAGATCAAGTTACTTTTGGCGAGCTAATTTATAGTTTAGAGAGTACAAGAATACAAGAGAGCAATTCCAGAGTGAAATTAGTTAATCCCACAAACGGGAGAGCAACCCTCTATTTATAGTGGGATGAATTAAGGCAATGATTACTGAATCTGTAAAAAGGGGACAGATACCGTGCAAATCCTTCTTTGTGTCTCATTGCTCATTTGTTCGAGTGATTTCCTCTGTTTATGCAGGGATTGGACATGTGGACCATCTCCAGCATTTCGTCAATCTAGCGCGCACCCACTGCACTGATAGGAGCATGCCGCTCTCGTCAGTATACGATGTGGCTGCATCTGAATGGCTGCTGGACTTACCTAAGCTCTGACCACTTACACTGACAGTACTCTGTGTCAGCCCTACTTTTTCAGACAGAACACCTATGAACCACACTTGTTTGTCAATCAGTACATTTTTGTAACATTACAATTGGCAGCCAGGCAGCCTACTATATCTTAGCTACTAACAATGATTGGTGGTTTATAATGAATAGTTGGCATGACGTCTAGCAATTTATCCATGTAGATGTTATTGTAGTCCTGTTCCTACATAGTCAGATAAAGATAAAACAAGCAGATTATTAAAAGAAAAAAAATTGTTAATCCAGGGTTGAATCTGCTAGGTACTGAGCACTAAATAACTGAGGAAAGACAGGATTACTGTGGCACAGCAATTTTCACTGTGGGTTTAACACATTTACTTATGTCTAAAACCTTTTAAAGCTCTCAATTCGAAAACCAATAAAATAGACAAGATCTTCAGCCAGCTTGGAAGAAATGTCGATTGCATAATACAGTTAAACGAAGAAACATAGGAGAAAAAAATGGAAAAATCAGGAAGGCACACCGGTTTCTGTAGACGACCACTCAAATAACATCTTTCCCAGTTCATTATTTCCTGTACTAAGTCATGCATTCGAACAACCCCATATTTCAACATCTGCCCATAATTGATCCATGCAAAAAAATACAAGAAAACTTATTATCCATCATAGAACCGGAGGTGCATTTCATGCTTAAATACTGAACACTCAAGTTGTAATCTAAACCGAGAAACCCAACCAATCTTCAGTTTCAGCTAATTAGAATGAAATTTCAACAGCTCGCGTGCTGAAGCGAAGAGCTTACCTGGAGGCCGTGACCTGCGTGGCGGCACTACTAAGAGCAGCTCCCGGCTCCTATGGCTGCCACAAGAAATTTGCTTGGTCATTTCGTTAGTCTTTGGGAGTTTGATTGTGAGTTTTCTTCTTAATTTTTTTATCTGTGTTTGACGGAGGTTTTGTGAGTATCCATGGTAAGATGATTTTTGTGATGGTTTAAGGTTGGTTTGAAGGTGGTTTTTGCAGTGGATGGGCAGGGATTTTGTGGTGATTTATGGTGATTATTGGCGGTTTACGGTGGTTTTCATAAAAATTTATAAATGAATAAATTATAAATGTAATTGTTTTTAGTTAATTTGGTGGCCCACCAACCCTAACCCGTCGGGTTAGCCCGATTTTTTCTTTTTTTGGTTTTATTTATTTAACTTTTCAAATAAATAATTAACAATTTATAAATGAATAAAGTATAAATGTAATTGTTTTTAGTTAACTTTTCAAATATCAATAATTCAATTCAATTAATTTTTTTCGTTAACATTTCAAATATTAATTCAATTTTAATATAATAAAATTGTAATATAAGAAAAATTAGATTTATTCATTTATCAAAAAATAAAATAAGAAATTACAACAATTATTGCCTCGTTAAAAACCTTACCAAGAAAAATCCAATGGGAGAAAAACTTGGTAAAGAAAAAAGAGTGCAATAATTGACAATTAATTTATAAATTACATTTTACAAAACAACTGATTTGGGGGTGGTTCACTAGGACCTCCTTCATCTGTATCATCAATATTACAAAATTGAAATGATTTTATTAAAGTATTGTCGATAACCTAGTATTGATTTTGATGGTGCAATTGTTCCCAATCTCGAAGACATGTGAGGACTTCAGTCATTTTTGGAGAAAGTTTAGTCCTCCTTTCATTTAAAATTCTTCCACTTAGACTAAATGTTTGTTCGGATGAGACGGTTGAGATAAAAACAGTGAAAACATCCAAGGCAAGTATTGATAATACCGGAAAAATACATTTTCTGGCTCTCCAATACTCTAAGAGATCAAAGTGATCTGATGGTAACATTTCGGGGGTTGCCAAATATTGTTGAAGTTCATTACTCTGCGACTCCATGGAGGACAGTATATTAGCTGTTATTGTTGTTGTTGGTGGTGGTGCTTCTGAAGAGGAGGTTGTGCTTCGGATTCAGGTCCTCTTCGGCCTATTCAGTGTGCTCCAAGAGTAGAAGTCTTCATTTGTTTCTTCTGATGCAGCTTCCCTGGATATTTCGCCTCTTTGTAGGTTCCCATACCTGTTTTCATATTGGAAATATACTTCGAAAAGACTATTTTTTACCTCTCCTATTTGATTGGCATATGCTTCGGTTTGTAAATTTTCACTTAAACTATCAAAACCATTTTCTAAACGTGCTAATTTAATTCTAGGATCAAATATAGCAACTAAACAATAACGAAAAAGAATAGGTTTCCAATATTTCAAAAAAAAAAATTTCCATTGCCTTTATTGGTGCATTTAAAATTTCATTGTCTTTGTTTTTTGTAAATAACTCGGAACTTTTTATAATTGTATGTATTACCAATGGACTAGTAGGATAATACATACCAGAGAGTTGTAAAGTGGATTGGTAAAAAATTTTAAGAAAAGAATAAAATATTTTAGCTATTTGCCAATCATTTTCTACCAAATAGTGAGGACCTCTATTATTTGCTATAAAATAATTAACTATATTAGCATAAGGTAAACATGAATCAAGCATTAAATAAGTACTATTTCATCTAACAGGTATGTCTAATGCATAAGTTCTAGGAGACATATTTGATTTTATACAAACGTCTTGAAATTCAACATTTCTTTTATTACTACTAATAATCCAAGCTAAAGATTCCCTAATTCTACCAATATTTTATTTAATTATTTTCATACCACTTTTCACAATTAAATTAATGATATGACATGCACAACGTTGGTGAGAAAACTTTAAATTATTATAAAAAGGATAATTAATTTAAAAAAATCTATAGCTGTAGTATTAGCATTTGCATTATCTAAAGTTAAACTTATCACTTTATCAAGAACCTCATAATCTTCTAAAACTTCAACAATTTTATTATAAATTTGATTATATAATGAGCTTTGATTATATAGATGTCCATGATAGGATTTAAACCTTAGACTTTGTGAGAGCAAACCGTGAATCTGACTGTTTGGCTAACCTTTTATGGGTGTGTTATGCCTGAAAAAGTAGGGCTGATGCAAGGTCCAGTCAACATGAAAATCCCATCAAATCTCTGCAACAAATTGCGTAAATCACTCTAGGAAGTGGGCTATGGGACATAAAGAAGGATTTGCCTAGATAACCCCTCCAAATCATTGATTTAGTAATCATTAACTTAATCCATCCCACTATAAATTGAGAGTTCTTCTCTCATTTTAGGGATTACCTAATCTCTCTTAAAAAAAATAGCATATACGCTCTCTCTCTCTCTCTCTCTTGTAATCACTTGTAAAGTCAGCTTGCTGACCGCGACCTGTTCGCCATCATTAATACAACATCAGTGGACGTAGGACTTGCTTCCTTAAAGCATCCGAACCACTTTAAATACTGTTGTTCATCTCTTTTTACTCTCATTCCTTTATCCACATGTGTCTTTTGAGCTAACTTAGCATTTCACAGTGCGTTTGGTTGGTGTACAAATCACGCATCAACAAGGTGAAATTTAAGTTTCTATTAATATATATGTTTTCTATATAAAACAATACCAATTTCATTTTTAAAGAAAGACTTGTGAACGTTACATTAATAGTCATGTCAATATATGTACAAACTGAACATATAAATTCTTGTCCACAAAATAACTGAACACAACTCAATTCTTGTAATATCATCTATCTACATTAATTTAATTGCTTTTTTGCATGTGCTCGTCAATTCTTTTGCACCGCATCAATTTGTATATAAAAATTTATATATCAACGGCCTAAATAATTCAAAATTATAAAAGATTCCATGCTTATAATAATTCGAAACTATATCGGCGGCCTAAAACCATCCGGAGTAATAGTCTTGTTCATACATAGCCTGTACTATATTGGTTTATAATCAATCTTTATTTCCATGTGGTTCTATTATTGATATCTGTCAATCCATGTGGTAGATACACAGAATGCGCTTTCTGTCAGATTCAACATTCTCTCTATTGATTTGCTCTCCTATGCATTAAGATAATTCAGAATCGGAACTAGATCATGATAATAACAGTTTCATGTATTTCAGGTTCAGCCCATGTGAAGATGGCAATACAGCAATGTCAGTAGAATTCAAAATAATAGAGCAAATCTTTTCTTATCTAGTCACACTCTCTAAAGAGACTAATTTCAATATGTTTTATCACTTATCATCACTTAGTAGAGGACTCGTGTGCCTTGCTTGCGGAAAATGCCTGGGCGATATGTCGAAATGAACAGTTCCCATAAGAGGGGAAACTGCGAAACAGCGCACATGAACACAGGTACCAAGGCTGAGCCCACTACTAAACCAAATAACCAATTTGCCTTTTGGTCACAAAACACCAGAAAAACAATGGCACAAAACGCTACCATCAGGGTAATAAGAGAGACGAACAACATAAAAAGACCCCATATTAACCTTTTGGGTAGGGAATAACGAAAATCATATTCTGCATACCGTGCCGTAAGGATGGACAAAAACATTATGATGGCAGCAGTTGATGAGGATAAAGAGAGTGCATCTGAAATGCTAAAGATCTTGAAGGCTGCCTCTCTGTAAAAATTTGGTACGCCGTTATCAGCGTAATCACCAGGTATAGTGATTGCTGCTGCAAATACTATAGTGGCAATCAGTGCCGCAGCTATTGAGCATGAGTTTGCTGTAACTTTCATCCATTTCTCACCGTCTTCAACGAGTTTCTTGTGTTGTTCAGTAAATATCATTGCTGGAGTTTCTTGTTTAGAATTTTTATCCTCTTTGTAACTAGGCTTCACAATTTTCTCCACTTCCTGTAGAAAAAATATTAATAATAAAATAACTAAAAAAATATGACACATTGAACTTCTAATAACAGTTTCCTTTTTAGACTAATCGCTATAGGTTAAGAAGTTTTAGCATACATATGGATATGGGATGCATTTGGCTTGGGGGAGAGACTGAAGTACTTAACATGCATAAATAATGTTTATAACAAAAGTCATAGTACCTCGAACCACTGTAACTCACGCTGCATCTGTAAGGCTGCACCAGGGATGTGATGGAGCTGATATTTGAGAGCCAATTTTCCAGCTAAGTGCAAGATATTATTTCCGTCAACATCTTGGGACATCAACAACAAATGTTTTTGACCGCCCATCTGAAATATGAGTTTGAATACCTTTTCTTGACGCTTCAAGACTGCCAAGTGGAATACACTATGATTCTTTTCATTTGTAAACCAGATTGCATCTGGATATGATTTTATAATCTCTTCCACCACTTCGCAAACCCCCAATTCTGCCGCTAAAAGGAGCGGTGGTTTTAGTAACCGTTTAGCTGTATGATAGTCTGGCTTACTACTTTTAATTTTCCCACACAAGTATTTGACAAGTTGAAGTGCTTTGTGATGCATCAATCTTGTTTCTCGTATTTCCTTCCTATAACTTGGAACTGCAAATTAAACACACATCAATATATATATAGCTAGCGAGAAATATATTGTAAATCAGAAGAAGAAAACATGCTAGAATTTCATACGTAAAAGTTCGGATTCCTTCCAGCGTCATGCATAAAAAGGAGAGAAAGAGAGCAGCCCCTCGAGAGCTGGATTGTTTTAACAAAAATTTTGAAATTTTCTTAGCTCTTAATTTTTTATAAAAGATTGATGGTTTTTAATTTTCTTTAATTTCAACGTGTTATCATTTCATAATTAATTATATCTCTATTAAATATCTTCATCTCCAGAGTAGGAATAATACTGGAAGAATAAAAATAACTTTTACTAATGCATGAAAAGGTAAGAGAAATTTAGAACCCAGAAAATAGGGATAAAAAAAAAGTAATAGGGATACATGTGAGATGATGGACGCGATAGAAGATTTATTAGTGTGTAAGAAATGTATGCTCACCTTTAGAGAAGTACAAGTAGTGCCAAACCTTTAGCTCTTTTCGTCTTCCACTTGAAAATGCCGATGGCTTTGCTGCTATTCTACTCAGAGGGGAGTCGCCACCATATAACTCCATTGTAGCTAAACTTTCATATTTTTCGAGCACGTCTAGTGCCAAGTCTGAGACACAATTATGATGGACAGGAATTTAGGATTATTAATTTCAAATTTCTACGTCAACAAAATGGCTAAAAATATGCATCAATAAAGTAAAATGAAATTTGCACTACTAGCAGAGAATTTTACTGGCCATGGATTTGAAATCTGTTTAGAAGTATCAGCTATCTCATTAAAGTCTATTCATTAAGCAGTAGTAATAATAGCAAAAGAAAAAATTAACTCACCATAAAATCCAGTAGTTATGAGCAGATTTACGAAAAAAACACCAGACTTGTCATCTTCCCAATCTGTTACAGAAACAAGCTTCAAGAAGTTTCCGCAAAATGGCAATAAATATTTAATCATCTCCTTTTGGCCATGCTGAGCAGCCTCAATCAAAGGTATCCAGCCAGAATTGTTTCTAACTCGAATTAATTGTAGAAGTTCTACTTTCATCAGTATCATGTTGGCTGCTTGGACATTGCCAACAATAGCAGCAACGGAGAGGACTGTGTTGCCCTCCGTGTTTGTCACTGCCAGTTGATCTGTTGACATTTTAGTCAATAGATACTCCACAATATGATGCGCCTTGCCTGTCCCAACAGCCACATGAAGAGCTGTGTCCAAGTGTATCGAGATCCTGGCGTCTAACGCATGTTTATTTGGGTCTTCACAGATTGTTTTTACATGTTCCAGGTTCCCCTGGAGTATAGCTTCATATAGTGGCTGGTAATCCGTGAAATCATCTGCAATAAAAACATACCGAAGACTTTTTATTATTATTTATTTACTTATGAAAATTTAATTTGATTTTCTACTACTTACTCGTATCTTCTTCTGACAAGGTAGTAGACCGTGATACAGAAAGGGCCATCTGTAAACCTCCACAAAATCAGATCCTACTCCAACAAATCCTCCACAAAATCGGCAATCTTCTTCACAACTAAATCAATCCACCACTAATCCAACTTCAAGAAAAATTGGTCAACCATTTTCAATCATCAATTTCACCCGTGACTTCAACAAAATCAAACCAGAAACTCACAAATCAAACCCTAACACAATTGAAAATTCCTTAAAACATCACAAATCAACCCATTGGAAGGGTTGTTGAGGCCATTTTCAATCATCAATTCCACCCGTAAGATCACTCTTCACGGCTTCACAACTTCAGTAGCTTCAGTCTTCAGTCGGAACCCTGGCGATCTGGCTGGCTGGCAAGATCTGGTTGCCAAACAGCGGCAACTAGAGGATGTGATTCGGGAGGAGGAAAGAAAATAAAGGAAGAGAAAGAGATGAAGGAAAGAGGAGAAAGAGACGGAGGAGGAAGAGAACAGAAAAAGAGAGAACGGATTTGAAACAGAAAAGTAGAAGAAAGAAGAAATGTGTTTACCAATAAATTAAGGTTGCGTTTGCTTGGGTAAGTCATCTTATATTAGCTAATTACGTATTTACGTTTGATCTTATTTTTATTATAATTTTATTTTTTATTAATAAATTTTTAAGACAATAATACCTTTATAACACATTTAATTTGCATAAATCTATCATTACAATTTTACCCTTGATTAGTTAAGTTTTTTGACATTAACACCCTTGTATTTATAATAAATTACAGCCCACCCAATACCATCACACCACCCACCCATCGTCGGTCGTCGGCACCGTAACGATGCAAGGCCAACCGGATTTGGGCAAGCTTGCGTTGTTATCACCTTTTCCGGCCATATCTTTGGCACGATCCGGCCGTTTTCAGCAATCAGCAATCTAACAGTGCACGGAAGGCAAGAAATGGCCTTCGTGCTCTGTATGGCCATTTTCGGCCAGAGATCTGGTTATTAACGACCATCAATCTGGCCGTCAACAACCAAAAAGATAGCTGGCCGAAAATGGCCAAATCGGTGCACGACAACCATTTTCAACCTTCCGTGCGCCTTTCCAAAAACAGCTGCTAGCCGCGGCGGTGGTTGCCAGCGGCAGGTGGGTGGGGGTGGTCGCTTAGGTGGGCTGCAATTTGTTTTGAATTCAAGGGTAATTTTGTCTAAAAAGTTAAATAATTGGGGTGAAATAGTAAAAACAACATTCATGTAAATAAATTTAAAAATAAGGGCATTATTGTCCTGAAATTTTATTAATAAGAGATAAAATTGTAACAAAAAAAAAAAAAAAAAAAAAAGATTACTTGGTAATCTTATAATATTTAAGAAAATTGAGATAATTGTATTACCTCCAATATTATTAAAGATTACTGGAATCTTATATTACTTGACAATCAAACGGGATTATCAAGTAATATAAAATGACATAACCTAGTAATCCCACATTAACCCCCTACCAGACGACCCCTATGAGTTTTTCTTCCTTCCAGTCAAAGAACATGGTAGACTTGCTACCGTCCAGTATTGCAACAAATATGTTAAATAGTTGTTATAACTTTATCAGTTCACTTACTGTATCAATTAACTGATATAGTTTAGTTTCAGTTCAATTAGTTAGTTGGTTACTTGAGTTAGTTACAACCTGAGTTAGTTAACTAGTTAGTTGAGTTAATTTATCTTAATGTAATATAAAGCATTTGTACAATAACGATACAAAGTGAACCAATAAAGCAATTTTTCCCAAAATTTCCCTCTGTGCACTAAGACTGAAACTCTTCAACATGGTATCAGAGCTTTAATTTTCCGCAATCTAACTTGAAAATCAGCTGAATCAAGCTTCCTATTTGATCTTTGCTAAGCTATATAGAGCTTAAAATTTCTCAGTTTCTTCATTCTAGCTTGATTTGCTAAGAATTCAATGTCGATAATGACATCCTCCACTAAAGAATCAGTTGTTCCTTCGATCGATACAAACTCTCCTCTCTATGTTCATCCTTCTGATACACCAGGTACTGTTCTTGTTTCTGAACAGCATGTAGGAACATAAAACTATGGATTATGGAGTAGAGCTATGATTGTTTCTCTATGTGCAAAGAATAAATTAGGTTTCGTTAATGGAACATGCACAAAATCATCAATTCATACTCAGTTAGTGCCACAATGGGAAAGATGCAATTCCTTATGTTGTCCTGGATCTGTAAGAAATAAAATAAAATAAAATGTGAGAGAAATCAGGTATATCTTGTGTTATAATATATTATAACACGTCAAATTAAATTAATAAGTGTGTACATGTATCATTATTTATGTTTATACTAATTTTAATTAATAAGTTTGTATATAACACCCTTGACTTAAGGATTATATGGAAGTTATTATTATTATTATTATTATTATTATTATTTGTTAATTGGGATATTCATGCCATTTGTGCGCATTTCAAATAATCTCTAGGATCCATTAAATATCTTACAAGCCAAAAAAATTTGTAAATCACAGTGTGGAAGGTGAAGTTATTGCTATGTTGAGTAAATGACATGTACCCACCCAAGGTTTGTAAATCTGTAGGGGCATTTTATTAAAACACCATTTTTAACTTAAAATTTAATTAAAAGGCTATATAGTTTGTAAATTTTAACTAAATGGCCTTGTTTTTTTATTAAGCTTAATTAAACATAATTAGGGGGTTGATTAGGATTAATGAATAATTGTGTAATCTTTTAAAAATTATAATAAGTCTCCAAAGAGTCGAAAATCTTGCAAAAACAAACCCAAACACCTTCTTCTTCTTCCTCTCGCCACATTAACGCATTCCTCCACCATTAACATCTTCTCCAACACATATCCTCCTCCTCCTCCTCCTCCTCCTGAAATTTCGTGCAGGTATGTGTATCTTCCATTTCGAATTACAAAGATTTGATGATGGATTGGGTTTGGTTATGATTTTAATTTAGTTGTTTAGGTTGTTGGGTTGTGTTTGATGTAATGGAAGTTGAAAGGAGTGGAATTTGTTGAAAATTTTCTTGCATTGTGGGTAGCTGGGGGTGGTAGCACCGATTGTAGGTGGAGATGACTGAAAACGTGTTCTGGATATGATGGATCGCTTAAGCGATCTGGTGTATCGCTTAAGCGATTTGGTACGTCTGGTAATGCAGCAAATAGATCATTTAAGCAATCAGGTATGTGGCATAAGATCGCTTAAGCGATCTATTAAAAGTCTGGTGTATAGCAGCAGATCGCTTAAGCAATCAGTAAATGGCATAATATCGCTTAAGCGATCATGCTTATTTACATTGGATCGCTTAAGCGATCCATTATATCGCTTAAGCGATCATGCTTATTTACACTGGATTGCTTAAGCGATCTAGTAAACGATATATCAGATCGCTTAAGCGATACACCAAATCTGTCAAGCGATTGTACAAATGCTTTTTAAAATATTTCAACCCTTAGTACATCAGTTGAGAATATTTTTTTTTCTTGCATTATAGGTAGTTGGCTATTATTAGACATGGGTCAAGTTGCTTTGGGTGTTGAATATTTTGGTGAGTGGGTGGAGGAAGAAAGTAGGTGGAAGTGGATTGGGAAGAGCAAAGAAGTTATACCAATTGCTGTGAGCACAAAGGTTAGTTTTGATAAGTTGATTGATGAAATAATTAGAAGAGGTAATTTGAGTTGCTCACGTAGTGATATAGTTGTGAAGTATGTTTTAAGCAGAGTTCCTGAACATTATAAGGTACCTCCTGCTATATTAAAGTCGGATGAAAGTGTGAAGTTATATATGATTGATATGGCCGATAATGGTTCAAGGCCGATTTTAAGGGTTTCTATTGTAGGAAAACCACTGGAAGTTGGTTCAAAGGAAAGGGATAACGAGGAAGTTCGCAGAGATTTGCCTTGTTTTAATTTGAACTATGAGGGCATTGATTTGTTAGTTGAAAAATCAAGAGTAGACGGTGAATTGGGTGGTGAGGAGGACACTGTAGAAGAGGTTGGTCATGGGCGGCAAAATGAAAATTTTGAGGAGGAGGACCCCTGATAAGAGCGTAATTTATATATTTATATTCCTTCCATATTATGTTTTTTTGTTATGCTTTATGCCTAGTAGAGTTGATTAGAGTTTATTTTGTAAGTTTGGCATAATTGGATAACCTTTATGAAATAATTGAGAAAAGATTAGGAAATTCCAGATTTTTTGTTATTCTGACCAGTGCTGCATTTTTCAAGTTTTTCATAGAGTCAGATTTCTCGATTGCAAAAGTGTTCTTCAGAAAACATAAAGTAGACGAAAAGCTTTCCAGGAAGGTATTATAGGCGAGAATCCGAGTTCGTTTGGGACATCATTAGTTGTTTCAAAACCGGACCTGGAATCCTATTCGCAAAAGGATTTCTTGGCTGAGTATTGAGTCTTTGAATGGGCCTAACTGGAGCTTCAAATATTGAAAGCAGGTGATTCAAAAGCCCAGATTCATCTACACTCCAGAACTACAACTTTTATAAAGTGACCAAGCCCAGAAAGGTCTTTTTACTTTGTGAGAATCCTGGTGCAAACTGGATTACGAAATCTGTTTTCCATATCTGATAAGGATTGACAGTTTTGGAAGTCTATCATTTAGGAAAGGTTTAGGAAAGTAATTTCCATTTTTCCTGGGGCAGAATTGAGTAAAAAAAGGACATTATTTATTTATGAGTTGTTAGGTTAAACAGAAAAGAGAAGGGCAGTAGGTTTTTTCTAAGTTTTCACTTTCTACGTCAAGATGTGTGGCTGATCTTTCTTCTTCAGTTCAAGGGGATTTTGAAGCCTGAATTCATGTTATTGGTGTAACTTAACTTCAATAACATTGTTCTTAATCTCATTCTTATTGGAATTTATTATGTTATTCTGTTTTAATTGTTTATGATTTTTGTTTGGGTGATTTAGTAATGGCCTGCTAAATTGTTTATTCAGAATTTTATCTGTTAGAATTAAGAATTGTGATACGTAATTGTCCTCTTTCTATTCAATGAGTAACACATGATGATAGATGATTATGGACAAGTTTTCAGTCTATTGTCTTGAATAACATAACTTAAGTTAAATAATCCGAACTTGCGTGATTGTTGCTTGGATTGATCTATTTTCCTAATTCTTAAGGCTGCCATTGAATTAAACTTAGAGAGCTTATTCTAGGTTGTTCAAAGGTTAGGATCTAATTGAAGAGCTTGTTTCAGTAGTGACAGTTAAGGGAAAATTCGTGTAGCAGAGCTTGTTGTTTCCTAGGGTCAATAATTCCATAATAATGAGATAGAATAATGTTAGGATTAGTTAATATACAATGCATGTTTAGGTGGATCTTGAACCGAGAATTGATTGTTTTTAATCTGATATTTTCTACAATTTGAGATTTATTTGTTTCACTTTTGATTGCATTATCTACAACCCCTTTCTTTATTTTGTTGTCATGTTTACCGTTTAAGATTTTATTTTATTTTTCTGTTGTTTTCGTTGTGGTTATTGGTTAGAACGTAGGATTTAATCGAATCATTCCCTCTGGGATCGACCTTTGCTCACCCTATATGCAATTTAGTAGTTAGTTTAGTAAGGTTATTAATTTGGAGCATTTGGCACGCTACCAACCCCCTACATGTTCCCGCAGATGTAAAGATTCCTTTAAATAAAAATTATGCAAAAGGTGTGGTTTGTGAGGAAGAGAACACTATGGTCGTTTATGCAGGTTCAGAAGAGGCAATTGCAGGTACTAGTGAATCAGCTCATGTTTTTACGGATGGATCGGAGTTACGCATAGGGTATTTATTTGACAACAAAGAGGAATTGGTGAGGAAGCTAAAACTTGTTGCGATGAGAGGTAATTTTGAGTTCATCACCAAAAAGTCAAATTCATTGGTTGTGACGGTTGCATGTCGTGACCGAAAGTGCAAGTGGCGGGTTTATTATAGAAGGTTGGCGGAGTCCGAAAAATTTATTCTTAGAACATATACCTGTGAGCACACATATGGTTTGGGACATATGTCAGGTGAGCATCGACAAGCCTCCGCTGATGTTATTGGACAATTTGTCAAAAGTCAGTTTGTTGAAGGGAAAGGTCCATCTCCTAAAGACATTCAGAGACTTGTACGCATAGAGTTGGGATGTGTTGTTAGTTACTGGAAATGCTGGAAAGGGAGACACGTGCACAAGATTTTGTGAGGGGCACGCCAGAGCATGGGTACGCAGTATTAGAAGTGTACCGTTATATGCTTGAGTTGACAAACTAAGGTAGCAAGATAGCTTTGAAGTGGGACAAGAATATGATATTTAAATATTTTTTTGTTGCTTACGGTTCTGCTATAAGGGGTTTTGTATACATAAGAAAGGTGTTGGTTGTTGATGGTTGCTTTTTGATGGGAAAGCATGGAGGTACATTGTTGGTGGCCACTGCACAAGACAACGAGAATCACAAATATCCTATTGCATGGTGTGTGGTTGACTCTGGGAATGACAAATCATGGACTTGGTTTTTTCAGCAATTACGTACGATATTGCCTGACAGTGACGAGTTATGCATAATATCCGATAGGCACAACTCTATAAAGAAGGGGATTGCCACTATTTACCCTCAAGCACATCACGGATTCTGTATAAGACACCTTGGTGAGAACATAAAACAAAAGTTTAAGTGTGCTGGCCTCCTTCAAACATACTACATGGCAGCAAAAGCTTATCGGGTTGATGAGTTCGAGGAGCACTTCTAGCAAATCCGAATCAAAGATGATAGAGTTGCTAAGTATCTTGAGCATGATGGTTGTTTCGAGCGATGGAGTATAGCTTACTTTTCTGGAAGAAGGTTTGATGTCATGACCATGAACATAGCCAAGTCCATAAATTTGATGTTGTTAATAGAAAGAGAGTTTCCAATAGTTGCACTTTTTGATGCAATCCAAAGGACATTGTCACGGTGGTTCCATGAGCATCGTACGGAGTCAGATAATTTTACTACAATCCTTGTTCTGTCGACTGAAAAATTATTGCGAGAAGGTCTGGAACTGTCAAATGCACTGTTTGCCTATCCTTTTAATGCTCAAGAGTTCATTGTGCGAAGCTATGGTCCGAATGCCCTATTTAACCTTGTTAGAAAAACTTGCAGCTATAAGGTGCTTGACATTCAACGTTTACCATGTCCTCATACACTATCATCACTGAAACACCAACGGAAGCCGAATTTTGGTTCAAGAATTTACATGGAACTTTGCTCCCCTCTCTATATGGCAAATCACTACATGCTAGCTTATTCAAAAACGATATATCCAGTGCCTCCAGAAGAGCAGTGGGTAGTGCCGCTAGAGTTGGCTGACATTATCATCCATCCGCCATTCAAGAAGACAGCAAGGGGGAGAAAAACAGTTAAGCGTATTCCATCGGCCTTTGAGGTTCCCCAGAAGATGAATAAGTGCTTAATTTGCAAGCAGTCTGGCCACAAAAGAAGCAGTTGCCAGAAGTAATCACATGCTGATCCAGAAAATTAGGTTCGAAGAAGGATGAAATTCAGGGAGTTGCCAAGGCCAACCGCTGATGAGTTATTGTTTTCTATTATTGATGTTTTAAATTTTATTGTAACCTTTAATAAATCATTCTTCATATTTAATATTCTTGTTACATGGCCTAAATATTTGTTGGTGATTTTAGTTTGGAATTAGGTTGTCAAATTGAGGAGAAAGTACAGAATTAATACTGTTGGTAATTTTAGTTTGTCAAAATTCAGGAGAAAAGTTGGAAAAGTATATATTGCCTATGATCGCTTAAGCGACAAAGGGTTTTTCAAACAGGATCGCTTAAGCAATATCATGGATTGCTTAAACGATCATGCATCTAGACAGATATTGATTCTGCCCATACATGATCGCTTAAGCGATCTACGATCTCTTACTTGACCAAGTGAAAAAGACAAGAACCGCTTAAGCGATATCACGGATCGCTTAAGCGATCATGCACTGGACAGATCTGATTTTACCAATCACATGATCCCTTAATCGACCAAGTGAAAAAGAAACCAATCGCTTAAGCAATATCTACGATCGCCTAAGTGACCCTGTGTAAACGAAGTTCCTTTGACTATTAAACAGATTTTTTGTGCAAATGGTTTTGCATAGTTACAACTTCGTACATAAAATTGTTAGTTGTTGGCAATAAAGTATTCTTTATTGAACGAATCGTACGGACCTGTAACTGTAGAAAACTATCTGCACAAACAATCCGTTGATTAGTCTTTCAAACTTCGTTTACTCCTTAAAATAATAACTCTTTTAAAATCAGACTGAGAAGAATCTCAAAAGAGTTTAGGCTCCGTTTGGTACGTGATTGGGAATGCTATTATTAGTATTCCCAATAAAGTTAAAAAGTAAAATGTCATTATTCTCCAAATATTATTCTAAAATTTTCAATTCTTTTTAAACCCTCCTAAATTTATTAATTTAACTGAACACCCCTAAGTATTTTTTCAGAAATTGCAAAAACACCCTAACAACCCACATTTACCAGATTCTGACAACTACTATCAAAAGCTAGCCGGAATCTGGTATAATAGCACACTATTGGCTGAATCTGGTCGGTAGTGCGCCGATCTAGCCTTTCTCGGCCAGATCCACGGTGGATTTGGTCAGAAAAGGCTAGATCTATAGCC
The DNA here is from genome assembly GCF_008641045.1 of Pistacia vera. Taxonomy (NCBI): domain Eukaryota; kingdom Viridiplantae; phylum Streptophyta; class Magnoliopsida; order Sapindales; family Anacardiaceae; genus Pistacia; species Pistacia vera. Next base: position 398,767 of record NW_022196679.1, on the reverse strand, counting down.
AAACAATGGCCAGATCTTTGGTCGTAGCCAGTCGTCAAGATATGGTCGTCGTTGATCATCAACTATGGCTGTATCTTTGGCCATTGTTGACGACCAAATGCAACCAGATCTAGCCGTAGATCTATCCTTTTTCGGCTAGATCCACCATGGATCTGGCCGTAAAAAGCCATATCAGTGCACGACTGGCAAGATCCAACCGGTCGTGCACCGATACGATGACTCTGGCCACTCTCCAGCGGTGGTGGCTGACTGTCTGTATTTAATGGTGGGTTGGGGATGTTTTTTTAACTTTTAAAATTTTATTATAGGGGTGTTTAGTAAATAACCAAATATAGGGGGTATTTTTGTTAATTTTCAAATCCTACATCGTAATACTCGCCCAATTTAAATTTTTTCAAAAGATTATTCTAAAAACTACCCAATAATGAACCAAACGGAGCCTTAATATTTATCAATGCTCTAAACATTTCACCATCTTCTTGTTTATCCATATCACAACTGTGAAGCAATTTTATTGCTCGAACTCTTAACATATAGGGTTTACGATTCGTTCAGTGGACCATGGCCGTTATTATATTTATATTTATATTAAACATATAGTTCTTTTACGTCAGCATGAAACATAAAAGGTGTAGAATGTTTACGTCTATGCTAAACATATAGGGTTTACGATTCGTTGAGTGGAACATTAGGCGATTTCAGATCGCATAAGCAATCATGTCCTAGGCAGAATCGCTTAAGCAAATATTTTGGGAATATTTTAAAATATTCCCAAAATATTTGTTTGTTTAAAATATTTTAGATCGCGTAAGCAATCATGTCCTAGGCGAATAGGGCATCGATATGGCCTTTTCCGGCCAGATCGATCACAGATGTGGCCGGAAAAGGCCAGATTACTGCCAGATCTAGCGTCGACGGACAAAAAAGTCCATATCTGGCCGAATGTTTAGCATAGACGTAAACATTATACACTTTATATGTTTCATACACCCCTACCTATCCACTGTGCCAGATCTAGCCGTCGACGGATGGAAAAGTCCACTGAACGAACTGTAAACCCTACATGTTTAGCATAGACATAAACATTCTACACCTTATATGTTTCATACTGACGTAAAAGAACAAAATGTTTAATATAAATATAATAACGGTCATGGTCCACTAAATGAATCGTAAACCCTATATGTTTAGCATAGCGTTAATAGCTTAATTGATGCTCTGAAATACAATAAATAATATCCGAATACATAGGATTGCCTAAGCGATTCTTTGCTTTTACTCTAGTTGCTTAAGAGATCCGTCTGTATCACTTAAGTTTTCTTTGCTTTTACTCTAGTAGCTTAAGCGATCCGTTTGTATCCCTTAAGTGATTCTTTGCTTTTACTCCTGGTCTCTTAAGCGATCGGTAATCACTTAAGCGATCTAGTCCGCGGAAGATGCCCAGATCTATGATCGCTTAAGCGATTTTCATAAAAGACTCTTGGTCGCTTAAGCGATTAGAGATCGCTTAAGCAATCTTGTCCGAGGTAGAATGAATCTGCCCAGATCTATGATCGCTTAAGCGATCCATTTGTATTGCTTAAGCGATTTTCATAAAAGACTCTTGGTCGCTTAAGCGATCTCAGATCGTTTAAGCAATCTTGTTCGAGGCAAAATGAACATCTGCCTAGATCTATGATCACTTAAGTGATCTTATGTATCGCTTAAGCAATTCTTCCTAAAAAAGTCTTTGTCGCTTAAGCGATTCGGGATCGCTTAAGCGATATTTTCCCAGGCAGAATGAACATTTGCCCAGATGGGTAATCGCTTAAGCAATCGTATCTATCGCTTAAGCAATGCTTCGTAATAGACTCTTGGTCGCTTAAGCAATTTGAGATCGCTTAAGCAATCATTTATGGAAAAGTCTTGGTCGTTTAAAAGATCTATGTGGTAGGTCATATACGAAATTGTTTGGTACCATGCCTTTCTTTAAGTTAATTAATTTCGAAATGACTGTGATTAAGAAACATTTGTACATCACTCATTTCCCTCCCAAATCGAAAAAGGATTTGTATCGCAAAATTAAGTAATTTATATCAATGTAATTCATCACAAATCAAAATATAAGAGACATCAATGTAATTGAAAGTTTAAACTTAAAATCATCCATAATGGTGCCGAAACACAGTAATTCCTAAGACATTTAACTGTAGTTGTGATTGTAATAAAATGTCCTCCAACCAAACAATTGCAATGAAGAACCCAATTCTATGTATCATTTTTCATCTCATTTCCCTTCCATACATTCTCATTTCCCTCATGTGACCTGCCAACTAGCTCTTGAGAAGTTTTCAAATTTTGTTTGCCAGGAACCTGTCTCAGATCATTGTTTGATACCATGCCTTCCCAGCAGCCTTTATTGTAGATGCCTCATCCTGCCAACCAACCTTTGAGAAGTTTTCGAATTCTGTTTGCCAACAACTTGTCTGGGATCATTGTTTGGTACCATGCCTTCCCAAAAGCCTTTATTGTGGATGCCTCCTCTTGCCAACCAGCCTTTGAGAAGTTTCCTCTCATTGTTTGCCAAGAACCTGCAAAATTATCCGGCATACAGCTACAGACACGTCAGCTTTTGTAAATTATAAAAAACACGTAAAAAAGTTACAGAGTGGGTAGGTGAGAAGTTCACTCAGTCCGTCTCTTTCGGTAAAGCTCCATATAAGCATGACACCTGTCACATCAGTACCACAACCCAAGTATCAACATCAACATCACATAAACTACAAAATTCAAAGTCCAACTTTCATATCTTTTGATTGGGTTTTGGTAACTCAAAACGGATCCATCTGCCCATGGAAATAGTCTATAGCCTAGTGCTCCCGACAGTCTCTCATTGTTTCGTCATTCAAGTCATCCATCGGGGTGTTGGTCATTTCGAACTGAATAAATTTCAAGGCATATACCCCACATTCAGCACTACAATAGGAAGAAGACATTAGCATTAGAATAAACTTATAGAACAATTGTATTATGTAAGTTAGTTTTATATAAAATTTACCTTGACTCATTTATTAGGACGGTAGAGCGCTTAAGTGGCCACTTTCTGGTTAGTACTTGATCACCCAAGTGCCCAAACATCCCACTGTCACACAACAGCCACGGGAACAACCTAGATAGTGGCTCCAACTACTTGTCTCGACAAATAGTTAGGTTGCAATTGAAGATCTTCAGCAACCCTTCCTTTAGATGTGCGACAACTGCTATCCAGTGCATCTTTCTGATGAGGATGATGCAGTAGACTCTTTTAACAAAGGCCTAACCATGGTTGTATTTGGGTCTTTCCCCCTGTACATACTGCATAATCCTATCATCAAACTGAAAATCATCAGGGATGCAGTCCAACTGTTCTGGGGCCAATCTTTTTCGCTTCACTTCTTTTGCTGCACCTCTAGCAACAACATTTTTAATTAAAGTGCGATATGTCGAAATAAGCATTTGGCCAAACACCACATCGGTGATGGCACAGTCGTGGTACAATAGATCACCATCACTAGTCTGTCGTAGCCTCATCAGTGCCAATATCTCATCGATGTGCGGCATCAAATAAAAATAACAAGATAAGTATGGAAAACATAGGCAAAAATAAGGAAAATTAAGCGAAAATAATCACTGAGTCCTCAAGCTGTGTGTCCATCGTCAACAACTTTTCAAACCATTCCCGTGGATAATCCCCTGTCTTACACTTTATATGGGCATTACTTCCTGATTCATTATAATAGGCATAGAAGAGTTTTTTATATTCCTCTACTGGCCTATACAAATTGACATTTGAGTCTATTTCCGCATGCCCACTTCCTTCCCCTTCCTCCATTTTTACATCCCCGCTTCCTTCGCCTCCCATCTCGCCCTCCTCCATTATCACTGCCCCACTTCCTCCACCAACCTCCCTAACCTCCTCCATTTCTGGTTCTTCCTCCATTTGTTTCTTAATTTTCCTCTTCTTTGCCTGTGTCACTATCATGTAAGGCGATTTGACAAACTTGTTCTTTCAGCTCTCTTTTTTGCCCAGTTTGCGCTTCAACCACCTTTAATTCTCCACCAACTTCCTTCTCCACTGAACCTACTTTCTCTGCCAGCTTATCCACTTTCTCCTCCAACCTTTTCATATGCTCTTCCATCTAGTCAAACCTGTCATAAACGGCTATTGTAAAACTCTAAAACAGGCCGTTTATGAGGTCAACCACCTCATTCTCCCGATGCCGATGTCTTGGTAAAGTGGTACTTGTTGTACCAGTTTGCTGAGGCATACAAACCTCTTCCTCCCTCTTCTCCTCCTCCTCCTCCTCCTCCTCGGGTCTCCTGCCGATTGGAGCTTCATCATCCTTGGCATCAACCACGTTGTCAATCAGTGGCCCTACAACTGTCGTCACATGTGTGACCCCTTGTAGGTCCCGCATTAGGTGGTCTATCCTTTCATCCCCTTCATCCTCAAGTGCACTGAAAGATGTGACATAGTCCTCTTCCGCTTCATCCCTAGTAGCGGTGAGAAAGGGACAGACGACTCCCTGCAATAAGAAACAAAATCAATCAGATTGAAGCGACATTTTAAAACAACTGCATATTCAAAAGCTTAATCCGTTAATCTTACCTCAGCCGCTTCAATGTCAATGTCAATGTCTATTTGGTCGTAATCCTAATGGGTACACTTCTCGACATGCCACTGCAACATCCTAGGAATTTGCTGTTGCACATCCGAACTCTTCCCCCTCCCCCCCGCCTTAGCAAAGACAGGGAGGACCTTATACATCCAAGCCTACATTGTACAAAAACAATCTGTATCATAATTCAAACACATATATTACAAAAAGCTATTAATTTTTACTTACATTGCCCATGGGAAGCTAAACAAATTATACGTGCTAGGTTTATCCTTCTCGACGCATTGGGACTGCTTTAATGCCATGTCTAGTTTTTTCAGGCTCTTGATGGTTCGCTCAAATGATATCCGTCCCCACGAATAAGAATTAAAGAACTCCAAGTCGCTTGCAAACAACAACCAATCATTCTCAACAGCTTTTGTTGAGTCACCAGNTTGCTCCCTGTGGATTCGATCCTGCTTACCGCTAACTACGGTACTTAGGTTTAATTTTTAGACTGTGACGATCGGTCTAACACTTTTTCATGTGCTCTTCCATCTTTTCAAACCTATCATAAATGGCTGTTGTAAAACTCTTAAACAAGCCGTTTATGAGGTGGTTGACCGATATCTCGGCAAAGTGGTACTTGTTGTACCGGTTTGCTGAGGCATACGAACCTCTTCCTCCCTCTTCTCCTCCTCCTTCTCCCTCCTGCCGATTGGAGCTTCATCATCCTTGGCATCAACCACATTGTGAAGCAGTGGCCCTACAACTGCCATCACATGCGTGACCCCTTCTAGGTCCTGCATTAGGTGATCTATCCGCTCATCCTTTTTATCCTCCAGTGCTTCAAAAGATGTGACATAGTCCATTTCCGCTTCATCCCCAATAGCGGTGAGAAAGGGACGGACGACTCCCTACAATAAGAAACAAAATCAATCAGATTGAAGTAATATTTTAAAGCAACTGTATATTCAAAAGCTTAATCCTTTAATCTTACCCCAACTACTTCAATCTCAATGTCTATTTTGTCGTAATCCCAATGGGTACACCTCTTGACATGCCACTGCAACATCCTTGGAAATTGCTGTTGCACATCCAAACTGTTGCTCCCCCTCTCCCCTCCCCCCCCTTCTTGGCCTTAGCGAAGACAAGGATGACCTCATACATCCAAGCCTACATTGTAAAAAAACAGTCCATATCATAATTCAAACACATATATTACAAAAAATATAACAAAAAGCTATTAATATTTACTTGCAGTGCCCATGGGAAGCCAAACAAATTATACGTGCTTGGTTTCTCTTTCCCGACCTATTGGGACTGCTTTAACGCCATGTCTAGTTTTTTCAGGCTCTTGATGGTTCGCTCAAATGATATCTGTCCCTACAGATAAGAATTAAAGAACTCCAAGTCACTTGCAAACAACAACCAATCATTCTCAATAGCTTTTGTTCAGTCACCAGCCAATAAGATCGAATGTAAAAACAATAACAAGCACACTTTTATCTTTTCTCCATCATTAAACCGAATTGTTTTTAGCCTTTTCTCTAAAACGTGTCCTATAATAGACTTTGCCCCCTGTAAAACCTTCTTACGAAATCTTATGGCTCCCAAACTATTCCTTATTGCATCTACCTTTGGCTTATCTGGCAATTTCCCACATTTTAAGCCCATCACCAAGGCATATTCCATCATCCCAAAACATAGTGGCTTTCTGTCCACCACGAACCACATTTCTTTATTTCTATTGCATTTTACTAAGTGCAGCAACATGTAATGCACTCCCTGCCCCTAAAACGTCTTTTTCTAATTTGTTCCGATTCTTAAAAATCAATCGAAACAAGTGTCTCCGAAATCTCTTGCACCATGCCTCATTCCAGCTAAAATCTCCTTTATTCTGTCAAAAACATCCCAACTCAACCTGACCATCACCCTTGCAGGGCAGTAGGGTACTTTATTGCTTGCAGGCTCTAACTCGTAGTCTCTATAGTTTACGGTCCGCACAATCTGCACAATCGATATAAACAAAATATCAGCAACAAAAATAAACCAAAAAAACTAATAAACAAAATATCAACAACAAAAAATTACCTCTGTGGTCGCTTAAGCAATTTCGGATCGCTTAAGAGATCTTGACTCTGCCTCATGCAAGATCTCTTAAGCGATTTGAAATCGCTTAAGTGACCAAGAGTAAACTAAAAGAATCTCTTAAGCGATACAAAAGATTGCTTGAGAGATCTTATATCTAGATTCTACCTCGGACAAAATCTTTTAAGTGATCAGAAATCGCTTAAGCGACGAAGAGTAAACTAAATTAATTGCTTAAGCGATCCTTTGTATTACTTAAGCGACCATGAGTAAAAGATATTAATCACTTAAGCGATACAACTAATTGCTTAAGCCACAATATAGAGCAATTCTCTCAAAACAAATACGTATCCTTTCTTCGCCGGCCTCCTCGCCTGCATTCTCGCCGGCCTCCTCCTCGTCGCTTGAATCCTTGGAAGACTCCTCCTGGCCTGAATTCTCGCCGAACTCCTCCTCCTCGCCTGACTCTTCCTTTTCAGAACCGTTTTGTGATTCTTCTCTCTGTTGTTGTGCTGCCATCGTCTCCTCTACCTGTGGACCACCTTCACTGATCGGATGATCCATTGGAGCAGCAATTGAACTGCTTGCACCACCGATATCTAGGATTCAAAGTGGCGTTGTGTTTTCCTCCTCATTGTCAGTGTCAACCATGGTTTTGGATTGAATTTGGTGTCAAAATTTGCAGTTTCGATCGGAAATGTGGGCTATATCGCCAGAAATCGCACAGATTCTATTTAGGGTTCAAGAAATCGATTTTAGGGTTCAAGAAATCGATTGGAAATTGCGATGTATCACCAAAAATCGTGACTATATTCTATTTAGGGTTCAAGAAATTGATTTTAGGATTGAATATGGTGTGGAATTTTGCAGCTTCGAATGGAAATCGCACAATCTCCATTAGGTTCAAGAAATTGCTTTTAGGGTTCAAGAAATCGATCAGAAATTGTGACTATATTGCCGAAAATCGCAACTGTATTCCCTTTAGGGTTCAAGAAATTGATTTTAGGATTGAATATGGTGTGGAAATTTGCAGGTTCGATCGAAAATCGCAGTCTCCATTAGGTTCAAGAAATAGCTTCTTGCCCTAATGAGTTTCGATTAAGCGAGGTGAATAGATGGGGCTCATTTTAAAATTTGAAATTTTAAAAACTTTCATTATTTATTATTTGTCCCAAATATGTTTTAATCTTTTCATTTTAACTCATTTTACGTGTTTAAGTCTTCCTAACTATGCCACGTCAGCTTCTCTAAATTAAAAAAAAAAAAAAAAAATGAAAAACATTTTGAAGGCCATTTTGTTAAATGCAAACTTGGGATGGTTGGGCAGCTAAATTTTCTCCACATGTTTGGAGGAAATTTAACTCCCCGACCATCCCAAGTTCGCATTTAACAAAATGGGTTTGAAAATGTTTTTCATTTTTTTTTAAATTTAGATAAGCTGACGTGGCACATTTAGGATTTATTAAACATGTAAAATTGGTTAAAATGAAAAGATTAAAACATATGAGGACAAAATCACAATTAATGAAAGTTTTTAAATTTTGAAATTTAAAAAAGAGCCCCACCCATTCAAATCGTTAATCCAAACTCATTTGGGCAAAAATCGATTTCTTGAACCCTAAATGAAGACTGTGTGATTTTCGATTAACTCTGCAAGTTTTCAATCCTAAAATTGATTGCTTGAACCCTAAACTGAATCTCTACGATTTTCGGCTATACAGTCCAGATTTTCGATCGATTTCTTAAACCCTAAAATCGATTTCTTGAACCCTAAGCAGAATCTCTATGATTTTTGTCGACACAGTGTGTAACAACTGCTGTAAACTAATACAATGCATGCATAATAACAATAGAAAATGAGCCCAAAAACTTTCTTTTTATTATAAGTCATACGTCTTTTATACACAAAGAACGTCATTTACAAAAATGCCATTTTAAAAGACAAAACAGGGGAAACAGTATAGCTATTGCTCCTCGCTTGCCGACGCCCTCCGACTGCATCATCACCTAGATCCTGCATCCACAAAGGAAAATAACGGGGTGAGCACAAAATAATGCTTAGTAAGTAAAAACCCTCTAACTGTTTATCCCCATGTGTATTACTCTTAATTCTTTCCTCACACTTTCTGTTGTTTCCTACTAAACGTCATGACCTCATCTTACCGGAGGTACGGCCGGATGGCATTCACACAGCACCATCTCACTCTTCATGACTATCGGGTGGAATTCACACAGCACCAACCCGTTCTTAGTGACTACCGAGTGGAGATCACGAAGCACCTACCCGGTTTTCGTAACTATCGGGTGGAGACCACATGGCACCTACCCGTTCCTCATAACTTTCGGGTAACGATCACCAAGCATTATCCCGTTCCTAATCACTGTCGGGTGATGATCACAAAGCATCAACCCATCTCTAATAAATATCGGGTGATGATCACAAAGCATCAACCCCTTTTCTAATAACTAATCGGGTGGTGGTCACAAAGCATCCACCCGTTTCTAATACTTATCGGGTGATGATCACAAAGCATCAACCAATTTCTAATGGCTATTCGGATGGTGATCACAAAGCATCAACCCGATTCCCATAACTGTCGGGTGATGATCACAAAGCATCCACCTATTTCTAATACTCTTTTCATTCACTCTATTCTAGCACTTCTCATTCTCTCAACCCTTAGAGTAGTTGTATCCACAAAGTTCTCTACTCATAGAGCAAGTGCATACACAAAGTTTCTTACCCTTTCTTAGGTCACTTCTCAATGCACAATTAATGCCTATGGATGGTTCATCTCCACTAATGCACTTATGAAATGCCAACATGCAATGTTGCAAGAATTAAGGTTCACTACTCATATTCAAACCTCTATTAGGCATTTCATCAAACAACTCAAGTGCACAATAAAACTCTACTATAACAATAATTCTAAATCTTTCTCTAACCATCCAAAATGGGGAGAAACCCCCTCACATAGCCATAATTCCTGCCAAAGAATAACACTTCCAAAAAGGATTCCTCAATATCCTTTAATTCAATCTCAAACTACCTTTCCAACCCACATGTCACTTCTTATATTTGTAATGTATAAACCACCACAAAACACTAGAAATCTCTATTTAAGCCTCAATAACATGTGTATAACATACATACATAAGTGCTATCAAAACCCTAACCAAGTAAATTCCCAAATCTCAACTTGGGTTGGGGTTTACTTACCTTGTTATGGAGAGATTTCACTAACTCTTCCTTTCACTTGGTTTGCTTGACTTTCTCTCTACTCTTAAACAAAAGAACAAAAACCCTCAATATTCAATATATACAAAAACTCACAAAGCTTCACAACCAAAGCAAGAATCCTTACCTTAGGATGCCTTAGGTTGATTTTCTACCCCAAATCACTCCAAAAGCCCTTTAAAACTCCTTGATCAAAAGAAAGAGAATTTGAGAGGAAGCAAGAGAGGAGAGTGGCGATGGAGAAGAAGAATGAAGGGTTTGCAATGACTTAATTCCTTTTAATGAAATTTATACACAAGCATTCCCATTTTGCCCTTACTCTTCTTTGGGAATTCTATCTATATCCTTTGATTCATTACAAACACACCCCCATAGCAACATATTCTCCATGAAATTTCCTTACATTTTACTCCCCACTTTTCCTGCTAATTAGGGGTAGAATGGTCAAATTGCCCTTAGGGAAGAAAATATCTAAAACTTAACAAACATTTTGGTCGGCCTGTCGCCGCGGCGAGAAAACTTCTGTCGCCATAGCGAAACTGTCCAGTAGCTTCCCCTAGGCTTCAACACCTCTTCGCTGTGGCGAAGCATGGAATACTGAACTTCTTCTATTTTCAACCAATTTCAGGGCAAGTATTCAACATAACACTCAATCAAAGGTCAACCAAACAATATTACCAAGAAACCAAATCAAATAAGAGCAAAAGAAGAAACAATAACTACGTACCTCAAGTAGGGCGTTACACAGGGCGAGGAGGGGGAGGCTGGCGAGAATGCAGGCAATGAGGAGGCCGACAAAGAAAGGGTATGTATTTTTTTTAGGAGTATTGCTCTGTGCTATCGCTTAAGCGATCATTTATATCACTTAAGTGATTTATCTCTTTTACTCATGGTCGCTTAAGCAATTCTAGATCGCTTAAGCGATCTTGTTCGAGGCAGAGCATTTGCCAGATGTAAGATCGCTTAAGTGATAATTTGTATCGCTTAAGCGATTTATATCTTTTGCTCATAGTCGTTTAAGCGATTCCAGATTGCTTAATCGCTCAGAGCTAAGATCGCTTAAGCGATCCTTTGTATCACTTAAGCGATTCATCTTGACTCTTGGTCGCTTAAGCGATTCCAGATCGCTTAAGCGATCTTGTCCGAGGTAGATTATCTACCCAGATCTAAGCGATCTTTTTTATCGCTTAAGCGATTCATCTTTATTGTTGGTCGCTTAAGCGATTCCAGATCGCTTAAGCGATCTTGTCTGAGGCAAAATCATCTGCCCAGATTTAAGATCGTTTAAGCTATCTTTTGTATCGCTTAAGCGATTCTTTCAGTTTACTCTTGGTCACTTAAGTAATTTCAGATCGCTTAAGAGATCTTGCATGAGGCAGAATCAAGATCTCTTAAGCGATCCAAAATCGCTTAAGTGACCACAGAGGTAATTTTTTGTTGCTGATATATTGTTTATTAGTTGTTTTGGTTTATTTTTGTTGTTGGTATTTTGTTTATATCGATTGTGCAGATTGTGCGGACCATAAACTATACAGACTACAGGTTGGACATTGTAAGCGATAATGTACCATACTTCCCTACAAGGTGATGGTCAGGTCGAATTGGAATGTTTTTGAGAGAATAAAGGGGATTTTAGGTCGATTGAGGAATGGTGAATGACGATTCAAAGAGACTTGTTTTGGTAAGTTTTTGAAAATCGGAACAAATTGGAAAAAGGCGTTATGGGGGCAAGGAGTGTATTATATGTTGATGCACTTAGTAAAATGCAAAAAAAAAGCAAGAAATGTGGTTCATGGTGGATGGAAAGCCACTACGTTTTGGGATGATGGAATACGCCTTGGTGACCAGCTTAGGATGTGGGAAAATGCCAGATAAGGATGAGGCAAAGGCAATAAAGGAGAGTAAGGCAGCCGTAAGTTTGGTTGACAAGGTTTTGCAGGGGAAAACGTCTATTACAGGACGCAATTTAGAGCGGAAGATATCAAGAGGTCAGTTTAACGATTCAGAGAAGTTGAAACTGTGCTTGGTATTGTTCTTACATTCGATTCTAATGGCTGATGACTCAACAAAAGCTGTTGATATGGATTGGGTGAGGTTTGCAACCAACTTGGACTTCTTTAATTCTTATCCATGGGGACGGGTATCATTTAAGCAAACCATGGACTCCCTGCAAGGGAAAAACATGGCGTTAAAGCACTTCCAATGGGTCGGGAAGGATAATCTGAGCATGCACAATTTGTTTGGCTTCCCATGGGCAATACAGGTAAATATTAATAGCTTTTTGTTATATTTTTTGTATGATATGGACTATTTTTCTTAGATGTATAAGGCCGTCCTTGTCTTGGCTAAGGAGGGGGGGGGGGGGGGGGGGGGGGGGGGGGGGGGGGAGCGGGAAGAGTTCAGATGTCTAACAACAATTTCCTAGGATATTGCAGTGGCATGTCGAGAAGTGGACCCATTGGAATTACGACCAAATAGACATTGAAATTAAAGCGGCTGGGGTAAGATTAAAGGATTAAGCTTTTGAATATGCAATTGCTTTAAAATATTGCTTCAATCTGATTGATTTTGTTTCTTATTGCAGGGAGTCGTCAGTCCCTTTCTCACCGCTACTAGGGTGAAGTGGAACAGGAGTATGTCACATCTTTCGAACCACTGGAAGATGAAAGGGATGAATGGATAAACCGCCTGATGCGGGACCTAGCAGGGGTCACGCATGTGACAGTAGTTGCAAGGCCACTGATTGAGAACATGGTTGACTGACAGACTTTTCGCAAGTGTACGAAATCGTGCAAGTAGTAAAACTCGAGTAAACGAGTGTCGAATCCCAAGGGAACTAGCTACCAAGTACCAAACTATTATATTCTATTGCTATTTGATTAAACTGAAGTTTAAGAATGAATTTAATGAAGAAGTAAATAAACTAAAAACTAAAAATTAGGTACTAAAAAAAAGGCAGAATTTGTAAACACTTTGAAGTAAAAATCAATATGACTAAACCTAGGGCATAGATTTTACACCAATTTAATCCTATGCATTGACAATTATTGCTAATCTAATTAAGCTTATTATAAAGGATTAAGCTTATTCTAAAGGCCAAACTCCCTAATATTCCACTAACTTTCTCTCGAACAATTAGCGAATTAACCCTTAAGCAACAACCCAAAATATCTCTAAGTTGAATTTAGAAGCTAAGAGATCATTAAGTTCTATGGAATTTACCAAAGCCTCACAGATCGCGGTAACCTATCTCTAGTGTTCGCTCAATCTATGGTTTTATTACCTTAGACAAATTAGGTTTCATCTCTCGATCTCAACCCAACCCATGATATCATTCAACTCTCGGATCCTTAAGAATTGAAAGCATTACACACAATAATAAAACTTAGAATTAATGCTCAATAAGAATTAACAACAATAAAGTCAACACATATTCATAAATTGGGCTACATCTTTAGCCCTAGAAAAGAGAATTAGTTCATAAATACAGTAATGAAAACAATAATTATATTGAATAACATGAGTTCAAGAACGAAAAATAGAAACACTTCTCTAATTTGTGAACGAAAATCGCAAGAATTCCGATCTCCAAAGTAGTGGCCGTCCTTTCTCCTTCTTCCAATCCCCTTTTAACTTCTTAAAGACCCTCTTTTATATCCCTAGGGTTCTGGTTGTGCTTAGGAAAAAGATTAGAAATCTTAGCCCATTCAGATTCGGATTAGGATAATAACTTAACACAAACCCGTGACCCATCGCCGCGGTGGTAAGAATGGTCACCACGGTGATCATTATTTCTATCCAAAACATCTGTAATATTCATAATTAGATGAAGTCATCAACATGAACATTGTAGCTCTCTGAATAATCTTTTCAGCACCACTAGAATCGTCAAATTCTGACTTCTACAGCTCAAGTTATGACAGAAACATCGAGGCATACTCATGATGAAGAATTTCCAGATTTTACGTAACGTCTTCGACGCGCCACAACTTTCTCGTTTCGAATTTGATTCCTGTGCCATTTGTTCCTATGCGTTGTGAGTCCCATCGACATCATTCTTTTCCTTTCAAAAATCTGTTTGAGCCTGAAAACACTCAAAATGCACTCGTGATCCCATAAATGGTATTTATGAAAGAATTCATCCAAATTCCACACTTTAAACACATTTTTCCATAAATAAACCAATTAAATCACTAAAAAAATATCAACATTCAAGCTCTTATCATTGACATCGAGGATGATGAAGGTCCAATCAGTGGGAGGGAGGAGAGGGAGGAAGACGTTCCTATGCCTCAGCAAACCAGTACAACAAGTACCGCTTTGCTAAGACATCGGCTTCAGGAGAATGAGGTGGTTTACCTCATAAACGGCATGTTTGAGAGTTTTACAATAGCCGTTTATGACAGGTTTGACAAGATGGAAGAGCGGATGAAAAGGGTGGAGGAGAAAGTGGATAAGGTGGCAGAGAAAATTGTATGGTGGAAGAGGAAGTTAGTGGAGTATTAAAGGCAGTTGAAGTGCAACTTGGGCTGAAAAGAGAGAGCCGAAATAGCAAGTTTGTCAAATCGCCTTACACGATAGTAACACATGGAAAGAAGAAGAAAATTAAGAAACAAATGGAGGAAGAAGCAAAAATGGAGAAGGTTAAGGAGGTTGGTGGAGGAAGTGGGGTAGTGATAATGGAGAAGGGTGAGGTGGGAGGCGAAGGAGGCGGGGATGTACAAATAGAGGAAGTAGGAGGAAGTGGGCAAGCAAAAATGGACTCAAAGGTCGATTTGTATGGGCCAATAGATGAGGAAAAGAAAAAACTCTTCTATGCCTATTACAATGAATCAGGAAGTGATGTCCATGTAGAGTGTAAGACAGGGGATTATCAGCGAGAATGGTTTGAACAGTTGTTGACAATGGGCAGGTGGCTTAAGGACTCGGTGAGTTATTTTCGCTTAATTTTCCTTTTTTTTTTTTTTTTTTTTTTTTTTTGCTTATGTTTTCCATACTTATCATGTTGTTTTTATTTGATGCAACATATCGATGAGGTATTGACAATGATCAGGCTACGACATACCAGTACTGGTGATCTATTGTATCCCGACTATGTCATCACCAATATGGCGTTTGGCCAAATGCTTGTTTCGACATATCGCAATTTAATTAAAAAGGCCGTTGGTAGAGGTGTAGCAAAAGGAGCCAAGCGAAAAAGATTGGGCCTAGAAGACTTGGACTGCATCCCTAATGATTTTAAGTTTGATGACAGGATTATGCAGTATGTATGGTGGGAAAGGCCCAAATATAGCCACAGTTGGGCAAAGGTTAAAAGAGTCTACTGCATCATCAACATCAGAGATATGCATTGGATAACAGCCATCATGCATCTAGAGGAGGGGTTGCTAAAGATCCTTGACTGCAACCCAACTATTTGTCGAGACAAGCAGTTTGAGATCTAGTTGGAGCCACTGTCCATGTTGTTCCCGTGGTTGTTGCATGACAACGGGATGTTTGAGCACTTCAGTGATCAAGTACTAATCGGAAAGTGGCCACTGTAGTGCTGTCCCATCCCAAGAAATGATTCAAGGTAAATTTTGTAGAAAACTAACTTATATAATATAATTGTTCTATAAGCTGATTCTAACGCTAATGTCTTCTTCCTATTGCAGTGCTGATTGTGGGAGATATGCTCTGAAATTTATTCAGTTCGACATAACCAACACCCCAATGGACAACTTGAATGATGAAACAATGAGCAACTATCGAGAGCGCTAGGCTGTTGAGTGCTTTCGTGGGCATATGGATCAGTTTTAAGTGACTAGAACCCAATCGAAAGGTATGGAAGTTGGACTTTGAATTTTGTAGTTTATGTTATGTTGATGTTGATACTTAGGTTGTGGTGCTGATGCTGCAGGTGTCATGCTTATTCATAGCTTTATCGAAAGAGATGAACTCAATGAACTTCTCAATCTTGCACTCCATAACTTTTTGATATATATATTTTTTTAATTTACAAAAGCTGACATGGCTACAGGTGTGTGCTGGATAATTTTGCAGGTTCCTAGCAAACAATAAGAGAAAACTTCTCAAAGGCTAGTTAGTAGGAGGAGGCATCTGCAATCAAGACTGCTGGCAAGGCATGGTGCCAAACAATGATCTTAGACATATTCTCACAAACAGAATTTGAAAACTTCTCACCCATCCCCGGCACATGCACGTAAGTCAATATTTTTAAATCGCTTAAAATTAACATGCACTTTTTTTTTATCACCAACTAAACTATATAATCTCATGCATGCATATGTTTATTTACAGTTATTGGAGTAATCACCCGAATTTGATATGGGGTGTGTTGGGCTGGTGGGGTTCGTTGGGCAACGCATTAGGAGTGACTAGCGTTCCTAGTTTGAGCAGAAACATGAGCTTATAGCAAGCACTTTCCAACACATGTAGTGATGGGTATAGAGCACTCTACCGAAAAGGGACTGCATCGTGGCTCAACTCCTTGGTGAATCATAGGTTCCCTTTCCCAATCGACCAAGTCAGGTAGAGCTTTGTGTCAGCATTTCACTCAAACAAGACTGCAGCAGCTCAAGCTCGGCTCTTCAAGTTGGCAAATAAGGGTCATCTCAAGCCCAGAGCTTGAAAAATAACTTGCACTCCATAAAGTTTTTGATATTTTTATTTGTGATGAATTAGATTGATATCAATTACTTAATTTTGTGATACAAATTCTTTTCGAATTTGGAAGGGAAATAAGTGAGGAAGAAATGTATCACAATCACAGTCATTTCAAAATTAATTAACTTAAAAATAGGCATGGTACCAAACAATTACGTATATGAGCAACCACATACATCTCTTAAACGACCAAAAGTTTTCCACAAATGATCGCTTAAGTGACTAAGTGTTCTTTTATGAAGAATCGCTTAAGCGATCATACATCTGGGCAGATGTTGATTTTGCCTCGGTCAAGATCGCTTAAGCGATCTTAAATCGCTTAAGCGATCTTAAATCGCTTAAGTGACCAAGAGTAAAAGCAAAAAATCGCTTAAGCGATATGTAAGGATTGCTTAAGCGATCATAGATTTGGGCAGATGATTCTGCGGCAGAATAGATCGCTTACGTGATCTCAGATCGCTTAAGCGACTAAAAATAAAAGCAAAGAATTGCTTAAGTGATACAAATGGATCACTTAAGCTATTATAGATATGGGCAGATGATTTTGCCTCGGTAATGATCGTTTAAGCGACCATGTCTGCAGGCATCGCTTAATCGATCTCTTAAGCGATCGTTCATGTGGGCACTTATGTATTCTTAGCTCATGATAGCTTAAACGATCGTAAATCGCTTAAGCGACCAAGTGTAAAAGGTTAGGATCGATTAAGCGATATCATAAATACCCCTGGATCTCTGAAGCGACTAAGTCTAAATACACAAGATAAAATCGCTTAAGCGATCCTATGTATTTAGATTTTATTTATTGTATTTCAGAAGAACGATTAAGCGATTAATGCTATCTTAAACATATAAGGTGTACGATTCGTTGTCAGTAGAACATGATCGTTATTATATTTTAATTAAACATATAGTTCTTTTACGTCAATATGAAACATATAAGGTGTAGAATGTTTACTCTATGCTAAACATATAGGGTTTACGATTTGTTCAGTGGACCATGACCATTATTATATTTATATTAAACCTATAGTTCTTTTTGTTTTGCATAAACAAAGAAAGAGTGAGAAGTACCTCATGAAGTTTGAAGGGTTGAAGAGAACTAGGTAACCATGCAAGCATAGTGAACATATCTTCTTCTTCTTTTCTCGGAACATAAAGATGTTAAGAGTTCGAGTAAGAAAATGACTTGAGAGTTGAGATATGGACAAAGAAGAAGACAATGAATTTTTAAGGGAATTTAATAAATATTATACTCTTTTGAAATTCTTCTCGGTTTGATTGTAAAAGAAATGAGTAAACTAAGTTTAAAATTTGAATGATTGCTTGTGTAGATGGTTTTGCAGAGTTACAGTTGTCTTCCATATATATTCTATTAAGATTTACATATAGGGTTTACGATTCATTAAGTGGACCATGACCGTTATTATATTTTTATTAAACATATAGTTCTTGTATGTCTATATCAAACATATATGGTGTAGAATGTTTACGTCTATATTAAACATATCAGGTGTACGATTCATTCAGTGGACCATGACCGTTATTATATTTTAATTAAATTAGTTATTTTACGGTTATATTAAACATATATGGTGTAGAATGTTTACGTCTATATTAAATATATAGGGTGTACGATTCATTCAATGGAACATGACTGTTATTATATTTTAATTAAACATATAGTTCTTTTACGTCTATATTAAACATATATGGTGTAAAATGTTTACGTCTATATTAAACATATGTCCATAAACTTGGGAGATGAATATTGAAGTAAATTATTCTTAATCAGTTAAGCGATCCCGTCTATTTAGCCTTAGTCGCTTAAGAAGGTTATAGTAGTTGTGCTGAAACACTTATTGTGATAACAGGTGCGATGCGTTGTTCATAGTGAAAAACTTTCTGAAAAATTCTGGCACTCTCTTGGTCTGCAGAATGCCAGAATTTTTTGTTACAGAGTTCAATTATATGTATCGGTTAAGCGATCCTACATACATAAGCCATGATTTGCTTAAGTGATATCTTGCATCGCTTAAGCGATCATGCCTAATTTCCTTTGTACTGTACAATAATTATTTTCAATTTCCTTTGTACTGTACATTAATCATTCTCAAATTCCTAAAATATTTGTTTGTTTAATTATTTAGGAAATATTAGTTATTTTTTTATTATTATTAAGACCCCTTAAGTTTATTAATTTTATTAAATACCCTTAGAAACAAAGTTTAAAAATTAACAGGCACCCCCCTACCCACCCATACTTCCCAGATTCCAGCAACCACCGTCGTTGGTAGCCAGAATGTGTCACAATGGCCTACAAACGACCGTCCGTCGGTGATAATTCACCGATGTGGCTTTTTCGACGAGATCCATTATGGATCTCGTAGGAAAAGGTCGGATGTGGCCATTATGCACGGCCAAAGAAATGGCCATCGTTGACCGTCAATGCCAACCAAATCTTGGCCATCATTGACTGGCAACGATGGCCAGATCTGGACTTTTGCGGCTGTCAACGGCCACATCTGGCCGTAGATCTAGTATTTTCCGGCAAGATCCGTGGTTGATGTGGCCAGAAAAGGCCATATCGACGCCCTACTCGCCATATCCGACTGGTCTGCATCGTAACGCCCTTTTCCGGCCAGATTCCGATGGTGGTGTTGGAATCTGGCACTGTGGGTAGGTGGGGGTGCATTTGTTAAATTTTAAAATTTTTTCTAGGGGTATTATGATATTAATAAACTTAAGGGGACTAAAAGTAATTAAAAATATAAACTAATATTTACTAAATAATTAAACAAACAAATATTTTGGGAATAGATAGGAATATTCAACCAAATGCACCCTTTATGTTATGAAGAAAGAAGAAGAAGATATGTTTACTAAGCTTGCATGGTTATCTAGTTCTCTTCGACCCAAATCTCTACCCTTGAATTTGAGAATGATTATTGTATAGTACAAAGGAAATTAGGCATGATTGCTTAAGCAATGTGAGATGTCACTTAAGTAATTCACTTCAATATTTATCTCCCAACTTTATGGACATATGTTTAATATAGACATAAACATTCTACACCATATATGTTTAATATAGGCATGAAAGAACTATGTGTTTAATTAAAATATAATAACGATCATGTTCCACTGAACGAATCGTACACCTTATATAATTGATATAGACGTAAACATTCTACACCATATATGTTTGATATAGACGTACAAGAACTATAGGTTTAATATAAATATAATAACGGTCATGGTCCACTGAACGAATCCTAAACCCTATATGTTTAGCATATACGTAAACATTCTACACCTTATATGTTTCATATTGATGTAAAAGAACTATATTTTTAATTAAAATATAATAACGGTTATGTTCTACTGAGAACGAATCGTACACCCTATATATTTAATATAGACGTAAAAAATTTACACCAAATACGTTTGATATAGACATACAAGAACTATATGTTTAATAAAAAGATAATAACGGTCGTGGTCCACTTAACGAATCGTAAACCCTATATGTTAAGAGTTCAAGCAATAAAATGGCTTCACAGTTGAGATATGGATAAAGAAGAAGACGGTGAAATTTTTAGAGCATTGATAAATATTATGCTCTTTTGAGATTCTTCTCGGTCTGATTTAAAAGAGTTATTACTTTAAGGAGTAAACGCAGTTTGAAACACTAATCAATGAATTGTTTGTGTAGATAGTTTTGCACAGTTATAGCTCCGTACGATTCGTTCAATAAAGAATACTTTATTGCCAACAGCTAACAATTTTTGTACGGAGTTGTAACTCTACAAAACCATTTGCACAAAAAATATGTTTAATAGTCAAAGGAACTTCGTTTACATAGGGTCGCTTAAGTGATCGTAGATCGCTTAAGTGATCATGTGATGGGCAGAATCAATATCTGCCCAAGTGTATGATCGCTTAAGCGATCCGTGATATCGCTTAAGCGATTCTTCTTTTTTTCACTTGGTCGATTAAGCGATCATGTGATGGGTAGAATCAATATCTGCCCAGGTGCATGATCGCTTAAGCGATCCGTGATATCGCTTAAGCGATTCTTCTCTTTTTCACTTGGTCAATTAAACGATCATGTGATGGACAGAATCAATCTGCCCAGGTGCATGATCGCTTAAGCGATTTGTGATATTGCTTAAACGATTTTTCTCTTTTTCACTTGGTCGATTAAGCGATCATAAGCAATCGTGTGATTGGCAGAATCAATATCTGCCCAGGTGCATGATCGCCTAAACGATCCATGATATCACTTTTCCATCTTTTCTCCTGAATTTTGACAAACTAAAATTATCAACACATATTAATTCCATACTTCCTCGTCAATTTGACAAGCTAATTCCAAACTAAAATCACCAACAAATATTTAGGCCATGTAACAATAATACTAAATCTAAAAATGATTTATTCAAGGTAACAATAAAATTTAAAACATCAATAATTGAAAACAATAACTCATCAACGGTTGGCCTTGGCAACTCCCTGAATTTCATCCTTCTTTGAACCTAATTTTCTGGATCTGCATGTGATTACTTCTGGCAACTACTTCTCTTGTGGCTAGGTTGCTTGCAAATTGACCACTTATTTATCTTCTAGGGAACCTCAGAGGCTGATGGAATAGACTTAACTCTTTTTCTCCCCTTTACTGTCTTCTTGAATGGCGGATGAATGATAATGTCAGGCAACTCTGGCGGCGTTACCCAGTGCTCTTCTGGAGGCACTGGATATATCGTTTCTGAATAAGCTAGCATGTAGTGATTTGCCATATAGAGAGGGGAGCAAAGTTCCATATAAATTCTTGAGCCAAAATCCTGCTTCCGTTGGTGTTTCAGTGCTGATAGTGCATGAGGACAAGGTAAAGTTGAATGTCAAGTACTCTACAGCTGCAAGTTTTTCTAACAAGGTTAACTAGGGCATTCGGACCATAGTTGCGCACAGTGAACTCTTGAGCATTAAGAGGATAGGCAAACAGTGCATTTGACAGTTCGCAATAATTTTCAACCGACGGAACAAGGTGTAGTAAAATTATTTGACTCTGTATGACGCTCATGGAACCACCGTGACAATGTCCTCTAGATTGCATCAGAAAGTGCAACTATTGGAAACACTCTTTCTATTAACAACATCGAATTTATGGACTCGGCCATGTTCGTGGTCATAACATCAATCATTCTTCCAGGAAAGTAAGCTCTATTCCATCGCTCGAAACCAACATCATGCTCAAGATACTTAGCAACTCTATCATCCTTGATTCAGATTTGTTGAAAGTGCTCCTCGAACTCATTAACCCGATAAGCTTTTGTTGCCATGTAGTATGTGTGAAGAAGGCCAGCACACTTAAACTTTTGTTTTATGTTCTCACCAAGGTGCCTCATGCAAAATCCGTGATATGCTTGAGGGTAAATAGTGGCAATCCCCTTCTTTATAGAGTTGTGCTTATCGGATATTATGCACAACTCGTTACTGTTAGGCACTATCGTATGTAATTGCTAAAAAAACCAAGTCCATGACTTGTCATTCTTAGAGTCAATCACACACCATGCAACATGATATGTGTGATTCTCATTGTCTTGTGCGGTGGCCACCAACAATTTGCCTCCATACTTTCCCATCAAAAAGCAACCATCAACATCCAACACCTTTCTCATGTTTATAAAACCCCTTATAATAGAATCGTAAGCAACAAAAAATATATTTAAACATCATATTCTTGCCCCACTTCAAAGCTATCTTGCTACCTTGGTTTGTCAACTTAAGCATATAATGATACACTTTTAATACTGTGTACCCATGCTCTAGCGTGCCCCTCACAAAATCTTGTGCATGTTGTCTCCCTTTCCAGCATTTCCAGTAACTAATAGCACATCCAAACTCTGTGCGCACAAGTCTCTGAATGCCTTTAGGAGATGGACATTTCCCTTTAACGAACTGACTTTTGACAAATTGTCCAACAACATTAGCGGAGGCCTGTCGATGCTCACCTGAAGTATGTCCCAACCCACATGTCTGCTCACGGGTATATGTTTAAGAATAAATTTTTCCGACTCCCCTAACCTTCTACAATAAACCCGCCACTTGCACTTTCGGTCACGACATGCAACCGTCACAACTAATGAATTTGACTTTTTGGTGATGAACTCAAAATTACCTCTCACGGCAACAAGTTTTAGCTTCCTCACCACTTCATCTTTGTTGTCAAATAAATACCTTATGCGCAACTGCGATCCATCTGTAAAAATATAAGCTGATTCACCACTACCTGCAATTGCCCCCTCTGAACCTACATAAATGGCCAATGTGTTCTTTTCTTTACAAAATACACCTTATGCATAATCTGTATTTAAAGGAATCTCTACATCCGCGGGAACATGTACGAGATCCTCCTCCTCAACATTTTCATTTTGCCCCCCATGACTAACCTCTTCTACAGTGTCCTCTTCACCACCCAATTCACCTTCTACTCTTGATTTTTCAACTAACAAATCATTGCCGTCCTCATAGTTCAAATTAAAACCAAGCAAATCTCCGCCAACTTCCTCGTTGTCCCCTTCCTTTGAACCAACTTCCAACGGTTTTTCTACAAAAGAAACCCTTAAAATCGGCCTCGAACCATTATCGGTCACATTAATCATATATAACTTCACAGTTTCATCTGACTTTAATATAGCAAGAGGTATCTTATAATGTTAAGGAACTCTACTTAAAAGATACTTCACAACTATATCAATATGTGAGCAACTCAATTCACCTCTTCTAATTATTTCATCAATCAACTCATCAAAACTAAACTATATGCAAACAAAAATTGGTATAACTTATTAGCTCTTCACAATCCACTTCAAACAACTTTCTTCCTCCACCCACTCACCAAAATATTCAACACCCAAAACAACTTGTCCCATGTCTCATAATAGCCAAGTACCTATAATACAAGAAAAAAACTATTCTTAATTGATGTACTAAGGGTTGAAATATTTTAAAAACCATCTGCACAGTCACTTGAGATCTGGTGTATTGCTTAAGTGATCTGGTATATCGTTTACTGGATCGCTTAAGCGATATCCTGGATCACTTAAGCGATTTAGTATAAATACGGATGATCGCTTAAGCGATCTTATGCCATTTAATGATTGCTTAAGCGATCTGCTGCTATACACCAGACTTTTAGCAAATCGCTTAAGCGATCTTATGCCACATACCTGATCGCTTAAGCGATCTATCTGCCGTATTACCAGCATACCAGATCGCTTAAGCGATCCATCATATCCAGAACACATTTTTAGTCTCTTCGCCTACAATCGGTGCTACCACCCCCAACCACCCACAATGCAAGACATTTTTCAACAAATTTCACTCATTTCAACTTCCATTACATCAAACACAACCTAAAAAACTAAATCAAAATCATAACCCAAACCCAATCCATCATTAAATCTTTGTAAATCAAAATATAAAATCGAAAGGGGAGATACACATACCTAGATGAAATGTCATGAGAAGGAGGAAGAGGACAACGACGACGACGATGATCTGTGTTGGAGAAGATGTTAATGGCAGAGGAATGGGTTAATGTCGTGGGAGGAAGAAGAAGGTATTTGGGTTTATTTGCAAGAATTTCGACTCTTTGTGGACATATCATAATTTTTAAAAGATTACACAATTATTCATTATTCGTAATTAACCCCTAATCAAGTTTAATTAAGCTTAATCAAAAACATGGCCATTTAGTTAAATTTTACAAACTGTATAGCCTTTTAATTAAATTTTAACTTTAAATGGTCTTTTAATAAAATCCCCTTCACCTTTGGGTGAACAAGTCTCTTGCATTCTAATTATCTCCTTTTTCTTAAATTAAATTTCTAATTTGCATTATTTCTATAATAAACTCATAATTTTTTAAATCAATTACAATACATAATATAATAATTTTTTGTTGATAAAGTAAATTATAAGATGATAAGATTGATTATAATTATTAGTTTAACAATTGTAACAAAATCTATATGTTTTTAGAAAAAGAAAATTATGGTTTATATGACTAATATACATAATTATTAATTTTTTAAAAATATGCAAATTATATTTTGTCAATTACAATATTGTTAAGTTATAACATAAAACGTATATAAACAAATTTTCAAATTTTAATAATAATACCGCCATGTGTTTTAGAAATATGATATACATAATATTAGGTCTAATTACATTAGCACCCCCAAAGATTAAAATATTTCATGGTAACGGTATAAAGGGTAAAAAAGACATTTTAAATAAATTATTAGGCTTTTTAACCTATGAAAAATTGAAACAATACTTTGTTTTATTATTTTGGATAGGATTTATAGGATTTTTGAAAAAATAAGAGTTTGATGGTTATTATGAGATAAAATTTGAAAATTAACAAAAATATCTCCTTAGGTTTGTTAATTTACTAAACACCCATGTAATAAAACATTAAAAATGAACAAAAACAGCCCCACCCAACCATTAAATATCGGCAACCAGCCACCATCGTCGAAGGGTGTCCGAAGTCACCGTATTGGCACACGACCGACTGGATCTGGCCAGTCATGCGTTGATATGGCCTTTTCCAGCCAGATCCACCATGGATCTTTCCGAAAAGGCTAGATCTACACCTAGATCTGGCCGCGTTTGGTCGTCATATGGCCGTCGCTGACGACTAGCTACAGTCAAAGATTTAGTTGTCAACGGCCAGATCCATGATGTATCTTGCCGGAAAGGGCTAGATTGGTACACTACCGGCCCAATCCAGCTGGTAGTGTACCATTATACCAGATTTCTGTCACCTGTCGGTGGTGGTGGCCGAAATTTGGCAAATGTGGGTGGGTGGATGGGGTTTTTTTGTCAATTTCTAAACTTTTTTTTTTTTTTGGTGTTTTTTTAAATTAACAAACCTAAGGGGTTTAAAAATAATTAAATAAAATAAAATAGGATTTTCATGATAGGAAAATAAATGTGTATTTTAGAAAAAAAATAGAAATAAGATAATGTAAAAACAGGGAAATAAATGCACCCAAAAGTAGTCAGTCGCTTATTTAAAACAGCCAACTCTTTTGTTTGGAACAGCCAATTGTTTGGTTTAAACTTTTAATCATTTGTTCTAAACTGTCTACGGTTTATTTAAAATATTAGTTTAACCAATGGAAACGTTACTTGGGGTGAGAGTGTTAGTTTTTGAAAATCTAGAGGAAAGTGTTTTCACGCTAAACCAGTTAGCCGTCGCAGGGTAATAAACCTTATAATATTATAGAGTAATTACTAACAATATTAGAAAAAAAAAAGCTATAATAAACAAAAATTATTTATTTTTCTCACATCTTAAATTTATTGAAAAGCCTATAATGAAATGGTTTAAAACAAAATAAAAGAGTTTTGATTAAAATTTTGGATACACTTTTATTTTTACAAAATAAGGGAAAAGTTTTTAAGAAAAATTGTCTGTTGATATATTTTTAAGAATAGTTTCTACACGCCTGTCTTAATTTCTATATTAAATTAAATACTAATATATAAATATGTTTTTTTTAAATTGTCCCAAATAAAAAAATATATATTTTAATCCATATAGATAGTGGGAAATGAATATGATAAATTTATGTAAGTTTGTCAAAATCAGTTAGATATAGAAAATTAATAAAATATGTTTTAAATTATGATTTTTTTTTTCTTATCTCACATGTTTAGTATTATAAATGTGACATATTATATTAAATTAACTCTACTCTATTTTTTTTTAGCTTAATTTTGACTCTAACATAGACCCTAATCACATGATTTAGAAATAAATTCATGAAAAAACTTAAAAAAGAGAGAAAATAACATAAAGAAAAAAGCATGGCCTTTACTCAACAGATACAACAACAACCACGAACATTAATCACCAAAACAACAACACCACCAAAGAAGAAAAAGAAGAACAATAACAAAATCAAAACCAAAATCAGAATCCAAATCATCTTGAAAGAGACACCATTTTTGCCTCAACCCTAGATTCCAGCTTCAACCAAAACACTCACGAATGTTCAGGGGTATATTAAAAAAATTCCTTTTTTACAAATTTTATCATAAATTTCATTTTTTTGCATTAGATTTGAGTGCCCATTTGGGGATTAGCTGTAGATCTTGGAAATGGATTTTAGGTGTTTTGTTTTATTGGTTGTTGCAGGTTTTGTTGGATTTGGGGATTGGTTTTGGTAGGTATGGTAGATCTCTTTAGTTGGGCTTGGTGATCTAGAATTTGAGTGTTATGTGAAATTTTAGGCTTTGATCTTGGAGATGGGTGATATTGTTGGAAATTTGATGTGGGTTTGGTTGGTTTTTGTGAAATTTAGTGAGAGAAGAGTTGTGTGATTCGTTAGAGTTTGATGAATTCATTGCTTCAAGAGAGAATGTAAGGAGAGGAAATGAAAGATTGAAGATTCATTTGGATCTAAAATATTTTAAAGCATGATTTTTGTTTTTGTTGTTTAAGCGTATTATTATTTTAAATTAGTGGAGTGTGATTTACTTGGGGAATTACATTAGGTTTTGATGTATGACAGTTGTGAATTTGTTATTTATGAAAGTTTACTTGCATATTCTAAATTTGCTAACTTATACCAAGTGCATAACTGCAAATAATTTAGTATGGTCTAAAGTGTCATTTTCTTGTGGAAGTTGCTGCTATTAGCTACGGATGGTAGATATTTCATTTTCTGATTTCATCTTCATCTACTAAATCACTGTCAAATGCCCTACCGACCAGCCTGTCATTTGAATATATACGAGGTAACATTAATTAGCTGCCTGACGCAGTAGAATAGGATAAAGACTGGATTCACTCTCAGCCAGGCAACTTAAATATACGAACGCGTTAAATAAAATAAAATCTATATCTAAAATGGGAAGGCAATGCTTATTTGATATGTTGGTGAGAGAGACATAGCATAGTTTTTCCATTTCTTTCTTGAAAGACTTTTTTTAGTAATTGATATTTAGATCTCAACTGTCCAACATACTCAGCCTTTTCATCATCAAGATACAATCGAAAATGTTTACCAATATGTCACACCCCCTTCTGGGAATCCCTATACCACCGAATTCAAGCGCTCTAGGAGACTTTGGATCCCGAGAGGAGGATGCATATTTTCAAAAATGTTTCCTTAAAAATCCATTTATAAAGGATAAGTGAAGAGTAATACAAATCAAAGTACTAAAGAAAAGTTCTCTAAAAGCAGAATTACATAAAATTAAAGTTCTGAAACATAAAGGTTCTAAAAATCTAATCACAAAATCATAATATCAGAGTACACTACAATTTTACAAAATATGCTGATGATCATGTGTCAATGGCCAAACTAAAGCGTACAGTATACTCTGCACGAACTCGATCTACAATCCGTGGGGAACATAAAACAATGAGTTGGGAGCCCAGTGAGTGGATAATACATTTTATATGAAAATAACTTTGTTTTGAAAACATATATGCATTTCAGGATGCAATATAAACTCATATAACGCTCATACACATCATGATCATGCCAAAATCAAATCCATACCACTACCGTAACCATTCCAACACTGAATCCATACCACCTCAGTATCTCAGGACTTGTGTCATACCTCCCATAAAAAGATGCCTAATACCAAGGGCGGATCCAGCACTTGTTGAGGGTTGGCCATGGCCCACCCTCAATTTAAAAAAAAAAGAAAAAATACTAATATGTAGACCTAGCAAAACGGGTTTGGACCCATGAGTTGACCCTAAACCCGGATAAAAAATATAGGGTGTGGGTCTTTAATATTGGACCCGTTTTTGTTCTACCCATACCCGGCCCGACCCGTTTTGCCCATGGGTTAAGCGGGTACACCCGCGGGTGCTCGCAGGTACCCGTTTGTTTTTTTTTTCTTTTAAAAAAAAAAAACCCTTTCCCCTTTTCATTTTGCCCCAAATCGCAAAATCCCTAACTTAAACTCACTCTCTCTATCTATCATCAACCTTCTCTCAAACTCATTGTCATCAAAATCCCTAACTCCATCGTCGCTGCTTCTTCTGTCTTCGTTTCTCATCAGCCACGTTTGTAGTCTCCATTGTCGGCATATCAAGGTATGTGTATCACCATCGCCGATTTGATCTCATCTCCTTCGTCTTTACTTTTCACTCTTCACCAGCTCCAATTCAAGGAGTCGATTCTTTGGCTTCTTTAGCTTCTCCTCGGCTACAATCTAGTAACATTGAAGGTTGCTATTCTTGCTCTATTCTTATTGTTCTGCAGATAACAAATATCAATCATTTGTATTCTTTTGGAAACCACTATAACACGATTCTCCGGCGGCCCACTGTTGCTTTTCTTCTATAAATTTTTTCTTTTTTCTTAATTTTTTTATGCGGGTTTATTTGGTTGATGAGGAATGAAAGGACAATCGGTAAAGTTTTTTTATCTTTTTCTTTGTTAGGTTCTGGGTTTCTGTTTGGTTGGTGAGAAAACTTGGGTTTCTTTTTTATGTTTGGTTGGTGAGAAAACTTGGGTTTCTTTTTTCTGTTTGGTTGGTGACAAATTTTGCTCAAGAATCAAGATTTTAGGAAGATTTGGGGGTGTAACTGCAAAACTCTAAAACTGGAGTGAACAGTACGGGCACCCACGGGTCCACCCATACCCGTATAGGGTAGGGTACGGGTCCAAAATATTGGGCCTGTTTAAATCGACCCGTTTTGGGGCTGTACTCATGGGACCTGCACCCGTTTAGACTTGACCCGTACCCGACCCACTCGCTCGTTTTGCCAGGTCTACTAATATGTACAATTTCTGGATTTTGATCTACCCTAAAAGAAATATTAATGGACAAAAAATATTAATGTGCAATTAGTTTTTATTTTGGCTCACCCTAACAGAAATTTCTAGATTCGCTACTGCCTAATACAAACTAGCAACTAGATACTCATCTAGGCCAATACCCGTTTGATAATTAATCCCATGCCAATAACTGCTTGATAATCAATCTCACCTAGGCCAATACCTGTCTAGTGCAAACATAATCCCACCCAAGCCAATACCTGCTAGGTTTAATCTAGCCTAGAGCTCGTTAGGTGTTCATCCTGTCCCAGTAGGATATCAAAATTGTTCGCACAGACTATCTCAATGTGTGCATGAGGATAGATATAAAATGCTAGCTTAAAAGTATGATCTCAATCCAAAGGATAAACACATCAACACACATCGTATTTGAAAATCCAACACCTCATGAATTATGCGTGCTCATATGCTAATACATATACGCAACAGACATGCAAAAATATGTACGCAATGCTTGAAACATCAAAACCAATAATAATGTAAAATATCAATTTACCCCCTATATTATTGATCTTATTCATCCCAAACTTCTAAATCCTACTCAACTCCCTACACGTTTAAATTCTTCTGAACCTCCCATACTTTAGATATTTCAATCAACCCCCTATACCTTTAGATCCTTGCAGTCAACCCCTCGATATAATTTAAGCCTATAAAGCGTCAAAGCCCAAGTCATTTATTCATCAATTTATGCATCTAATGCCCAGTTACTAAAATCTGGACTTCATTTTAAAAGGCCCGACACCATTATAATTAAACCCAATAAAGCTTCAAAGACTAGGTCCTATATTCATTGAATTATGCAACTAATGCCCAATTAATAAAATATAGGCCCTATTGTTAATAGGCCAACCCATTAATTCACATAAAACTCAAACAATATAATCTTGGCCCTTTAATTCCATTTGGCCCACCAATTTAAATAAACCCAACAGTCCAACAACTAACTAGGCCTTAAAGTAAGGCCAGCCCACCAAACTAATTGAGCCCACTAACACAATTAATCCACTAATTCAATTAAGCCCATCAACTCCATTTAGCCCACAAATTCAATTAAGCCCATCAAAACAAATTAAATCTTATTCTAATATAATATCCAGCCCAAATGCATGCAATTACAACCTCCAGCAAGCATTATATTTAAAACCCAACTCAACATTTCTAATATACAAAGAGTACTGCTACAGTCATCAGGAGTAGTGCACCGAATTTGTGCATCAAATGATATGACTCAATCTTCACCATCAATTAATATTAAGTTATAATTAATTGACGGTCAGAATTTTGACACGTCATTCGATGCACAAATTTGGTGCACTACTCCTGGTGTCTCTATTATTTTTCATATACAAATAGTCTAGCCAACACATTAACACCTAAGAGCGTCCAACAACAATTCAATTACCATGATAGCCGAAAGCATGCAATGTGCTATCCAACAACATCCTTAATGATCCTTTTTCTTTTCTTTTTATTTAGTGCATAAATACACAGTACTCTTTCCAACATCAACAAATCAACAAGCATATACATTATTTCCAAACATACCACCAAATAAAAATAGACCTACAGCTCATCAGTTTAACAATAAAAGTCATAAATATTGTAATAACCTGTATTTTTTGGGATATTATTAATTTCCATTTTGTGATTTTTGGGGGGTAAATTGTGAGTTTTTGAATCCTTTTGGGGGAGTTTGAAGAAAAGCCGAGGTGGCAGGGTCAAGGAGAATAAATGAATCTTTGGGACAGATTTATAATTTGAGAAAATTGTTTTATATAAAAAATGGGTTGTTCACCCAAAATGAAGAAGAATTGAGAAGAGAGGAGAGAAAGAGAGAAGAAAAAAAAAAGATTTCTAGAGAGTAGAGAGGAGAGTGAGCTGAACGAAGAGGAAGAGGAAGAAGAAGAAAAAGAAAAAGAAAAAGGTTTTGCACAAATAGGTAAGTAAAATATTTTTGTATTAAGAGAATCCATGGTGTTATTGTATTTGTTTTAGTTTTAAGTAGGGGTGTATAAAAGAACCGGCCGGAACTAGAACCGATGGGTACTAGGGTTTGGTTTCGATTCCTACCTGGAACCGACGGGGTAGTTTCTGGTTCTAAAAATCAGGAACTGACCGGTATTAGTTTTGGTTCTGGTTTCGGTTCTAGATTGCATGAACCGAGAACCGGAATCGGAACCAGGACTAGAAAAAAAATATAATTAAACAATAAGGGGTCAATCTAAACAATGAGGGGACTGAAGAAACTTGCAGAAGAAAGAGAGAAAAAGTTTTGAAAAAAGTGAGATTGAAAGAGAAGAGATAGGAAAGAGAAAAATTAATAAAATATAAATTTATATAACGAAAGAGAAGAGAGAGGAAAGAGACAATTAATAAAATATAAATTATATAACGAAAGAGAGAGAGAATCATGGTATCGAATTATGCTAGATAATGAGGTAAAAATGAGTTCTTATGCACTAGAAGAAATTCAAAGGAAAGAAGAGGAAGATTGGACCAGGCTGCATATTGTAAAATTGCTAATTTATTTAATGAAAGAGAACAGAGAGGAGAGAGAAAAATTAATTAAATATAAGAGAAAATTAATAAAATATAAATTATACAATGAAAGAGAAAGAAGAGAGAAAAACTAATAAATATTAATTCATATTAATTTTTTTATTTTGTGAATAATGTCGGGTACCTCGAACCGGAACTGGCGGTTCCGATTCCAAATTCTAGGAACCGACTAGTTCCGGTTTCAGTTCCATGGGATTTGGGCGGGTCCATCCACCCCCAGTTTTAAGTGTATAATTGTATGTTTTATGTGTGTGTATGTATGTGTGGTTGAGTGAAAATCCAACCATTTTTGGAAGGGTTGATTTGTTGTGGAAGAGTTGAGAGTTGTTGAGAGAGAGACGGGTTTTGGGTTGAATTGTGGGATCATGGAGATCTCAACTTGGGTGATTTGTGTTTATGGTATGTTTAAGATGAGTTATTGTACGTATATGAATATTAATGGGGTGAATTTCATGTGAGGAGATTGATTGGGAAATGAGGAAAATGGATTAGAGTACAGAGAAACCTAGAAAAATGGGTATTTTCGGGTCCACGCCGCCATGTCGCGGCATGAGGTTTTTGGAAATTATGGAGTTGTTCAGAAAAGTGGCACCACAACATGGTTTTTCTGTGCCTTAGCGTGAAAATATCACGCCCCGATGTGAAAATCCCACCCTCAACATGGTTTTCCTAGGGGCAATTTGTCAATTTTCAAACTTGTCACATAGACAAGGGGTATTTGTAAGATTTTAAAAGTTGAGGGACTATAGGGTGATATTGGATAAATATGGGGATTAAAAAGGCTTTACCTGAGTGGAGTTCTTATGAAAATATTTGAGGGCAATTAATATTTGGTTATGAGATAGTTTTGGGAAAGAGGAAGTTAAGTTTACCTTTTTGGTGTGTGAGTTGTCCAATGCGTTTAATATTGATGTGTCACCATAGGGA
Organism: Pistacia vera; assembly: GCF_008641045.1. NCBI lineage: Eukaryota > Viridiplantae > Streptophyta > Magnoliopsida > Sapindales > Anacardiaceae > Pistacia > Pistacia vera. Next base: position 365,783 of record NW_022196679.1, on the reverse strand, counting down.
GACCTTTGCATGGAAGGTTCATTGGGACTATGGACAAAGGGAGACAAGCAAGGCACCATTAAAGGATTTTGATCCTTCTACGAATCAAAGATCTAGCTTCAAGAGGTGAGTGGAATGGTATTTCATAAATTGCATGCTTCCCTTTAATTTAGATATTGTTAGTGGAAATATCAAGTTTTATTATTATTGTTATTACTATTATTATTATTAATTGTTAAGCTGGTGATTTGGTTTGTTTTGGGAAGGGTCATTGTGTGTTTAAAAAGTTGATTGGGGATTTAATTTGATATGTATGGGAGTGTTGAAGATGAGTATTGAAGTGGTTAGGTGAGAGAAACCCAAGAAGTTGGGTTTATTGTTGAGGTTAGCCGGTTATCACTATTAAGACCCAGTTGGTTGTTTGACCCATAGAGTTTTATTTAAGAAATTGATGAATTAATTAAATTGGTGCATTTAATTGTTTAAGTGGATTGGTTTATAGATATTAAGACCCAATCATTTAGTTTAGGTAATTAGACTTATTAACTGTATTATGGGCTTAATGGAATTAAAAAGGACTAGATCATATTGTTGAGTTTTAAGTGAATTAGTGGGTTAGCCCAATCTTAATAAGACCCAAAATTGTATTGATTGTGTTTTGGGTTGGAATGGAAGGACTCTTAGGGGGCAATTTGTTAGTTTTGAAAAAATTGAGCACAAGTAGGGTGTAAATTGTAAGAATTCAAAATGTTTGGGACTAGAGAGTATCAGTGAAAAATATAAGTGTAAATTGATAATTTACATGTTCGTATTTCGCAACATTACACTCGTTTGTACACATTAGCGTTATTATGAACCATATGGCACCAATATTCAAATACCATGACGGCATGAAATATCATTAATGGTTGGGAAATTCGGAAGTGTGATGTGTTGAATATGCAAGTGCGTGTGCAAGGATGCGTTTGGTTGGGAGTGAAAGGGTATGTTGTGTTTGGATTTAAGATCACCCTTCTATGGTACCCATCTCTTTTCAAACATCAACTTGCCTGTATTTCGTTTCTTAGCCTCCCGCGCGTGCTGAGATGTTTCATACTATCGCATGGTGGTAACTTCTTATTGGGACATTACAGATGCCTGAGGAGCTCCAGGTGGGATATTCTAAGATACCATATTATGATATCATGAGAGTAGACTGTGGATTGAGTATGGTTATCCAGTGATTAGTATATCATCTCGAGGGTAAACTGTGGATGATAACACCCTGAGGGTAGAATGTGAGTGGGATATGATTAGTCTTATGCATGCGTGGATATGGCCTATGCTACCGTACATTGATGATTCTATCCCATCCTACCGGGACAGGACAGGCACCTGACGAGCTCCAATTAGGATTTCACCTTGAGGGTAGACTGTGAGTGAGATATTGTTACTTGATGCCTTAAGGGTAGATCGTGGGTGGGATTTTATTATTTTGATGTCATATCATGACACCTCGAGGGTAGACTATGGGTCGAGTATGGTCATCCTATGATGCTTTAGCCACCTTGAGGGTAGACTACATGTGGCCTAGTTGTTTGTCTGTATTAGGGACCATGGATACTAGTGTGTAGTGATAGTGGTTATAGTGATTGCATTAACTGAATGGGTGGATTTTGTGGATAGCTAACAGGTATTGATTGGGGGTGGAAATTGTGGATGCCTGGGCAAGTCTACGCTTTTGGTTGGCCACAGACACATATTCTTTGGCATGATGCTTGTACTTGTTAGAGCACTATGATACAATTGTTTTATGTAAACTGTTTCTAAAATTTATGTTTTCAAAACTATGCATTGTGTTGTTTAAATGACATTAAATGTTTTATGAATGGAGTTTATAAATGGTTTTCGAAAAATTTCACCCTCATCTTGGGAACCTAAGTCCCTAGGAGTGCCTAGATCCGATGGGATAGGGACCACCTGGGAGGGGGCATGACACATACACTCCAATTCACTCATGCGTGTCACCACAATCATTTCATCACTTGACCAAAACCTTATAATTCTTCAAATCATGCATATACATGTCAACACTTCACTCCTAACACAAATAATTTAATTTTTAATTCATTCTCACAAACCTGAAATTATAATCAATACAGGGCAAGCATGCATGCACAAATATATATATATAATAATAATAATAATAATAATAATAATAATAATAATAATCTACCCATTCAACATGAATTTTTGGATGCAAATACTATTCCACTCACCTGTATCTCCCTTGTATTCAACTCAAGTGTTCGGTCCTCCTTTCTTCTTCACCTATTGGATTCAAAATTATTAAAAAAAAATTAGGATCTAGATCAATAGAACATGAAGGGTTGAATAAATGTCAAAGAGAAGTAAAAAAAAAAGCATGCTTGGAAATCTTAGGCTCTGTTTGGTACGCGATTGGGAATGCTATTATTAATATTCCCAATAAAGTTAAACAGTAAATGTCATTATTCTCCAAATATTTTTCAAAGATTTTTCTAACAACTCTTCTCCTCCAAAGCACCTCTCGGCCCTCTCTCTTTCAAAAATTTCCCCAAAAATGTGGAAGAAAAAACCAAATGAAATTCCCCCTTCTCTCACATTTTTCCCTCTCACTCTAATGGCCCTCTTTCTCAACTCTCCCTTTCTTCTTCTTTTCAATTCAAACAAAATTTTAATAAGATTCTTTGGCAAAACTAGGTGCAAAACTGGTGGCTTCCTTTGACAAGATTCTTTGGAAAAAAAAACCTTGAAATGGCTATTCATGTACCCACAAGTTCTTGATCTTTACAGATTACACCCCAAGATCATATAACAAAAGTTTTGTTTTGTTATGATCAATCCTCTAGACAAATTTTGCATGCACCCCTGCATGGTACAATATCAGTAAGACCCCTCGTCTTTAATCAGTTTCAATTGTCCCTTAAAGATTTTTACACATCTAATTGCACTTAAGTCCTCTGCCAAACTATCGTAGTCCTACCAGGTCTTATTTCTCACTAAAACATCCCCAAAAAGTTTCAATTCTTACACATTACCCCCCAAATTCACATAAATAAAATCCACAACAAAAATATGGGATATTACAATCTATCAGTTCTTCATCCAAATATTTCCAAAAGACAAGTTCTTGTACAAAAACTTTGTTGACTTCGTTATGTTTTTAGATCCCATTAATGGATACCTTATTGATGATATTTATGTTTTTGGTGCTGAGGTTTTTGTTGTCAAAAATACATTCAAAGGGAATCACGTATCATTGATGATGAACATTCATACTTTCTGTACATGGAAAGTTGAGAAATTTTCAACTTAACGAATTTTATGAATAGGAATAATTTGGATGCTAGTATGTATGTTTGCTTTCATTTGGAGCTCGAATTGTCTTAATTAACTTCGCATTCCCCACAAATTATTATAGAAGTTGATTATTGTATTGCAGGAATGTCTGACTATTCCATGGATCCGCAGAAGGCAAGGGCAACAATGCTCTTGATGTTTCAAACTGTGGCTCGATCAAGTATTCCTCCAAATACTAAATTGTTAACAAAATTCATTTTAAGTGTCAAAGACCAAAGGGGTTGAAAATATATAAAAATGGTGAGAGTAAGCATGTGTGGTCAATTCTTTATCCATCCAATATGGTCCATTTTAATTCTTTTCTTACTTGTTTTTATGGCAGCTTCCTTTTTTTAATATATATATTTTCTTAACTACTTTATTTTCGTCTTCCCTCTAGGTTAATGCATGTATAGTCCCTCAGACAAGTCGTTGTCGTGTATTGTGTATAAAGGTCTAAGGACCAGAGTGTCATATGTGAGTAGAATAGGGTCAGAGAGAACTTTGCCCATACGTTGCGTTTTACTAAAGAAAGCAGTATATATGTGTCTTTGTACTGTAGCTTTCGTCTTAAGCAAAAAAATTTCCAGATCTGAATCTGTTTTCTCTCTTAATCGTTTCTTTCTCCTTTTTTCTCAATAGTCTTTTGCTGCAATTCTTTTCTCTTCATGGTATCAGAGCCATAGACAAACGTCTTTGGCTCAATTTTCTCGGATTTTTTTTTCTTCTTTTTCTTTAAGAATTTGTAGCTCAATTTCTGCAATTGGTAAACATGGAAGTTGGATCTAGTAGCTTGACCGCTTCAGGAACTCCACCTACTCTACCTACAATCTCTGTAAAACTTCTTGACAGGAACTACTCATTTTGGCGTTCACAAATTCTTCCAGCCTTAATTTCACATGGTCTTGATGGATATGTCACTGGGGAAAAAGAATGTCCTCCGATGTTCATAATGGAGTCTGACGAGGAATCTAGCAAATTGGTCAAGAAAGGAAACCCTAGCTACTACAATTGGAAGAAAATTGATCAATTCTTGGTAAGTTGGCTCTTATCTTCACTTTCAGTGTCCATATTCCATCATTTAGCTAAGTGTGGCACTTCATATGAAATATGGAACACTCTTGAACTTCATTTTCAATCACTGTCCAGAGCTAGAACTTTACACTTGTGAAACTTATTACAAACCACTAAGAAGAATGCATGTAGTATTAGTGAATATGTCTTGACTATGAAAGGTTTGGGTGATGAATTGATTACCAATGGAGTGTCGATTAGTGATGAAGAGTTGTTGTTATACATTTTAGATGGGTTAGGTCCTGAATATGATGCTATAGTGGCTTCATTGACTACCAATAATAATAACATGAACTTGCAGGAAGCACAATTCTTCTTACATAAACATGAAATGTGACTTGAAAGATAGAATAGTGTTCTGAATATGTTTCCTGATCAACTAGCTTTTGCTTTCTGATTCTAATTCTAGACTGAGTTATCATAATTCTGGTGTAAGCTCTAAAAATTCCAGTTTCCAGAAATTTGCGAATCCATAGACTCTGTCATAAATACATCAAGGTTCTATTCAACCTCAGTTTAGTCAAGGGGCTATTCAATCAGCATCTGTTCCACCTCAGTTTTCTGGTTTTTCACAATCCAGTCTTTGAGTAGCATTCTTGGTCAATTTACTCATTTTCAGCCACAATACTCTACTTCACTGGATATGCAAAATCAGTTCCTCCATGCTGGGATGATGATGTTTCACCCTCATATGAGACCTAAAGGGAGAGGTAGAGGTTCTTTTAGGCCTAAATTGATATGCCAAGTCTATGGCAAAGTTGGACATTCAGAATTGCAATGCTACCATAGGTTCAATCATGCCCATCTAGGATTTACTAGTTCTTCTGATGTGGTTCCTTTTCAAGCTCAATTTCCAAATCCAGCTACTGAACTTGCTGCTCAAGCATTCCTTGCAACAAAACTAATGCATGCACCACAGCAGTAGTTAGCCAATTATTCTCACACTGGTTTCAACCAAGAGCTTCCATTGTATCCTCAATCACTTCAGTCTAGAGGTATACAACAGATTCAATATTCCTAGCCATCTTTGCACCAATTTCAACACTCTCACCCATCCTCGCAAGTGAATTCATCACAACCTCAACATGCTGTGTCTATACCTATGTCTACTCAGCATCTACCTGTTGCTGCTCCTCAAACAGTGACAGATCAGACTTGGTATGTTGATTTTGGAGCTACGAATCATATGACAGTTGACAATAGTAATTTGCTGGTTAAAAGTGATTATAAAGGTGATTCTCAGGTGCAAGTTGGAAATGGGTAGGTTGTTCCCATCACTCATATAGGTATGTCGTATGTTCCATCTCACTCTACTAAGAGACTTTTGGAATTAAAGAATATGCTTTGTGTTCCTCATATTAAAAAGAATTTACTTCGTATTTCTCAAATAACTAAGGACAATGATGTTATTGTTGAATTTCACTCCAATTGTTGTTTAATAAAGGATAAAACCACTAAGGAAGTCTTGCTTCAATGAGGTTTGCGAGATGGACTTTATCAACTGCAGATTTCACCTAGTCTGCAACAGTTTTCTACCTTCAACAATAACTCAGATTCTGGTCTCATATTTGTATCAAGTGGCATTAGTCCAAATTTAGGTCAAGACGTTAATGTTGCTTTAGCTACTACAATGTCAACATGTAATAAAGATGTTTTTGTTAATTCTGATGTTAGTACCTCTATGTTGTGGCATGCTACACTTGGTCATCCCAATGTCAAAACATTACATAATGTACTAAATAAACTGCATATACGTAGTGTTTCAAGCAATAATATGATATTTTGTGAAGCGTGTTAGTTTGGAAAAATGCAACAGTGTGGTTTTCCTGGTTCCAATTCTGTTTCAAATGCTCCACTTAAATTGATTCATGCTGATTTGTGGGGCCCTGCACCAATGATATCCTCTGAAGGGTATAGGTATTATATTGCATTTGTGGATGATTATAGTCGTTACACGTGGGTTTATCCTCTGAAGTTGAAATTTGATTCCTATGGTATTTTTACACAGTTTCACTGTTTTGTTGAGAAGCAATTTGATTTTAAAATTAAGTGTTTGCAAACTGATTGGGGAGGTGAGTTTAGATCATTCTTCAAATATCTGCAGCAACATGGAATCAATTTTAGGCACCCTTGTCCTTATCTCTATCAACAGAATGGCAGGATAGAGAGAAAACACAGGGCCATTACTGAATTTGGTTTAACTATGCTAGCTCATGTTGAAATGCCATTATGCTTCTGGTGGCAAGCCTTCTCAATAGCAACCTTTCTTTTAAACAAGTTACCATCTGCTGCCATAGGTTTTGTATCAACCTTTCAGAAACTATTTAATAAAGATCCTGATTATACATAGCTGAAAGTCTTTGGGTGCAGCTGTTTTCCCTATATTCGGCCCTTCCAACAACACAAGTTCTCTTATCACACTGAGAAATGTGTGTTTCTAGGATATAGCTCGGAGCACAAGGGCTATAAATGCTTGGCTTCATCTGGAAAAGTTTATATAGCTAGACAGGTTAAGTTCAACGAATCTGAGATGGCTTTTAAGTCTGGTTTTCAATGCTCTCTAGTCTCTACAGTTGAAGAAGTAGTGGATCAAGTTAATAACATCAATGGATCTCTAACTCCTTGGCAGTTGTCAATGCAGATTGGTAATTCTGTCACTTCTCAGTCTACTCCTATTTCTTTAGTCTGGACCAGTAGAGATATCTCTGCACCATCTCTTGTTCATACAACTCAACCTGATCAATGCACAGCCACAACTCACTCCAATGCTCCATCTGAAAATAAAGGAATTCAACTTGAAGTAGTCTTAGCTACTCAACCTCCTAAGCATTAGTTCTCCGAAACAAGTACTGAAACTGTCCAGATATCTCAACCTAATCAATCTGAAACTGTCCAGACATCTGTCCAAACATCTCAACCTGATCAATGCACAGTCACAGCTCACTCCAATATTCCATCTGCACATAAAGGGATTCAACTTGAAGTAGTCTTACCTATTCAACCGCCTCAGTATCAGACTTCTATCAAAAATACTGAAAATGTCCATCCTATGTTAAAAAGGTCAAAAAGCTTGGTATAACCTTGTGCTCTTCTCTCCACAGCAACAATTCTGCCTAAACCAAAAACTGTGACAGAAGCACTTCAATGTCCAGAATGGAAGTCAGCTATGGAAACAAAATTTCAAGCTCTCATTCGAAACCATAGTTGGGAATTAATTCTTTACAGTTCAGAGATGCATGTAGTTGGGAGTAAATGGGTGTTTAAGACTAAATTAAAAGCTGATGGATCTCTTAAAAAATATAAAGTAAGGCTGGTAGCTAAGGGGTTTCAACAAACACTAGGATTAGATATTTTGATACCTTTGCCCCTATGATTAAAGCTGCCACCATCAAGATTATTCTCTCATTAGCTGTCCATCATGATTGGCCTATTCAACAACTGGATATAAATAATGCTTTTTTAAATAGGGATCTCACTGAAAATGTGTTTATGGTTCAACCTGTAGGTTTTGAAGTTGAGTCTAATCCTAGGCTTGTTTGCAAATTAATAAAGGCCTTGTATGGCCTAAAACAGGCTCCTCGAGCCTGGTTTGACAAATTGAAGAAAGCTTCGCTGGCTTGGGGATTTTTCAATTCTGCATCAGATATCGACCTCTTCTTTTACAAAAAAGGTTGTCAAGTAGTGTACCTATTTTTATATGTTGATGATATTCTTGTGACTAGTAATGATCCTGAGTTAATTTCTCAAGTTGTGACTGATTTGAACTAACAGTTTGCTTTAAAAGATATGGGGGCTGTAAATTATTTTCTTGGCTTTGAGGTTCATAGGAATGATTCAAGTTTGTTGCTAACACAATCTAAATATGCTCAAGAACTTCTTCACAAAGCTGGAATGTTTGATTCTAAACCTTGTCTTACACCCATGTCAACTGGTGTTAAACTTAGCAAAGAGGGTAGTGCCATCTTTGATCAGCCATCTCTCTACATGATATTATTGGGGGCTTACAATACCTTACATTATCCAGGCCTGATTTAGCATTTGCAGTTAATAAGTTGAGTCAGTTTTTGCAACTCCCAATGCTGTCTCACTGGACTGCTTGTAAAAGAATGCTGAGATATATTAAAGGCACTCTTCAACATGGGCTATATTTCAAGAAACACCAGCATTTGGTGCTTAAAGGGTACACAGATGCTGACTGGGCCAGTGATACTAGTGACCGGAAGTCTACTACAGGTTATTGCATCTATCTTAGAGGAAATCTGGTACAATGGTGTTCAAGAAAATAGAGGTTTGTAGCATTGTCATCCACAGAAGCAGAGTATCGAGTACTAAGTCAAGCAGCTACTGAACTGGTCTGGATTCAAAACCTATTTCAAGAGCTTGGTATTAAGGTTAATGTAACACCTGTCCTTTGGTGTGACAACATGAGTGCCGGGGCTTTGTTATCTCATCCGGTCTTTCATGCAAGGATCAAACACATTGAAATTGATGTGCATTATGTGAGAGAACTTGTAGCAGAAAAAAGACTTAGTGTTCAGTATGTTGCATCAGAATATTAGATTGCTGATATTCTAACAAAACCTCTTCCAAGTCACAGACATTAGCTTCTGTGTGACAGATTGAATGTGTCCAGCCTGGTTGCCTCTTCAGAGTTACTAAAGGATAAACAAGCTGTTTTATCTTATGAGTACAAGAAAGATGACTATGCTGAGAAGGAAGATGTTAATGCTACTGTTGAAAACCCATGTTGAAGAGTGCTTTTAATATATCTCAGCATTCTTTTGCAGGCAGTCCAGTGAGACAGCGTTGGGTGTTTCAACACTCTCACCCATCCTCGCAAGTGAATTCATCACAACCTCAATAGCCTGTGTCTATACCTATGTCTACTTAGCGTCTACCTGTTGCTACTCCTTAAACAGTGACAGATCAGACTTGGTATGTTGATTCTAGAACTACGAATCATATGACAGCTGACAATAGTAATCTGCTGGTTAAAAGTGATTATAAAGGTGATTCTCAGGTGCAAGTTGGAAATGGGCAGGTTGTTCCCATCACTCACATAGGTATGTCTTATGTTCCATCTCACTCTACTAAGAGACTTTTAGAATTAAAGAATATGCTTTGTGTTCCTCATATTAAAAAGAATTTACTTAGTATTTCTCAAATAACTAAGGACAATGATGTTATTGTCGAATTTCACTCCAATTGTTGTTTAATAAAGGATAAAACCACCAAGGAAGTCTTGCTTCAAGAAGGTTTGTGAGATGGACTTTATCAACTGCAAATTTCACCTAGTCTGTAGCGGTTTTCTACCTTCAACAATAACTCAGATTCTGGTCTCAGATTTATATCAAGTGACATTAGTCCAAATTTAGGTCAAGATGTTAATGTTGCTTTAGCTACTACAATCTCAGCAAAATTCGTGTCATTAGAGGAACTGAAGGACCGAAACAAGGTTTCTTGATTGATGACACTATCATTATTGAAGTTGAAATTGCATTGCTTGGAGTAGTTACAAATGGTAGTCTTAATTCTGTGTTATAAGCATCTTCTATATCTCTTTGGAACAACTTATGTAATTAGGTTTTTATCTTATTTTATACCTTCATAGTCCTACCAAAAGGAGATTCCTTTTATCTGGTTATATTTCTTGAGATTTTATCAGATTTAGAGAGTAGAAGAATTTCTTTTTGTTGCGTATTAGATTTAATTACCTATCAAAAAGATAACAAGATCTAATCATGAAACATCTATTAGAGATTTTACTTAGCCAATCTGAATCAAAATACCTATGAATAACTAATTAGAATACCCTCAAGAACAAATCTATCTCATGGTTTAAAATGTTAAGCCATAGTGAATTGTGCCTTTAACATACCCCAATACATGTTTTATAGGCTCGCCAATGCATTACTGTTGGTGCTTGTAGAAATTGATTGAGCTTGTTTAATGGGTAAGACAAGTTTGGTGTAATCATTATCACTTACTAAGGTACTCCTATGGTGCGTGTGTAGAAGGGTGGTCAAACAAATCAATTTGTTAATTAGAGAATAAAAAAGTTATCTTCAATAAATACAATTAAATGGAGTACGGAAATTATTAATTTTGTTGCCATAATTCAATAAATTAAATAAAATTACTAATAAAGGAGATCTTATTAACGACGCCTTGATGGAAGACAAACGCAATAACCTTAGTTGTCTTACACTTGAGTTGATATTGGGAATAATTTTTGTTATTAAGTAGCATATAATCGGAGTTTTTACAATTAAATGGAAGTTATATTTGTATATATGCTTTATTCAAGTTCAAAATTCACAAAGAAATCTAATCTTAGCGGATGGAAAAAAAATAAAAAATAAAATCTACAACATTTATCCCTTTAAAATTTGGAGAAAAATCTTTGCTACAAAAGAGATATATACAATCACCAACAATATGATAGGTTATCACAGGAGATTATATATCTTTATAAATGGGGAGTGGAGAAAAAATATGATATGTTATATCTCCGTGAATTTGGAACTAATAGAGACAAATTCTCTTCTAGTTGGATTAGAAGTCGATGTGATTTTCAATTTTTTCTTATTCAATAAACTAAAAGAGAAATATTTTAGTCTTCAAGGTCATATAGTTATAACTATTTATTATTAAAGCCTTGAGAGAGCAATGTTAGCAATCCTCAATTTTCATTGATGCAGAAGGTAGTGTATAGAAATTCCATGAGATGAAGACCGAATGAGGTGTCAAAAACTCCATTGACTTGAATACATTTTCAGATTCCATTAATGGACACCTTATTGATGATAGTTGCACTTCTGGCGTACATTTCTCTACCTTGTTATGTTTGTAGGAATTCATATAAGCTATATAATTCTTAATTACATACATTTTTTTGCTTATTAAGAATTATATAGCTAGAGGTCTTTATTTTAACTGGAAGTTATAATTCTATACTCTTTTGGATAACTCACAGAGAGTTCAAATCCTGGAATAAATCTTACTGGAGTTATTCTATTTAAAATGGGAAGTTAAAACTCAGAAAGAGATGAAATCCTTCCAGATTTTTCTTGAAAATTAAGAATATATCCAAAGGCATAAATATATCCTTCTAAAATTAAGATAATCATCGTTCTTTTACTCAGTATTCTTTTATTTAAATTCTTAACCTTCCCATCCTCAAATCCACAAAATAATAAAAAAAATAAAAAAAATAAAACCTTTAACTGCTACCTTTTCCACAAACATGTCTCATGAAAATTATTAAAATGGACCTTATTTTAAGGGAATTTTCAATTTATTTTTTATCTTAATTCAAAAAATTGAATAAAGTTACTCATTAGGTAGATGTCATTAACTAGACCTCAATTGGAGGCCTTATATAACCGGAGTTCTTATGTTTAAATGGAAGTTATGTTTGTTTTTAAATCCTTTATATAAGTTCAAGCTTCACAAAGAATTTGAATCCTACCCAACTAGTATTCTTGGAAAAGAATATCCTCTAATTAAATTCGAAAAACAAAATCCCCTATAAAAGATATACACAAGACAAGATCATCCAACTGGCTTTCGGTTTATAATTGATTATACATACATTGGAAAAGAATATCCTCTAATTAAATTCGAAAAACAAAATCCCCTATAAAAGATATACACAAGACAAGATCATCCAACTGGCTTTCGGTTTATAATTGATTATACATACATTGGAAAAGAATATCCTCTAATTAAATTCGAAAAAAAAATCCCCTATAAAAGATATACACAAGACAAAATCATACAACTGGCATTCGGTTTATAATTGATTAGTTGTGTGTATATATATATATTAAGTTCTCCTAAAGTTTAGATACAAAGTGACTTATATTTCGACTTGTGACACATACAAGTCTTCAGATTTCGGTTCTTTTCGTCTCTGTTATTTAAACCTCAAATCTTCTTACTTCAGCATGGGCAACAATGGTTCCAAAGGCTGCTTCAACATGGGCAACCGAGATTCCAAAGGCTTAATAGGTATATCTGAAATTCAATTTTCGAATATTAGTCTCCATCGAGAGTTATGATTATGCATGGAGGTAAAAATTTTCATGTATGAAATTTGTTGTTTCAATATAAAATTTTAACCCTTTTTTACAACTAATTAAACCAAATGGTTTTGTTATTAAAATAATTTTGAGCCATTGAGTAAGCTTATATCTCTTATTTTATTTTCTTTCAGGAAGGCATGCTTCACCAAGTCACTACTTATTCAAAATGGATTCCTTCTCTTTCCTATCTAAAGCTTTAGCAGATGACTTTATCTCGGACACTTTTGTTGCAGGGGGCTACAGATGGTGTGCACTTTACTCAACTTTGTCCTTTATAAATTATACTTAAGCACAAGTAAGATGATGATAAATTTGAATAATATTCTTCACTAAACGAAAATTTAACTCCTATCACAGGCAATTGATTATCTATCTACGTGGGGACTGGATCAAAGCTAAAACAAATTATATCTCGGTACAATTGGAATTGCTAAACACGAGTTCTCTTCAAATTGGATGGAAAGTCAACGTGATTTTCAATTTTTTCTTATTTAATCAGCTAAAAGAGAAATATTTTAGTCTTCAAGGTAATATAGTTACAACTTTTTTAATAGAAATTAATTGTGAGAAAATACCATATATTCATTTTTTATACGTTTATTAATAGATAATTTTAATTGATGCAGATGGGAGTGTAAAGCAATTCCACGAGATGAAGACCAAATGGGGTATCAAAAACTTCATTGACTTGAATACATTTTCAGATCCTCTTAATGGATACCTAATTGATGATTCTTGTGTTTTTGGTGCTGAGATTTTTGTTGTCGAAAAAACATTCAAAGGGGATCACTTATCCTTGATGAAGAACTATGATACTCTCTACCATACATGGAAAATTGAGAAATTTTCAACTTTACTTGAGGAATATTATGAGTCAGAATCATTTGGATTCTATAAATGGTATATATATTTCCTTTCATTTGGAGCTTGAGTAGTGTTAATCTACTTCACATACCTGTTGAAATTATTATTGAATTGCAGGAATGTTGGTCTGTACCCAAATGGATATGGAGGAGGCAAGGGCAACAGTATTTCACTAATTCTAGGTATGTCAGGATCAAGTGTTCCCCAAGATACGAAATTGTTGGCTACGTTTACTGTGGGTATCAAAGACCAATTGTATGGAAAACACATTAAACAGACAGGTGAGAGTTAGAATTTACTGTCAATTTTTTGAAATAAAATCTTTTGTATTCTACGATTGATTTTCTCTGATTTGTGATATTTATGCAAATTTTAAATGTAAATCTCTGCATTTTATAAATTGAGAATTCCATTCATTAGCACTTCACAGTTTTTTTATTGCTTAGAGATGGTAGTAAATTATTAATAATTGATGTTCTCATTTTTGAAAAATGTGGATGTCAAGACTCTATACAATAAGCCTTAGCTTTCTTGTTTTTCCTTCTTGATATAAGTGCTTGCATTATTGATATAAATTTTGTTCTTAACTACTTTCTTTTCATCTTTCCTCCAGGTCAATCCATACATAAACCCTCAAAAAAGATATGTTATAATCTCATGGCCTTAGAAAAACTGAAGAATCCAAAACATGGTTTCTTGGTTGATGACACTCTCATTATTGAAGCTGAAGTTAAATTGGTTGGAGTTGTCACAAAATGGTCGACTTAATTCTTTGTCATTAACATCATTATGCTTCTTCATCTATGACTTACATTTCTCTAACTTATTATTATTATTTTTTAATGGGATTTTTATAATTCTTATTTGGCTTTATAATTATCATAGATTCATAAGTACTTACATATTTTTGCTTATTAAGAATTATACAGCTAGAGGTCTTCTATTTTTACTGTAAGTTCTAATTCTATGTATTTTTTGTATAAGTTAACTCACTACGGACTAACATATATAATGTTTAAAGTTTAGTCCTCGCCTACTCAAATCTAAAGTAGAACTTTAATTTAATACAGATCCCCGCCCCTCAATTTGACCCAGGGAATTATTAATTTTGTTCCCTTAATTCAAGAAATTAAATAAATTTACTCTCATTTATTAATGAGATGTCATTAACCTCAATTGGCAGATGACTTATCCTTAATTTTTGTTATTATATTAGGTAGTACATAACCTGAGTTCTAATGTTTAAATAGAAGTTATATTTGTAAAAAATGTTGTACTTGTAAAGTTATAATCCCAAATTTGTATATGACAATTGAGTTGGCAAAGTAATATGGCAGTTGAAATGTTATAATCTATGTGAATTAATAATATGCCAACTCAATTGCCATATGGGTTCAGTTATATGTAGCATTACTCAATCTTTTTAACTTAAAAGAATTCAAATCCTAACGGTATCTAAAAGAACATATTTCCTTTTAAATTTGGAAAAAATATTCCTTATAACAGATATACATACATGATTTTGGACATACTTACATACGTTTAGAGGCTCTTTCGAATATCTCTGATTTCGGACAGGAATACTGTTCACCACCTACTATTCACGGCTACTGTTCACCATCTACTATTCACGTGATTTTTTGCCAATCGATCCAAAGTAGGATTGCACTCACGGAAGTCCACACGAAGATAATCCGTAGAACTCTTGATTATTTTGCTAGAACAATCAAGGGCTTCAAGAATCAAGAAAGAAGAACAAGAAAAGTTTTCTTCTTGAGAGAGAGAGAAATAGGGTGGCTAGGGTTTTAATTGAATGAATAATTCTCTAATATTTTAATTTTAAGTTGCACTTATATGGTGCAACAATTAAAACCCAATTCCACTTAGGAATATCCATGGGCTCCAACCCTAGTTCACCCTTGCAACAAAACACACCCTTTACGGTATTTTAATTAATTAATTATTCTAATAATTAAAATCAATTAATATATAATAATATATTAACATTCAATTAATAATAATAATTCATTTAAATATATACATAGATATATTTAAATATAATCTCACTAATTTAATTTTAATATTAAAATTAAATACAGGCAACAACCTCAGCAAATTTAATTGCACTGTGAGATTACCAAAATACCATTTCGTCCTAAAAGATGAAAATACCATTCTCACAAATTGATTCTTAAATTATCTTTTAAGTGTGTGACTCGTAGGCTTCTCATCATATCGGCAGTGTATAGTATAGCGATTAATACCAATTAATCGTCTCACTACACACAGAGCAAGATTGGCCCCCAGCAAGGCATCATGGTCATCCGATAGATTCAAATTCAGTGAAACCGCAACTTGTCAATGGTATGGTTACCATGCAATCAAATCCTTCCATCAACTATTATCTCATCGAGACTGAGGTACAGATATAGTGTCAACCTCAGATATCCTCGACATTTTTGTATTCAATTACTAGACCAATGACAAGAATATTAAATTGGATTGAGCATCAACTCAATCCCACTGTGGCCATAGATTTAGTGTCATTGTCATTTACTGAATTACCCAGTGAGATAACTTCTCCCGTACCTAGGAGTGATGAATCTTTTGTCGATCCACCATAGTCTCGATACACTTCTCAATGTAGCAAATCACCATCGTATTGATAGCTCTGAATAGAACTACATTGTGCTAGTGTCAAACTACACCAATTGGTGCACAAGGCGCTCCGGTGATCTCAAGTCTAAAGATCACATGCACCACCATTAGTTAGAGGATTTATTCCATAGACACCGGGGTTAACATCCATATGGAATCCTCTGGTGGGTCTGTCCAGTGAACTAACCTCTAGCAAGCACCTATGCGTTGCACCAGGTTGTCGGCAAACAACCTTGACAAATGAGATCAGTCACTGCCTTTCGACAAGGTCGTTCAATAATATGATAGTCTTACCATATTATCTGTGTCCTTAGTCAGAATAATACTAGGGCTACGGACGTTTGATCATAGGGTTCTCACTATCAAGATTTGAAACACTTGATACCCTCGTCATGGTTCTACCATCTTAAGGACATATATTATTGTTAGAGCAGATGCCTTAGAGCCAATCAATTATTGTAGAATTGACTCTTTGTAATAATGTTCATTAATCAATAAAAAAGCATTTTATTCTATATTGCGTAAATCATTATTATTACAATATATATTGACATATGTCCTTAGAATGGCAGAACCGTGATGAGGGTATCAAGTGTTTCAAATCTTGATAGTGAGAACCCTATGAGCACATATGGTGGCCATTCTAGAAACGTTCGTAGCCCCAGTATTATTCTGAAGTAAGGGCACAGATAATACAGTAAGGCTATCATAGTGTTGAACGACCTTGTCGAAAGACAATGACTGATCTCACTTGTCAAGGTTGTTTGGTGACAACCTGCTGCAACACATGTGTGCTTGCTGTAGGCGAGTTCACCGTAGCAAGTTCATTGGACTGACCCACTAGAGGATTCCATATGGATGGTAACTCTAGTGTCTATGGAACAAATCCTCTAATGAATGGTGGTGCATGTGATTCTTAGACTTGAGATCACCGGAGTGCCTTGTGCACCGATTTGTGTAGTTTGACATTAGCCTAACACAGTTCTTTTCAGAGTTATCAATATGGTGGTGATTGGCTGCATCAAGGAGTGTATCAAGACTATGGTGGATAGACAGAGGATTCATCACTCCCGGGTATGGGAGAAAGTTATCTCACGGCGCAATTCAGTATATGGCAATGACACTAAAACTGTGGCCACAGTGGGATTGAGTTGTTGCTCTATCCAGTTTATAATACGGGTCATTGGTCCAGAAACTGAATAAATAATATCGAGAGTAACCGAAGGTTGACACTATTTCTATGCCTTCGTCTCGTCGAGATAACGAATGATGAAAGGATCAAATTGTACGGTAACCATATCGTTGACAGGTAGCTACTTTGCTGAATCCGAATCTATCGGGTGGCCATGATGCCTTGCTAGGGGCCAATCTTGGTCTGTGTTTAGTGAGACGATTAATTGGTGTTAATCGCGATACTATACATTGTCGGTATGATGAGCATATGGGTCACACACATAGAAGATAATTTAAGAGCCAGGAAGTAAGAATGGCGTTTTCGTCTTTTTAGGCAAAATGTAAGAATGGCATTTTCGTCTTTTTAGGCAAAATGGTATTTTTGTAATTTTACAATGCAATTAAATTTGCTGAGGTCATAGGCTTTATTTAATTTATTAGAAAAATTAAATAAGTAAGATTACGTTTAAATATGTGTTCGCATATATTTAAATAAGTTATCATTATTGTTAAATGTTAATATATATTAAATATATATTAATTGATTTTAATTGAGATAATGGTGAACTAAAATAAATATCTAAATGGAAGTGTTTTGGAACAAGGGGTGTTTGGGTTGGAGCCCAAGCTTATTCCATATGGGAATAGGGCAATTAAACATGACTATAAAAGAATAAGTTTAATTGAAAAAGTGGAGAGATTTTTCATTCATTCTTTTCATTGAAAAAGAGAAAAAGCCATAGCCCTTTTTGCTCTCTCTCATGCCAGGTTTTTGCTTTTGCAAAGAATCAAAGTTTTTCTTTGATTTTTCTTCTTTGTTCTTAAGGCTAAAACAGAGGCTGAAAACATAGAATTTGTGAAACATGATGCTTTATGTATTGTAATAAATGTCCTGAAATGATAGCCCTGAGTTCCCTCTTGTATACAAATATAAACCAGATGTTTTGACGCCATCTCACTACCATATTTGTTAACATTCCTTAACTCTTATTAACATAAAGTACATAATTACTTAGATTACATATACTATCTTCTGCTTTGTCGTAGTGTAGTATTCTATATTAGTTGGTTCTGCTATGCCCTATGCATTCCAGTTTTCTTGTAGATTGTAGGTTGTAAGTAGTATTAATCTTTTCACCTATCATGTTTGCCCAATATGTGCTACATAGTAATGTAAATATTTAGAGCTCCCTTCCTAACTCACGCGCTCAAGCAATTCCAGCAATATAACATAAAACAATTTCAAGAGAGCAATGTAACAAAACAGTTTCAAGGGAAGGAAATATATATATATGTGTGTGTGTGTGTGTGTGTGTGTGTGTGTGTGTGTGTGTGTGTTTACTACACTTTTGGAATTGCAAAACGACCTAGATAACTCCTACATGGCTAAACAATATGAAAGACTCAAACAAATTCAATACAGACTAAAAAAAAAAAACTATAAACATTGCTGAGCTTTGAGGGCTAGCCTCTTCCCAACTTTTGTTGTCCTCACGTTTTCCAATCTGCCCTATATCCTGACATTCTTTCCATTTTTGTAATTCCTTCAATATCCCGTAACAGAATACCGTACTCTGTCTCTCCCATATTGCCATCTGTCTTGTGCTAATTGCCATTTGTCCTGTACTGCTTTGCCAGCCTAGCTTGTGCTCATCTATTACTCCCTTTTCCTTGCCTATTGTATACTAGCACCTCATTTGATCTATCATCACCCTCCCCAAGAAGAGCCACCTTGTCCTCAAGGTGGAAAGAAGGGAATTGGTTATTGATGGTGTCGAAGTCCTCCCAAGTGCGTTCAAATGCCGGTAGTCCCTTCCATTGAATGAGGACTTCCCATTGTCCATTCAGCAGTCTTTTTTTCTGGAGAACTATTTCTGGTTCCCCATTCAAAACTATGTTTTTGTCGAGGTTGTCCGAAAGTGGTTGGCTATTGGGGATTGGAAAAATGGCTTTCTTTAATTGGAAAACATCATGTATGCGAGCTGAGTGAGGTAGATCCAATTTGTAACTTATTGCCCTGATTTTGTTTTTAATTACAAACGGACCATAAAATCATGGGTTAAGCTTTTCATTGTGGTGCCTTGCTAGGGAGCGTAGCCTGTATGGCTGAAGTTTCAAATATGTTGAGTCTCCCACTTTAAAGTCAACTGCTCTTATTTTTTTATCAACATACATTTTCATACGGTTTTGGGCTTGAACTAGGTTGTTCTTTAATTCTTGGAGGATGTAGTTGTAGTCCTGGAGTTTTTGGTTGACTTCATCAACTCTGGAGGAATGTTCTGCAAATTTGGGTATCGTTGGTGGATCACAACCATACAGAGCTTTGAAAGGACACATACCTACCGACCCATTGAATGTGGTGTTGAACCAGAATTCTACCCAAGGTATCCATTTTGGCCACAGTTGTGGCTACCCATTGACAAAACACCGGAGATAAGTTTGCAAACAATGATTTACTACTTCTGTTTGCCTGTAATAGCCACTTTCTACTCAAATACTCATAATGAAATACATATAAAATAATATAAAGAAATTGGGCCCAAAATTTTATTTTTATTAAACATATATATTCTTTACAAACATATACATACTTTATACAAAATTATCAAAAACATGGTGGACAGTGCAACCGCTTCCCCTCGTGCGCTGACGTCCATCTGACCGTGTCCTCACCTAGATCCTGCAAAACATAGGAAAAACAATGGGGTGAGCACTAAAATAATGCTCAGTAAGTAAATCCTCTACTCGTCTAACCCCGTAACTCTCTCTCTAATTCTTTCCTTACAACTTCTCATTCAAATTCTCTTTGGTACTTCTCTCTCTATTTCTCTTTCTTAGAACTCTTTTCCATGAACTCTCTTTAGTAAGTCACGGCCCCATCTTACCGGGGGCACGGCCAGGCTCACTCCCACTCTCCGTGACTTCTACTCATCCTCAGCCGATCGGACTCGGTTATGCATGGATTCGGAACCCTTGGCCATGTGAGTGTATAATCTCTCTCTCGGGTACTCGGGTATAGCCCTCATCCGTATGCACTCTCACGGCCACTTCTCTTTCTCATACTCATGCCGCTCTCTCAATGCGGCGTACATGCGGGAATACTCTACCCATTACTCACGGGTTCCCCATCGCACAACCTACTCTATGCTCTTTTCTCTTTATTTCTAGTGCTCATTCTCTCTTTTTAAAGTAGCTTATACTCAAATTCTCTACTATGTCCCAAGCTACTTCTTAAGTGCATAAAAAAATTGCGTATGGATAGCTCATGCTCACTAATGCTCTTATAAACTGCCAAATACAAGATTTCATCAAAACAATCATTCTACACAGGTCACACTAAAAAGGGCATAACTTACGTTATACTCATCGGATTGCTACGGTTTTGGTCTCGTTTTAAATCTTAGAGACAGGGCTATAACTTCTATGTCTTGGTCTCAGCCCAGTTCAATTTATAAGATGCCCAAAAATCACTCAGAAAGTCACAGCAGTGACAGGGCAGATTTCACTTGGGCATTTCATCAAGCAACTCATGTGCATATAAACACTCTACTAAAATTACTACTATACTTCATTCTCTAGCCATCCAAAATGGGAGAAAACTCCCTCATATAACCATAATCCCTGTCAAGAAAAGCACTTCCATAGGGTTTTCTCAAAACTCCCTCAAACTTCAATCAAACTCAACTCATCATCAAGCAGTCACAACACTTCTCATAACTCAATTTTATTCAATATCAATATAGATAAATGCTCATAACATCTCAATCTTCCAGCAAGCATAATACATACACAATCCCTACTCAAATGAATTCTTAAATCTTAATTTAGTTTAGATTTACTTGCCTTGTGAAAAAGTGACTTCTCTAGCACTTTTCCTTTCCTTTGTTGTCTTGTCTTCTCTCTACAACTCAAAATAACAACAAGAACCATAACAACCAAATAAGACTTCAATATAACTATAAGCAAACTCACATCTAAGGCAAGAATCCTTACCTTAGGATGCTTTAGATGAAATCTCTACTCAAAATTACTCAAAAGTTCTCTTAAACCCCTTAGAAATCTTGGGAAAATTAAGAGAATTTAGAGAATAGGTATGGAGGTGGAAATGAATGGAATAAAGGGTTTCTCTACACTTAACTCTTTTTACTTCATATTATAACCTTCCTTTCCCATTTTGCCCTTGCTCTTTCGCTAAAATTCCATCTATATCCTTTGATTCTTTGCAAATACACCCTTATCTCCAACACATTCTCTACTAAATTTCCTTACATTTTACTCCCCACTTTTCCTACTAATTAAGGGTAGAATGGTCATTTTTACCCCCTTGAAGAATTCTCTAGAAAACTCAAGAAACTTTTTGTTAGGCTCTTCGCCACGGCGAAGATTGGATTTCCAAAATTCACCTAATTTCAACCAAAACCAAGGTAAACACTTAACCCATACAACATACCATTTTAATTAAAGGCTAACCAACTAATCATAACAACATACAAACTCAATTGAAGCTGAAACAGTGAACCTTTAAATTATACAGCAAATCTTAAATACATACCTCAAGTGGGGTGTTACAATTCTCCCTCCGTTAAAAGAATTTCGTCCTCGACATTCACACGAATAACTCCGGGTACCTATTCTGCATGTCTTGTTCTGTCTCCCATGTGGCCTCCTCAACTTTGTGATTCCTCCAAAGAACCTTCACTAGCGGAATACTCTTGTTCCAGAGCTCTTTAATCTTTCGATCTAAAATCTGTACAGGGCGCTCCTCATACACGAGATTCTCTACAAGGTCAACATCTTCTATACTTAAGATATGGGAGGGATCACTTACATACTTTCGCAGCATTGAAACATGGAAGACATCATGTACCTTGTCCATACGAGGTGGTAATGCCAATCTATAGGCAACTTTTCCAATTCGTTGCAATACCTCAA
Source organism: Pistacia vera (assembly GCF_008641045.1). Classification (NCBI taxonomy): domain Eukaryota; kingdom Viridiplantae; phylum Streptophyta; class Magnoliopsida; order Sapindales; family Anacardiaceae; genus Pistacia; species Pistacia vera. The sequence goes on along the minus strand of NW_022196679.1, from coordinate 343,656 downwards.
ATGGACCAATATATCTCGGTGCTAACTTCCCTTTCTTCCCGAAGCGTATTACTCGTTTGTAGGGGGAAACTTTCAAAAATACCTTATCACCCACTTGGAACTCCACTTCTTTTCTCTTTAAATCGGTATAACTCTTCTGTCTGTCTTGGGCTTGCTTCATTCTGTTTTGGATTAATCTTACATCCTCTATCATTTTCTGGGTCATCTTTGGCCCAAGAGCTGTACTCAACTTACTCTTTTTGCCGATCTCATCCCAATGTAGTGGAGACCTACATCGTCTACCATACAAAGCCTCGTAAGGCGCCATTTTAATTGTAGACTAGTAGCTGTTGTTGTAGGCAAACTCCACCAAAGGTAACATTTCATGCCATGACATTCTATAATCCATACAGCAGGCTCTCAACATATCCTCAAGCACCTGATTTGTTCTCTCTGTTTGGCCATTCGTCTGATGATGATAGGCAGTACTGAATGCCAAACGGGTACCCAAATTTCTCTGCAAACTAGTCCAGAAAGCTAAGACAAATCTCGAGTCTCTGTCTGACACTATAATCTTGGGCACACCATGTAATCTGACTATCTCCTTAATATAAATTTAAGCCAACTGATCGGAGGTAGTACTCTTCTTTACTGGAAGGAAATGGGCAGACTTAGTTAATCTATCCACAATCACCCATATGGCATTATATCCTCTCTGTACTCTAGGGAGACCTGTGATAAAATCCATTGAAATGCTCTCCCATTTCCATTATGGAATACTAAGTGGCTGAAACAACCCTGATGGCCTTTGGTGTTCTGCTTTTACCTGCTGACAAACCAGACACTTAGCTACAAATTCTGCAACGTCTTTCTTCATACCTGGCCACCAGTAGCCTTTCTTTACATCTTGATACATCTTGGTTACTCCAGGATGAGCAGTGTATGGTGTGTCATGAGCCTCTGTAAATATTCTCTTTTTCAACTCATCATTTTGAGGGATACACAACCGAGTCCTGAAATAGAGAACACCATCCCGTAAGTGGAACTCCATTACCTTGCCCTCATGCACTTGTTGAACTATTCTCTGACACCACTCATCAGCCACTTGCTTATCTCTGACTTCTTCCAGTAAGGTAGATTGGACCTCTAACCTGGTAATCCTTCTCGGAATCACTTCAATCTGCTCTTTACACAACTCTTCTATCAACTCTTTCTGCCTAGTGAGCCGAGACAAATAAGCTTTTCTACTCAAGGCATCGGCTACTACGTTGGCTTTCCCCGGTTGATACTTGATCTCGCACTCATAATCCTTAACCAGCTCTAACCACCTTTTCTGTCTCATATTCAACTCCTTTTGAGTGAAGAAGTACTTTAAACTCTTATGATCGGTGTAGATATTACTCTTGGCACCATAAAGATAATGCCTCCAAATCTTTAAAGCAAAGACCACCACTGCCAACTCTAGGTCATGCGTAGGGTATCTCGTCTCATACTCTTTCAATTGCCGAGAGACATATGCAATCACCCTACCTAATTGCATTAACACAGCACCAAGTCCTTGCCAAGAGGCATCCGTATAAATGTCATAATCTACACCCTCATGTGGCAACACTAACACTGGAGCTGTTGTTAATCTCTTCTTCAACTCCTGGAAGCACTCCTCACATGTTTCTGACCATACAAAAGGAGTCTTCTATTTGGTAAGAGCTGTCAATGGTTTAGCCAACTGGGCGAACCCTTCAACAAAACGTCTGTAGTAACCTGCCAGGCCTAAGAAACTTCGGACCTCTTTTACTGTCTTCGGCCTCTGCCATTCAAGGATTGCCTTTATCTTGCTTGGATCTACTGAAATCCCTTCCTTCGACACCGTATGGCCCATAAATATTACTTGATCGAGCCAAAACTCACATTTCAAAAATTTAGCATACAACTGCTTTTCTCTCAACCGTTGCAGCACTATTCTCAAATGTTCCTCATGCTCTTCTCTCGACTTAGAGTAAACCAGAATATCATCAATGAACACCACAATGAACTGATCTAGACAGTCATGGAATACCCGGTTCATCAAGTCCATAAAAACTACTAGGGCATTAGTCAAACCAAACGGCATCACTACAAACTCATAGTGCCCATACCTTGTATGAAAAGAAGTCTTAGCTAAATCATACTCAGTCACTCTTACTTGATGGTACCCTGACCTCAAATCAATCTTGGAGAATACTGCTGCTCCCTTCAACTGATCAAACAAATCATCTATTCGAGGTAGTGGGTACTTATTCTTCACTGTCACCTTATTCAGCTCTTTGTAATCAATACACATCCGTAGTGATCCATCTTTCTTCTTTACAAACAAAATTGGGGCTTTAGATATAGGTGCTGTTCCTGGTGCAAGTTCAATACTAAACTCAACCTCTCTTTCCAGCGGCAAGCCCGGTAAGTCTTCTGGAAACACATCTAGAAATTCTTGAACTATCGACACCCTTTGAATTTCTAACTGTGGAACATCACCACTCTGTACTACATGAGCAATGTATCCAGAACACCCCTTTCTCAACATCTTTCTATCTTTTATACTACTGATCAACATACTCAACTAATGGCCCTCTCCAAAACTAAACTTATCTCCACAATCGAGATTAAATCTCGCTCTCTTCTTTCGACAATCAATTTCTACTCCATACCTCCCTAGGAAATCCATGCCCAATATCACATCAAAGTCGGGCATATCGAAAACTATTAAATCAACTACCAACTCTCGACAATGGATCACCACGGACTCTCCTAACAACATCTCTTGAGTCAACACACTAACCCCATCGGGCAACTCTATCTTAATGGGTTGACTTACTCTAATAGGTTTCAAATTTAATCTCTCTATCATTCCATGAGATATAAAAGAATGAGTGGCTCCAGAATCAATTAAAGCATATAAAGGAACAACAACTGACCAGTTACGGCTGATGGACTGGCCTCGGCCTCACCCTGTGCCACTGTGAATACTCGGGCATTTGTACCTCTAGAGGTCTGAGCCATTGGTGGGAGGGGAGCTTTACAATCCCTCCACATATGCCCTGGTTGTCGGCACCTGTAACACATGTTTCGATCCCTCAAACACTCTCCTGAATGGTTCCTCCCGCATTTTGCACAAGGGGGAAACCCTTCTGTCCTGGGCCGCTTGTTCTACCAATCTCTCATATTCTTCCTTGGTTGGAACTTCTTCTTGGCCTTTACTTCTCTGTTCTTTGTGGCATCTACTCTTTCCCTCTGTAAGGTGGTGGATGGCTCACTAGGTACTATTAGAGCCAACCCTTCTGCAATGTATTTGTTTACATAGATCTCTACCCTTAAAGCCCGTGCTAGAGCTTCACTATAGGTATGAAGGGGCTCGGCTCCTGTCATTACATCTCGAGCAATGTCCGATCTCAACCCTTGCACGAACTTATCTCTCCTTAACTCTGGTGTATATACTATTCCGGGTGCAAAACGAGCAAGGGAGCTGAATCTTACTGAATATTCTTTCACGGTGCTAGTCCCCTGCTTCAAATTAATAAACTCTTGGACTTTCTCATGTACTCGATCTTTTGTTCAATACTCAGCCTCAAACAACCTTCTAAATTCCTCCCAGGTCATCGAGGCTATATCATGAGTCTCCTCCATTAATTCCCACCATATTCGGGCATCTCCTTTAAACAAGAAATTAGCATATCTGATCCTCTCTCTATCATTCAGGGGAAAAAGTGCCGCCGTCCGCTCTACGGACTTAAACCACTCCTCTGCCTCTAGCGGGTCCCTCGTACCCCTAAATGCTGGTTACAAGCCCCTGAATTGGATCACCCCGAGTCTGTACTGTCTGAGGTACCGGCCCTTCTCGCTCTTGTCTTGGGGGCGGTACTCTACTGGAAGTCTCGGTTCTCTCCTGATCAACTCCCCCCTGACTCTCCGCTAAAACCTGTTGTACAATAGTTCAAATCCCCGTCTCATCCAGGGTAGGGGGAGTTGGTTCTGGTGGGTCAGAGGTTTCTCCCTCATTCATCACACCCTTACCCTTCCTCCTGTTACTACGCCTCATCTACAAAACAACCATACTTGATCAATTCAAAAGAACACTTAAAGTAAGGAAAGAATTAACTTACACAGTCGGCTATCGGACGTTGTGACGAAGAGAATGGTACACTGTCAAATCCCAAAATCTCGGCTCTGATACCAAAAATGTAATAGCCATTTTCTACTCAAATACTCATAATGAAATACATATAAAATAATATAAAGAAATTGGGCCCAAAATTTTATTTTTATTAAACATATATATTCTTTACAAACATATACATATTTTACACAAAATTATCAAAAACATGGTGGACAGTGCAACCGCTTCCCCTCGTGTGCTGACGTCCATCCGACCGTGTCCTCACCTAGATCCTGCAAAACATAGGAAAAACAATGGGGTGAGCACTAAAATAATGCTCAGTAAGTAAATCCCTACTCGTCTAACCCCGTAACTCTCTCTCTAATTCTTTCCTTACAACTTCTCATTCAAATTCTCTTTGGTACTTCTCTCTCTATTTCTCTTTCTTAGAACTCTTTTCTATGAACTCTCTTTAGTAAGTCACGGCCCCATCTTACCGGGGGCACGGCCCCATCTTACCGGGGGCACGGCCAGGCTCACTCCCGCTCTCCGTGACTTCTACTCATCCTTAGCCGATCGGACTCGGTTATGCATAGATTCGGAACCCTTGGCCATGTGAGTGTATAATCTCTCTCTCGGGTACTCGGGTATAGCCCTCATCCGCATGCACTCTCACGGCCACTTCTCTTTCTCATACTCATGCCGCTCTCTCAATGCGGCGTACATGCGGGAATACTCTACCCATTACTCACGGGTTCCCCATCGCACAACCTACTCTATTCTCTTAACTCTTAAAGAACTTATACTCACATTCTATACTAAATCTCAAGCTACTTCTAAGTGCATAAAAAAAATGGTATGGATAGTATGCTCACTAATGCCTCTTATAAATGCCAAATACAAGATTTCTCAAACATCATTCTGCAAGGTCACACTAAAAAGGGCATAAATTGCGTTATACTCATCGATTCTACGGTTTTGGTCTCGTTTTAAAGCTTAGAACAGGGCTATAAACTTCTGTTTGGTTCAGCCCAGTTCGAACCGTAAGATCCAAAAATCTCAGAAAGTACGGCAGTGACAGGGCAGATTTCACTTGGCATTTCTCAACAACTCATGTGCATAAAAACACCTACTAAAATTACTACATACTTCATTTCTAGCCATCCAAATGGGGAAAAACTCCCTCATATACCATAATCCCTGTCAAGAAAAGCATCTCCAAGGTTCAAAAACTCCTCAAACTTCATCAAACTCAACTCATCATCAACATCACAACACTTCTCTAACTCATTTTATCAATATAATATAAAATAATAAATCTCATCACTCAATATTCCAGCAACATAATACATAACAATCCTACTCAAATGTATTCTAATTAACTTTGTTGATTTACTTCCTTGTGAAAAAGTGCTTCTCTAGCACTTTTCCTTCCTTTGTTGCTTGTCTCTCTCTACAACTCAAAAACAACAAGAACAAACAACAAATAAGACTTCAATATAATATAAGAAACTCACATCTAAGCAAGAATCTTACTTAGGAGCTTTAGATGAAATCTCTACTCAAAATACTCAAACTCTTAAACCTTAGAAATCTTGGGAAAATTAGAGAATAGAGAATAGGATGGAGGTGGAATGAATGAATAAAGGGCTTTCTCTACACTACTCTTTTTATTCATATATAACTTCCTTTCCCATTTTGCCCTTGCTCTTTCTTAAAATTCCATCTATATCCTTTGATTCTTTCAAAACACACACCCAAACACATCTCTACTAAATTTCCTTCATTTTACTCCCCACTTTTCCTACTAATAGGGGTAGAATGGTCATTGTTCCCAAAGAATTCTCTAGAAAACTCAAGAAACTTTTGTTAGGCTTTTCGCCGCGGCGAAGATTGGATTTCAAAATCACCAAATTAAACCAAAACCAAAGTAAACACTTAACCCATACAACATACCATTTAATTAAAGGCTAACCAACAATCATAACAACATACAAACTAATTGAAGCTGAAATAGTGAACCTTAAATAATACAGCAAATCTTAAGTATGTACCTCAAGTGGGGTGTTACATTGCCCATCCGTTTGTGGGTGATAGGCAGAACTCATGTGGAGTTCTGTTCCAAATTGTAGAACAACTCACCCAAAAATGACTCATAAAGATTCGGTGTCGATAAAAAACGACGATCGTGGGAACCCATGTAGGCAGACTATCTCTTTATAAATACCCTAGCGACTTCCTTAGTTGTGTAAGGAGCCTTAAGGTAATGAAATGGCTATATTTCGAGAGGACCGATGACTACCAGGATAGTGCCAACCCTCGGGCTTGGGAAGCCCCATAATGAAGTCCACTGACACATCCTCCCAAATTGATTCGGAATGGGTAGTGGGTTCCCGCTAGACTCAAAGCCTGTATTGTTTTATTGGTAGACAACACAAGTCTCCACAAAATTTTGACATCCTTTCACATCCCCTCCAATATACCACATTACTAATGATTGTAGGTTCAAAAAAACCTAGAATGCACCCCCCCCCCCCCCCCCCCCCCCCCCCCCCCCCCCCCCCCAATGGGTGAAGAATGAAACTCATGCAGAAGTTTTTGTATATGAGGGCCTGTTTTAGGTACTACTAACCTACCATGATAGAGTAAATGGTGCCCCACAAGTTAGAAAGGAGGTTGGCTATTTGGATTAATTAAGAGCTGTTGAAAACGTGACGAAGTTTATCATTCGGCTGAATAACCTCTTTTAAGTCCTTTATACCTACAAAACAACCCGCAATTAATGCATTATGTTCTACCTCCTCTTCCCTACGAGAAAGAGCATCGGTTGCCTTATTTTCCAATCCTAATTGATATTGTATGACAAAGTTCAATCCCAGTAGCTTGATAACCCATTTCTGTTGACTCTCACTCAGTAATTTTTGGTCGGTCAAAAAATGTAGGCTCCGTTGTTTTGTTTTGATGACAAAATGTCGTCCCAAGAGGTAATGTCGCCACTTTTGAGTAGCTAGAACAATTACCATGAGTTCCCATTCATAGACTGATTTCAATTGAGACTTCATCGATAACCCTTTACTCATGTACACGAGTGGCCTCCCTCTTGCATCAAAACTACCCCTAATCCATTACTCGAATCATCTGTTTCTATCACAAATTCTTTGGGGAAATCTGGCATAGCCAACACCGGTACACTAGTCATAATTCTCTTTAATTCTTTGATGGCTACCTAGGCTGATTCATTCCACTCAAAGGCATCTTTCTTAAGTAAAGCTGTTAAGGGCAATGTAATTTACCATAGCCTTGGACAAAGCATTGGTAGTAGCTCATTAAACCGAGAAATCCACAGAGTGCTCTCACATTCTTTAGCACTAGCCACTTGATGATGCTCTCTATCTTAGATGAATCGACGACTATACCTTTAGCTGAAATCGCATGCCCCAAGTACTCTATCTGCCACTGCTCGGACAAACCTTTTTCCCTGTTCACAACCAACCAATGATCTAATAGAATCTGAAGGGCGGTTGCCAAGTGTCTCAAGTGCTCGTTCATCCCCTTACCATGGATGAGAATGTCATCAAAGAAGAAGAGTATGAATTTTCTCAAGTGTGGCCTAAAAACCTCGTTCATTAATGACTGAAAGGTGGAGGGTGCGTTTGTTAATCTAAAGGGCATAACCAAAAACTCATAAGGCACTTCATGAGTCTTGAATGCCATCTTATGGGTGTCTTCAGGGCGGACTCGTACCTAGTGATAACCCAACTTCAAATCTAATTTAGAAAAGACCGATGCTCCTCCAAGCTCATCAAATAATTCATCAATTACTGAGATCGAAAACTTATCGAACACTATAATTTTATTCATTGCCCTGTAGTCTACATAGAATCTCCATCCACCGTCTTTCTTCCTTACTAGTAATACCGTACTTGAAAACAGACTCACGCTAGGCTTTATGATCTCCGAAGCCATCATTTCCTTAACAATGCACTCTATCTCATTCTTTTGGTTGTATGGGTACTTATACAGCTGCAGGTTTGGGGGTTGGGCTCCTAGAACTAGTTGGATTGAATGGTCTTGAGTTCTAATGGGTGGTAGTCTGGTCAAGGGCTCAAACACCTGCCTAAATTTATCCAGCACTTCCATTAATATTTTATCAATTCCTTCTTCGCCTTCTCAGTCTCCCCAAACTCAACCAACACACCCTGACCTTCACTTTGAACAGTTTTAATCATGGCCTTTCGAGACACTAGCGTTTTCCTTAGGGAAGGGTCCCCACACAGTTATACTATCTTCTCCCTTGATTTGAACTTCATAGTCTTTTTTTTTCCAATCGATCACTATCCCCCCTAAAGTCTCCAACCAAGCCATCCCGAGCACTATATCAGCACTCCTCTTCTCAAACAGAAAAAAATTCTGGACCACTACCATTCCCTGTAATTCCAGAGGAACTGCCTTACATTCTCCCTAATATGTCACCCAATAACCATCTCCCACTCTAACTCTGAATGATGGGGTCGCAACCACTGGCAGTCCCAACCTTCCTATTGTCTACAAACCAATGAAATTGTGGGAAGACCCACTATTAATTAACACAATCAATTCCTTACGGTGGATACTCCCCTTGAGCTTCATCATTTTTGGTCCTTGTATCCCTATCACCGAGCTGATGGACATTTCAACGTTGTTCTGATTTTGTTCAACTGTGGCCTCTTCACTTTCCTCTCCCTCTTGCAGCTCTGAATCCTCATCTTCTCCCTCAAGCAAGACAATCTGAAATTGCTTCTCCCCACACCTATGCCCAAGTGAAAATTTTGCATCACATATATAACACAACCTTTTTTCTCTCTTCTTTTAAATTTCTGATTCGGTTAACCTCTTGAAAGGAAAGTCTCATCGAAAGTTTGAGGAGCTAAAGGTTTCTACTGGAGATGACGCATAGCTGGAGTTGTTCTTGGTGAAAGAATGCCTGAAATTTGGGCTATTTGGTTGATTTCTGGGGTTGTAGGCTAAATGGGTTTGGGTGACATTAGGCTGGTTTACATGGGTTTCAGTGGTGTGTGTTTGGGCTTTAATATGTTCATCAGCTCTAAATGGGTTTAAGTGATACTATGGGCCATTGATATTTCCCCCAATCCTACCTTCTTGGCCCAACCCTCCCTCAGCCTCTTCCAAAACCAAGTTTCTTTCTCTAACTCTCTAGGCCAGGATTGCTATTTCGGTTAATGAGTTGGGTTGGCCCAAGATTTCGGGCTGTTGGAGCTTCACTTCATCTTGGATCTAGGGTCTTAACCCATTCAAAAAACACTATAGAGAGCATCTTCTCTCTTTCTCCCACAGTCATCACCGCAATTTCTTCAAATCGTCGGCGGTAATCCAGCACTGTTCCCGTCTGCCTTGTCGACATAAGAAGTTCTAGAGGGCTGATCTCTTGTACGCTGCTGAACCTTTGAAGAAAGGACACCTTAAACGCCGGCCATCACATCCCCGAAGTCCTGGATTTAGCCCATTGACACCAATGAAGAGCTTCTCCCTCCATGCACGGTACCGTAGATAGCACCTTGTTCTCGTCAGCAACTTGGTTAAGGGCGAAGTATCTCTCAATCCAAAAGATCTAACCATAAGGATCCTCGCTAAAAAAATCTAAGAGTTCTAATTTTCTTCCTCCCCACTCTCGTCGAGTTCCCCCTTCGTCGTGGTTATAGCCCCCTGATTATGAGGTGGTGGCGGAGGTTCATTCTCCCTGCGATCGCCTTCGTCACAGTGGTTCCCCATGTTGGACTGATTGTCTTCTCCTTGCACCACTATTCTCTGAGTTTCTTCTTCTGCTCTTCAGCGAGCTTCTTCTTCTTCTTCGTCCTTACGTGGCATCCAGTTTTGCATGTCCACCATTATCTCCCTCATGGACTCCATCGTTTCTATCAACCTGGTGATGTCTCTCTGCATCCCTATAACTTCCCTCTCAATGTTATCCACTCTATTTTCCATTCTTGTCTTAACCATACCCTAGTGAGCAACCTGCTCTGATACTAGTTGATAGAGCTCCCCTCCCAACTCACGCACTCAAGCAATTCCAGCAATGTAACCGAAAACAATTTCAAGAGAGCAATGTAACAGAACAGTTTCAAGAGAAGGAAATATATATATATATAATGTGTTTATTACACATTTGGAATTGCAAAACAACCCAGATAACTCTTACATGACTAAACAATATGAAAGACTCAAAAAAAGACTAGGAACACTCCTAAGCTTCGAGGGCCAGCCTCCTCCCAATTTCCCTTGTCCTCACGTTTTCCAATTTGCCCTATATCCTGACATTCTTCCCATTTTGTAATTCCTTCAGTACTCCCATAACAGAATACCGTACTATCCCTCTCCCATATTGCCATCTGTTTTGTTTTGATTACCATCTCTCCTGTTGCCATTTGTCCTGTACTACTTTGCTAGCCCAGCTTGTGATCCTCTACTACGCTCCTTTCCTTGCCTATTGTAGACTAGCACCTCATTTGATCTATCAAAATACTTGCAGTTAAAGTATACAAGGGGAATATTTAAGAGAGAAGATGAAATAGTTCATCATACAATTACGTTAAGGTTACCATTCTTAATGATGAAATATATTTTAACTTCTCTAGAAGTCATATTTACATATTCACACTCAAACTTATTGTATTTTCTTTATCATTTGAATTTCATAAATATATAAAAAGAGCAGAGGTTCTTTAGCCTTCATCTAAAATTGTGCTTCTCACAATTTTCATAAATATTTTTATGGTGTCCTTGTGCACAGTTGACATGAATAATTGAAAATTTGGCAGGCCTTAGGTTATGTGCATGGTGCTGAAATTGTTCACGCACTTGAACCTATCCATGGACGGTTGAGCTATGTGAAATATGATAACAGGCTATTTGTTGTTTCCATTTGTGTATTTGATCATTTTATTTCTTCATCCCTTACAGTGAAATTGAGCATAATGACTATTTCATGATATTCCTTCTGGCCAGAATTCAGGATTCAAGATGAGTTTGTCATCATTATCTTTTGAAGGAATTTGAATTATTAAGATACATTTTATCTTCCATTGGAAACTATTTAGTATGTTGTGATTACTACACTCAGTAATTTGGCCATTGGAGGAGTATGATTGGTTGTTTTCAACTATTTGCAAAAACTGTTATTGTTACTCATCTTTTGTTACTTGAAACATTATTTCTCCTATGAGACCATGTTCAGAAAAAGGAATTTAGGAATTTTAGTAGTACATAAAAGGTTTTGTTCTTTAATCTTTTTACAAATATTTTGCAATATTCTGACCACAGCTGAAACCAAAATGCAAGTAATCATAAGTAAATCTTGGTACCTTAAAAAGTTAAATGAATTTTCTGTATATAGTGCAACTGTGATATGATAGATAAGTTAAATATAGTTAAAACATTTTGGTCCTTCTCTTATAAGCTATAAGATTTATCTTTCTATTGAATTAAAGTATCATAACTTCTGCAGATTACAGCCTCATTGACCAAAGGCTGAGTGTGGCATTGGTTTTATAAGCTATAAGATTTAATATTGCAGGTAGTTCGACACCATTCACTTGTAATAGATCCAGACTCACTCCCACAGGAACTAATACCTATAGCTTGGACCACTTCTGACGACAATCTTTCTTGTTTTGAGAACCTGAAGTTTGGTGATGCTTGTGGGAGTTAGACCAGGGAAAAAATCCTTGTTGATGGTATTTCAACACAGTTAAAAAATGGCCGTTATCTACCTTCCATCCATTCTAATGGAAGGCAGAGCAAAAAAGTTCTCATGTGTATCATACATTCTACCAGGCATCATTATGGTTTGCAGGTTGTTGCAAGTCACTGTATTTGTAATTACATCATCTCTACATTTTTGCTGTTACTTTTCTTGACTTCATTTCGGGCTTCAGTTTCATCTAGGGAGTATAGCAACCTATCATGGGAGCAAGATATTTAGAAATTTTAGAGACATAACAAAAGATTATTGGTTGAGATCGAGGTCATCATACATTAGGGAGAGAATGCTCATTATACTGGTTGTTCAATAAGAGCAACAGTAATTTATGTACCATTCAATAAATTAATATAGAGATTGTTGCGTGTCTAAATTTATTGTTGAATTGTGATATATAATTGTTGTTGGTTGAAGAATATTATGAATAATTTTGTTACAATATTCCATAATTTAATTTAATTTAATTTTTATTACTATTCAATTTCATTTTACTTTTTTTGTTAAAAATTCTTGATAGTTCGAAAACTGTCAAGCATTTGGTTAAAATTAGGATAATCCTTGATAGTTTTCAAACTGTCAAGAGATTCTTAACAGTTCGGAAACTGTCAAGACCATTTCTTGATAGGGGCTTCCTTGACAGTTAATAACTGTCAAGAATCAGGGTTTTTCTTGTAGTGATTGGAGTACATGTGTCATACCCCCTCCCAGGTGGTCTCTATCTCGTTGGATCTGGGCGCTCCGAGGGACTTAATTCCCAAGAGGAGGGTGAAATTTTTTGAAAACCATATATAAACTCCATTCATAAAAAATTTAATGTCATTTAAACAACACAATACATAGTTCTAAAAACATAAATATTAAAAATAGTTTACATAAAACAATTGTATCAGAGTGCTCTAAAATGTACAAGCATCATGCCAAAGAATATGCGTCTGTGGCCAATCGATAGCATATAGCATGTGCCTCATATAACCTGTATGCAAACATGAGGGGAAAAGCAAAAACCATGAGCTGGGAAGCCCAGTGAGTGAATAATACAGTTTATATACGAAAATAGCTTTTAACCTTAAAAACATGCATAAGGAAAACCGTAGAACCTTGAATCGTACAAACTCATGCTAGACAGAGTAATCCACACCCTCGTACCAAATTTCCAGTCACTATGAGTCATCATATCAAATTCATATATATATACCTAAGCCTAAACCTTCTAGGCACCCACAATTTCCACACCAGCCAATACCTGCTGGATATCCACAAAATCCACCTATTCAATTTTACACTTAAGATCATTGAAGTACCTTGTGCACCGATTGGTGTAGTTTGACACTAGCCCAACGTAGTTCTATTAAGAGCTATCAATACGGTAGTGATTGACTACATCGAGAAGTGTATCAAAACTATAGTGGATCGATAGAGGATTCATCACTCCTAGGTATGGGAGAAATTATCTCACTGAGTAATTCGGTAGATGGCAATGACATTAAATATGTGGTCATAGTAGGATTGAGTTGTTGCTCAATCGAATCTATTATAGTCGTTGGTCCAATAACCAAATATCGAGATATCAAGGATATCCGAGGTTGACACAACTTGTATGTCTCAGCCTTGATGAGATAATAGATGATGAAAGGATTAGATTGCATGGTAATCACATCGTTGATAGGTAGCAGTTTCGCTGAATCCAAATCTATCGAATGGACATGATGTTTGGCTAAAGACCAATCTTGGTATGTATCTAGTGGGACGATTGACTAATTGTCAATCGTGATACAATTTACTGCCGATATGATGAAGAGCCTTCGGGTCGCATAAATAGAAGACAAATTAAGAATAAAATTTGTGAGAAGGGTATTTTCGTCATTTATGATGAAAGGGCATTTTGGTAATCTCAGTGTAATTAAATTTACAAAGGTTGTTGCCTAAATTTAATTTCATGAGGAAATTAAATTAGTGAGATTATATATATATATATATATACACAACATTACGCATTTCTAGCTATGATGTTCATTGTAGCTAAAAGTATGAATTTATGTAACTAAATAGTTTAGCTACAAATACAATGTTTTATAATTTATCATAGCTAGAAGTGATGCAGCTAAAAGTTAGCCATATAGGTTTTTATTTACGTAACTAACAGTTTATATTTTTTGTTATGGATAAGATTAATATGTAACTAAAAACTTAATTGTTTTTGCTATAACAATAATAAATTTGTAGCAAAAGGTTTGCCTTTATAGCCATGACGAATAGATTGTATAGCTATGTTTGCATTTTAGCTACATAAATATAAATTTATAACTAAAAGCTTGAAATTCCCACTACAAAAATAATACTTGTGGCAAATATATAGACATTTTAGCTACGTAACAACTAAATTCGTAACTAAATAAAAAGATTATTTGTCACATATATAGTAAATTGGTAACTAAATATTAAATTATTTGTTACGAACATATAAAAATCATATCTATATATGAAAAGATGTTGCTATGAACATAACATGTTAATAGCTAAATATTAAAATTGCTTGTTATGAATATTTTTAATTTGTAACTAAATATTATAATTATTTGTAATAGAACAAATAATTTATATTAAGAATTTATAATTTATTGCTTCGATTAAAATTAATTGAAACAAATATTGTTATAATTAACAAATTTAATAATAATTACAAATTTATAGCAATATTTTTATATTAAATAGATAATATGACATCTTAAGAAAAATTCTAACATAAAAAATAAAACATTAATAAAGTCATTTTCAACGAAATAATTGTCTATTCATAAAATCCTTCATCCTGGTAATTTAAATGTTATCAACTAATTTTTTTTACAAAATATGAATGCTTTAATGTTATAACAACCTTTCTTGCCCATTTAAGAATTTCCACCAACCTGTAATATCAAATTTGAAAAAAAATAATAATAAGATTAATCATATAGACTAATGTAATCATTGTATATCACTTTATTATTAATGTAAAGAAAAATTGGTTATCATAGTATATATGCAATTTTCAAAATAACTTACAATTTCATCACAAGGGATTTGGTTATTTGTTGAAGATTGTTGACTTTGAGTTGTAAGCATCATCATGAACTTCTCTTCCCATCGTCTATTCATCTCCTACATTTGCCTTTTTACTTCTTCTAATTTCTCATTTGCTTCCCTCTTTGCCTCTTCCACCCTTTCATTGCTTCCTTCCTAGTTGTTTGTACTTGTTTCATACTAGCAAAAACCAGCAAAGATACATATCATCATGAACTAGCCCAATGTTCCTTCATCGTAACAGCAAAACCAGACCTTCCACTTTGGTTTTCAAGATACATATGTTTCCTCCAATTATTGTCGAACACAGAAAGTGGAGAAAACTGTGAAGTTGCTGCTGGTCCAGATGACAGGCATTTCAAACTCCCTTCATCATATCCAAAAGCAATACCTTCTTCTATCTTTTTCAATTTGCACCGTAGCATTTCTACGCTTTTGCAATTTTCCCATACCTCTGCCAGAAGTAGTTGCATAAAAGGTTAAATCAAGAATAGTGAGATTTATCATAGCCTCATTGACACTGCTTGATTCAACTGCATGTCACAAGAAGTAAATTCATGCTTCTTAGTTCCACAATACCCCATAAAGCTTCGTGTGCATTTGCAAACTTAATCTTTCCACTATTCCAATTAAATTTTCAATACTCATTAAATAGTCACATTGCTCTTTCACAGTTAGGAAAAAGAAACTAATGCCTTGCCTTTACAATTTCCTAAAATCCAAACCTACAGTGAGATACTAAATTACTTTAAGCCTAGTTCAGTTTCTTCATATAAGGCATGGATCCTTTGAAGTGTAGTGAAGACGTCAAAATATTACTCACATATGCTTTAAGAAACCATTCAGTAGTTCTTCATCTACTTTCATTCTAATCTCATATTGAATGATAAATACTTGCTCATGGATTCAAAAAATCTTGGTTAGATGTAAAAGGTTACAAAAAAAATCAATTAACTTTTTCCTGTCTCACCGAGATCCTCTTTGGAGCAGATAAAAAGTGGTAAGTGTTATGAAGATCCCTTAATCTCCTCCTAAATCTGAATTATACTATTCCAATAAATTACAGATAATAATTGATGTAAATGGAAGATTAAGGAAGGAAAAAATCTTATCAAACATGACACACATATGCCTCAATTCAAAAGCACTCAGATTTACCCAACCTCCACTAGTAGTCTTATACTTCCAGCAGCAACCACTTAAATCAGAAAACGAAAGAAAAGCGCTAGTAAAATGTAAAGAAATTAGGGGAAAAGAATGATAGTTTACTTTGTAAAGTTTGATAAGAACATTGTCAAGAGACTCCTGAGAATCATAAGGGCAGAGATGACGAAAAGATTGATCACCTCAATTGCCTCATCCGAGAGGCTCATCACAACTGCCATGTCTTTTAGAGCACTATTAACTTGGTCCCTAGCATCTATAGCAGCCCAGAACATTGAAACTGCCATGTTTGGATCTTTGTCTACCGACTACATTTAAAGAACTGCAAATAAGAAAGAGAATAAAAAAACAACATATACACAAGAATCTTTCACTGAAGAACTCTAAAGCTCTTACAAAATTATATAGCAAATACTCTTGAACATTTAGTCTATTAGTAATGATTTCACCTAAAATTTCTACCAAAAAAACACATAGCTCTTTTTATTTGGAAAATATTCAACTCAATAAATCATGCAACATATTTCATCCACTATAAAAAATTGTTCTCTATACAAGAAAATTGCAGAAGACATAAAACTTCACCATTCATTTATTTTTATTTTCTCTCAATTTTCCCTTAAACCAAAGAAAGAGCTAATTAATATGGGCAACCCTCCTATGCAAAACCCACTTCTACATGAAATTCAAAGATTTTTCTATAATCAATGGGATACAGTGTTCTTGAAAAATAGTAATCACACAAAATCCCGTATTCTTTAATATAATTCAATAACCAAATTGTTCACCACAAAATTACTCAAATCACCGAGAGCAAGAATTATAACTAAAGAATCAGAAACTACTTGAAAACACAATAATCATAGAAATATAAAATAACTCTCTCTAATTTGTTCTAGCACTAAGAAATTCAATACTCCTTCAGTCAATATATCATTCAACCAGTTCTACAGCCCCCTACTTTTCTATCCAAAACTATATATTTCCATAGCCAAAAAAAATAAAAGTATATTATTAACTTTGACTTGTTAAAATCAAAATCCCATAATCTGCTGGTTCAATTATCGAAGGAATTCCATTCTCTTTAGTTCGTTCTAACACTAAAGAGATAAATAAACACCCAAAAAATGTATTAAAGATTCAAACTAATAACTTCTAAATCATAACCATCAAAACTCTTCTCTCAGAGGCATTTCATCAGACACATAACAAGTTCTCTGCAAACTTCCAAATATTAATGCAACTCATCACCCAACTTCCAATTTCCAAATATCTAGCAAAGTCAACATAAACCCACGAAGAATTCGTAACTAAAAAACAACAAAAGAGAGAGGAAAAAAAAAAAGAAATTTTTAGATTTGGAAACAAATGCATACCTATACAATTGACGAAATTGGGTTCTTTTCTGAGTTTCTTGTCTTTAAATGGAGATGGGTGAGAATTCGAATGTGAATCTAAGATGCAGAAGCAACTACTTGTGTAGGGTTTAACGAAAAGATGGTTGTGAGGTTTATGACGACAAAGAGAAATTTAATTCGATTTTAAGTGGTGCATTTGTAATTTGAATTACAAATTTGGGTGTCAAGAAGCTCGATGGAATAAAACCTAATTTATGGTAATTTGGATCAAAGGATTAAAACCTAATTGAAAGGAAATAGAAAAACTGACCTTTGAAGACTGAATCTTGCCTGGGAATTCTTCCAAAGGTTTTAGTCGTTGCTCCTTGTTTTATATTAAACACTTTCAAAAAAAAACCTTACCAAAAAAAAAAAAAATAAAAGGCGCAATATGAAAATTAAGGAGGGAAAAAATATATCTTTATCTTGTTTGAACTGTAAATATAATTTTTAATTGAAACAACAACAATAGACTTAACCTAATTAAATAATAATAAGGTTCACCATAACTAAGGTTAAACAAATTATCTTATTAAATTAATCTTATAATTAGTAATATATATGAATTATTTATCAAATTATTCACATTTAAAAGATAAATTACATAAATTATGATGAAGAAAATTTATTCTACATATTTAAGATAAATAATTTGAATTATAAATGATGAATAAGATAAATAATCTTTACATAGTAGGGTTGTTACACAAGCCAACCATAGTCTCATGTGATTCACTAAGTTCAATTTTTATAAGCAAATTTATATTCTTATTATAAACAATACGAAAAGATATTGTGAATTAAATCACAAATGAACATTGAGAATGATTTATTAAACAATTTATTAAATCATAAGGAGATGAGAGTCACTTAAATCCTACCATAGCTAAGCTTCGTAATGAATTCTTTATTTCTTGTTCATAGAATGAACAACTTATTGATTATTGATGTGGAACGTGTAGCAGATGAGTACATGGAGTGAGCTGAGCATTAGACACTCAAACGGATAGCAATATTTTGTTTTATTATTTCATATATGTACTCTCTTTTTTTTATTATTAATGTGTGGTTATAATAAGTTATTAATTAGTTGAAGAAACATTTGCATAGGTTCTTAGGAAAATTGAAGTGTTATGTTCGTAATAAAAGTCGACCAGAAGGTTCTACTACAGAGGGGTACATTATGAAAGAGAGTCTAATAGTTTGCTCGGCATATTTAAATTGTATTAAAACTAAGTTTAATAAGTTGGGAAGAGTTCTTTTAAGTTAGCTATTGGTTGAAGGTTATAATTTATTATTGACCTTAGCTGTGTGATTAACATTATGTTTAATTTGACTATAATTATTTAATTCACAAGTAATAAAAATATAATTACTCATGGGATGAATTAGAGTATCTATAGCTGCATACTATAAGAATTGTAGCATATTAATTTTTACATTCTTTATTTTGCTACAAATTCAAATAATTTATAGCTAATACACACATATTAGCTATATATTTAAACTAGCAGCTAATAATGATACTATAATATTGTTACTACCATGAAAATAAAATTTGTATAGCTAAATACCTTAATTAGCTATAAATTTCAATATTTTATAGCTAATTCACAAATAATAGCTATATAGTTAAACTCGTAGCTAATAATGATACTATATGCCATGCAAATTAAATGTTTATAGTTAAATACATTAATTAGCTACAATATTGAACCATAGCTAATACATTGTAGTTAAATGACTAATTATTGCCACGATTTTAATAAGTTAAAACAAGAGATGAATATTAGCTTCGAGGAAGGAAATCTTATCATTAAAATTATTTCAATTAGTTATAAATATTGACTTTTGCAGTTGTAAATATGTATTTTATACAGTTTTCCTTTTTACAACTAATTTTCGTAGCTATATATTTATAATGTAGTAGTGATATATATGTGTGTATATATATATATATATATATGTGTGTGTGTGTGTGTGTGTGTGTGTCCATATATATATATATATATATACTAATGAAGACTTACAAGGTCTTTTGATGAAGAAACGTTTATTGATTGATGAAAAGTTGTACAAAAGTTTTGCTCTCTAAAAACTAAACTCTAAAGTTCTAAAAATTTTCGCTCTCCCTCGAAACAAAAGAAGTAGTACATATTTATAATACAAACGATCGGATTTCAAATGTATTTGAATCCATTACATTATTACATTACAGAGAAAAGATAAAATTGTTGATAAGTGATGAGCTGTCTTGGATGCGTGTCTTGAATTATTAAGGACCTGCTCTGAAATTGGTAGACAAACGGATAAGGCTCATTAAAGGATATCTTGAAAATTGTTGCTTCTGGTCAGGGGAGCTTGACAAAGTTAAAAGAAAGTCTTGAAATTCTTGCTGCATTGAAAGAGTAATGTTGAAAAATGTTACGTGAAAGGATTATTTTGAAGAAGTTTTGATGTCTTGGAAGTCTTTAAATTTTGCAGATAAATCTTAACTAATTTGCTTCCTGACAAGTGATAAAGTCTGCTGGAGAAGAATCTTGTCAGCACTGAAACTTTTGAATCTTGAGATTTGTGACTGCCACGTGATGAAAACTTGAATATCTTCACAAAGATAGTCTTGAAAAAGTCTTGCAAATGTTGAAAATTGGACAAAGACAGCGCTGAGTCCTTGTCTCTTAATCATCTTCAAATTGAGAATCCTCAAATTGAGTATCTTGAGAATCGCCCATAAGAAAATTATCTGAATCACTGTCTTCGGAGTGTTGAGAATTGTCTCGAACTTGAGAACTTAATAAATCATTATCTCCTTCATAATCTTCGGCCTCGACTAATTCAGCAGCTTCTTCAGCTGTGACTAATTGTTGAATATACTTATTGTTTTCAGATGTTGATGCTGATGGATTATTAAAAAGAGAAAAACCCCACATACTAAATGATTCTTGTGGATGTGCGTCCTTATATTTCGTGAGGACTTTTTTGGTATGAATTTCGATTTTAAGAATTATTTTATCAATGGCTTTTGAAGAAATGGGTAAGGCTTCGGCTAATTGAATTGGTGTTGGATTTTTAAGATATTTAGATAATGCCAAAAAATCATCAATATGGGATTCATGAAGGATTCTTTGCCAAATATTATTTGAAAAAATATCTTTTTGAAATTTTTTGTGATTATTTTTCTTTTGGGAAAGATGACGATTTTGGACAATAGTAAAAATATTTTTTGATTTTTGAAAATTGGTTAAGGTGTTTTCTTCATGAGATTTATTGGTTTTGATGGGAGTGCTCATCTTTCACTCACTCACTCTCTTTCTTTGTTACTCTCACACAATCACTTTCTTTATCACTCAGCTTTTTCTTTCCCTGTAAGAATTCACGGGAAAGGAAATCAGGTAATGAATTATTATGTCCTTTGATGTGTTCAATTTCAAAGTCAAAACAAGAAAGTATTGCTTGCCATCTGGCGAAAATCTGTTTTGAAACTAAATTTTTTACATCTTTTTCAAAAATAAATTTTGATGTAGAAGAATCTGTTCGGATCAAAAATCTTTTATTGATCAAATCATCTTGAAATTTTGTAATGCATAAAACTTCTTTTTTTATGGTTGAATAATTTTTTTGAGCACCGAGCCAAACTCCAGAATGGAACCTAACTAGACTTTCTTTATTATCTAATTTTTGTTTTAATATCCCACCATAACCTATATCAGAGGCATCAGTTTCTATAATAGGATATGCTGATGGATCTAATATACTAAGGCAAGGAAAGAATTTAATTTTGGATTTAATTTCTCTAACTATTTGGGTATGGGATTCGGACCATGCAGGAGGATTTTTTCTAAGTCTTTGGTATAACGGTTCACATAATTTTCTAAGGTCTTGGAAAAACTCTGCTACATAATTAAGACATCCTAAAAATCTCTGTAATTGTGTTTTCTCTCTTAATTCATCAGGAAAATTATTTGCAAATTCTATGGTCCTATCAATTAGTTTAATAGTTCCTTTATAAATTTCATGACCTAAAAATCTGATTTTTGTTTGAAATAATTTCATTTTTTTGGCTAAAACAACTAATCCATTTCTCTTAATAATTTCTTCAAATATTTTTAAATGTTTTAAATGTTGATCTATTGATTCTGAATAAACTAAGACATCGTCAATATATACTATTGTAAAGTGTATACAGGGATTAAAGATAGCATTCATAATGTTTTGAAATTCTGATGGTGCGTTTTTTAATCTGAAAGGCATGACATTCCACTCATATTGACCGAAAGGAACATTAAATGTTGTTTTGTATCTATCTAATTCATCTATTTGAACTTGCCAAAATCCTGATTTCATATCAAATTTTGAAAATATTGTGACATTAAATAATCGATTAATTAAATCTTTTTTGTTGGGAATTGGATATCTAATCCATTGTAATACTTTATTTAGTGGTTTATAATTGATTACTAATCTTGGAACTCCTCATTCTTTCTCTACCGCATTATTGACATAGAAGGCAGAACAACTCCATGGAAATTTACTTGGTCTGATTAATTTTTTATCTTGTAAATCTTTAATTTCTTTATGACAGTGTTTGAGTAATTCCTTATTCATCTGTATCGGTCTAGCTTTTGTTGGTATATTTTCTCATCAAAATTCTTAATATAGGGAAGACAAACTACATGTTGTTTTCTGTCTCAAAAGGCATTTGAAATTGTTGAGCATATATCTTGTGAAAATCGTTTTTCTAAATTTTTAATAATTTCTCGAATTTTGAGGTTTCTAATTGTTGTTTTATCCTTTCGTGTTTTAATTCTTCTTTTAAGAAATTAATTTGTCTTTTCTTATAGTTAATAAGATTAATTTTTGATATTGATACATCCTTTAAATTATTAATATCTTTTATTAGTGGAGGATTAATAAATTCAAATGTTACTTCTTGTCCTAAAATAGTTGTTCTAATTCCTTTATCATTTACTATAAAAGGGTAAATTTGAGTAATAAAGGGTGTACCTAATATAATATCCTGATCTAAATCTTTTGCTAGAATAAAGGTACTTTTAATACAAAAATTTTGTATACATACATGTGCGTTAGATAATTTATAATTGATGTTTAATTGTTGACCGTTAGCTCCATATAATCTTTCCTTTGTTTTTTCATAATATTTTGTCGGAATTAATCCTTCTCTTATACAATTTTGATCTGCTCCAACGTCTACTAAAGCTTGTGTAATAATATCTAATTCATGATTAATATTGATCCTAATGTAAACATGCCATTTTTGAAATTGAATTCTTGAGATTTCATTAATAAATGCTTCTTCGGTTTCTTTAATCTGTAATCCTGATTTTGAGGTTGATGGTTGTCCTATAGTTTCTTTAGAGGCTTTTAAACATAATAAATCTGTTCTAATTTCAATATTATCGTTTTGTAATTCTTTAACTTGATTTTTCAGAATATTGATTTCTTCTTGCAAATCACTTAAAGTAACTTGTGTGGGTTTGTCAAATCTTTTTAATATGTCTTTTAAGTTATAAGAATCTACATCTTTTTGTTTTTCTTCTGATAAAATTAATTCTTTAAGTTCTAATAAATATTCTCTTTTAATGTCTTCATCCTGAATTTTGTAATAAGGATTTTAGTGTGCGCTATTTAAGTGCAACTAAAATTAAAATGAAATAATTTATTCTATTAAAAAAAAACCTAGCCACCCTCTCTTTTTCTCTCCCAAAAACGTGAACACCTTTAGTGAGAAATAATTTTTCTTCCCAAGAAAAATTCTGCAGATTTTTTATCCTTTTAGTTGAGTGAATTACCTAGCCTAATAGTTCCTTAACAACATTTTTCCCGTCTTCATGTGGATACTGGGAGTTTATTCCTAACTTGGAGTGGGAGCGAATCACATCAATTAGAGAAGCCTCCAAATGTTGGTATGACATTTAACTCGATTTAAATATTTTTCTTGTATTAAATTGGTGTAGATCCATAATTGGATCATTGGTCTTATGGTTTTTGTGATTGAAATTTTTATATTTTCGCTACGTAAAAGATCCAAAAACCTACACAGGGATTCATTGATCACATTAAAAAGGCTACTGAAGCCAAGAAGAGAACAAGATCAGGGCAGTCCTCACATGCCCAGGAAAGTGTGCACTCTTCTACTTCAAGTGAAGGCACCCCTTCTGCTTCAAAATCGGTGTCAAAATCTCCATCTTCAATATCCAATCCATCTGATGATCAACCTTTCATCAAGAGACTGAAGCGCGTGAAAGGGTCCATTGCTAAATCCCAAGTGAAGAAGAAAAAACAAGCTGAGATCGCCAAGGGAAAAAGGAAGGTGAAAGCGCCACCTCAATCTGAGGTCTTAGGTAAACGCCAAATCTTTGTTTCACCTTTTGTTGAGTGTAGATTTAAAGACTCTGTTGTCTTTAGACCCATTGTTTGGGAGTCAAATGTTGAACTCTCTAAGTTCCCTAAAATTGCCAAAATTTTGGCTGAACGAAATTGGAAATCAACCGTTGTTTAACCTGTGCCACCATTTCAGGGATATGTGCAAGAATTCTATGCACCTTTTAGGAAAGACTTGGACCAAATCTCTTACCACAAAAATCAGGTTCGGGTGAGGGATATTTGGATGGTTTTTACCCCTGAAGTTATTAGAAAACTGTTAAAGCTCCCTATTGTGGAGAACGAAGACGACTTAGCTATCCCTATAGAGGAGTATAGGTTTATGGCTAGTGACCTTAGTGGTGGAGTTGTGTCAGTTTGGCTTGACAATGGTTTTCTTCCTGTCAATGTGCTCACAACCATGTACAAGACTCTTTGCAAAATCACCATCTCCAACTGGTCACCCTCTAGGCATAACTCATCTATCAGGCTTGATAAAGCACATTTCTTTATGGCTTTGTGCAAGGAAAGAAAATTGACCTTGCATCTGTTATTTATAAATCAATCAAAATAGCTGGTGAGTTGATGCGTTGTAACTACAACATGCAATGTATAGCAAGTGCACTAGTCGCACAAAGTAATAAAGTGATGAGTGAGTATCGTTCCCACAAGGATTGTTGGTTAAGCACTGATGTTCCTAGTGTTTATCAAGTCGGAGAAACCGAAAGTGTTTGGACTGATGGGAGACTTTAAGCTAAAATGAAAACAAAGTTTACTAAGTACTTAAAAGGCTAATTAATGACAATAAAACTAATTCGAAAGAGAATATCAATTAAAGCAAACGGTTAGTGTTTTGACTTCACTAGAATTCTATGAATTAATCTAGGAATTATGCTATCTTTACACTCACATGCACGAATTATAAATCGAACTCCGTAATGTGACTGTGCGTTTTGAAAAAAATTGGAAATCGTAAACTTCGCCGCAGCGGAGAATTTTCTTCACCACGGCTACAAATTCTCGGGAGTTTATCACTGCGGTGAAGAAAGAACTTCGTTGTGGCGACACTTCATGTACAATTTTGAATTTATGGAATTGCCTTCCGCTTGCTTCCTTGCTTGAATTTTCAATCTTCGATGCTCTCTGATGGGAACAAACTTCATAGTGCTTCAAATCCGCTTCAAAACTTCTTCGAATTATGAGATTCGCTTGCTTTTGGGTTCAGAAACTTGATATTTTCTCATTATTTGCTCAAAGTGCACGTTTTGGCCTGAAACATAAAACATAAGAAATTAAGTTGCAATTCAGACAAAAGCAACATAAGAAGTATCCAAAATCAGGCCAAAAAGCCTTAATAAAATAGTATAATCATCAGATTATCATGAGTCCGAAGGGAAATTGTTCATTCTGCCTTTCTCTTTTTTGGTTACAAGGTTTGTTGATTCTTACGGGGCTCCAAAATAGTCAAATGACTATTTTCTTAAGATTAGAAGTATCTATTCTAGGAATCTCAAGCCCTCTGTCGATGTGGATGCACCTTCATCCTCTCAAGCACCTCCAACAAAATCCAGTGCTTGGTAGTCCAAATTGTTTGAGTTGTTACAAGAACTTGACAAGAAATTGGATTCTTATCATACCACGTTGCTGGGTCATGTTTGCTCCCTTAAAGCTGCATTAAAAGAAACCAGGGCTGAGCTTCTAAGCAAAGGGTCTTCAAGTGGTGCCAAAGATGTCCCTGATGCTCCTATTCCTGCTGAAAAGACTGTTATTCTCTCTGAGCCTCAGATTCATCTGAATGCCAATCCTGTCGTTGTAAATATTATTCTTGAGGATCCAAATCCAGTCATCCCTGAAGATATTCTGGAAATTAATGAAGAAGATGTTGTGGATAAACCTTATTCTAGAATTACTGTTGAGGAAAGTGCAAAGAAACTTCTGCTTCTATGCCTGTTCTTGAAATTGATCCCTCCAACAGGGAGAAAGAATCTAAAGATGTGGTCCCTCTTACTATCTCTCATACTGAAGCAAATGATCTTGGTGTGGACACCTCTACTCTTGTTAGCATTGTTCCTCCTCCTATGTCCACCTCTACAATTGATCCTCCTCAAGCTCCTACACCTATCAAGAGTCGTGTCAAAACTGTTGGCAGAAGGCCCCCACTAGAAGATCTTCTAGGCACAAAGATTGATCATTTATGATCAAAGAGATGGAGATTTTTGTCGTTGCTATTGCTTCTAATGACATTTTTTTTTTTTACTATTTTATACTGTTTTCTGTTTACTATCTTTGTCACTATTGTTTTATGTGATCACACTTTAAGTGTTTCTTATGTAGAACTGTATAGATCTTTATGGATGTTTTCTTATGGATGTTTTTAGGGTGTTTCCTTTTTTTTTTTTTTTTGGCTAATGTTTGGTTGGTTCTATGCGTGAGTTGAATTCCTAATTTTTGCTAATCTCTCCCTGGTTGTGTTCCATGCTGTGCAAATTCTCTTCAATGACAAGTTGATCCACCTCATATGGAAATCCTTTGGTAACTTTTTCTTAACTTATGTTTATGCTTAGGGGGAGGTTTATTGTTGAGGGGGAGTAGTTGTGTTTTTACATTGCATTTTTGATCTCTTACTTTGAAAAATGTTTTTCTTTTGTTTTTACAAATTTGTGCTTTGATCATAAGTGATAAAGGGGAGATTGTTAGTGTTTTTGTCATCTTATGATCCTATTTGAGTCATGCACTATCTTTTCCTTTTTGCCAATGTCAGCACACTCGCTAAAGATGAACACCTTCGCAAGTGTGAGCACTTTAGCGTCTGTGTGCTCACAATACTTCTGGCAGATATTTTTTCCTCAATCATACTTCAAGTGCTCATTTTTACTTTTTGGACAATATTATTCCTTGTTGATATTTTGTTTTGTGCTTTTACACTTGTCCTCTTTTTATTCGCTGTGTGAGAAAAGGAATATTGCTTTTGTTTGTGGTCCCAAATTTCTTCTGCAAAAAGAAAAACACAAAAGTTGTTATTTAACTTTTTTGTCCCCCCAACCCTTGATGCATTGATCTCTATATATTCATACCTTCTGGCATTTTCTTTAAGGAATCTGATTACCATTGTATTCCTCTCTGTATACCCTCTGAGGTCTTCATTTTGGTTAAGGTTTCTTACTATGCTTTGGTAGGCTTAAAATTACCATCTTCACTTGTCCTTGTGTGAGATCTTTTGGATGTTGCTTCCTTTGTAACGAGAGCTTGTGTGTAAACTGTTGTCCTATCTTCATTGTTGAATCCTAAAAGGAGCTCTTCTTCAACATGATGTTGCTGTTAGGAATCGATCAAGTCATAGCAGCAAAAAATATATATATATATATAATAGATCGTTCCCTTAGAACCAAGATCAGGGCACAAATTTTTCAGTTTATACATTAAATCAAAATTTGCAGAAAAATCAATTTAGAGTTAAGAAATCATACGCACATTTGGAGGCTTCTCCAACTTGTCTCCAAATGGGTTTCGCTACCGATCCAAGGGTAGGATCGAACCAACGGTAGTTCACATGAAGATAACCCCAAGAAACTAAAGAGAGATTTGCTAGATCCTCTTTAGCCTTAAGAACCAAGAACAAGAATCAAGTGATATTTGATTCAACCCAAAAGCAAAACTGGCATGAAAAAGAGAAAAGGGGGCTGGAGTTTTTAATTAAATGTGAATGAATGAATACTATTTTAATTCACAAAAGCTTGCACTTATATAGTGCACACACAATGCCCTATTCCATTATGGAATAGGATTGGGCACCAACCCAAACAGTCCCATTTAGATATTTTTAATTTTGATTATTATTATTTCAATTAATATATATTTAATATATTAACATTTAACAATAATGATAATTCATTTAAATATATGCGAACACATATTTAAATATAATCTCACTTATTTAATTTTAATATCAAATTAAATAAAGGCTACAACCTCAGCAAATTTAATTGCACTGTGAGATTACCAAAATACCCTTTTGCCTAAAAAGACAAAAATGTCATTCTTATAAATTGGTTCTTAAATTATCTTCTATATGTGTGACTTGTAGGCTCCTCATCATACCAGTAGTTTGTAGTATCACGATTAACGCTAATTAATCTTCTCACTACACACATACCAAGATTGGCCACTAGCAAGGCATCATGGCCACCCGATAGATTCGAATTCAGTGAAGTAGCTACCTATCAACGATATAGTTACCGTATAATCAAATCCTTTCATCATCAGTTATCTCAACGAGACCAAGGCACATAAATAGTGTCAACCTCAGTTACTCTCGATATGTATGTATTTAGTTACTGGACCAATGACCGGAATTATAAATGGGATAGAGTAACAACTCAATCCCATTGTGGCCACAGTTTTAGTGTCATTGCCATTTATTGAATTGCGCCATGAGATAACTACCCCCGTACCCAGGAGTGATGAATCCTCTATCGATCCACCATAGTCTTGATACACTCCTTGATGCAGCCAATCACTACTGTATTGACAGCTCTAAATAGAACTGCATTGGGCTAGTGTCAAACTACATCAATCAGTGCACAAGGCGCTCCGGTGATCTCAAGTCTAAGGATCACATGCACCACCATTCATTAGAGGATTTGTTCCATAGACACTAGGTTATCATCCATATGGAATCCTCTGGTGGGCCAGTCCAGTCAAATTGCCTACAGCAAGCACCCATGTGTTGCACCAGGTTGTCACCAAATAACCTTGACAAGTGAGATCAGTCACTGCCTTTCAACAGGGTCATTCAACACTATGATAGCCTTATTGTATTATTCGTGCCCTTACTTCATAATAATACTTGGGATACGGACGTTTTTAGAATGGCCACCATATGTGCTCATAGGGTTCTCACTATCAAGATTTGAAACACTTGATACCCTCATCACTCTACCATTCTAATGACATATATCAATACATACAATAATTATTTATGCGATATAGAACAAAATGTCTTTTATTGATCAATGAACATTATTACAAAGAGTCAATTCTATAATAATTTATTAGCTCTAAGGCACCTACTCTATACAGTTGCTGTGTATGTGAAGCTTGCTATGAGAACTTGAAGTTCAACCAAAGAAGATAGAGTTGTTATGTAGAAAACAAGGAGTGTTTTACAACTTTGGTTATCTTGCTTTGTATTTAAACTCATGAGTATTTCATAGTGAATTTTCTTCCTTTGGACTTGGTCCCGTGGATGTAGGCTTGATGCTGAACCATGTAAAAATGAGTGTGTTCT
Source organism: Pistacia vera (assembly GCF_008641045.1). Classification (NCBI taxonomy): domain Eukaryota; kingdom Viridiplantae; phylum Streptophyta; class Magnoliopsida; order Sapindales; family Anacardiaceae; genus Pistacia; species Pistacia vera. The sequence continues at coordinate 314,506 of NW_022196679.1, read as the reverse complement.
TTACTTGCTTTGATGTATGTTTTGATTATGTTTTTCACAACTTATTTGCTGTAAAAATTGAACAAGCAACCCATTCCACATAAGTTTTAATCACTTGGTAATCCTTTAAAACTTGGGGCATATGTAAGATTAGAGATACATGATGTCCCTTTCAAGATGGTTGAATACTTTGATCCCTTCCATCCAATTTTGGTTGGCGGAATTGGTATCGGTAAGGAAAATGTTGGATACATGTAGGTAAGAATATAAAAAACAGATCTTTTAATTTTGTTCAATGCTGGCTTGTGTTCTTCCACGTAATGTCTTTAATTATCTGAACGTCCTTTGAAAATTACTACTCAGAAATTAGTAGAAGTTAATTGTTGGAGATGATATGTTTAGGTTTCTTTGTATCTATTGACTACTTAATATCTGCTTAGTTTAAGAGACTTGATTAGTGGCCTACAATTTACCACTAACATCAACCAGAATTCGGGGCAGATTTGCTATTTTGTTGTAATTTGGACTGATAAAATTAATCTTTTTTCATCTTGTTTGTATCAATCTCTGTGTCTGACGTGGCTTACCTTTGCTTTTCTTTCAAGCTAGATAGGTAGGGCCGGTCCAAGGGGTAGGCAGGTGAGGCACTTGCCTAGGGCCCCCCAAAAATAAGGACAAAAAAAGTTCAAATTTTTTATTATTTTTTTTAATATATTACAAAAATAAAAATAGTGTATAATTTCTTATCGAGGCTAGTCCAAGTGGCTCCAAAAAAAAGCCGAAAAGGCCCAAATTTATTATAAACTTTTTACATATATATTCTCCCCCCAAAGTTTGATGAAATAGCAAGTTTGTACCTCTAGTTTCATATATTCCAATTTGCACCCCTAAATTAACACATTGAATTTCTTTTAACAATGAAAAGTTAAAATGGTCTTTTACATGTCTCAAATTACTTACCCCCATTTCAATCCCAAAATTTGACATACACATAAATCATCTTCATCCCTCTTTCGCTGCTTGCTGTTTGGAGCTGATTCTAATCAATTTTCTCACCAAAATCAACAGGAATCCTTACTTTATCATTTCCCAAGTGTTTTCCTAGCCTTGATAGCCCTTGATTTGGCTGATTTTTTTACGAATCTTGCAACCTAGCTCTACCACGCACGATAGCCATTTTCAACCGTTTGGGCATGTACCCAGCGTTGTTGGCCTTCCCTAACACCACAATTTTCCTCCCTTTAGCCCTCTCACCAAAACCCCTATCATACCTCATCCGTTTACTCCACCAATTGCCGGCCACCGATACCTTTTGGGCCATGACTTCTCAAGCCTTTTCCGGTCAATCCTGGCATTGGAAATCATCCATTTCACCACCCATCACTTCTCCAACATCTACTCTCCAAAACACCCCACCAACCTAATCCCGTTAGCCTGCTAGTCGCTGTCCACCTTTCCTAATGATTTTGCATCTCAAAAAGCAAAAAAAAATAATTTTTTTAATGTATGCTTATATTATTAGAAGGTCCCAAAGTAACTCTTGCTTAGAGTCACAAATGAAAGTACCGAGGCCTAGAGATCCCATAATAGTTTCTATTGGTTGGAGATGTTTCCAAACCGTATACCTGTTTATGCCATTAAGGACCAGAATGGCAGGCATCGCATGCGGAAGTACACTCCAGAACACATGCATTGTGTGGCCATGTTTTAGAGTCCTCTTACCACTCCTCACATTGGGATGGTTGCTGTCCAGAATTTATCAAACAATCAGGTCTGCAGTTTTTCTTTTTCTTTTTTCTTGTGCCACCAACTTGACAAAATTAAAGATTTCTGGATCTGAAAGGACAAGTTTAAGAGTTTTGTCGTTAAGATGATATGTCCTCTCATACATAGCACAACAAGTATATGTTCTATTTTTTATTGATATGTTTATAACACTGGATTTATGGTGTCGTGTTTCTATGCTACGTTATCTAAAATCTAGATAATGTTTGAGTTAGCATGAGACTTAATAGGTTTTTCTACCTTTTAGAGCAGCTATTACTATACATATTTAGTTATTCATTTGTATCTCTACTTAATATGTGAGACTTCACTTTCAACTATCTTGCTGGCCTTAATTGCTTCCCCCACCCATCCTTTTTTGATATTCTGTAGTACAGTTAAGGAAACTATTATTCAGATTTTTAGGCTGAATTTAGCGTCACAGCCACTGAAATTATACTCAAGTTCAATCATGAAGCAAAGATGAAAAAGAAAATTAAATTGGTTGGTTACAAAGAGGTTTGGACTGTCACTGGAATCTGTGGACAAGTGAAAATGTATTGGCTTAATGTAGACATTTTTTAATATCCTTTTGATCTGCATCACATTTGCTCATCATTATTTAGTTATACTGAAAATTCACGAGAGCTGTTTCTCCTCTCTAAGCATTGTTTCCCCTTAGATTTGTAGTTTTTCATAACTCATCAAAAAGGAAGAATTCTTTTTCATAACCAATGATGTTGATTCATTAGTGTTTTCTCTCACTGCAGTGAAGCTGATCATCATAAATTTTAACTGTTTATGTTAGCGGACTGCAAAAGAAGAGATTGGTGACAAACCCAAAAATAAGGGAGGGCAAACTAGAGAAGGGATTGCTTGGTGCAGCTTTGAGGACAGAATTCTGATGAGTGGCATTGTTTTCATGCGTGGATGGGCTGATGTTGAAGTTCGTCGCTTTTTCAACCCATTGCCGGTAGAATTTGATAATGAATTGTATATTCAATATTGAGAAAAATGTGCGATATATAGACTTAGGATAATTTGTACAAGGAAATATAATCAACATAATTATGGAAAATATCCTCTAAACAAGGAATCAAAATGTGCATAATAATCATGAAAATAAGGTAATAAAATATATTTGATTTTATTCCTTAATACTCCCCTGCAATTGAAGTAGTAGATCTCAAAGCTACAATTGGAGACAGAGCGACTAAAACCGCTAAGGAGACAGGCCTTTGGTGAAAATATCTGCAAGTTGAAAAGCCATAGAAATATGTCAAAGACGAAGAGCTCCGGGTGCAACCAACTCATGAATGAAGTGAAGATCAATATTGATATGTTGAGTGCGAGCAGGAAACATAGAATTGGTAGCCATATGTAGTGTAGATTGATTGTCACGGAGAACTAAATGAGAGGTATACAAAGGAATGCCCAGCTCACACAGTAAATAACAAAACCATCGAACATCAGTAGTAACATGGGCTAGAGCACGATACTCTGATTCAGCATTGGAGCAAGACACAGTGGATTGCTTCTTAGCAATCCAAGATATCATATTACAACCAAGAAAAACACAACCACTAGAGATAGAGTGACGAGTAGCTACATCAACAACCTAATCAACATCAGAATAGGCAAGAAGATAAAGGCTAGGGTCTCGATGAAAAGTGAGACCACAAAATAGGGTGCCTTTCAAACATAAAAAAATATGCTTAACCGAGCGCATATCGCTTTAAGTAGGAGCTAGCAATTGCTGAGCAAATTTATTGACAACAAAGGCAATGTCTGGCCTAGTGAGAGTGAGATATTGAAGACCACTAACCATACTGTGATAAAGTGTATTCAGAAAAGGTGTATCATCCGAGGACTAAGATACTTTGGAGGATCCAAATGGTGTAGTACATGGAGCTTACGAATCACGTTGGAAGCATCGAAGTAAACCCACCACATAACGTTGCTGAGACAGATATAAGACAGTATTATCTCGAACAACTTCCATGCCAAGAAAGAAACCAAGGGACCCAAGTCTTGGCAGGCAAATACAGAGCATAAAGAAGAGACACAATCAGAGATAGTAGAGGGGTCCAAACCAGTAACAACTAGATCATCCACATAGACCCAAAGAATTACAATAGAAGTGGAAGTGCAGCAGATGAAGAGAGATGAGTCAAATCGGCTATTAGTAAACACGAATTCAACCAGAAATGAGTATAAACGATTTTACCACACGCGAGGAGCCTACTTAAGAACATAGATAGCCTTAATGAGTCGAAAGACATGGAACGATTGGTAGCGTGCCGAATGCTCCAAGTTAATAACCTTCCTAACCTAACTACTGAATTACATATAGGGGAAGCAAGGGTCGATCCCACAGGGAATGATTCGATTAATTCCTATATTCTATCCAATAACCATAACGAAAACAACAGAAAAATAAAATAAAATAGAATCCTAAACAGTAACCATGACAGCAAAATAAAGAAGGGGGTTGTAGACAATGCAATCTAAAGTGAAACAAATCAATCGCCAATGGTAGAAAATATCAGATTAAAAATAATCAGTCTCGGTTCAAGATCCACCTAAACATGCATTAGATATGAACTAACCATAACATTATTCTATCTCATTATTATGGAATTATTGACCCTAGGAAACAACAAGCTCTATTACCCAAATTTTCCCTTAATTGTCACTACTGAAATAAGCTCTTCAAGTAGATCCTAACCTTCGAACAACCTAGAATAAGCTCTCTAAGTTTAATTCAATAGCAGCCATAAGAATTAGGAAAATAGATCAATCCAACCAACAATCACACAAGTTCGGATTATTTAACTTAGGTTATGTTATTCAAGATAACAGACTGAAAACTTGTCCATTATCATCTATCATCATGTGTTACTCATTGAATAGAAAGAGGACAATTATGTATCACAATTCCTAATTCTAACAGATGTAATTCCGATTAAACAATTTAGCAGGCCATTACTAAATCACCCAAACAAAATTCATAAACAATTAAAACAGAATAACATAAACAATTCCAATAAAAACGAAATTAAGAACAATGTTACTAAAGTTAAGTTACACCAATGGCATGAATTCAGGGTTCAAAATCCCTTGAACTGAAGAAGAAAAATCAGCCTCACATCTTGACGTAGAAGATAAAAAACTAAGAAAAAACTCTACTGTCGTTCTCTCCTTTGGTTAACCTAACACTCCTCAATAAATAACATGTTTTTTTCTTAATTCTACCCCAGGAATCACGAAAATTATTTTCCTAGACGTTTCCTAAAAGATAGACTTCCAAACTGTCAAAATCTTATCAAATATGGAAAACAGAATTCGTCTCCAGCTTGCACCAGGATTCTCGCAATGTAAAAGAACTTTTCTGGACTCGGTCACCATAAAAGTTGTAGTCCAGGATGTGTAGATGAATTTGGGCTTTTGAATCACCCACTTTCGATATGTGAAGCTCCAGTTAGGCTCGTTCGAAGATTCAATACTCAGCCAGGAAATCCTTCCGCGACTAAGATTCTAGGTCCGGTTTTGCAACAACTATGAGAGCCCAAATGAACTCGGATTCTAGCCCATAATACCTTCCTGGAAAGCTTGATTCATCTACTTTACTTTTTTTGAAGGACACTTTTGCAATCGAGAAATCTGACTCCATGAAAAACCTGAAAAATGCAGCACTGGTCAGAATAACGAAAAATCTGGAATTTCCTAATCTTTTCTCAATTATTTGCTAAAGTCTATCCAAATATGCCAAACTTACAAAATAAACTATAATCAACTCAACTAGGCATAAAACATAACAAAAAACATAATATGGAAGGAATAAAAATATATAAATTACACTCTTATCAACGATTGTTGTGAATCAATGAAACCAAAAGGTTGCTCTATGAAGACTTCCTCAATTAGATAGCCATGTAGAAATGCATTCTTGACATCTAGCTGACGAAGTGGCTAGCCATGCATAGTGGCAAGAGCAAGAACAGTGTGAATAGTGACGAGCTTAACAATGGGACTGAAAGTATCTCCAAAGTCTACACCAAGCTATTGATGGAAACCCTTGGCAACAAGACAAGCCTTATACCATTCAATCGACCCATCAGCTCGATGCTTAACTTTGTAAACCCAACGATAACTAATAAGATTCTGATGAGGACTTAGTGGAATAAGAACCAAAGTATTGTTCCACAAAAGGAAATCATGCTCTTCACGCATTGTCTGACATCAATGAGAGATAGATTGTGCTAACTTGAAGGATGTCGACTCATGTAACATAGGATCCAATGTCTCGGCACTAAGAGCATGTAAAAGTACATGAGGTGAGGAGGCCATAATATCATGGAGACTACAATACCTCTGACGGATTGGTGTTGGTGGAGTCATAGAAATGAGACGCATATAATCTGTAGGCATCAAGGGAGATGATGCAGAATCCCCAGTGGAAGAGGAAGGAGAACCAACTGATGGGAAGTGAGGAAAGCCAATGAGTCAAACTAAGACTACGAGCTCTGGGAGGATGGGATCGAACCAGTTGATTGTTTTGTAGTAAGAGAGGATGGTGGTGTGGTAATGGCCAACACAGATGGAGAGTCAAGTCCAGAATTAAGAACATCAAAAAGTTGGACCACTTTGGATGGAACAGACAAAGGTAAAAAATCCAAATGAGGCGATGGTGAAGTGGCAGTAGTGGCAAAACCAAGAAATGTTGTCTCATGAAACATCACATGTCAAGAAATATAAACATGGCCAATAGGTATATAGAGGCAACGATATTTGCGAGTTGCAAGTCATACCTCAAAAAAATGAAGAGAGCAGAATGTGGGGCTAGTTTGTGAGCAACAGTCAGGGTGAGCAGTAGATAACATGCATAGCCAAATGTTCGCAGGACGCTACAGTTAGGAGAGTGCTAGAAGAGAACTTCAAAAAGACAGTGATGTTTGAGTAATGGTATAGGCAACCTATTAATCAAAAAGACAGTAAGAGAAAATGCCTCCACCCAAAAAGATGGTGGCAAGTTAGATTGTAATAAAAGACAACATCCTTTTTCCACTATGTCACGGTATTTTCACTCAACAACACCATTTTGGGCAAGGGTGTAAGGACAAGATAGTTGATGGGTAATACCGTGAGACTCAAGAAGAGAACGAAAAAATTTGTTATCAAACTCACCACCACCATCAGAATGCATAATTTTAATAGAACATGAAAGTAGGTTCTCAACCATTAATTTAAATTTATAAAAAATCTTAGTAACATCAAATTTTTTAAACATTGGAAAGAACCAAGTAAATCGGCTAAAATTGTCCATAATAGATAAGTAGTATTTAAAAGAAGATAACAACGCGATAAGAGCAAAACCCATACATCAAAATGAAGAAGCGCAAGAGGAGATTGAGCGATGTATATCTGTTTGGTAAAGGAAAGGCGACAACCTTTGTCGAGAGGACATATAAGACATTCGACAAAGGGATATTGAACTAGACTAGATGCAAAGGTAAGCACAATCTTGAGTACATCAGAAGAAGTGTGTACAAGATGATGCTGCCAAACATAAAACGATACACAAATGGATGAAAAGGTGGCAACAATGGGGGACAATAATTGGTAAAGGTGATTATTGCTGTGACTAGAAAGAAGAGTCTGACCTGTCCAGTTTGCCTTAATTACAAAGCCAAATGAATCAAGAATGCAAACTGAATCAGTAGCTTATGTAATTTTATGATGGATAACAAGTTTTTACGAAGAGAGGGAACACATAAAACATCAGATAAAATAATGCTAGAATTATTAGACTCGGACAGACAGATAGACCCTTTATGAGTAATGGATAAGGACTGATCATTCCCAACTAGAACGGAAGACGTACCATTATGAGGCTGTGGAAAGGACAAGGCAGTAGAATTAGGTGTCATGTGATGCGTGGCTTCATAATCAAGAACCCAATTGGAGTTAAAGGGCTCACACATGGACATAGCAGCAAAAAGTGTGGTAATAATCTTCACGAAATATGCAAAGTTTCCATGCGGAGGACAAACACAACATGTTTATCACAAATCTGACAAGCACTCTATGGAAGAACACCTACTGCAGTAGGTAGCAAAGATGGCTAGAAAGAAGGCGGAGGCGGTTGGCATGAAGGTGACTGATTATTCTGACCACCACAAGCTTGACCGCGATTGCCACAATTGTGGGAATGGTAGTTGTAGCGGTTGGAAGAAGATCCAGAGGCCTCAGATGACTATGATGAAGTATGGTTAGTAGCCATGGTCAAACTTGAATTTTTCTATTGAAGTCACTCTTTCTGAACTAGAAGATCAAACGATTCATCAAAGGTAGTAAATGGCCGAAGATGAAGAGAGGTGATAAACCTTTGGCACTCCAGACCTAGAACATTAACAATATACTCCACTAGATCAGATTCTAGAATTAGAAAACTTGTTACAGAAAGAGAATCAAACATAGATTTAGCATTAATAAGATAATAGGTCATGGATTGGTTAGTAGCCTTTTGGAGATTGCGTAGTCAATCACGGATAGACCAAAGATGGATCGTAAAAAGTGGATTCAGATGATGGTCAAGAAGGGTCCAGGCTTCGGCAGTAGTGTTGCATGGCAGTAAAAGATTCTAGACAATAAAGGGAAAAACAATAGATTTGATCCATGTCAGAACTAATCTATTAGTCCATAACCAATGGGCATGAGCCGGGTTTGCAGTGCCATCGGGAAGGAAAAGGGTAGGGGGACGAGCATCATCGACAATGACATGTTGCATGCTATGGATAGCAAGAACATCAAGAAACTGTTTCCAAGCATGATACGTATCGCGCTCCATGAGTGAGGAAAAATAGTTTCCAATGCTGACTGTTGTAGGCAAGGGTGGCATAAATGGAGATTTAACAATGGATGATAAGAGAGACAATCCTACCATATAAGTGAGCACCTAAGTGAGAGGAACATGATGGTGTGCCATGGAGGAGGTTAATAGTTGTGGTGGTGGGTAAATGAAACCGCCCATGGAGAAGAAGGAGGATGGCAGGGGGTCGTTGGCTAAACGACTGAGGAGGCAGACGAGGCTAGGAAGATGACGCCAGAAGTGGTGGTGGTCATAGCAGTAGCAGAGGAGACGGTGACTAAAGAAGATGAATCGGCAGGAGAAGATGAACCGATTGGAGAAGAAGTCTCGATTGGAGCACGATTGATTTCGGCTAAAGAAGATGAGAAGTCGTCAGAGAAATGTGAATCGTCATGACCAAGAAGAGTAAGCGACACTGATGGAAACAAATCGTCACCAGAGAAGACGAGGAGTGGGGTTGATTATGGTCAGCGTTGATCAAACAGTGATCGGAGTAGAAGGAATCAATGTCAAAAGATGAGAGGTCATTGGAGTTGAGGAAGCTGAGCAGTCGTGGTCTGATGCGCTAAAAAAGATACTTGTAAGGGTGACTTTACAAGATCACAAAGTTAAGGGGAGGCGCCTGGAAGAATAAAAAGATAAAACCATAGATACAAGGGGGAGACTATCAGCTTTTAGAGTGTTAGGACATAGGGGAAATTACTACTCTGACACCATGTAGAATTTGATAATGAATTGTATTTTCAATATTAAGAAAAATGTACAATATATAGACTTAGGATAATTTGTACAAGCAAATATAATCAACATAATTATGAAAATATCCTATAAACAAGGGAACAAAATATGCATAATAATCATGAAAATAAGGTAATAAAAATATTTGATTTATTTCCTTAATACTGACCACAGTCTGATTGAGTTCCATCAAAGTCAATTCATGGCCGATGATTTATTGTTAAAGCGTCAATATCATCAATGATGAACCAGATGATAAGCCTCCCTACCCCCTCGATTAATGATTATAATGTACTAGAGCAACCCTGAGGAGTTGTACAATTTGTTTTGTAGTTTGCAACTATATAGGTCCGAAACACAATAATACCAACTGGGATTATCGTGTTTCGGACCTATATAGTTGCAAACTAATCCCAACCTAATTAATTAATGAGCAAATACAACCTCATTAATTAAGTGTATAATTGGAATTAAGACCAATCAAAAGTGTTTTAATATTATTAAAAAAATTATTTTTCAATAAAATAATATATTTAATTGAATAATAATATAATATTTAGTTATTTACTTCAATTATCAAGATCTAAGTATATCTGTAGTAAATTAGTAATTAATTAATTATATATGATAAATTGATAAATATTAATAAATTACTAATTAAATGATTACTTAATTAATTATAAGTTTAAAACATTACATTAGTAATTTAGTACATTACTTAATTAAATAATTAAAATTTTAATTAATTATAACATCACATTATAGATTTATAGAATAATTACTTAATTAATTATAATATTACATTATAAACAAATGATTACTTAATTAATTATAACATTACATTATAAACATTAGTACAATACTTAATTAAATGATTAGAAATTTAATTAATTATAACATTACATTATAAATTTATAGTATAATTACTTAATTAATTATAACATTACATTATAAACAAATGATTACTTAATTAATTATAACATTCCATTATAAACATTAGTACAATACTTAATTAAATGATTAGAAATTTAATTAATTATAATATTACATTAGAGATTTATAGTATGATTATTTAATTCATTATAACATTCACATAATTAATTATAACATTATATAATTAACATTAGTAATTTACTACATTAGTACAATACTTAATTAAATGATTAGAAATTTAATTAATTATAACATTACATTATAAATTTATAGTATGATTACTTAATTAATTATAACATTTCATTATAAACATTAATACAATACTTAATTGAATGTTTAGAAATTTAATTAATTATAATATTACATTAATGATTTATAATATGATTACTTAATTCATTATAACATTATATTATAATATGATTATATAATTAATTATAACTTTACATAATTAAATAATTACTAAATTAATTATAACATTATATTATAAACATTAGTAATGTACTACATTAGCATAATACTTAATTAAATGATTATAAATTTAATTAATTATAACATTACATTATAAATTTATAGTATAATTACTTAATTAATTATAACATTACATTATAAAAAAATGATTACATAAATAATTATAACATTCTATTATAAATATTAATACAATACTTAATTAAATGATTAAAAATTTAATTAATTAAAAATTAGATTATAATTAAATAATTAGTTAATTAATTAAAATATTACTAATTAATTAATTAATTATAACATTACATTATATTATAATCACTTAATTAATTATAACATTACATAGTTAAATTATTACTTAATTAATTGTAAAGTTCTAAATTACATTATAAACATTAATAATTACTACATTAGTACATTACTAATTAAATGATTAAAAATTTAATTAATTATAACAATTACATTATAGATTTAGAGTGATTACTTAATAATTATAATATTCAATTATAAATATTAATACAATACTCACTAAATGATTAGAAATTTAATTACTATAATATTAAATTATAGATTTATAGTATGATTGTTTAATTAATTAATTGTCCCTACCAAAGAATAGCTGATTATCACAAAATTTTGGATGCTTGCATTACAAAAACTTTTTTCAACTTTTTGCATTAAGATTTCAAAAGTTTCCAAATTATATTTTCGATAAAATGCAAAAATCAAAAAGCTTTTCTTCTAATAGTCTCTCTCATCACAATAACTTTCAGGATAGAGATTATTAGGAAAGAGTGACAGTGAGGAAAAGATGGGCACATCCCATCAAACCCAAAAACAATCCAAATCAAAAGCATCGTATGCGATACTACCACCTCAACAACCAATTACCCCACAAACAAAACCTCACAATCAAGATCCTCAAAACCCAATAAACATAAAAATATTATACCCAACCAAACCGGTTTACTTCTTGATGAAGAATCTGTTTTCATCTCCACTAAGAAATTACCAACAAGCCCTTACAATACCACCATCTTATTTACCTCTCCATCAAAACCTATCGACATTAATCCACTTTTCAATACATTGAGAAAGATAAACTCAATCAATTTGCATTGTTGAACCGAATATGGGGACAAACTATGCAAGAAACCTTATCAAAAATTTTCCCTCCAGATTTTTATGTTATTCTTGATGATTTATTAAAAACAAGAACATTTTATGAATTTATTTTAGTTGATACTGATTCAATAGAGATACCCATAATCCTGAAAAAATGATCCCAATAGAATTGCTTTTTCAAAATGCAAAATTAAAAAGGTTTTGAGACCTACCGATTGGCGTACTAGAATTATCAAAAAACACCCATTTTCTCAATCCTTCATTCCCCAAGAATTTTCTTATAAAGACTATCAAAAAGCTTGGTTCATGCTTTCTGTTTAACTCATACAACACACTCCTGGTTTTTCATTTTTGACAAAACTTGCCCAAAAACGTTTCCAAAATGGTTTCAACAATGGTTTAATTTTTTCGGTTTAAATGAAAAAATCTTTCCACCTTCTGTCTTGGAAGGATATCACTTGTTTACAAAAAATTTCAACAACAGTGAAGACTCTTTGCTAGCTTTTCCAGCAATTTCTTAATTGCCTGGATAATGGGTGGCAATTTCACATCACTACTCCTCCCTCTCACAAATTCCGATAATTACAAAGGAAATTTCTTATTAATAATCATATTTTTTGTGAATAAAGGGGTGTAGAAATTTCTAATCTCTTTCAATCACAGGATATTACTGTTCACAGGATAACAGTAATATCCTGTGAATAGTAATCTGCTACAGTAACTACGTTATGGGTGTTGTTTTGTGCGGTTTTAATTCCTAAGCATAACTTCTATTGACACTACTTGGCTTTGATACCATATAAAGCAGGATCGGTAAAAAACAAAGTAATTAAATAAAAATAAATGAATGAATTAAAGTAATTGAAAAGCAGGATCGTTAAAAATAAAGTAATTAAAAAAAAATAAATGAATGAATTAAAGTAATGAAAGACTTGAAGTCAAGGTAATAAAACAAAGTAAATGCAAAGACTATTGTAAATAAAGCAAAGAAAATAAGTCAAGTAAAATAATGAATGTGTTAAAGAAACTTACAACTTTATGCTTTGATAATTTGTACACGAGAGGGAACTTCTCCCTCAAAGTGTTTGTAAACTTAAAACTTAATGACTTTTTGTGACTTAAAAACTTTCTCTAAAACTTTCTCCAAAAACTTGATGCTTACAATCGGAAGTGATCAATATTTATACTACAAACGATCGGATTTCAAAAGGATTGAATCGTGTACATTAATACAACACAGGAAAAAGATAAAGTTGTGATAAGTGATGAGCTGTCTTGGATACGTGTCTTGAATTATTGATGATCTGCTCTGGAAATGGCAGACAAACTGATAAGGTTCATAAAAGGTATCTTGAAAAGTCTTGCTTGTTGTCAGGGGAGCTTGACAAAGTAAGTCTGAAATTGTTGAAAAGCGTTGCAGAAGCCACGTGAAAGGATTGTTTTGAAAGTTGATGTCTTTAAATTTTTGCAGAAAATCTTGACTAATGCTTTGGGCAAGAGATAAAGTCGACGGAGAAGAATCTGTCAGCACCGAAATTTTTGAATTTTGAGACTTGAAATTATTGCAGAAGCTGAGTCATCAACCTTATTGAATTCATAATTGATCTGGTTTTGGAACATGACAAAATAGTCATCCTCATCTTGATCGCTTGGTGATTGGTGCTATCCGAGTCTGCTTTTGAGATGTTGAAGATCCAATGGCCATAATAATTTTGTCCATATCTTGAGGATTTTGACATTGAGCCAATTCAGCAAGGAGTTTTGATTTTTGAGTCAAAAATGTTGATTGTTGTTGAGGCTGACATATTGTGGGTGTTGAGAAATCCAACTTGCACAGCTGGTGGACTAATATTGGATGGAAAAAACTAGGCCACCATTTAATAAGAAATTTCCTTTGTAATTCTCGGAATTTGGAGGGGAGGGGAGGAGTGATATGAAATTGCCAATCATTATCCAGGCAATTAGAAATTGCTGGAAAAAGCTAGCAAAGAGTCTTCACTGTGTTGAAATTTTTGTAAACAAGTGATATCCTTCCAAGATAGAAGGTGGAAATATTTTTTCATTAAAACGAAAAAACTAAACCATTGTTGAAACCATTTTGGAAACGTTTTTGGGCAAGTTTTGTCAAAAATGAAAAACCAGGAGTGTGTTGTATGAGCAAACAGAAAGCATGAAACCAAGCTTTTTATAATCTTTATAAGAAAATTTTGGGGAATGAAGGATTGAGAAAATGGGCGTTTTGATAAATTCAGTATGCCAATTGTAGGTCTCAATACCTTTTTAATTTGCATTTGAAAAAGCAATTCTATTGGGATCATTTTTATCAGGATTATGGGTAATCTCTATTGAATCAGTATCAACTAAATAAATTCATAAAATGTTCTGTTTTTAATAAATCATCAGGATAAACATAAAAATCTGGAGGGAAAATTTTTGATAAGGTTTCTTGCATAGTTTTCCCCAATATTCGGGTTCAACAATGCAAATGATTGAGTTATATCTTTCTCAATGTATTGAAAAGTGGGATTAATGCGATAAGTTTTGATGGAGAAGGTAAATAAGATGGTGGTATTGTAAGGGCTTGTTGGTAATTCTTGGTGGAGATGAAGAAACAGATTCTTCATCAAGAAGAGTAAACCGGTTTGGTTGGGTGATAATATTTTTCTGTTTATTGGGTTTTGAGGATCTTGATTGTGAAGGTTTTGTTTGTGGGGTAATGGGTTGTGAGGTGGTAGCATCGCATAGATGCTTTTGATTTTGGATTGTTTTGGGTTGATAGGAGTGCCCATCTTTTCCTCACTCTCACTCTTTCCTAATAAATTCGTCCTGAAAGTTATTGTGATGAGAGAGACTATTAGAAGAAAAGCTTTTTGATTTTTGCATTTTATCGAAAATATAATTTTGAAACTTTTGAAATCTTAATGCAAAAAGTTGAAAACAAGTTTTGTAATGCAAGCATCCAAAATTTTGTGATAATCGAGCCATTCTTTGGTAGGGACAATTTCTATACTCTTTAATTTGGTAATGTGTTTATCTTAGATATTGAAATTATTTTAATTTACTAATATCCTTTATTAATGGTGGATTGACAAATTCAAATGTTATTCTTGTCTTAAAATATTGGTTGAATTCCTTATTGGTTACACTAAAAGGGTAAATTTGAGTGATAAAAGGTGTATCTAAAATAACGTCTTGATCTAAATCTTTTTGCTAAAATAAAGGTGTTTTTAACACAAAAAATTGTATACAAATATGAGCATTAGATAGTTATAACTAATGTTAATTGTTGACCATTTGCTCCATATAATCTTTCTTTGTCTTTCATATATTTTGTTGGAATTAATCCTTCTCTTATACAATTTTGATCTGCTCCAGTGTTACTAGGGCTTGTGTAATAATATCTAACTCATGATTAATATTGACTTGATGTAACATGCCCTTTTGGAAGTGAATTCTTGAGATTTCATAATAAATGCTTCTTCGGTTTTTTAATTCTACTTTGAGGTTGATGGTTGTCCTATAGTTCTTTTGAGGCTTTTAAACATAATAAATCGTCTTGATTTCAATATTATCGTTTTAATTCTTTAACTTGATTTTTCAGAATATTGATTTCTTCTTGCAAATCCCTTAGAGTAATTTGTGTGGGTTTGTCAAATCTTTTAATATGTCTTTTAAGTTATAAGAATCTACATCTTTTTGTTTTCTTCAGATAAAATTAATTCTTGGTTTTAATAAATATTCTCTTTAATGTATTCATCCTGTATTTGTCAATATATCTAATAAAAATTCTTTGATTGGTGATGACGTTTATTGACTTAGGACTAGATGATATCATATTTATTGATTTCATTTGGTCACTATTATTGCAATTTTGTAAAGACTAGCTTTAATATTAGAGGGTTTCCTTCTAAGGAATTATTGAAGTTTTTGTCAAAGTTATTGTCAGAATTATTTTGACTTAGGCTTATTATTGAGGGGTAAAATGTCGTTGAGTGGTGGAGTACAAAGGGTACTTTTGGTGTTAGATTATGTTGGGATTCTAATGTTAAGTTTTTACTTTGTTTTTTAGTGGGACATTTAAAGCATCGTGTCCTACTTGTTACATTTCAACATTTTTTATTCTTTATTTTATTTTATAATAAGAAAGTTTTCTTTTTCTATACCTTGTCTTGATTGGGGTTGATTTGAAAGGACATTTATGTTTGATTTAGAGGATGATAATTTACTAAGTTTTTTACTAATATTTCTAGAATAGTGTTATGATTATTGAATTTAATAATTCCTCTTTTGGAAGTCAAAGGGTTCAAAAAATGGTTAACATATTTTTGTGAATAAGGGGTGTTGAAGTGTGTTAAAGTTGATGTTGAATTTCCTAAAGTTGGTGAATTTGTGAATTTCTACTATCTCCTTCCCGGGGGTTTTGAAATTTTCTAATTATGTGGGTAGTACTATCTTCTATCCTATTATTTGTGACTAATGGTGTGGAGAATTTGATTAGAGTAATTGTTTTGATGGTGAATATTTTAATGTTCTTAAGTTGGTTGCTTTTGATCATCATCAATTCTATTAATTTTCTTAAATGGTGATGCTATATTTCTGTGTTGATGTTCTATTTTAATTTCTTCTAAAGGTGGATGGACAGAGTAATAGTTTTATTCGTTGTTGTTGCCAATTTTTGTCGCATTAGTGGTAACAAAAATAGTTTTCTTTTCACTTAAATCTTGATAACTTTTCTATTTAACCAATTAAAGAAATAATATTTGTTTTAATTTTTCTTGTGTATGTACCATTCAGATCTAAGGGTATTTTGTTCTTCTGGACTAAATTTTGTAAAGAATATTTGTGTTTTTTCTTTATTATAATCTTGTAAGAATTCTGTTTTAATAATTCTTTATTAATTTCGAAAGGTTTTGTTAGTGTGTGATTTGACTATAGTTTCCTAATACTTTTGATTGTGTTGGTGAATTAGGTGGACTTGATGTGTTTCGTATGCAGGTTTTGGTATAGGAGGGGAATAATTACTCCTACTAATTTACTTGTTGAAGTTGTTGGCGAAGGGCAAGTGTTGTAATTTCTTCACTAGGGTTGTTATGATTTTTGTTAGTAACTATGGGTTGATTTTGTTCTAAGGATTTTTCTCTAAATTTTAATTTTATTGTACGTCTGGTTCTGTATCATTTGTTGTATCTCAGAATCATTTTGATCATATAAAGGTTTGGAGGGCATAATTTTTCTAATTTCCAATCTGTTGTTTAAAATTTCATCCCAAGCTAATCTTTTGGTGTAAAAGTTTTATGTTTTGTTTTATCGGCTTCCATTATAACTTGTGTCCTGGTGGGGACATCCTAATGGCTCTTGGACTTATTGTGGTATTCATAACTTTATATAAACTATATATAATGCTACTGGTTGGGCTTTATCTTGATAAGTAAGATTAGAAGCTTTTAAATTAATAGTTAATGCAGACAGTATTGTGGGATCATGTAATCCTACTGAAAGTTTGGATAACAATCAAAAAAAGGGACCACTTTTAAATTAGAATTTAATACTGCTAATAAAGAGTTATGAAGTTTAAATTTCTTGCGTCTCTTAAAATAATATTGGAATGTTTTGTCCTAACTAAATAATGGTTTATGTGCTACTTGTACTAATCCTATGTGTAAAAAATTATAGTTGTTTTGTCTATGTCTGTGTATGCTTCTTCAGAAAGAAGTTGAATTTCTTCAACCTTTTTCGGTTATCATTTTGTATCTTCTGTTGTTTAATAGAGTAATCTGACATAAATTCAAAACTACCTATTTGATATATTGTGTCTTTTTGACGGGTGGTATTTTCCAGTTATGTAAGTGTTGATCTATTTTTGCCATATTAATCTCTTGAGTGTTATAGTTTCATTAATTCTTGATATTATTTGTATTTTGTTGTTGATTATTAATTCTAATAGCGTTACTGCTACTACTATCATCTCGTTTACGCTACTTCCTAATCCTTAAGAAATTAGACATCTCTAAAATAATTTAACCTAAAAGTTCCAGTTTCTTTCCTAGATCACGGGACCACCAAGGTAAACAAAATATGACTTGATACCATTAAAGCAGGATCGTTAGAACAATGTATGTAAATTTTTTACATCTTTTTCAAAAATAAATTTTGATGCAGAAGAATCTGTTCGGATCAAAAAATCTTTTGTTAATCAACACAAAGTGAAATTACAATCTTGTGTTCTGATACCATGTTTTGTGCGGTTTTAATTCCCAAAAACAATGTTTTAAGTTTTCAACAACTTCACCAACTTTAGGAAATTCAACATCAACTTAACATCAACTTCAACACCCCTTTATTCGCAAAAATATGTTAAACCATTTTTGAACCCTTGACATTCCAAAAGAGGAAATTATTAATTTAATAATCACAACACTATTCTAGAAAATATTAGTAAAAAACTTAGCGAATTATCATCCTCTAAATCAAACATAAATGTTCTCACAGAATCGACCCAATAGAAGAATTAATCAAAATTTTCAAAACTTATCTATTAATAAAATGAGAAATAATATGAAATATCCTAAAACTCGAAACTATTACCCAAGACCTTCTTTACCAGATATGCAATTTGAAGAATATCACAACTAGCAAGATCTTCCTACACTGGAAAAGGAATAGATGAATGGAATATTGACGGATTAGCTGAACATCAAATATTAAATATTTTACAAGAAATGACTATGGCAGCATTAGCTCATAAATCACATGACAACATGACCATCAAATCGCAAAAAATATTAGTCTCAGGATTTACAGGAATGTTAAAAAATTGGGGGATAATGATTTACCTGAATCAATAAACATCACATATTACACGCAACAAAAAAGACTAGAAAAGTCAAAGTAGAAGGTACTAGGCAAGTAGAGTATGAACATGAAGAAGGAGATGCTGTAGCCACATTAATTTATGCAATAACCAAAAACTTTGTAGGAGACCCACACAAGCTTTCAGAAAAAATCACAAGAAATATTAGCTAACTTAAGATGTCCAACTATGGCAGATTTTAGATGGTATAAAGATAGTTTTTACAAAAAGTATTCACAAGAACAGACTGTAGGAAACCCTATTGGAAAGAAAGGTTCCTAGATGGTTACTAGATTATTAGTCAAACTGTCAAGAATGCATTATACAAAAAACACGATGGCAATATACCTTATGAAGACTTAAATTACGGAGATTTAATGTTTTATTAATAACGAAGCTTTAATAATTTGCACTGATTTAAAATTAAAGGCTAAATTAAAAAATGAATTAAACATAAAAAAACATGATTAAGTGGATTTTGTAGTCAATATGGTTATAAAAAAATATTACCCCCCTCTATTAAGTACAAAAAGATAAAAACAAAAAACAATATAGAAAACCTTATTATAAAAGAGATTACAAATACGAACAAAAATCTTATGACAAACCTTATAAAAAGAAAAAATCTTCTAATAAGAAATATCAAAAAACCCTATCACATGTTGGAAATGTAAACAACAAGGTCATTACGCAACTAAGTGTCCTATGAAAAAACAAATTAAAAAATTAGAATAGATTCAGACTTAAAACAACAATATTTAAAATTATTCAAACAGACTCTGAAGAAGAATCTAGTTACAATACAGATAATGAAGACATGATTTATCAAATTCAAGAAAATTCTTTCGAATCAATGAGTGAGTCTTCACAAAATTCTAATGATTGTGATTGCATGGGGTCATGCTACTGTGCAATGAAATCAATAAATATGATATCAACATCTAGACCTAAGTCAATAAACGTTATCCAAATCAAAAGAATTTTTATTAGATATATTGACAAAATTCAGGATGAAGATATTAAAAGAGAATATTTATTAAAACTCAAGAATTAATTTTATCTGAAGAAAAGCAAAAAGATGTAGATTCTTATAACTTAAAAGACATATTAAAAGATTTGACAAAACCACACAAGTACTCTAAGTGATTTGCAAGAAGAAATCAATATTCTGAAAAATCAAGTTAAAGAATTACAAAACGATAATATTGAAATCAAGACAGATTATTATGTTTAAAAGCCTCAAAGAAACTATAGGACAACCATCAACCTCAAAAGTAGAATTAAAAGAAACCGAAGAAGCATTTTTAATGAAATCTCAAGAATTCACTTCCAAAAAGGCTGTTACTTCAAGATCAATAAATCATGAGTTAGATATTATTACACAAGCCCTAGTAGACACGGAGCAGATCAAAATTGTATAAGAGAAGGATTAATTCCAACAAAATAATATGAAAAGACAAAAGAAAGATTTATGGAGCAAATGGTCAACAATTAAACATTAGTTATAAACTATCAATGCTCATATTTGTATACAAAATTTTGTATTAAAAACACCTTATTTTAGCAAAAGATTTAGATCAAGACGTTATTTTAGGACACCTTTTATCACTCAAATTTACCCTTTTAGTGTAACCAATAAAGGAATTACAACCAATATTTAGGACAAGAAGTAACATTTGAATTTGTCAATCCACCATTAATAAAGGATATTAGTAAATTAAAAAATATTTCAATATCTAAGATAAAAACTATTACCAAATTAAGAGTATAGAAATTGTCCCTACCAAAGAATGGCTCGATTATCACAAAAATTTGGATGCTTGCATTACAAAAATTGTGTTTCAACTTTTTGCATTAAGATTTCAAAAGTTTCAAAATATATTTTCGATAAAAAGCAAAATCAAAAGCGTTTTCTTCTAATAGTCTCTCTCATCACAATAACTTTCAGGACAAAGATTTATTAGGAAAGACGGGGACGAATTCTTTAAGGGGGGGAGAATTTAACGCCCCACTTGAGGTACATAGTAAGTTATAGTGTATTGCTTAAATGTTTATTGTTTTGTTTTTTATTGGGTCGATATATTGTTAATATTGGTGGTTGGCCCTTAGTTGAATTTTTGTTAAAGTTATTTTGCGAAAAATGTAGAGAAAATCCCTTAAACTTTCATTAGGGTAAAATGGTCTTTTCACTCAAAATTAGTTGAACTTGTGGGGAGTGAAAAGAGATAGAATTTAATAGAGAATGCATTAAAAATGAGGGGGATTATTGTAATTGACTAAGGGACATAGATGAAATTTCTAAGAAAGAGCAAGGGCAAAATGGGAAAGTGTGGTTATAAATTAAAGTGTAAGGGTTTGAAACCCTCATTTTCTTCATTCCACCCCCACATCCCTCCTTTTTTCCTCAAATTTTATTCACTTTTCCAAGGAATTTGAGGGCTTTTGAGTAGATTTTCATAGGGTTTTGATTCAAGGCATCAAAAGGTAAGGAATCAAGCTCTTTATCTATGATTTATTTGTGTAAAGGTTGAGTTCTTATGAAGTTTAGCTTAGGGTTAAAAGAAGATTGGAATCAACAAGAATAGAGAGCTTATGAGAGACTACTCAAGCACAAGGTAAGTAAATTCCACTCCAAAATCCAACTCAAGATAAATTTAAGAATTCAAGGGAGTAGAGATTTTTTCTAAATAGCATATGTTTTGATTATGAGAAATTGAGATGAGATTGATGATGAGTTATGCTTGTTGTTGGAATATTGAATATGAGAAGTATATGTGATGATTTGATGATGGGTTGAAATTGGAAGAATTGGAGAAATTTTGTGGGAGTGTGTTGCCATGTAGGTTGTGATGCACAAGAGAGTTTTTCTCTCATTTTGGATGGTTTGAGAATAAATAGAATGATAATTGAATTAGGGTTTGTTTATGCACAATTAATGTTTGGTGAAATGCCTAAGTGAAAACATGTTACCAAACTGCCCTGTCACAGCTGTGATTTCTGAGTGATATTTGGACATCTTTCGGATTGAACTGGGTTTTGACCAAAACATAAAAGTTGTAGCCCTGTCGCTAAGCTTTAAAACGAGACCAAAACCGTAGCAATCTGACGTGTATAACTCAAGTTATGCCTTCTTGAGTGTGACCTGCGCAGAATGACAGTTGATGCAATATTGCATTTGTGCATTTCAAAAGTGCATTAAGTAAGAAACTTTAAGCATGAACCATCCTTATGCATTAATTGTGCATTGAGAAGTAGTTTGAGAAAGAGTAGAGAACTTGTGAATGGGCTACTCTAAAGTAAAGAGAATGAGAAAATCAAGAATGGGTTGGTGCTTTGTGAACTCCAACCGGAAGTTACGAAGAATGGGTTGGTGCTTTGTGAACTCCAACCGGAAGTCACGAAGAGTGGGTTGGTGCTTTGTGAACTCCACCCGGCCGTGCCTCTGGTAAGATGAGGCCGTGACATTCCAGTGAGAAAGAATGAGAAATTATAAGAAAGAATAGAGGAAGAGAAGAGTAGAAGTCACGAAGAGTGGGTGGGTGCTTTGTGATCTCCACTCAGCGTGCCTCCAGAAGATGAGGCCGTGACATACAACAGAAAGTTAATAGAAAAGAGCTATGTGAAAGGAAACAGAAAGAGAAAATAAATGAGATGAGAAGAATGTAAGGAAAGAATTAAGAGAAAGAGTTACGGGGATAGACGAGTAGAGGATTTACTTACTGAGCATATTTTGTGCTCACCCGTTGTTTTCTTTGTGTTTGCAGGATCTAGGTGAGGACGCGGTCGGATGGGCATCGGCAAGCGAGGAGTATAGTACACTGTCACTGTTTTGATAACTTTACTTATGATGCCTTACTTTGTAAAAGAATGATTAAATGTATTAAAAGAAAATTGTGGGGCAATTTACTTTTGCTTAATATAAATATTCTTGAGTCGTTCTATATGTATCCTAGTATGAAGCAGTTATTACATTTTTAATACTTCACTAAATGATTAGAAATTTAATTTACTATAATATTAAATTATAGATTTATAGTATGATTGTTTAATTAATTTAATTAATTGTTTGTGTTTTGATTTTGATTGAGGAATTTTATGTGAATTGTGAAGAATTGATTGAATTCAAGTGTTGCATAGAAATTAGAGGATTTATGAGTCACATTGGACATAAATGAATGAGTAATCAAAATTGATTAGGGGTTGTATCTGTAAACTTTTAAGGTATTTTTGTCATTTTTTAAACTAATAGAGGGGTAATTAATTTTTTACAGGGTATCCGGGAAAGGAACTGGAACTTGCATTTTAGGTTCCAGTTCCTTGAATTTAAAAACCGGTTCCGGTTCTGATTCTCTCGAAAAATGTTGAGTACCCAGAATCGCTCACCCCTACAAACTAGGCACAACTACTACCTCATTAATTTGGTTAACTTAATATTCTGAAACAAAAAAAAAAAAAAAAACTCGAAGGTTTCTTACTCATGGCAACTACAAGGGAATATATAGATCGACAAATTTTGAAAATTACTGTGGAGTATTTTGACAAACTAGCAGCAGTACTGTTAGATTGCAGGTATGTGGGGTACAAACTCTCAAATGTTGCCTCATAAATCAAATGGCAGGAAGAATCATCTGTTAGATAAGTCTGCGTTTTCCTCTCCATGTGGGTATGTATTCTTGATCAAAATCCTCGATTTGGTATGGGCTCTTGAGCTTATAATGATACCTCATAAAATCGTGTGGCAGGATCACCAATACAAGGGAGTGGCCGTGTATACTCTTTCCGGGCAAGGAGTCTTGTATAATTACAAGTGGGTTCGGCGACGATCCCATTCCAAGGCTGAGATTTGAAGCACCTAAAGTTAAAGGTTAAGGCTTCTTTACCATCAAGTTCCATTGCTGCTATTTTATTCAAACACCTGTTTATTTGTTTGAACATGGCTCGGTGATACTATAATAGTTGTTGTACGGGAAATCTGGAGAGGATAATTCCTTATTAGAAGAGACGATATTTAGATTGGTTCAATTTGGAAGGAAGATATTCAGATTGATTTAGACTCCAACTAAGGTAGCCGAAGATCATGCAACTTCTTAATTCTACGTATCTGAATCTTATCTAAACTCTATTATGTAAATGGATGCTATATAAACCTATCATAACTTGTTTTATAGGGGATTGGGCAATTATCTTAGAAAAAGATTCATCATTTGTAATTCTCATTGAATAAGAGAAACAGTAGACGTAGGCTTAAGATTCAGACTTGCCTAACCACTTTAAAAATTGTCTCTTGTCATACTCATATTTTCTCTTTAATTATTCAATTGATGATTTTCATTAAATCACGCACACATTCATTCCGGTTTCGACAGGGTCAATCAGAATTCTCTAATTGGTGTAGATTTCTGCATCAACAGTAGTTTCCATAAAAAATTTTACAGTTTAGACTTTATCAGAAACTGAAAAAGAGAAACCATTTTAGGTTAGATATTGAAAATTAAATATCTAATAAGAGTATGCCTCTTCTTCTTCTTTTTTTTTTTTTTCCTTTTTATTGCATCTTTAAACAAAATAACCTTGATTCCCTTGTGTAGTTTTGAGTTACTTAGTTTGCTTCCTTATATTTGCTTACTTTGAGTTGTATGACATATAGATTTGAGTTATTGTATATTTGAGTTTAAGATCTGATTTGGTTCATTTGTTTGATATTAATTTAATTGATATCTTATACATTTCTGGAAAGAATCTTGTCAGCACCGAAATTTTTGAATTTTGAGACTTGAAATTATTGCAGAAGCTGAGTCATCAACCTTTATTGAATTCATAATTGATCTGGTTTTGGAACATGACAAAATAGTCATCCTCATCTTGATCGCTTGGTGATTTGGTGCTATCCGAGTCTGCTTTTTGATGTTGAAGATCCATGGCCATAATAATTTTGTCCATATCTTGAGGATTTTGACATTGAGCCAATTCAGCAAGGAGTTTTGATTTTGAGTCAAAAATGTTGATTGTTGTTGAGGCTGACATATCTGTGGGTGTTGAGAAATCCATACTTGCACAGCTGGTGGACTAATATTTGGATGGAAAAACTAGGCCACCATTTAATAAGAAATTTCCTTTGTAATTCTCGGAATTTTGGAGGAGGAGGAGGAGTGATATGAAATTGCCAACTCATTATCCAGGCAATTAAGAAATTGCTGGAAAAAGCTAGCAAAGATTCTCACTGTTGTTGAAATTTTTTGTAAACAAGTGATATCCTTCCAAGAAAAGGTGGAATATTTTTTCATTTAAACCGAAAAAAACTAAACCATTTGTGAAACCATTTTGGAAACGTTTTTGGGCAAGTTTTGTCAAAAATGAAAAACCAGGAGTGTGTTGTATGAGCTAAACAGAAAGCTGAAACCAAGCTTTTTGATAATCTTTATAAGAAAATTCTTGGGGAATGAAGGATTGAGAAAATGGCGTTTTTGATAAATTCCAGTATGCCAATCTGTAGGTCTCAATACCTTTTTAATTTTGCATTTTGAAAAAAGCAATTCTATTGGGATCATTTTTATCAGGATTATGGGTAATCTCTATTGAATCAGTATCAACTAAAATAAATTCATAAAATGTTCTGTTTTTAATAAATCATCAGGAATAACATAAAAATCTGGAGGGAAAATTTTTGATAAGGTTCTTGCATAGTTTTCCCAATATTCGGGTTCAACAATGCAAATGATTGAGTTATATCTTTCTCAATGTATTGAAAAGTGGGATTAATGCGATAGTTTTGATGGAGAAGGTAAATAAGATGGTGGTATTGTAAGGGCTTGTTGGTAATTTCTTGGTGGAGATGAAGAAACAGATTCTTCATCAAGAAGAGTAAACCGGTTTGGTTGGGTGATAATATTTTTCTGTTTATTGGGTTTTGAGGATCTGTATTGTGAAGGTTTTGTTTGTGGGGTAATTGGTTGTTGAGGTGGTAGCATCGCATACGATGCTTTTGATTTTGGATTGTTTTTGGGTTTGATAGGAGTGCCCATCTTTTCCTCATCTCACTCTTTCCTAAAAATCTCTGTCCTGAAAGTTATTGTGATGAGAGAGACTATTAGAAGAAAAGCTTTTTGATTTTTGCATTTATCGAAAATATAATTTTGAAACTTTTGAAATCTTAATGCAAAAAGTTGAAAACAAGTTTTTGTAATGCAAGCATCCAAAATTTTGTGATAATCGAGCCATTCTTTGGTAGGGACAATTTCTATACTCTTTAATTTGGTAATAGGGTTTATCTTAGATATTGAAATATTTTTTAATTTACTAATATCCTTTATTAATGGTGGATTGACAAATTCAAATGTACTTCTTGTCTTAAAATATTGGTTGTAATTCCTTATTGGTTACACTAAAAGGGTAAATTTGAGTGATAAAAGGTGTATCTAAAATACGTCTTGATCTAAATCTTTTGCTAAAATAAAGGTGTTTTTAACACAAAAATTTTGTATACAAATATGAGCATTAGATAGTTTATAACTAATGTTTAATTGTTGACCATTTGCTCCATATAATCTTTCTTTTGTCTTTTCATAATATTTTTGTTGGAATTAATCCTTCTCTTATACAATTTTGATCTGCTCCAGTGTCTACTAGGGCTTGTGTAATAATATCTAACTCATGATTAATATTGATCTTGATGTAAACATGCCATTTTTGGAAGTGAATTCTTGAGATTTCATTAATAATGCTTCTTCTGGTTTCTTTTAATTCTACTTTGAGGTTGATGGTTGTCCTATAGTTTCTTTGAGGCTTTTAAACAATAAATCTGTCTTGATTTCAATATTTCGTTTTGTAATTCTTTAACTTGATTTTTCAGAATATTGATTTCTTCTTGCAAATCACTTAGAGAATTTGTGTGGGTTTGTCAAATCTTTTAATATGTCTTTAAGTTATAAGAATCTACATCTTTTTGTTTTTCTTCAGATAAAATTAATTCTTTGAGTTTTAATAAATATCTCTTTTATGTATCATCCTGTATTTTGTCAATAATATCTAATAAAAATTCTTTTGATTTGGTGATGAGTTTATTGACTTAGGACTAGATGTTGATATCTTTTATTGATTTCATTTGGTCACTATTATTGCAATTTTGTAAAGACTAGCTCTTAATATCTAGAGGGTTTCCTTCTAAGGAATTATTGAAGTTTTTGTCAAAGTTATTGTCAGAATTATTTTGACTTAGGCTTATTAATTGAGGGGTAAAATGTCGTTGAGGTGGTAGTATTACAAAGGGTACTTTTGGTGTTAGATTATGTTGGGATTCTAATGTTAAGTTTTACTTTGTTTTTTAGTGGGACATTTAAAAGCATCGTGTCCTACTTGTTTACATTTCCAACATTTTTTTATTCTTTTATTTTTATTATATAATAAGAAAGTTTCTTTTTCTATACCTTTGTTCTTTGATTGGGGTTGATTTTGAAAGGACATTTATGTTTGATTTAGAGGATGATAATTTACTAAGTTTTTTACTAATATTTCTAGAATAGTGTTATGATTATTGAATTTAATAATTTCCTCTTTGGAATGTCAAAGGGTTCAAAAAATGGTTTAACATATTTTGTGAATAAAGGGGTGTTGAAGTTGATGTTAAAGTTGATGTTGAATTTCAAGTTGGTGAATTTGTTGAATTTTCTACTATCTCCTTCCCGGGGGTTTTTGAAATTTTTCTAATTAGTGGTGTACTATCTTCTATCCTATTCATTTGTTGACTAATGGGTGGAGAATTTGATTAGAGTAATTGTTTTGAGTTGAATATTTTAATGTCTCTAAAGGTGTGCTTTTGATCATCATCATTCTATTAATTTTCTTAAATGGTGATGCTATTATTTCTGCTTGTTGATGTTCTATTTTAATTTCTTCTAAAGGTGGATGGACGATGTAATAGTTTATTCGTTGTTGTTGCCAATTTTTTGTCGCATTAGTGGTAACAAAAATAGTTTTCTTTTCACTTAAATCTTGATAACATTTTCTATTTTCTAACCAATTAAAGAAATAAATATTTGTTTTAATTTTCTTGTGTATTGTACCATTCAGATCTAAGGGTATTTTGTTCTTCTGGACTAAATTTTGTAAAGAATATTTGTGTTTTTCTTTATTATAATCTTGTAAGAATTCTTGTTTTAATAATTCTTTATAATTTCGAAAGGTTTTGTATTGTGTTGATTTGACTATAGTTTCCTAATACTTTTGATTGTGTTGGTGAATTAGGTGACTTGATGTGTTTTCGTATGCAGGTTTTGGTATAGGAGGGGAATAATTTACTCCTAATTTCTTGTTGAAGTTGTTGACGAAGGGCAAGGTGTGTGTATTTCTTCAATCTAGGGTTGTTATGATTTTTGTTAGTAACTAGGGTTGATTTTTTCTAAGGATTTTTCTCTAAATTTTAATTTTATTGTACCGTCTGGTTCTGTATCATTTGTTGTATCTCAGAATCATTTTGATCATATAAAGGTTTTGGAGGGCATAATTTTTCTAATTTCCAATCTGTTTGTTTAATAATTTCATCCCAAGCTAATCTTTTGGTGTAAAAGTTTTATGTTTTGTTTTATCGGCTTCCATTATAACTGTGTGTCCTGGTGGGGACATCCTAATGGCTCTTGGACTTATTGTGGTATTCATAACTTTATAATAATATCTATATATTAATGCTACTGGTTGGGCTTTATCTTGATAAGTAAGATTAGAAGCTTTTAAATTAATAGTTAATGCAGACAGTATTGTGGGATCATGTAATCCTACTGTAAGTTTGGATAACAATCAAAATAAACGGGACCACTTTCTAAATTAGAATTTAATACTGCTAATAAAGAGTTATTGAAGTTTAATTTCTTGCGTCTCTTAAATACTAATATTGGAATGTTTTGTCCAACCTAAATAATGGTTTTACTGCTACTTGTACTAATCCTATGTTAAAAATTTATAGTTGTTTTGTCTATGTCTGTGTATTGCTTCTTCAGAAAGAAGTTGAATTTCTTCAACCTTTTCTTCGGTTATCATTATTGTATCTTCTGTTGTTTTAATAGAGTAATCTGACATAAATTCAAAACTACCTATTTGATATATTGTGTCTTTTTGACGGGTGGTATTTTCCAGTTATGTAAGTGTTGATCTATTTTTGCCATATTAATCTCTTGAGTGTTATAGATTTCATTAATTCTTGATTATTATTTGTATTTGTTGTTGATTATTAATTCTAATAGCGTTACTGCTACTACTATCATCTCGTTTACTGCTACTTCCTAATCTCCTTAAGAAATTAGACATCTCTAAAATAATTCTAACCTAAAAGTTCCAGTTTCTTTCCTAGATCACGGGACCACCAAGGTAAACAAAATATGACTCTGATACCATATAAAGCAGGATCGTTAGAACAATGTATGTAAATTTTTTACATCTTTTTCAAAAATAAATTTTGATGCAGAAGAATCTGTTCGGATCAAAAATCTTTTGTAATCAACACAAAGTGAAATTACTAATCTTTGTGTCGATACCATGTTTTGTGCGGTTTTAATTCCCAAAAAACAATGTTTAAGTTTTCAACAACTTCACCACTTTAGGAAATTCAACATCAACTTTAACATCAACTTCAAACCCCTTTATTCGCAAAAATATGTTAAACCATTTTTGAACCCTTTGACATTCCAAAAGAGGAAATTATTAAATTTAATAATCACAACACTATTCTAGAAAATATTAGTAAAAAACTTAGCGAATTATCATCCTCTAAATCAAACATAAATGTTCTCACAGAATCCGACCCAATAGAAGAATTAAATCAAAATTTTCAAAACTTATCTATTAATAAAATGAGAAATAATATGAAATATCCTAAAACTCGAAACTATTACCCAAGCCTTCTTTACCAGATATGCAATTTGAAGATAATCACAACTAGCAAGATCTTCCTACACTGGAACAGGAATAGATGAATGGAATATTGACGGATTAGCTGAACATCAAATATTAAATATTTTACAAGAAATGACTATGGCAGCATTAGCTCATAAATCACATGACAACACGACCATCAAATCGCAAAAATATTAGTCTCAGTTTACAGGAATGTTAAAAAATTGTGGGTAATGATTTACCTGAATCACATAAACATCACATATTACACGCAACAAAAAGACTAGAAAAGTCAAAGTAGAAGGTACTAGGCAAGTAGAGTATGAACATGAAGAAGGAGATGCTGTAGCCACATTAATTTATGCAATAACCAAAAACTTTGTAGGAGACCCAACAAGCTTTCAGAAAAATCACAAGAAATATTAGCTAACTAAGATGTCCAACTATGGCAGATTTTAGATGGTATAAAGATATGTTTTTACAAAAAGTATTCACAAGAACAGACTGTAGGAAACCCTATGGAAAAAAGGTTCCTAGATGGTCTACTAGATTATTAGTCAAACTGTCAAGAATGCTTATACAAAAAACACGATGGCAATATACCTTATGAAGACTTAACTTACGGAGATTTAATTAGTTTTATTAATAACGAAGCTTTAATAATTGCACTGATTTAAAATTAAAGGCTAAATTAAAAAAGAATTAAACATAAAAAAACTAATTAAGTGGATTTTGTAGTCAATATGGTTATAAAAAATATTACCCCCTCTATTAAGTACAAAAAGATAAAAACAAAAAACAATATAGAAAACCTTATTATAAAAGAGATTACAAATACGAACAAAAATCTTATGACAAACCTTATAAAAAGAAAAAATCTTCTAATAAGAAATATCAAAAAACCCTATCACATGTTGAAATGTAAACAACAAGGTCATTACGCAACTAAGTGTCCTATGAAAAATAATTAAAAAATTAGAAAATAGATTCAGACTTAAAACACAATTATTTAAATTATCAAACAGACCTCTGAAGAAGAATCTAGTTACAATACAGATAATGAGACATGATTTATCAATTCAAGAAAATTCTTTCGAATCAATGAGTGAGTCTCACAAAATTCTAATGATTGTGATTGCATGGGGTCATGCTACTGTGCAATGAAATCAATAAATATGATATCAACATCTAGACCTAAGTCAATAAACGTTATCACCAAATCAAAAGAATTTTTATTAGATATTATTGACAAAATTCAGGATGAAGATATTAAAAGAGAATATTTATTAAAACTCAAAGAATTAATTTTATCTGAAGAAAAGCAAAAAGATGTAATTCTTATAACTTAAAAGACATATTAAAAAGATTTGACAAACCCACACAAGTTACTCTAAGTGATTTGCAAGAAGAAATCAATATTCTGAAAAATCAAGTTAAAGAATTACAAAACGATAATATTGAAATCAAGACAGATTTATTATGTTTAAAAGCCTCAAAAGAAACTATAGGACAACCATCAACCTCAAAAGTAGAATTAAAAGAAACCGAAGAAGCATTTATTAATGAAATCTCAAGAATTCACTTCCAAAAATGGCATGTTTACTTCAAGATCAATATTAATCATGAGTAGATATTATACACAAGCCCTAGTAGACACGGAGCAGATCAAATTGTATAAGAGAAGGATTAATCCAACAAAATATTATGAAAAGACAAAGAAAGATTATATGGAGCAAATGGTCAACAATTAAACATTAGTTATAAACTATCTAAGCTCATATTTGTATACAAAATTTTTGTATTAAAAACACCTTTATTTAGCAAAAGATTTAGATCAAGACGTTATTTTAGGTACACCTTTATCACTCAAATTTACCCTTTAGTGTAACCAATAAAGGAATTACAACCAATATTTTAGGACAAGAAGTAACATTTGAATTTGTCAATCCACCATTATAAAGGATATTAGTAAATTAAAAAATATTCAATATCTAAGATAAACACATTACCAAATTAAAGAGTATAGAAATTGTCCCTACCAAAGAATGGCTCGATTAACAAAATTTTGGATGCTTGCATTACAAAAACTTGTTTTCACTTTTTGCATTAAGATTTCAAAAGTTTCAAAATTATATTTTCGTAAAATGCAAAAATCAAAAAGCTTTTCTTCTAATAGTCTCTCTCATCACAATAACTTTCAGGACAAAGATTTATTAGAAAGACGGGGACGAAATTCTTTAAGGGGGGAGAATTGTAACGCCCCACTTGAGTACATAGTTAAGTTATAGTGTATTGCTTAAATGTTTATTGTTTTGTTTTTATTTGGGTCGATATATGTTAATATGGTTGGTTGGCCCTTAGTTAATTTTTGTTAAAGTTATTTTGCGAAAAATGTAGAGAAAATCCCTTAAACTTTCATTAGGGTAAAATGGTCTTTTCACTCAAAATTAGTTGAACTTGTGGGGAGTGAAAAGAGATAGAATTTAATAGAGAATCATTAAAATGAGGGCATTATTGTAATTGACTAAGGGACATAGATGAAATTTCTAAGAAAGAGCAAGGGCAAAATGGGAAAGTGTGTTATAAATTAAAGTGTTAGGGTTTGAAACCCTCATTTTCGTTCATTCCACCCCCCACACCTCCTCTCCTTTTTTCTCTCAAATTTTCATTCACTTTTCCAAGGAATTTGAGGGCTTTTGAGTAGATTTTCATAGGGTTTTGATTCAAGGCATCAAAAGGTAAGGAATCAGCTCTTTATCTATGATTTATTTGTGTAAAGGTTGAGTTCTTATGAAGTTTATGCTTAGGGTTAAAAGAAGATTGGAATCCAACAAGAATAGAGAGCTATGAGAAGACTACTCAAGCACAAGGTAAGTAAATTCCACTCAAAATCCAACTCAAGCTAAAATTAAGAATTCAAGGGAGTAGAGATTTTTTCTAAATATGCATATGTTTTGATTATGAGAAATTGAGATGAGATTGATGATGAGTTAGCTTGTTGTTGGATATATTTGAATATGAGAAGTATATGTGATGATTTGATGATGGGTTGAAATTGGAAGAATTGGAGAATTTTGTGGTGTGTTGCCATGTAGGTATGTGATGCTACAAGAGAGTTTTTCCTCATTTTGGATGTTTAGAACTAAATAGAATGATATTGAATTAGGGTTTGTTTATGCACAATAATGTTTGATGAAATGCCTAAGTGAAAACATGTTACCAAACTGCCCTGTACAGCTGTGACTTTCTGAGTGATATTTGGACATCTTTCGGATTGAACTGGGTTTAGACCAAAACATAAAAGTTGTAGCCTGTCGCTAAGCTTTAAAACGAGACCAAAACCGTAGCAATCTGACGTGTATAACTCAAGTTATGCCTTCTTGAGTGTGACCTGCGCAGAATGACAGTTTTGATGCAATATTCATTTGTGCATTTCAAAAGTGCATTAAGTAAGAAACTTTAAGCATGAACCATCCTTATGCATTAATTGTGCATTGAGAAGTAGTTTGGAAAGAGTAGAGAACTTTGTGAATGGGCTACTCTAAAAGTAAAGAGAATGAGAAAATCTAGAATGGGTTGGTGCTTTGTGAACTCCAACCGGAAGTTACGAAGAATGGGTTGGTGCTTGTGAACTCCAACCGGAAGTCACGAAGAGTGGGTTGGTGCTTTGTGAACTCCACCCGGCCGTGCCTCTGGTAAATGAGGCCGTGACATTCCAGTGAGAAAGAATGAGAAATATAAGAAAGAATAGAGGAAGAGAAAGAGTAGAAGTCACGAAGAGTGGTGGGTGCTTTGTGATCTCCACTCACCGTGCCTCCAGTAAGATGAGCCGTGACATACAACAGAAAGTTAATAGAAAAGAGCTATGTGAAAGAGAAACAGAAAGAGAAAATAAATGAGATGAGAAGAATGTAAGGAAAGAATTAAGAGAAAGAGTTACGGGGATAGACGAGTAGAGGATTTACTTACTGACTATTTTGTGCTCACCCCGTTGTTTTTCTTTGTGTTTGCAGGATCTAGGTGAGGACGCGGTCGGATGGGCATCGGCAAGCGAGGAGTAATAGCTACACTGTCCACTGTTTTTGATAACTTTTACTTATGATGCCTTACTTTGTATAAAGAATGTATTAATGTATTAAAAGAAAATTGTGGGCCAATTACTTTTGCTATATAAATATATTTACTTGACCTTCATTCCCCAAGAATTTTCTTATAAAGAATATCAAAAAGCTTGGTTTCATGCTTTCTGTTTAACTCATACAACACACTCCTGGTTTTTCATTTTTGACAAAACTTGTCCAAAAACGTTTCCAAAATGGTTTCAACAATGGTTTAATTTTTTCGGTTTAAATGAAAAAATCTTTCCACCTTCTGTCTTGGAAGGATATCACTTGTTTACAAAAAATTTCAACAACAGTAAAGACTCTTTGCTAGCTTTTTCCAGCAATTTCTTAATTGCCTGGATAATGAGTTGGCAATTTCACATCACTACTCCTCCTCCTCACAAATTCCGATAATTACAAAGGAAATTTCTTATTAATAATCATATTTTTTGTGAATAAAGGGGTGTAGAAATTTCTAATCTCTTTCAATCACAGGATATTACTGTTCACAGGATAACAGTAATATCCTGTGAATAGTAATCTGCTACAGTAACTACGTTATGGGTGTTGTTTTGTGCGGTTTTTAATTCCTAAGCATAACTTCTATTGACACTACTTGGCTTTGATACCATATAAAGCAGGATCGTTAAAAAACAAAGTAATTAAATAAAAATAAATGAATGAATTAAAGTAATTGAAAAGCAGGATCGTTAAAAATAAAGTAATTAAAAAAAAATAAATGAATGAATTAAAGTAATTGAAAGACTTGAAGTCAAGTTAATAAAACAAAGTAAATGCAAAGACTATTGTAAATAAATGCAAAGAAAATAAGTCAAGTAAAATAATGAATGTGTTAAAGAAACTTACAACTTTATTGCTTTGATAATTTGTACACGAGAGGGAACTTTCTCCCTCAAAGTGTTTGTAAACTTAAAACTTAATGACTTTTTTGTGACTTTAAAAACTTTCTCTAAAACTTTCTCCAAAAACTTGATGCTTACAATCGGAAGTGATCAATATTTATACTACAAACGATCGGATTTCAAAAGGATTTGAATCCGTTACATTAATACAACACAGGAAAAAGATAAAGTTGTTGATAAGTGATGAGCTGTCTTGGATACGTGTCTTGAATTATTGATGATCTGCTCTGGAAATGGCAGACAAACTGATAAGGTTCATAAAAGTTATCTTGAAAAGTCTTGCTTGTTGTCAGGGGAGCTTGACAAAGTAAGTCTTGAAATTGTTGAAAAGCGTTGCAGAAGCCACGTGAAAGGATTGTTTTGAAGAAGTCTTGATGTCTTTAAATTTTTGCAGAAAATCTTGACTAATTTGCTTCTGGGCAAGAGATAAAGTCGCTGGAGAAGAATCTTGTCAGCACCGAAATTTTTGAATTTGAGACTTGAAATTATTGCAGAAGCTGAGTCATCAACCTTTATGAATTCATAATTGATCTGGTTTTGGAACATGACAAAATAGTCATCCTCATCTTGATCGCTTGGTGATTGGTGCTATCCGAGTCTGCTTTTGAGATGTTGAAGATCCAATGGCCATAATAATTTTGTCCATATCTTGAGGATTTTGACATTGAGCCAATTCAGCAAGGAGTTTGTTTTTGAGTCAAAAATGTTGATGTGTGTGAGGCTGACATATCTGTGGGTGTTGAGAAATCCATACTTGCACAGCTGGTGGACTAATATTTTGGATGGAAAAACTAGGCCACCATTTAATAAGAAATTTCCTTTGTAATTCTCGGAATTTGGAGGAGGAGGAGGAGTGATATGAAATTGCCAACTCATTATCCAGGCAATTAAGAAATTGCTGGAAAAAGCTAGCAAAGAGTCCACTGTTGTTGAAATTTTTGTAAACAAGTGATACTTCCAAGATAGAAGGTGGAAATATTTTTTCATTAAACCGAAAAAAACTAAACCATTGTTGAACCATTTTGGAAACGTTTTGGGCAAGTTTTGTCAAAAATGAAAAACCAGGAGTGTGTTGTATGAGCTAAACAGAAAGCATGAAACCAAGCTTTTTGATAATCTTTATAAGAAAATTCTGGGGAATGAAGGATTGAGAAATGGGCGTTTTTGATAATTCCAGTATGCAAATGTAGGTCTCAATAACTTTTTAATTTGCATTTTGAAAAAAGCAATTCTATTGGGATCATTTTTATCAGGATTATGGGTAATCTCTATTGAATCAGTATCAACTAAAATAAATTCATAAAATGTGTTTTTAATAAATCATCAGGAATAACAAAAAATCTGGAGGGAAAATTTTTGAAAGGTTCTTGCATAGTTTCCCCAATATTCGGGTTCAACAATGCAAATTGATTGAGTTATATCTTTCTAAGTATTGAAAAGTGGGATTAATGGCGATAAGTTTGATGAGAAGGTAAATAAGATGGTGGTATTGTAAGGGCTTGTGGTAAATTCTTGGTGGGATGAGAAGAAAACAGATTCTTCATCAAGAAGAGTAAACCGGTTTGGTTGGGTGATAATATTTTCTGTTTATTGGGTTTTGAGGACTTGATTGTGAAGGTTTTGTTTGTGGGTAATTGGTTGTTAGGTGGTAGCATCCGATCGGCTTTTGATTTTGGATTGTTTTTGGGTTTGATAGGAGTGCCCATCTTTTCCTCACTCTCACTCTTTCCTAATAAATCTTGTCCTGAAAGTTATTGTGATGAGAGAGATATTAGAAGAAAAGCTTTTTGATTTTTGCATTTTATCGAAAATATAATTTTGAAACTTTTGAAATCTTAATGCAAAAGTTGAAAAACAGTTTTTGTAATGCAAGCATCCAAAATTTTGTGATAATCGAGCCATCTTTGGTAGGGACAATTCTATACTCTTTAATTTGGTAATAGTGTTTATCTTAGATATTGAAATATTTTTAATTTACTAATACTTTATTAATGGTGGATGACAAATTCAAATGTACTTTGTCTTAAAATTGGTTGTAATTCCTTTATTGGTTACACTAAAAGGGTAAATTTGAGTGATAAAGGGTATCTAAAATAACGTCTTGATCTAAATCTTTTTGCTAAAATAAAGGTGTTTTTAACACAAAAAATTTGTATACAAATATGAGCATTAGATAGTATAACTAATGTTTAATGTTGACCATTTGCTCCATATAATCTTTCTTTGTCTTTTAAATTTTTGTTGGAATTAATCCTTCTCTTATACAATTTTTATCTGCTCCAGTGTTACTAGGGCTTGTGTAATAATATCACTCATGAATTATGATCTTGATGTAAACATGCCATTTTTGGAAGTGAATTCTTGAGATTTCATTAATAAATGCTTCTTTCGGTTTCTTTTAATTCTACTTTTGAGGTTGATGGTTGTCCTATAGTTTTCTTTTGAGGCTTTTAAACATAATAAATCTGTCTTGATTTCAATATACGTTTTGTAATTCTTTAACTTGATTTTTCAGAATATTGATTCTTCTTGCAAATCACTTAGAGTAATTTGTGTGGGTTTGTCAAATTTTTTAATATGTCTTTTAAGTTATAAGAATCTACATCTTTTTGTTTTTCTTCAGATAAAATTAATTCTTTGAGTTTTAATAAATATCTCTTAAGTATTTATCCTGTATTTTGTCAATAATATTAATAAAAATTCTTTGATTTGGTGATGAAGTTTATTGACTTAGGACTAGATGTTGATATCAATTTATGATTTCATTTGGTCACTATTATTGCAATTTGTAAAGACTAGCTCTTAATATCTAGAGGGTTCTTCTAAGGAATTATTGAAGTTTTTGTCAAAGTTATTGTCAGAATTATTTTGACTTAGGCTTATTATTGAGGGGTAAAATGTCGTTGAGGTGGTAGTATTACAAAGGGTACTTTTGGTGTTAGATTATGTTGGGATTCTAATGTTAAGTTTTATTGTTTTTTGTGGGACATTTAAAGCATCGTGTCCTACTTGTTTACATTTCCAACATTTTTTATTCTTTTTTTTTTTTATATAATAAGAAAGTTTTTTTCTATACCTTTGTTCTTTGATTGGGGTTGATTTTGAAAGGACATTTATGTTTGATTTAGAGGATGATAATTTACTAAGTTTTTTACTAATATTTTCTAGAATAGTGTTATGATTATTGAATTTATAATTTCCTCTTTGGAATGTCAAAGGGTTCAAAAAATGGTGTAACATATTTTGTGAATAAAGGGGTGTTGAAGTTGATGTTAAAGTTGATGTTGAATTCCTAAAGTTGGTGAATTTGTTGAATTTTCTACTATCTCCTTCCCGGGGGTTTTTGAAATTTTTCTAATTATGTGGGTAGTTACTATCATTCCTATTCATTGTTGACTAATGGTGTGGAGAATTTGATTAGAGTAATGTTTTGATGTTGAATATTTTTAGTCTCTAAAGTTGGTTGCTTTTGATCATCATCAATTCTATTAATTTTCTTAAATGGTGATGCTATTATTTCTGCTTGTGATGTTCTATTTTAATTTCTTCTAAAGGTGGATGGACAGATGTAATAGTTTATTCGTGTGTGTTTGCCAATTTTTTGTCGATTAGTGGTAACAAAATAGTTTTCTTTTCACTTAAATCTTGATAACATTTTCTATTCTAACCAATTAAAGAAATAATATTTTGTTTTAATTTTTCTGTGTATTGTACCATTCAGATCTAAGGGTATTTTGTTCTTCTGGACTAAATTTGTAAAGAATATTTGTGTTTTTCTTTATTATAATCTGTAAGAATTCTTGTTTTAAATCTTTATTAATTTCGAAAGGTTTTGTTATTGTGTTGATTTGACTATAGTTTCTAATACTTTTGATTGTGTTGGTGAATAGGTGGACTTGATGTGTTTTCGTATGCAGGTTTTGGTATAGGAGGGGAATAATTTACTCCTACTAATTTACTTGTTGAAGTTGTTGACGAAGGGCAAGGTGTGTAATTTCTTCAATCTAGGGTTGTTATGATTTTTGTTAGTAACTAGGGTTGATTTGTTCTAAGGATTTTTCTCTAAATTTAATTTTATTGTACGTCTGGTTCTGTTCATTTGTTGTATCTCAGAATCATTTTGATCATTAAAGGTTTTGGAGGGCATAATTTTTCTAATTTCCAATCTGTTTGTTTATAATTCATCCCAAGCTAATCTTTTGGTGTAAAAGTTTTATGTTTTGTTTTATCGGCTTCATTATAACTGTGTGTCCTGGTGGGGACATCCTAATGGCTCTTGGACTTATTGTGGTATTCATAACTTTATAATAAATCTATATATTAATGCTACTGGTTGGGCTTTATCTTGATAAGTAAGATTAGAAGCTTTTAAATTAATAGTTAATGCAGACAGTATGTGGGATCATGTAATCCTCTGTAAGTTTGGATAACAATCAAAATAAACGGGACCACTTTCTAAATTAGAATTTAATACTGCTAATAAAGAGTTATTGAAGTTTAAATTTCTTGCGTCTCTTAAAATTACTAAATTGGAATGTTTGTCCTAACCTAAATAATGGTTTTACTGCTACTTGTACTAATCCTATGTGTAAAAATTTAGTTGTTTTGTCTATGTCTGTGTATGCTTCTTCAGAAAGAAGTTGAATTTCTTCAACCTTTTCTTCGGTTATCATTATGTATCTTCTGTTGTTTAATAGAGAATCTGACATAAATTCAAAACTACCTATTTGATATATTGTGTCTTTTTTGACGGGTGGTATTTTCCAGTTATGTAAGTGTGATCTATTTTTGCCATATTAATCTCTTGAGTGTTATAGATTTCATTAATTCTTGATTATTATTGTATTTGTTGTTGATTATTAATTCTAATAGCGTTACTGCTACTACTATCATCTCGTTTATGCTACTTCCTAATCTCCTTAAGAAATTAGACATCTCTAAAATAATTCTAAAACTAAAAGTTCCAGTTTCTTCTAGATCACGGGACCACCAAGGTAAACAAAATATGACTCTGATACCATATAAAGCAGGATCGTTAGAACAATGTATGTAAATTTTTTACATCTTTTTAAAAATAAATTTTGATGCAGAAGAATCTGTTCGGATCAAAAAATCTTTGTTAATCAACACAAAGTGAAATTACTAATCTTTGGTTTGATACCATGTTTTGTGCGGTTTTATTCCCAAAAACAATGTTTTAAGTTTTCAACAACTTCACCAACTTTAGGAAATTCAACATCAACTTTAACATCAACTTCAACACCCCTTTATTCGCAAAAATATGTTAAACCATTTTTGAACCTTGACATTCCAAAAGAGGAAATTATTAAATTTAATAATCACAACACTATTCTAGAAAATATTAGTAAAAAACTTAGCGAATTATCATCCTCTAAATCAAACATAAATGTTCTCACAGAATCCGACCCAATAGAAGAATTAAATCAAAATTTTCAAAACTTATCTATTAATAAAATGAGAAATAATATGAAATATCCTAAAACTCGAAACTATACCCAAGACCTTCTTTACCAGATATGCAATTTGAAGATATATCACAACTAGCAAGATCTTCCTACACTGGAACAGGAATAGATGAATGGAATATTGACGGATTAGCTGAACATCAAAAATTAAATATTTTACAAGAAATGACTATGGCAGCATTAGCTCTAAATCACATGACAACACGACCATCAAATCGCAAAAATATTAGTCTCAGGATTACAGGAATGTTAAAAAATTGGTGGGATAATGATTTACCTGAATCACATAAACATCACATATTACACGCAACAAAAAAGACTAGAAAGTCAAGTAAAGAGAAGGTACTAGGCAAGTAGAGTATGAACATGAAGAAGGAGATGCTGTAGCCACATTAATTTATGCAATAACCAAAAACTTTGTAGGAGACCCAACAAGCTTTCAGAAAAAATCACAAGAAATATTAGCTAACTTAAGATGTCAACTATGGCAGATTTTAGATGGTATAAAGATATGTTTTTACAAAAAGTATTCACAAGAACAGACTGTAGGAAACCCTATTGGAAAAAAGGTTCCTAGATGGTCTACTAGATTATTAGTCAAACTGTCAAGAATGCATATACAAAAAACACGATGGCAATATACCTTATGAAGACTAACTTACGGAGATTTAATTTTTATTAATAACGAAGCTTTAATAATTGCACGATTTAAAATTAAAGGCTAAATAAAAAATGAATTAAACATAAAAAAACTGAATTAAGTGGGATTTTGTAGTCAATATGGTTATAAAAAAATATTACCCCCCTCTATTAAGTACAAAAAGATAAAAAACAAAAAACTATAGAAAACCTTATTATAAAAGAGATTACAAATACGAACAAAAATTTATGACAAACCTTATAAAAAGAAAAAATTTCTAATAAGAAATATCAAAAAACCCTATCACATGTTGGAAATGTAAACAAAAAGGTCATACGCAACTAAGTGTCCTATGAAAAAACAAATTAAAAAATTAGAAAATAGATTCAGACTTAAAACAACAATTATTTTAAAATTATTCAAACAGATCTGAAGAAGAATCTAGTTACAATACATATATGAAGACATGATTTATCAAATTCAAGAAAATTCTTTCGAACAATGAGTGAGTCTTCAACAAATTCTAATGATTGTGATTGCATGGGGTCATGCTACTGTGCAATGAAATCAATAAATATGATATCAACACTTAGACCTAAGTCAATAAACGTTATCACCAAATCAAAAGAATTTTTTTAGATATTATTGACAAAATTCAGGATGAAGATATTAAAGAGAATATTTATTAAAACTCAAAGAATTAATTTTATCTGAAGAAAAGCAAAAAGATGTAGATTCTTATAACTTAAAAGACATATTAAAAAGATTTGACAAACCCACACAAGTTACTCTAAGTGATGCAAGAAGAAATCAATATTCTGAAAAATCAAGTTAAAGAATTACAAAACGATAATATTGAAATCAAGACAAGATTTTATGTTTAAAAGCCAAAAGAAACTATAGGACAACCATCAACCTCAAAAGTAGAATTAAAAGAAACCGAAGAAGCATTTATAATGAAATCTCAAGAATTCACTTCCAAAAATGGCATGTTTACTTCAAGATCAAATTAATCATGAGTTAGATATTATTACACAAGCCCTAGTAGATGAGCACTGGAGCAGATCAAAATTGTATAAGAGAAGGATTAATTCCAACAAAATATTATGAAAAGACAAAAGAAAGATTATATGGAGCAAATGGTCAACAATAAACATAGTTATAAACTATCTAATGCTCATATTTGTATACAAAATTTTTGTATTAAAAACACCTAT
Organism: Pistacia vera; assembly: GCF_008641045.1. Classification (NCBI taxonomy): domain Eukaryota; kingdom Viridiplantae; phylum Streptophyta; class Magnoliopsida; order Sapindales; family Anacardiaceae; genus Pistacia; species Pistacia vera. The sequence goes on along the minus strand of NW_022196679.1, from coordinate 272,534 downwards.
TTTTAGCAAAAGATTAGATCAAGACGTTATTTTAGGTACACCTTTTATCACTCAAATTTACCCTTTTAGTGTAACCAATAAAGGAATACAAACAATATTTTAGGACAAGAAGTAACATTTGAATTTGTCAATCCACCATTAATAAAGGATATTAGTAAATTAAAAAATATTTCAATACTAAGATAAACACTATTACCAAATTAAAGAGTATAGAAATTGTCCCTACCAAAGAATGGCTCGATTATCACAAAATTTTGGATGCTTGCATTACAAAAACTTGTTTCAACTTTTTGCATTAAGATTTCAAAAGTTTCAAAATTATATTTTCGATAAAATGCAAAAATCAAAAAGCTTTCTTCTAATAGTCTCTTCATCACAATAACTTTCAGGACAAAGATTATTAGGAAAGACGGGGACGAAATTCTTTAAGGGGGGGAGAATTGTAACGCCCCAGAGGTACATAGTTAAGTTATAGTGTATGCTTAAATGTTTATGTTTTGTTTTATTGGGTCGATATATTGTTAAATTGGTTGGTTGGCCCTAGTGAATTTTGTTAAAGTTATTTGGAAAAATGTAGAGAAAATCCCTAAACTTTCATTAGGGTAAAATGGTCTTTTCACTCAAAATTAGTTGAACTTGTGGGGAGTGAAAAGAGATAGAATTAATAGAGAATGCATTAAAAATGAGGGCATTATTGTAATTGACTAGGGACATAGATGAAATTTCTAAGAAGAGCAAGGGCAAAATGGGAAAGTGTGGTTATAAATTAAAGTGTTAAGGGTTTGAAACCCTCATTTTCGTTCTTCACCCCCCACACTCCTCCTCCTTTTTCTCTCAAATTTTCATTCACTTTTCCAAGGAATTGAGGGCTTTTGAGTAGATTTTCATAGGGTTTTTCAAGGATCAAAAGGTAAGGAATCAAGCTCTTTATCTATGATTTATTTGTGTAAAGGTTGAGTTCTTATGAAGTTTATGCTTAGGGTTAAAAGAAGATTGGAATCCAACAAGAATAGAGAGCTATGAGAGACTATCAAGCACAAGGTAAGTAAATTCCACTCAAAATCCAACTCAAGCTAAAATTTAAGATTCAAGGGAGTAGAGATTTTTTTAAATATGCATATGTTTTGATTATTGAGAAATTGAGATGAGATTGATGATGAGTTATGCTGTGTTGGGATATATTGAATATGAGAAGTATATGTGATGATTTGATGATGGGTTGAAATTGGAAGAATTGGAGAAATTTTTGTGGAGTGTGTTGCCATGTAGTATGTGATGCTACAAGAGAGTTTTCTCTCACTTTTGGATGGTTTGAGAACTAAATAGAATGATAATTGAATTAGGGTTTGTTTAGCACAATTAATGTTTGATGAAATGCTCAGTGAAAACATGTTACCAAAATGCCCGTCACAGCTGTGACTTTCTGAGTGATATTTGGACATCTTTCGGATTGAACTGGGTTTAGACCAAAACATAAAAGTTGTAGCCCTGTCGCTAAGCTTTAAAACGAGACAAAACCGTAGCAATCTGACGTGTATAACTCAAGTTATGCCTTCTTGAGTGTGACCTGCGCAGAATGACAGTTTGATGCAATATTGCATTTGTGCATTTCAAAAGTGCATTAAGTAAGAAACTTTAGCATGAACCATCCTTATGCATTAATTGGCATTGAGAAGTAGTTTGGAAAGAGTAGAGAACTTTGTGAATGGGTACTCTATAAAAGTAAAGAGAATGAGAAAATCTAAGAATGGGTTGGTGCTTTGGAACTCCAAACGGAAGTTACGAAGAATGGGTTGGTGCTTTGTGAACTCCAACCGGAAGTCACGAAGAGTGGGTTGGTGCTTTGTGAACTCCACCCGCCGTGCCTTGGTAAGATGAGGCCGTGACATTCCAGTGAGAAAGAATGAGAAATTATAAGAAAGAATAGAGGAAGAGAAAGAGTAGAAGTCACGAAGAGTGGGTGGGTGCTTTGTGATCTCCACTAGCCGTGCCTCCAGTAAGATGAGGCGTGACATACAACAGAAAGTTATAGAAAAGAGCTATGTGAAAGAGAACAGAAAGAGAAAATAAATGAGATGAGAAGAATGTAAGGAAAGAATTAAGAGAAAGAGTTACGGGGTAGCGAGTAGAGGATATTACTGAGCATTATTTGTGCTCACCCGTTGTTTTTCTTTGTGTTTGCAGGATCTAGGTGAGGACGCGGTCGGATGGGCATCGGCAAGCGGGAGTAATAGCTACACTGTCCACTGTTTTGATAAATTTACTTATGATGCCTACTTTGTATAAAGAATGATTAAATGTATTAAAAGAAAATTGTGGGCCAATTTACTTTTGCTAATATAAATATATTACTTGATGTATTTCTATATGTATCCTAGTATGAAGCAGTTATTACATTTTTAATACTTCACTAAATGATTAGAAATTAATTACTATAATATAAATTATGATTTATAGTATGATTGTTTAATTAATTAATTAATTGTTGTGTTTTGATTTTGATTGAGGAATTTTAGTGAATTGTGAAGAATTGATTGAATTCAAGTGTTGCATAGAAATTAGAGGATTTATGAGCCATTGGACATAAATGAATGAGTAATCAAAATTGATTAGGGGTTGTATCTGTAAACTTTTAAGGTATTTTTGTCATTTTTTAAACAATAGAGGGGTAATTAATTTTTTACAGGGTATCCGGGAAAGGAACTGGAACTTGCATTTTAGGTTCCAGTTCCTGAATTTAAAAACCGTTCCGGTTCTGATTCTCTCGAAAAATGTTGATACCCAGAATCGCTCACCCCTACAAACTAGGCACAACTACTACCTCATTAATTTGGTTAACTTAATATTCTGAAACAAAAAAAAAAAAAAAAAACTCGAAGGTTTCTTACTCATGGCAACTACAAGGGAATATATAGATCGACAAATTTTGAAAATTACTGTGAGTATTTTGACAAACTAGCAGCAGTACTGTTAGATTGCAGGTATGTGGGGTACAAACTCTCAAATGTTGCCTCATATCAAATGGCAGGAAGAATCATCTGTTAGATAAGTCTGGTTTTCCTCTCCATGTGGGTATGTATTCTGTCAAAATCCTCGATTTGGTATGGGCTCTTGAGCTTATAATGATACCTATAAAATCGTGTGGCAGGACACCAATACAAGGGAGTGGCCGTGTATACTCTTTCCGGGCAAGGAGTCTTGTATAATTACAAGTGGGTTCGGCGACGGTCCCATTCCAAGGTGAGATTTGAAGCACTAAAGTTAAAGGTTAAGGCTTCTTTACCATCAAGTTCCATTGCTGTATTTTATTCAAAACCCTGTTATTGTTGAACATGGCTCGGTGATACTATAATAGTTGTTGTAAGGGAAATCTGAGAGGTAATTCCTTATTAGAAGAGACGATATTTAGATTGGTTCAATTTGGAAGGAAGTATTCAGATTGATTTAGACTCCAACTAAGGTAGCGAAGATCATGCAACTTCTTAATTCTAAGTATCTGATCTTATCTAAACTCTATTATGTAAATGGATGCTATTAAACCTATCATAACTTGTTTTATAGGGGATTGGGCAATTATTAGAAAAAGATTCATCATTTGTAATTCTCATTGAATAAGAGAAACAGTAGACGTAGGCTTAAGATTAGACTGTCTAACCACTTTAAAAATTGTCTCTGTCATACTCATATTTTCTCTTTTAATTATTCAATTGATGATTTTCATTAAATCACGCACACATTCATTCCGGTTTCGACAGGGTCAATCAGAATTCTCAATTGGTGAGATTTCTGCATCAACAGTAGTTTCCATAAAAAATTTTACCGTTTAGACTTTATCAGAAACTGAAAAGAGAAAACCATTTTAGGTTAGATATTGAAAATTAAATATCTAAAGAGTATGCCTCTTCTTCTTCTTTTTTTTTTTTTTTCCTTTTATTGCTTTAAACAAAATAACCTTGATCCCTTGTGTAGTTTTGAGTTACAGTTGCTTCCTTAATATGCTTACTTTGAGTTGTATGACATATAGTTTGAGTTATTGTATATTTGAGTTTAAGATCTGATTTGGTTCATTTGTTTGATATATTTAATTGATATCTTATACATTTAATAACTAAACAAATGAAATGCATCATAGTCAATCAACACCGTATTGTTATGTCGAGTGTGTTTATTGGCATTGCATGTTATTTCTATTTTATTGTGTTTTTTTGCAATTTACATTTTGTATGTAATATATATTTCAATTATTTTTAGTACTGCTTTAACTATTCCTATCTTTCCACTGAAAAAAAAAAAAATTCTTTAACTCCACCGTCTCTTCAAGAGCATGCCATTCCAATTATCAATATCAAATTCCCATGGTGGCGGTGGTCGATCCATAACCGGCAGGCTGATGCAGATGGTAAACCTGTGGATTCAACTCCTTCCAACCGGACCGGTAATGCCACAGCAATGTGATATCGAAGCCCGAGGGGCTGTATCAACCGCAATAATTCTTTCCACCAAGCAAAAATGCTAACTCTGAAGAGAATCATCTGGTACTAAATCTGGGTTTTCCTCCTTCCAGCAGGAGCCAAACTCCACCTCGTGATGATGATGGAAAGAAGGAAACTCCATCAAAAATGATAATAATGGGGTAAACAAAACTCCACCGAATGGTGACCATAAAGGTAAGGACGAACTGGAAAAGGCCCTTATGTTGGGAGGTAAATCATTCCATTGCGGCTGAGTTTGGGCCAAGAACTCCGACATTAAAATGTCAAGTGAAGCTAAAGCCTTTGGTATTCTTTTAGCTTGCGTTGTTCTCAGCTCGTCTCTTTTTCTATTTATTTCTATCTGGGTATGAACGACTTGCGCAAGTTGCATGGGTTATGAGGGCAATTGGCGTGTTGCAATGGCGTTCGCCCTTGTGACCGCCATGGGCTCCACTGCCAACGAGCTGATGATTTGGGGCACTTTCGGGGTTTGCGCTCTAAGCGCACTAGCTATCGTTTGCTTTGCATTGAAATAGTAATCGAGCTGATGGAATGAAATATTATTAACTATTTTCTGATGTTTTTGGAATTGTGTAAAAATAACGATGTGAGTATTATTTGTGTCATTGTTTTGTAGTTTGTAACTATATAGGTCCAAAACACGATAATACAAACTGGGATTAGTTCTTTGACACAGAGATTATTTTCGCAGGCTTGGTATGTCGGCAAAACATCAAAACTTGAGATATCATCTTCTAAGTCTTATGAGTTATGATTCAATTTTCTTCAATGAGTTAACCTAATTAATGAGGTTGTAGTTGGTTTTAAAATAATATTTTAAATATTTTCATATTTCGAATTATATATTTCTATATTGCTTGTTAGAGATTTTGAAGATTTTAGAATGTTGCATTTACATTTTTTAAAGTTCTTTATGGGAAAATTTAAAATTTAAAATTTAACATATTTTTTAATATTTTAATCCGTCCAAAGCGGACATATCCGAACTATCGATCTAGATCATAAAACGACATAGTTTCATACCCTTGTGGAACCAACTAGGCGCAACTACGACCTCATTAATTAGGTTAACTCAATATTCTGAAACCAAAAAACTAGTAGGTTTCTTACTCATGGCAACTGCAAGGGAATATATAGATCGACAAATTTCAAAAATTACTGTGGAGTATTTTGACAAATTGGCAGCAGTACTGTTAGATTGCAGGTATGTATGTCTTCCCAAAATCCCGAATTGGTACAGACTCTCAAATGTTGCCTCATAAATCAAATCTAATGTTGCCTCATAAATCAAATGGCAGGAAGCATATTCTGTTAGATAAGTCTGCGTTTTCCTCTTCACGTGGGTATGTATTCTTGATCAAAATCCTCGATTTGGTATGGGCTCTCGAGCTTATAATGATACCTCATAAAATCGTATGGCAGGATCACCAATACAAGCGAGTGGCCTTGTATACTCTTTCCGGGTGAGGAGTCTTGTATAATTACAGGTGGGTTCGGCGACGATGCCATTCCAAGGCTGAGATTTGAAGCACCTAAAGTTAAAGGTTAAGGCTTCTTTACCATCAAGTTCCATTACTCCTATTTTATTTAAACACCTGTTTATTTGTTTGAACATGGCTTGGTGATACTCTAGTAGTTTCCATGAAAATTTTTACAGTTTAGATTTTATCACAAACTGAAAAAGAGAAACCATTGTAGGTTAGATATTGAATATTAAATATCTAATAAGAGTATGCTTCTTCTTCCTTCTTCTTCTTCTTTTTTTTTTTTTTCTTTTTATTGCATCTTTAAACAAAATAACCTTGATTCCCTTGTGTAGTTTTTGAGTTACTTAGTTTGTTGTATGACATATAGATTTGAGTTATTGTATATTTGAGTTTAAGATCTGATTTGGTTCATTTGTTTGATATTAATTTAATGGATATCTTATACATTTAATAACTAAACAAGTGATAATGCATCATAGATCAATCAACACCATATTGATTATGTCGTGTATTTTTTATTGGCATTGCATGTTTATTTCTTATTTTATTGTGTCTTTTTGCAATTTACCTTTTTGTATGTAATATTATATATTTTCAATTTATTTTTAGTACTGCTTTAACTATTCCTATCTTTCCACTGAAAAAAAAAAAAAAATTCTTTTAACTCCAGCGTCTCTTCAAGAGCATGCCATTCCAATTCAATATCAAACTTCCCGTGGTGGCGGTGGTCAGATCCATAACCGGCAGGCTGATGCAGATGGTAAACCTGTGGATTCAACTCCTTCCAACCGGACCGGTAATGCACCAGCAATGTTTGATATCGAAGCCAGAGGGGCTGTCTCAACCGCAGTAAATTCTTCTCCACCAAGCAAAACTGTTAATTCTGAAGAAGAATCATCTGATACTGAATATGGATTTTCCTCCTTTCCGGCAGGGAGCCAAACTCCACCTCGTGATAATGATGGAAAGAAGGAAACTCCATCAAAAAATGATAATAATAATGGGGTAAACAAAACTCCACCAAATGGTGACCATAAAGGTAAGGACGAACTGGAAAAGGCCATTATGTTGGGAGGTCAAATCATTTCCATTGCGGCTGCAGTTTGGGCCAAGAACTCCGACATAAAAATGTCAAGTGAAGCTAAATGCCTTTGGTATTTTCTTTTAGCTTGCGTTGTTCTCAGCCTTGTCTCTTTTTTCTATAGTTTATTTCTATCTGGGTATGAACGAATTCGCAAAGTTGCATGGGTTATGAGGGCAATTGGCATTGTTGCAACGGCATTGGCCCTTGTGACCGCCATTGGGCTCCACTTGCCCAACGAGCTGATGATTTGGGGCACTTTCGGGGTTTGCGCTCTAAGCGCACTAGCTATCATTTGCTTTGCATTGACATACTAATCGAGCTGATGGAATGAAATATTAGTAACTATTTTCTGATGTTTTGGGATTGTGTAAAATAACGTTTTGAGTATTTTTTTGTTTCTCATATTTCATGTGTGTTTGCTATAATTCGTGTTTCTCAAAATTACGATGCACGTAAAGTTGTATAGATGCTATAATCCTGATAAATAGGGGTGCATGTAGGATTGTGAGCATGGTTGGTCTCACTCTGTTGACAAATGGGTCCAGCAGCTGCAATTCTTCATCGCCTAACAATGAAATCCTCAAGCAGTCTGCTGCAACTTGCAATGCAATTGGGTTTCTTTGCTGCTTCTGTGGCATCTTGGTCTGTGGCCAAAGAGCTGGCCATGCTGCAAGAATGATCACAGGTTGTGGATATATTACCACAGCCTATGGATTCTTAGCGATCATGGCCACATTTTGAGAGAGGANCTACCTATTTGATATATTGTGTCTTTTTTGACGGGTGGTATTTTCCAGTTATGTAAGTGTTGATCTATTTTTGCCATATTAATCTCTTGAGTGTTATAGATTTCATTAATTCTTGATTATTATTTGTATTTTGTTGTTGATTATTAATTCTAATAGCGTTACTGCTACTACTATCATCTCGTTTACTGCTACTTCCTAATCTCCTTAAGAAATTAGACATCTCTAAAATAATTCTAACCTAAAAGTTCCAGTTTCTTTCCTAGATCACGGGACCACCAAGGTAAACAAAATATGACTCTGATACCATATAAAGCAGGATCGTTAGAACAATGTATGTAAATTTTTTACATCTTTTTCAAAAATAAATTTTGATGCAGAAGAATCTGTTCGGATCAAAAATCTTTTGTTAATCAACACAAAGTGAAATTACTAATCTTTGTGTTCTGATACCATGTTTTGTGCGGTTTTAATTCCCAAAAACAATGTTTTAAGTTTTCAACAACTTCACCAACTTTAGGAAATTCAACATCAACTTTAACATCAACTTCAACACCCCTTTATTCACAAAAATATGTTAAACCATTTTTTGAACCCTTTGACATTCCAAAAGAGGAAATTATTAAATTTAATAATCACAACACTATTCTAGAAAATATTAGTAAAAAACTTAGCGAATTATCATCCTCTAAATCAAACATANCATTTGCTTTGCATTGAAATAGTAATCGAGCTGATGGAATGAAATATTAGTAACTATTTTCTGATGTTTTGGGATTGTGTAAAATAACGTTTTGAGTATTTTTTTGTTTCTCATATTTCATGTGTGTTTGCTATAATTCGTGTTTCTCAAAATTACGATGCACGTAAAGTTGTATAGATGCTATAATCCTGATAAATAGGGGTGCATGTAGGATTGTGAGCATGGTTGGTCTCACTCTGTTGACAAATGGGTCCAGCAGCTGCAATTCTTCATCGCCTAACAATGAAATCCTCAAGCAGTCTGCTGCAACTTGCAATGCAATTGGGTTTCTTTGCTGCTTCTGTGGCATCTTGGTCTGTGGCCAAAGAGCTGGCCATGCTGCAAGAATGATCACAGGTTGTGGATATATTACCACAGCCTATGGATTCTTAGCGATCATGGCCACATTTTGAGAGAGGATCTTAAATTATCATTCACTGCTGTTACTTCTATATGTCTATTTACCTGTCTTCGTTATAATGAAATAAGCTTTTAAATTTGAAATTTAGAGGTTCTTTTATACTTATCCATAGTTCCATACCTATCATAGATTTTGATGTAATAACAAAAGTCTCATTACCTCTAGTGAGCCCTTTTGCAAAGATTGTAACACTAACATTAACTTCTAGATCTAAGAGGGCTTACTCTGATTTGGAAGATCACAATATTTAGATCGAACTAGGTTTACACAATGAAATAATCAGCAGAGGGACTAATATTATACATCCATTAATAAGACAGATTCAATAATTATATTTATTTCTGTCACTGGATTTTGGAATCCTTTATAATCTAAGATTTCCTAACATCCTAACTAACATCCTAATTAACTTGATCCAGTGAAGCCACAGAAAAAAGATAAGAAAAGAGCAGGATTAGGAGAAAAGGCTCATGCGACCAATACAATGGTCTTATGGCCTAATATTGCTCCAGCAGAAAGGGTAAATGCATTGATTTTTGTTTCAGGAAATGATTTAACTTTCATTATACTTCTCAGATACAGAAAAACTACAACAGAATCAGGGATTTCTAGTATCTAATGAAGCACATGATGGGAGAATTCTGCGTCAATGGCTAGGTGTCTCTCACTTCACGTACATTTGTTCCATTTCATTAAGCGGTCGGCTAGACCCATCGAGCATGCTAACAAACTTCCAGCCCCCCACCCCCTCCACACTTGCCTCGTGGTCCCATTTTCCCCACAGTGAATTGCCAAAAGGACAGAGCCTGCTATATTTGTAGAATGAATAATACTACACTTATATCACTCTTTTATACAATTTTCATTACATTATGATATGACATATGTCATAACCACACAAATTTTTAATTATTTTGAATTTTTAAAATTGTAATAGAATTTGTGTGATTGTGGCATATGTCATATTATGATATAATAAAAATGGTGTAAAAAAGTGGTGTAAGTGTAGCATTACTCTTTGTGCGTATTTCACCTTCCGTGCCAACTGTATAAGGACAAAACGACATCATATTAGGGTACAAAAAAGGACACCAAATGTGCATACAGTCAATCAGCAGCACACTGAGTGAGCAAAATAGAGAAGAAAAACATAAGGACCCATGCAAGGCTTACCACAATAGCAAACTTGCGTTCTATTTATTTCTCTTCATAACTTAACTAAAATGATACCTTTCAAGAAGGGGAAGGAGATGGGGGAAAGAAAAAAATAAAGCTTGTGTCACCTAATTACCGCTCTCAAAGGGTCTCCTATCTCCAAACCACTCTACAACTCATAAATTTCTTCGAGACTTCATCTGCCATCTTCAACCTATCAGTTCATGAAATCATCATACCATTCTACCTACTAAATAAACTTCATGCCCTAATCATCAGATATTTGGTTATTTGACAATGACAGGGCAGAACATTGGATAAATGTCTACAAGCAAAACGAAAAAGGGAAAAACTATCAAGTTATCTGTTTAAAGTGAAACAGGACACTCAAAATTCAGGAATCATAATTTGTAGACAGATCTGCCTCCACCAGCAAATAGTAGATGAAATAGGAGTCTCTATTGTACTAACAGCCTCACCCCAGCAATCCAATTCAAATATTGCCAAATTAAATCTGTCATCAGTTTATAAATATAAAAATTAATTGTCTCAGAACTGTGGATGCAAGTGCTTTTGTGTTATGTAGAGAGAAAGAGACTGAAAAATAACAATATTCCAACAACAAAATCGGTACTCATTTTCCCCCTTTTGGATAGGAAACAGAACAACAGTAGTTTATCTCAATAACTGAAATGAAAAGCCAACGTTATATACATAAAGCTAATTATCATTTCCTTGTCTCAAGGCTAAGGCTAGGAGGACTTTTGTTGCTCATTCTCTGACAAATTCTTGATATAGCATTTCATCCTCTTTCCGGGAGATCTCATAATGAACTACATCCAGGTCTTTGATAGTACCATCCCAAGCCTCTGGCATAACCTTAAAGTAAGGATTGTATGGAAGGGATGCCACACGGAATTCCTGGTCATGGCAGTAAAAAGTAAAAAGAAAAAATACCAGGAAATATAAGGTCATTATTTTAGAGGCAAATCAGCCAATCTTTAGCTAATTCAATGTTTCTAGTTATGGCTTACAGTATATCAACCAGAGACAATGTTCTATTTGTAATTGCATCATTGACACAATTTTTTTTTTTTTTCGGGACAACTTTATTCTTTTACATCAGAGCTTATCTAAGCACATGAATGTAAGACCACGTGTAACTAGAGCACAAGAGCATTTTGGTGATTTAATTAATATTGACATTCCTATTCCTCCATGGTATGGAATATCTATTTCATGTCAACAATACAATAAACATGAAAAACGCTATCATCAACATGACCAGCAACACACAAAGCCACACCAGCTCCAACTTAAGAGGACCAAAAACCTTTAAGCACTAACCCTACCACAGCTAACCAAATGTTGTTTTGCTCATTGTCTATTATGGCCACCAAGATTACTACCATTAGCCACTTACAAAATATTGTTTTGATCATTGTCCATCATCGCCACCATCATGATTACTAGCTGTATACTTCTATCAACAGAAGTAATAAACCACAACCGTGACAGTGAACATCTGCCCGCAAAGCACCACCACAGCTAGGGTTTTGACTAACAGTTTGTAACACATTTTCTTAATACCTTCAATGGATTATCACCACATTCTGTTTCACAAAAGAATGTCAATGCACTTTTAAATTACATATATACTAACACTATCACATACATGCGTGCACCAGTTTCAGTTTTCTTTTAGACATATCCATATCAGGTTAACCAAAGAAAACTGCATTTGTGATTGAGATATTTCCAAGGGTAGCTTTTGCTCAGAAGCATTGCAAGATATAATACAGCTAAGTAAAATTTGTCCAAAGTAAAAACTTTTAAATGATCTGAATCAATATTATATGAGAGAGAATTCTCCTTGTGACATCAAATAGCTCCCCTACTTTCACCAGACCTGACATACCAACTCCCACTATGATACATTCTCACCTTAGGGATTCTACAGGCCACAAGGCAATTACATACACAGCTAACCATTGAAACAGGAGAAATATTGCATATAGTATCTCCAAAGTACATGGCTTAAATAAAATCTTTAGGTATTTGATCAGCCTCACAAGTTAAAATTTCTATGCCTGAGTAAAATAACCTCGAAGTAGTTATTAAGAAGAATCTACTTATGAATCATAGTCATTCAAATTGCCACTATATCCTCTAATCATGCTTTCTGTAAACAACTACATTATAAAACATAATGTAAGTACTGACAATCACCAACATCAAGCCAAAAAGCCAAATCAGAATGATAAAAGACATTAAATATTAAAAATAAAAAATGATCAGATACAAAATCTCACTCCGGGCAGGTGTCAACCAGAAGCTCAACAGATTCATTGAATGGATGGCCAAACTTTTTCTCCTCTTCCTCCTCAAGCTCCTTCAGCCACAGAATTGCATGCACCCTCTGCGTTGTAACCCTATAATCCTTGGCAAGCCTCTCAATAGTATAAATGTCAGGATTCTGCTTGTGCAAGCGGTACATCTCAGCGTTCTCTGAGTCGTTGAGATAAGATCCTGTAGGACTAGGCTCTCGTACTTGCTTAAGCAGATCACACATCTGACACAGTCTCGCACCCCATTCCCCATCCCTCAACAAAAGCGTTGCTCTTTCTATTCTCTGCCTCCGCTTCCCCTATCTTATCTTAAATGTCTTGCATATTAGAGACACATACTTAGACGATTTAGCTTGTAAGTTTTTCTTAAGCAGAAAAAACCCAAGTCTTTTAAATAGTTAGACTCTTCTTACTGATCGTATTCGTATGCCATGTAACAACCATGCAATCGAAGAAATCAAAGCAATCTAGAGGAATCACCTTCCCAAGGTTGAATCCGGATTCACAACCTGGACCAACTTCAAGCAATGTCCCTGTAACGGGGACCAAGCTAGTGCCGAAAGGCAACCAGTTGTGAAGCGATGTGAAGAAGCTCCTTAGTCTGCTGTTACTCACCCAATGAAGAAAAAGACCATGGCTTCGAGGAAAAGGAAGAAGACAACAGCCGAAGCATCTGAGTCAGAGTCAGATGACTTTGGGATATTGCCGGGTGGGCTGCAACCTGCCCAACTTCCTACCTCGAAGATCACTCCAAAGTGTGCACCGAAAACTTCACAAGGGAAGGAAGGTGCAGCCACTCAAGGAGAAGCTGGCCAAGAACAGATCGAAGAGGTCCCCACCATAGGAGGTTAGGATCAATCCATGTTAGAGCTTCTAGGGTAGATGCCATACCATCTAAGATCGGTGGTCTTTACTCTTCTGGAGTGCCAACTGGGGTCGACCTTGAAAGGTATATAGCCTCCAAACCTTCCAACCTTGTGATCACTACGCACCTGATGCAAAGCCAGGTAAAGTACATTATTCTCTTTGTAAACTTTTTTATGCTGATTGAGTTCCTTAGCTTTTTTAAAAAAACTAACTCTTTAGCCTTTTCCTTCGTAGTCTTTGCTTGCCTTGAACATCGCACACAACAAAATGAAGATAAACTCCTGAGGAAAACTTCATGAAAAGAAGAAGGAGATTATCAAATTGAAGCAAGATCTTAGGACTTCAAACGAAGCTACAAGTGATGCACAATTTCAGGCAATCACATTTCTAGCTGAAAGGGATTCTGTTTAGCAAACAATAGAGTTATAGAAGTAGGAGTTTCAAAAGAAGGATAACCATACCAAAAAGCTTCAAATGACAATAGCGATGCTCACTAGAGGGATCTGAGCTTGCAAGAGCAAAAGCTTCATTAAAGAGAGAAGTAGCTGCAAGAGTGCCTGGATCATGAGAAGGTGATAGAGAAGACTCAAGCTAATCTGTGGGAAAACACAAAGAAGAAAATGAAGGCGAAGGACACAAAGCTTGAGATGGCTCATGTGCAGATCACTTCGCTAGCTGAGCAGATGAAGCAGTTAAGCAATGAGGTGGAAAGGAAAGTTGGTCATTGGCCATTGCAAGTTATTCATAGCTTGTGAGCGAATAAACCAAACTTGGATGTTTCCAACCTCCCTGAAGAGTATCATGTAGCGCTTGCGTCGATGTAGTTTGCTGATGAGCAAGAAGAGCAAGAGTTCGCCCAGGAGGAAGATCAACAAGAAATAGAGAACCATGAGTGTTAAGCGACCGACCCCGAGGTCGTAGCAACTGAAGTCAGGGATCCTGAAGTTCAAGATAATGATCAGTCTCCCTTCCACCTAATCTTGAATAGCCTCTCTTGTTTCTCTTCATTTTCCTTGTAACTCGTTGGTTGTCCATGTACATATTTTGCCAATATATAGACTTTTTGACCATTTGTGATAACATTTTTAAAACTTAAATACTTTATGAAATAAATATAACTTTTCTAATCGTAAAACTTGTAAAACATTGTAAATAATAAGATTATTAAAAGTTGAGATTACGACACAAGTAATTCTTGAAGAAGAACAGGGATAATCATAGTCACAGTATTTACAAGTAAAATAGATCACATAAGTTATACAAGAGTTTGGAATTATTGATAATAAGGGTGCAAATGTTTAACATTCCAAGCTTGCAGTACTTCAGAATTATTAAGACTTTTGAGATGACACGTCCCAATTCGTATCACCTTACCGACGTGATATGGACCTTCCTAGTTAGGCCCTAATATCCTTGCACTTGGTTATTTTATACTGAGAAAGACTTCTTTGAGGACCAAGAAGTCTCTTCTTCTAACTTTGGAGTTAAAGAATCTTTTTGCCTGCTTGGTAGGAAGTTATCTTTAACCGAGCTTTGTTGTGGTGTTCTTCAATTAAGTCCAAACTTGCATGCATATGTGTTTCATTATCTGCCTCATTGTAGAATTCTCTTCGAAGTGAACCAGTTTCTACTTCAACTGGGACTATTGCCTTGCAGCCATACCCTAGCAAGAAAAGCATTTTTGAAGTAGAGGTCATCAGAGTTGTTCTACATGCTTATAGAACTTCTGGGAGATCGTTGGCCCCATTGGCTTTTGCTGTACCAAACTTGGCCTTCAAAGTGTGTTTGATGGTTTTGTTGACAACTTCAAGTTGACCATTAGCTTGAGGTCTTGCTACTAAGACAAACTTCTTATGAATCCCTAGTTCTTTGCAAAATTGCTTGAGCTCCTCATTGTCAAATTGCTTCCTATTATCTGAGATAAGTATATGAGGAATTCCATAATGGCACAATATATTCTTGAAGATGAAGTCTTTGAGCTTTTTGGTGATGATCATAGCCAAAGGTTCTGCCTTGACCCACTTAGTGAAATAATCCACTGCGACCATAACCTATTTAATACCACCCTTATCGGTTGGCATGACACTGATGAGATCAATTCCCCACATAGCAAATGGCCAAGGACTAGTCATCGTTGTCAATTGGTGGGAATGAGCTCATCGGATGTTTGCAAATCTTTGGCACTTATCACACTTCTTCACAAAGTTGTAGGTGTCTTCATGAAGTGACGACCAATAGTATCCCTGTCAGATAATTTTATTAGCGAGAGATCGTGGAGCTGTGTGATTACCATAGATCCCTTCATGTATCTCTCTCATGATATAGTCTACTTCTTCATCTGTCACATATCGGAGGAAGGGAGTGTTAAAATCTCGCTTATACAACTGATCTCTAATTAAGGTGTAACGAGCAGTTTTAGTCTATAGAAGTCTTGCCTCAGTCTTGCTATTAGGAAGAACCCCTTCTTTGAGTTACTGAATAATTGGAATCATCCAGGACACAGATTCAGTTGTAGCCACTATCTAGTCGAGTGAGTTGATGTTAGGAACTTCGATGTATTTGACCAGGATGTTATTTGGCGCATTCGAGTCCAACGATGAAGCTATCTTTGCTAAAGCATTTGCAATAGAATTACTATCTATTGGGATTTGCCTGATCGTGTAGTGCTTGAAGGGCTTGAGTGTGGCCTTGGATTAATTCAAGTAACTGATCATATGCTGATAAGTGACCATCTTTGCGCAGCGGAAAAACATATTTTAAAATGAAAAAGATCACTTACACATCCCAAAATCCAGGCACATATTATATTGTTTACATGCATAAACATAACGTATAAAAACAAATCTGCGTACAATAAACAACTCATAAAAGGATCTAGAACACTTATGCACGTTTGGAGGCTCCTCGAAATATCTCTGGATCTAATTTCACTACTCGGTTCAACGTAGAAATTTACTCACGTTGCCCAACGAAGACAATTCGTAGAACCCTTAATTATTTTGCTAGAATAACCAAGGGCTTCAAGAATCAAGGAAGATCAAGAGAAAAAGAACTTGCACTAAAGAGTGAAAACGTGAGAGAGAGCTTAAGGTGTCTAGGGTTTTCTTTTATTTTAAAGTTCATATAATGTTTTAATTTAAGTTGCAATTATGTACTGTAACTAATTAAAACCCTATTCTATTAAGGAATAGTCATGTGCACCAACACAAACTCACCCTTGCAACCAAACACCCTATAATTGGTATTTTAAATTTAAATAATAATTATTATTAAAATCAATTAATATATATCTACATCGTAGAGACAATAGGTTAAACTCCTTCATGTACTCTCTTATAGCCATTTCAAAATAAAAACAACCTTGTCTCAGATTCTTAAACTTCTTTAACTTTAATAAGTCCGCTTCGACATCACATGGTAGAAATGAATCCTTAAACTTAAGAACTTCTTGTTCTTCGTAGCGCTTATCCTCCTGCTCCCTCTTCTGTCGTACATGTGCTCACCTACTCAAAGTCGTCATCAACCACTTTCCGTCTTGGATCTGAGTCAACGGCATTAGCATTTTCTTATCACTACGCTGTCTGTGAAGAAAGAAGCTAGGCAGCTTTCGCCGTATTGCCACTTTCTTGCTTTTAAAAGCTTGAGTTTGAGAGTCTTTACCGCATGGCAGGAGTAGCTTCAGGTTGTTAGTTCTCGAATCAATGACCGGGGGTGGGAAAGACAGGAGTGCTGATTGAGCGATACCACGTCTCTTGAATATATAGGACTTGGATTTATTGGATATAATCTAAAGGTTCTCATATCTAATAATAATTCATTTAAATATACATATTAATATACGTTCAAATATAATCTCACTAATTTTAATATTGATATTAAAATTAAACATAGGCAACAACCTAAGCAAATTTAATTGCAGTGTGAGATTACCAAAATACTATTTCATCCCAAAAGACGAAAATACCCCTTTCATAGACTGATTGTTAAATTGTCTTTTAAGTGTGCTACTCGTAGGCTCCTCATCATATTGGCAGTGATTAACTTCAATTAATCATCTCACTACACACAGACCAAGATTGGCCCCTAGTAAGACATCATGGCCACCCGATAGATTCGGATAAAGCGAAACCTGTTAATAGTATGGTTACCATGCAATCAAATCATTTCATCATCTGTTATCTCATCGAGGTTGAGGTACAGAAATAGTGTCAACCTCAGATATCCTCGACATGTTTGTATTAAGTTATTGGACCAATGACAAGAATATTAAATTGAATTAAGCAACAACTCAATCTCACTGTGACCATAGATTTAGTGTTATTACCATTTACTGATTTACCTAGTGAGTCGATCCACCATGGTCTCGATACAATTCTCAATGTAGCCAATCACTACTATATTGATAGCTCTAAATAGAACTACATTAGGCTAGTGTCAAACTACACTAATTGGTACACAAGGCGCTCTAATGATCTCAAGTCTAAGGATCACATGCACCACCATCCGTTAGAGGAATTATTTCATGGACACTGGGGTTACCATCCATATGGAATCCTCTAATGGATCTGTCCAGTGAACTTGCCTCAAGCAAGCATCTATGCGTTGCATTAGATTGTCGGCAAACAACCTTGAAAAGTGAGATCAGTCACAACCTTTCAAAATGGTCATTCAACGATATGATAGCCTTTCTGTATTATCTATGTCCTTAATCAGAATAATACTGGGGCTATGGACGTTTCTAGAATGGCCACCATATGTGATCATAGGTTTCTCACTATCAAGATTTGAAACATTTGATACTCTCATCACGATTCTACCATCCTAAGGACATATATCATTACATATAACTATAATTTACATGATATAGAAGAATATGCCTTTTGTTGATGAATAACCATTTATTATAGAGTCAATCTTACAATAATTGATTGGCTCTAAGGCATCTACTCTAACATCATATTCTTTTATTTTGCTTGATAATCTCCCAAAATCTGATTAACCATCAATTGGGAGTCGCTATTGATGTCGATCATATCTGACCTCATCTCTCTTGCTAGTTGTAAACCAGCAAATAGAGTTTCATACTTAGCCTTATTATTCGTGGCTTTGAATCCGAACCTAAGGGCTCCATAAATGCGAGTTCCCTCAAGATTGATGAGTAGGAGGCCACCTCTAGCTCTTCTTCTGTTAGAAGACCCATCAACATAGAGACTCCAAGTTGACAAGTTTCGGACATTTTCTTGGATGACTTCACTAGTTGGTTGTTCGGGTTCTTGATCTGGCTGATAGGAGAACTCCGATATAAAGTCAGCTACAACTTGCCCTTTGATAACAACTTTTAGTATGTAATGTAGATCGAATTGACTTAATTCCATGGCCCATTTGAGCAATTTACCCAAAGTCTTTGGCTTTTGAAGGACATGTCTAAGCAGATAATTCGTTAATACATGAATGGTATGAGCATGAAAGTAAGTCACAGCTTCCTAGAATTGATCAGCAAGGCAAAGGCTAATCATTCTATCTCTGAATACCTTGACTTAACATCCAATTACTGTTTGCTCGTGTAATATACTAGCTACTGAATTCTTCCTTCTTCCCAAATGAGAGCTGCACTGACCGCATACTGAGAGATGGACAAGTAAAGAAATAAAATTTCCTTCAAAAGAGGTTTGGACAGAAGAGGTGGTTTTCTAAAATGCTCTTTTATGCTCCAGACGGCCTGCTTACACTCTGGAGTCCATTCAAATCTCTTATAGGCTCTGAGTATATTAAAGAACGGTAAACAACGATATATTGCTCTTGATATGAAGCAATAGAGAGCCGATGTTCTCCCATTCAAGTTGTGTACTTATTTGCGATTGGCAAGACTTTTGATATCAAGAAGAGCTTGGATCTTCTCGGGGTTGACTTCAATTCCCCGATGGTTAACTATATACCCTAAGAATTTAAGGATACTTTGAATGAACATTTAAGAGGATTAAACTTCATTCTATATCTTCAGAGTATGTCAAAAATTTCTGTAAGGTTGGCTATGTGATCTGAAGCGACATATAACTTGACCAGCATGTTATCAACATAGACTGCCATTGATTTTTTGATCTACTCGGAAAACATATGGTTAACCTGATGCTGGTAGGTCGCCCCAGCATTTTTCAGACCAAAGGGCATAACTCTATAGTAGTATAGTCCTCGATCTATGATAAATGAGGTATGCTCCTCATTGGGCGTGAACATCAAAATCTGATTACATCTCGAGTAGGCATCCATGAAGCTCTACAGCTTGTGCCTGAAAGTGGCATCAATAAGTTGTTCTATTCTTGGTAGAGGGAAACTGTCCTTTGGGCAGGTTTTATTGAGATCGGTGAAATCAAGGCAGGTTCGCCACTTACCGTTGGGTTTTTTTCACCAAAATAGGATTGGCGACCCAAGTAGGGTAATGAGCTTCTCGAATGAACCCGATTAAGAGGAACTTATCCACCTCAACCTTAAGAGTTGCATAACACTCTAGGTCCATAACTCTTTTCTTTTAGTGAACTGGCTTGACTTTACTGTCGATGTTGAGTGCATGACATCTCTAGGCTGATCCCGATCATGTCAGCATGAGTCCATGCAAAAAAAATATATATATTATGTCTAAGGAAGCTCGTTAAATTGGTTGCAAGCCGAGGACCGAGATTACTTCTGATTCTCAACACACAAGTTGACTCAATCTCATTGACAGAAACCTCAGATAAAGTCTTAACTGGCCCACTATAGGAATACTCTTTTGAACGTGAGGGTCGATACTGTCTTCCATTGGACCAGGCTGTGGCCCGATCCTATTGATCGTCATTGCCTGTTCAGGAACGCCCGTAGGGTTCCCTTTCCTTTTGCATGCCATCTGTATTGCCCTATTATAACAGTCATGAGATTCACACTATGATCCCCCGACTTCCTCATACCTTGTTGGAGTGAGAAACTTTATCTTCATATGGTAGATTAAGGTGGAAGCCTTGAAATTCTGTAATAGAGATTGTTCGATGATGCCATTAAAAGCTGATCGACAATCCACTAATAGAAATTATATCATTTGATCATTTCGTGGTATCTCCCAAAGTGGCAAAAAGGAGATCATTCTTCGGGGAATTAGATGGTCTCTGGTAAACCCATATAGAGGAATGGAGATAGGCTTCAAATCTGTCTCTTCCAACCTCATTTCCTTAAAAGCTCACTGAAATAAGATATTCACCGTGCTCCCATTGTCCAACAACATTCTGTGGAGTTCGCACCTTCCTATTTCAACCGCAACGACCAGTGCATCCTCATGAGAGTGATGCCGTTGAACCACGTCTTTACTAGAGAAGGCAATCTCCTCTTCTCTACGCACCTTGCTAGGTCACGGTGCCAGACTCAGAACATTCAAAGGCTCATGCCTAGCCTCTCGAGCATACTTTACTTGTGCATTCTGAGAGTTTCCGTCTATATGAGGTCCCCCAAAAATAGTCCTTACCAAGTAGAGACCTTGGCGCCTCTTTCCATGGCCCCCTTGATCCTTCTCCCTTACAGGAGTTAGAACATCAACATACTTCTTGAAGTGCCTCTTTTGAATGAGGTCTCTAATTGCTTGCTTAAGAGCTCAACATTCATCGATATGATGCCCATTATCCTGGTGGTAACGGTAGTATTTCTTGCCATTCCTTTTAGATGCGGGTTTCTTCATGGGCTCTACTCTTTGAGTAGTTTAGCTTCTTCTGATTTATCCAGAATAGTTGAAACTGATGCATTGAGTGGAGTGCACGATCATGATCGTGACAAGGACCTTAGGCGTAAGATTTCTTAAGCTCAAACCATTGTTTCTTTCCCTTTCTCTGATCATCATTAGACCATTTGTGATTAGATCTTCTACTACTCTCTCCCCAGTTTTCCTTCATCTGACTGGGGGCGTTGGTCGAAGGCCTAAGGTCGTGGTGATTTAAAGCTGCCACTGAGTTTTCTATCTGCAAATATTTCTGTGTTAGATTGTAGAAGCAAGTGAGGAAATATCATCCTCAGATTGCAGTTTCTTCCACAGGTCTGTTTGCATGCAAACTCCGACAATTATTAGAGTTCGAACTAAATCCTTAGTACACCTTGTTAAGTTCCTTGTGAAATTTGTTAATATAAGACTGAAGAGACTCATTCTTCTCCTATCGTATGTTGTTGAGGTAGCTTAATGGCATTGAGAACTTCAAATTGGCCTAGAAGTGTCTCAAAAATAACAAACTCATCTACTTCCATGAGTTGATAGAACCTGGTGGAAGCGATCTGAACCAACGTTTAGTGTGGACAGTCAGAGTCACTTCTAAGCAGCAACATTTTGCCAAGTTAGAAACTTTGTGAAACTCCATTAGGTCATTAAACTTATAGAGGTGATCTTATGAATCAAAATTCCCATTAAATGCCTTCATATCGAGCATTCTAAATCTTGATAGGAAATGAGCAGTCAAAACTACTGAAGAAAAGGGAGGCACCTCAACGACATACCCCTACTCATTGTGTTGAGCTCTAAATTGATCCAAAGTTCACTGTAACTCCTTATTTGAGGAAGGGGAGCCCTTTGGGGATCACTTTCTGCAATGTAGGTATGCTCTCTACAATTGCGACTAAGAAAGGACTATAGATCGGAACCTTCCCTGCCTTGGCCGGAGCCTTTGGCATGCCTGGACACAAGCTAGCTAAAGCCTTGTGAAGGCACTGAATGGCTTGAGGAGTTCTCCCTACTTCCACGGTGGTTAAAACCGACCCGTTAATGATGAGTACTTCCCTCGCGGTGATTATTGGGACCATCATTCCAGCGATGGTGGGAATCTCCCTGTCGAGCACTCTTGTGGGGGTGCTCTTGCGACATGGCATGGGATGGCTCTTGGTGCAACATACTACCAAGTCGTAGGGCCGTAGGTTTTCTCCCTAGCTCGTGACCAGTATTCGCTGGCCTTCTAAAGCCTTTCGGCCTATGCTTAGCCACTTGTTTTCCCTTGTCTTTACGCATAGTAGTGTGTGTGGTATGAGCTTTTGCTTGTTTCCACACTTTAGCACAACCTACAGGCATTTTTGGAGGTGCTACCGCCTTATCAGAGTTTGGCGGCATGACATTATCCAAATGATCTAGCTTTTGGCTCATCGTTTAAAGGGTGTTATTGAACCTTTCCAAATAGTCCATCATAGTCAGATCTAGCTGAGAAGCTGAAGGGATGTCATTGCAGCACTTTGGGGACATGGAACTACTTTGGGAGTAGTAGTCTCCTGAGTGTAGGCAACCTGTTCATTGTTGATGCTAGCATGCTCGGTTTCAAGACTACAAGCCATGAGTTTCTAGTATAACTGATTGATTAGTTAAAATTACTAGATAAAGAGCTGATGTGATAGAGCCAAATTGTTGATGCTAGATTTTGACACCAACGACTTCGCACGTGCAAAGTGCTAAGAGAATCTTAGAAATTACACATGATTAATTTGAGATTTAGGTTAAAATCATAGTAGCATGCATAGACTAAATAGTAAATGAGACAGTGAGAATTTTATAGTGGTTCGGATGCTTAAAACGATTCCTACATCCACTATTTTCTTTTATATAAGTGTTCTTTATTATTAGCCAAGTTACAAGAGGTTGCAAACTACGAACTGAATTACAATAACTTGGTATTCAGAGAGAATATTAAGCCAGTCTCTTTCCCATAGGTTGTCTTTGTTATTTGCTTTTATGAAAATTAGAGATCCCGATTTTGTGAAGGGAAGTCCTCTATTTATAGCCAATGAGTTCAAGGTAATGATTACAAGTTTACAAGTAGGTAGTGCCATGCAAGTCCTTCCTCCCATCCCATTGGCTGATAACTTAGGAAATATCCTTAAATTATATGGGGCTTGGACAGGTGTGCAAACCTCATTCGGTCACAGACAAAACTTAAGCTTGCTGAGTTGGTGACAGCCATATTTTCTCTATCTTAGGGCTACGTGGCAGATTCTGAATGGTGCAAAGCCTTCCTGAACTTGGATTGGTGCTCCTGTAAGCTTACGTCAACCCTAATTTTTTAGCCATAACATTGATAAAGATAAATCCAATGATCGTATTTTAAAATTACATATACAAGTGTAGGTTTAGTTGGAACCGATTGTGTTAGATTCAACAAAAAGGCATTTAAGGCAAGACTTGAACTGTGTCAAGCCTTCAAAGTTTTATGAGGAAATTTTATTTGGAAGTTGTTTTTGACAAAATGTCATTATCAAAAAATATATTTGGAGAAAGAGAAATAAGAAGGATAGAATTATTTAGTTGAATAATTCAATTGACAATTGTCAAACGAGAGAGAAAAATAATTCTATAAAAATGGGAATTTTGAATAATTTGTTAGAGGAAGTTGCTTTAATTTAATAGAAATTTTAAGTGATTTACAGTCCCATTTAGTTATTAGTATAGGCAATCACATTTTATTAATATTCAAGCACAATAAATAAGTGATTAAATTATATCACTGCTTCGATATTGTGACTAGACTGTCAGATTATAGGATCAATATTTTGTCAAATTATTATGAAATGAATAATCTCTTAGAAGAACTTACTAAAAAAATTTATATAAATTGATTTTACAATTTGATTTGTAAAATTCTTATGAATAGGAATAGTCTATGATTCAAACTAAACCCTAAACCCGTTAAAATGGATATTGTAAAATACATGCAATTGGCCGTGGTAGTAACTAGTAAGTTTAAATCAACAATGTTACCTCCATATTTGGACTAGGCAAAAGTAGAATATATATTCACACGTGTTATTACTCGATTCCACGAATCACTTCAAATCCATGATAAAGTAGAGATGGCAACGGGGCTCCCCGTCCCTACGCCATTCCTAGTCTCCACCCCGCACAACGGGGAAAAATCCCCGAGGGGTTTTTTCCCGACTCATTCCCCGCCCAAATAAAAAAATAACAGAAAACTGAACTGATTGTATGAATATATTGACTCTGAATAAAAATGTTGCAGAATTGACACTTACTTTAAACATGGGTTTGAACATCAAATTCAATTCTGAAAAAAGGTAATGACACAACCCGTCCCAAATTTCCTCATCCCGTAGGATCCGGGCGCTCCCACAAGACTCAGATACCCGAGACGTGTCATGTAGAAAAACTGCGAAACCTGTTTAAAGACATACTTTTCCTGAATAACATCATAGTATTTCCATTTCCAACATCTCAAAAAAAAGACATGCATCATTTTTCGTTTTACAAAAGGAAAGAGTTAGGGAAAATTGTAGTATCAGGTTTTCCACTTATACTATACATTCCAAAACATGAAACAAAAGGAAATACATGAAGGAAAACATGAGTTCTTGAAACGAAAGTCCAAATTTTACAATGCGACGTAAATATAAAACCCACATAAAAGATGTCAACGCGTGGCACAACCCTGAGCGGAGGCTCACCACTCGGCACGATCTCCGGAAGGTCCTGGTGGGGGGGAAAAACATTTAAAAAAAAAAGGGGTGAGCTGAAATACTCAGTGAGTGGGGAAAAGGGGGAATTTGCAAAACATTCGTCAAACAAAAGTTATGGCATGCAAAGGTTTTTATAAAAATACAGAAAACAACATGATTCCATGAACATTCTTTTACGGTGGCAGCTAATCATCCATGTATGCATGCATAACTCATTTCTAATTGTTCTAAGTATTATAATCTGATCAATTAAACTGACAACAATTTCTGAATCCTAGCTCATCACTAAATGCTGAAAATTCTTTTATGAGAACTTAAAGAATAGCTGTAAATGCTTATGCTTCTAAAGACGATGTTTTCTATAAATCATGCTACAACATCAACTGTTTCATATAACTAATGCAAACTATCCATCAGATACTGAAAACTGAAGCTATTAACTGATACTGAAAACTGTAGGCTGGTATCTGAAAACTTTAAACTGATATCCTGTTTCGAAGCAGTAAACTGATACTAAAGGTTCTCACCACAACTAGTACCCTGGGGAAAAATCTCGATACCTGGTGGGCATCCCACACACAGGCAGAGCTGGGAAATACATCTCGATACCCGGCAAGATCTATCATCGCGCGGGCAGAGCCTGAAGAAAACTATCTCAATACCTGGCGGACAAACTCAACGCCCAGGCAGAGCACTAAATATCTCAATACGCATGCGCAGAGCCTGAAGACCAAATATCTCAATACCCAGCGGAATCCTGCATCGCGTGGGCAGAGCCTGAAACTGGGGGAATGGGTACTTCGTAGGGTGGTTTGTAAGCCATTACTATACTTATTCTTAACCCAATACATTATATTTCTTCAAAACATAGGCCTTTATAAAATTATTAAAACATTATGAAATAATTTATGGTAGTGTATTCTGGGCTAAAATGTAAGTAAAGACAAGTAATGAAATAAACATGAGGGAGCCAAAAGAAACTTTACACAATTATTAAATAAATCTACAATTCACGTGACAGGCACTTCCACAAAACTGGATGCATCATAGTTTCAAATACACCCTCAGTACTCTTAAGCGTAGCACTTAAACCCTGACAAAATTGTAACATGTAATTATTAACTAAGGTTTGCACTCCATGTAAGTCTCATAGACATGAAAAGCAGTGGCTTGCATTTAATGCTTCAGACTCAATGCAACACACAAAAAGAATATCAATTTTCTATAGCCGTAATATTTGACTACTTGAACTTGTAGAAAATTATCAGATTATTCAGTTTTCTATTGAACCCCATATGTTCTTGAACTTTCAGCATCCCAACTTTACAAATATTTTCAGATCATGACTCCTAGTCCACTCTCACACGTTCATCCTGCTAAGTAATTATTGTAAGGCAATTTCTTTAAAGCAAATGAAGTTTAGAACTTTGTCTCATATGAAGAAAATCTAATAAAAACACCATCTCACTATTTTACATTAACGTTCAAACAACTTTTAGAAAAGGGAATAATATGTTAATGGAGCTATTCAATGCATTCTCTTTCAACTATTTGACCGAATATCAAACAAAGCAATTAATAAATTGTTTATAACCTTTTATCATTAACACCCAATTGGAAATACACGGCTTGCCAATAAGATATTTTGGTAAAACCTTGTAATCAACTTGATTAATATCAGGACACTTCCAACAGCAACATACAGGTTCCATAAATACTTGAAATAAGGTTTTAAGAGTTCATCACATAAGGACTTATATCACAGTAAAGGCATCTAAAAACCTTTCTCAAACAATAGCAAACAACTCATCTTTACCGAATGAACAACATTTCCAATTATTCAATTCAACATGATTTTTGAAGTAACTGAAAAACAGTAAGCTTAAGGTGACATGCAAGCTTTGAAACTCCATTCTTTTTTTTTTTTTTTTTAAAGAATTCTTTTATGCATTTTCCGCTCATGTAAAAACAATGCCGAGCATTCAATTTAAAGACAACTTCCATGAATTTCAAACCAATAAACTAAAGTATAACATGCAATTCTTGATAGAACACATTCAAATGCAATATATCTTCATGCATGTAACTTTCAACACATTCAAACAATGACAAACTCAACAATTAACACCCTAGTTCAAAACAAGCTCTCAAACCCACTGAAATGATCATCTTAATTAAAACATGCAAGCTTGAATTTGAAGAAAGTTTTAGTTTTTGCCACTCACACTAAAAAAATTCAGCTCAACCCGAAATACCCAGCTGCCCCAAGCATCATCCTTCTCTTCACCTCACTTTCTCTCCCTCATTTATCTTTTTCTTTCCCTTCCTCCTTCAGCCGACGTTCTCTCTTCCTTCTTCCTTCTTTTCTCTCTTCTTTTCTCCCTTCTCTCTCTTCCTTTCTCTCTTTCTTTTCTTTTTTTTTCTCAGTTTTCTTCTCCACACTTTCTTCTTCTTCTTTTGGGCGAGCGGCCCAAATTTATATATAAAAACAAATTTTTTTTTTTTCTATAACAGCCCCCAAATTCTCTTAATTCTAATATAACCCTGCCACATCATCTTTTCCTTACAAAAACATCCAGATTTTGTGCCCTTGCTACATGCAAACCCAACAGTTCCCATTTCTTCATTTTCACCACTAACCAAACTTTAAAATTTGACAGAAAAGTCCCTCCTCATAAACAAAACCAAAGGGAATATATATATTATTAGAATGGGGTTTTACAGGTAATGTCTAATATTTTAAACCAATAAGCTCAAATGCATTCTCTGGACAAGGAATCTCTAATTCATCATCTCAACCTTCCCCTTCTTCAAGAGCACCAATTTAATCTTCTAAGGCAGCATCATTCTATTCAAACCAAAAAAGAAAAAAACACAGATTAAAGGTAAGATAAGAGTCATACATAATTGATGAGCAGTGAATCGTTGTAATTCATAAAATTTAGTGCAAGAACAATTACAAGGGCATTCTACAAATACAACATTGATGCTTACGGAATCAATCACAGGCAAAACAAACTGTCATTTGCTCCAAAAATGGCAGCATTGAACTGCCTTGTATTCAAGTCAGTCACATCTTAACATTGTGCTTGTTGTAATTTATAAACAAGAAAATATAAGTATAATTTAGTATTGGAGGGATTGTAATAGTTGTTGAGTGCTTTACCTAACAATTTGCAAGTTTCCTCCACCTTCCTTCCCCAGCACCTTTCTTCAAATTTACAAGCAAGTATCCAAGTGCAAACTCAGCTCTTTTATTCTTCATCTCTTCAAAAATTTACATAAAAAGCAGTGTAATTAATAAAAGACAAAGCCAACCAACATGAATTTTTAACAAGATGTTAAGAGATTTGATATGAGAAGCTAAAGCGGGAAATAAGTTAGGGACCTACGGTCTGTAAGCTACTGTTTCCTTTCTTTAAGCCGGCCCAAATCTCATTATTTCGGTGAGATGAAATCTGCGAGCTGGAATCAGCGATAACTGGGGAGGCGACAATTCGTGTGAGAGTAGTTTAGAGAAAAAATGGGTATAAATGTGTAAGATAATTATGTAATTGGGTATAATTTGCAAGGGTATTATTGCAAACATAATATATATACTGACGGGTTGGCGGAAGAGCCATCCCCATCCCCATCCCCAATCCCTGTCAAAGTCGGGGAATCCTTGCCTCATACAGGGCGGGTCCACAAAATTCCGAAGACCCTTGCCATGTTAATTTACCTGCCAACTCAATATTGCCATGTACGTATACAGATTTGGGATTATAACTCTACATATAGCACTTTCTACAAATATAACTTCCATTTAAACATTAGAACTCTGGTTTTATACTACTTAATATAATAGCCAAAATTAAATGTAAGTCATTTGCCTTCGGTTCGGCTCCAGTTGAGGTTAACGACATTTCATCAATAAATGAGTAAATTTATTTAATCCCATAAAAACACAAGAAGTTAGAGAAATGATGAAGAAGCATAATGATGTTTATGACAATTAACTCGACCATTTTGTGGCAACTCCAACTAATGCGTGGTTCGACAAACATGCATATTTAGCAAGTACACTAGTTACAAAAAGTAATACAATGATAAAGTGGAGTATCGTTCCCACGAGGATTGCGTACTAATTACCGAGTTTCCTAATTCTATTACTAATTGATGAAACAAAAATGTTGGAATTGTAGAGGAAAGTAAAGTTAGAATTAAAGAGTAATACTACACATTCATCATTTTCATACAATATTTCTTATACAACATTATGTGGCAACATATGATTGGCTAATTTAAAGTTAAAATTAAACTTTCACCCAATCATATCTTGCCACATAATGTTGTATGAAAATGATGTATGTGTAGTATTATTCAAAATTAAAACAAAAATCAAACAACTAAGATTAACACTAAACTAATCAACACAAATACAAAGGTGGGTGGGAAAGTGTCATTTTGAAACTTAATGGGTGGGAAAGTGTCGTTTCACCAAACCTTAGCTGGGAAAATGTTGTTCTCCCCATATTTTTGTTGTGGATTTTATTTAATTTTATTTATTTGAATTTGGGGGGTAATGTGTAAGAATTGAAACTTTTTGGGGACGTTTTAGAGAGAAATAAGGCCTGGTACGACTACTAATAGCTTGGTAAGAGGACTTGAATGCAATTGGAAGTGTAAAAATCTTTAAGGGACAATTGAAACTAATTAAAGACGAGTGGTCTAACTTATATTATGTCATGCAGGGGTGCATGCAAAATTTGTCCAGTGGATTAATCGTAACAAAACAAAACTTTTATTATATGACCATGGAGTGTAATCTATAAAGATCAAGAACTTGTGGGTACATGAAAACGGCCACTTCAAGGTGGACAAAAAATAAAAGGAATGTAACACCCCACTTGAGGTACATAGTTACGATTTGATGATTGGCTTGAATGGTTATTGATTTGTCCTCATTGGAGCTTGCATGTTGTCATTTTAGGTTGGTTGGCCCTTAGTTGGATTGATGAGTTGCTTTGGTTGAGTGTTTGCCTTGAAAATTATGAAGGATTGGCGAAATTTTTGGGTTACAGGCTTTGCCGGGGCGAAGAAGAAGCTTCCACGCGGCGAAGAGGTGTTGTTGCCCACGGAGTAGCTGTTGGAGTATTTCGCTGCGGCGACGGGCGGGCTGAAAAATTTGTTAAGTTTTAGATATTTTCTTCCCTAAGGGCAATTTGACCATTCTACCCCTAATTAGTAGGAAAAGTGGGGAGTAAAATGTAAGGAANTAAACAAGAGAAAATATTAAATTAGAAAACAAATAAAAAGTGTAAATGAAGTGACACGACACTTTTGTCCTTGTCATAGTAAACCCCTATTATGCCCTTAGTGGGACCTCAAAAGCAACCGGGCCACTCACCCACAAATAGAAAGAGGACCCAGGCTCCAAATCCGGAAGACTCCGGGTCAAGTCCCGAAAGGTAAAGTTATTAACGCGCCCTTCCCTTCTCTCGTCTCTTTCCCTTCACTTTATCCACACCTTTATAACTTCACATTAACACTCTTCACTCACTGAGCTCACTGCTCCCCTTTCTATTTCTAGGGTTTCTCATCATTCACCTACCGATCGGCACCGAAACGGCGTTGTTCACTGCGTCTTGAGTACGGAAGGTTCAATTTTTAGGTTTTTGTGCTTGGATATGCTCGTTTTATGGGCGCAAGTGCAACATCGTGTTCAGGTACAGTTTTTTTCTTTGCTTTTTTTTTTTTTTTTCTGGGTTTTTTGGTTGGGAACTGGGAAACCGTGGGAGATGAAGGAAAGTTGAAATTTGGAGGTGGAGGTTGGTTGATTGAGTATAGTTTGGGGAGTTTGCTCGGCTGAGTTGGGTGGTTTTGTTGTTGATTTCTTTGGTGGTTGCTGAGAAAATGCTGGTAAATGATGGGAAAGTGTAAGTTTTAGAGCTTGATTTTTGGTTTTTTGAGGAGAAGGGTTGGTTGGTTGAGGTTGCTTGTTTTGTATCATCTATGCAGGTGAGTTTTTTTGGGTTTTTGTTTTCTTTACTTTCTATTTTTTGAAATTTTTGTCTAGGAGCTGAGGGAACTTGGGAAAGTGAAGGAAAATTGAAGGTTTTAGTGTTAAAAAGGTGATTTTTGGGGAACTTTTGGTTGATTAAGCGCAATTTGGTTAGTTAGCTTGGTTGAGCTTTTTTTTTCTTCCTAATTTCTTCCTAGAGATGATTTTTACTTGTTTGGTTGCTGAGAAAACATGTGAAAATGAAGCTTTTAGTGTTAAGTAAGTGATTGTTTGGAAATTTTGGTTTATTAAGCTCAGTTTGGTTACTTGGCTTGGTTGAGTTGAGGGTTTCGTTTTTGATTTCTTTGAAGAAATGATTTTACTTGTTTGGTTTCAGAGAAAATGCGGAAATGAAGAGGGAATGTAAGTCTTCATGTTTGATTTTTTGTTTTTGATGAGAAGCATTGATCCATTGAGCTGACTTGTTTAATAGCTGAGAAAAATATGGCAGAGGTGATCAAAATTGAAATGATTGTTGTTGACATAGATGACTTGGTTTTTTCTCTCATTCCTGTGCGAATGTATGGTTATATGTTTGGTAGCTGGAAAAATGTGGAAAAACAAGAGAAAATTGGAATTTCGTGTATGATGATTTTCATATTCATAATATGGTTTTGGGGAACCTTGATTTAATTGAGCTTAGTGTCATTGTTCGGGTTTTCTTAGGTGGATATCTTCCAACTGATGAATGTAGTCATGTAATTTAGTTGGGAAAATTAAATAAAAGAGGAGTAAATGGAAATATCTTCCAACTGATGAAGTTGATTAGATTTGGGCTCAGTTGTCTGCAAAGCTCAAGACATAATAGTATATATGGTTTGACAAAACTGGGTTGTAGCAGTAGTTTTGATTTTTTTTTGAATTGATATTAGAAATTCTTTTGTTTACTTGAAGTATGATTTTTAGTCTGCCTTGTAATTCTTTGTTTCCTCATGGCTTTTGTCCTAATGCTTGAAGATGGTTCAGGTATCGCTGTGAACATCTCTTGTGCTGACAATTAACTACCATAGTGTTTTCTTCTGTAAAGCTCAATGGTGCCGAACGGCTAGGGGAGCTATGGACTGTTTTCAGACTGTTACTCATCTTAAAGGTGAGTTATCGGAATTTATTAGTGTTTGATGTGGCCTGTTTTGACTAGACATCAATTGAATAGGGCAAAAAGACATCTTTCAAGTTTTTGCCTCTTCACTAGCATTAGATTGCTCTATTATAAGGCTATCATTTTATTTGATTATATGAAGGTACTTGATCTCTGGTGTGTTTATGTGTTTTCTTCATAACTTTCATGATTTAGAGATTTAATTATAATTCATTATGTTATTCTCTAATCTTTTCTCTGATTTAAAAGTATTGAAGATTGTGTTTTATAGTTTGTTACTGAATCCATAACAAGCAAAGTTTTGCATATTTTGGCTCCTTTTATTTTTCTGAGCTGTAATTTGTTTACTGTAGTCCATGCATTATTTCCTATTGTATGACTGATTATATATCTAGATGCTGATTTTTGGCTTGTGTTTGATTGTAGGATCCCTGTGTCAGGTGTTCTTATTATTCATCACCTGGTTGTTTAGTTTCCAAGATGTAGTGGCATTGCAGACTGTGCTTGAGCCTAGTCATGTTTCTTCCACGTCTGAGTTGGCTAATCCTCCTAGCACTGGACTGTTTGAACCTATAGAAATATCACCAGCTGTATTTCCACATTATCCATATACTGGTGAAACTTTGCCACCAATGTACCCGACTTTTCCTACTACATACGAACCAAATTTAACTGGGCGATGCCCTGTAAATTTCTCTGCCATGTCAATTATCATGGACAAAACAGCAACTGATTGTTCTCAACCTTTAGCTGCACTTGTAGGAAATGTAATATGTTGTCCGCAGCTTGGTAGTTTACTTCACATATTCCAGGGTTTCTACAGCATGAAATCTGAAAATTTGGTCTTGCAAAATGCGGTTGCTAATGATTGTTTTTCAGATATCATTAGTATATTAGCTAGCAAGGGGGCCAACAGCACAATTCATACACTCTGTTCTGTGACATCATTGAATCTCACTGGTGGTTCTTGTCCAGTTAAGGATGTTATTAGTTTTGAGAAGACAGTAAACACAAGCAAATTACTGGAGGCCTGCAGCACTGTTGATCCTCTTAAAGAGTGTTGCAGACCAGTTTGTCAACCTGCCATTATGGAGGCTGCTCTGCAGATTTCAGGATCATCATTAGCAATTAATGACAATAAAAATCTAGTTGGAGGCTCAAATCATGTTAATGCGCTAAATGACTGTAAAGGGGTTGTATACTCGTATCTTTCTAGTAAATTGTCAGCAGATGTCACCAACACTGCATTCCGAATATTATCGGCCTGCAAAGTTAACAAGGGTACAGTGTTTAATTATCTTACATGTTTGTTGCCAAATGTAGTACTTATAGAAATTTTTTGAAATTCCTTGTGCTTCTACTTTATTCTTTCTAATTAAGTTGCTCTATATTTTGGATAATTGTATGGCGTCTGTAATCATGATAATTAGAACTTTAGGGCATATATACTTGCTTTACATCTTCAGACATATATTTAGCATTTGTATTTCTCCTCTATCATATCATGGCATCTTCATTTATCTGCTCATGGTTGGTTTAGTTTTTTTTATGGGTATTTGTTTTTTTCTGTGAAACAAATTTTCTCCTGTCAAAAATAATTAAAAGGCTTTAAGAAGTTCCAAAAAATTCTTTGCCTTTGTTTCCATAGACTTATATGTATAGTTTCTGGCTCTATTTTAAGCATCTTTAATGTTTTATGCTCTAACAGATTGCTAGATATCACATTTTAGTTTCATTCACATTGTTATTTGGTAAGTATTGGTTGATTGTTGATTGAATGTAAATTGTTGGTTCCGTGGTTATGAGTTATTAAATATGCACTGGCCACAAGAAACCGTCTCTAAGACCCTTCTTATGTGCGATGGGTATGAAGTTTGCAAATTAAGAAATATATTTTACATCTTACCATATCTCATTGCCATACTTTGTTGATGTGGAAAAATGAAGATGAACATCTGTTAAATGATATGGCTGTCTTATGTGTAATATAGGAAAAACCACGCTCTATGTGATCATATCTTTATCTAATGCAGTTTGAAGAAACCATGTAGGAATAAACTTGGAGATGACATTTATTGATCCTACCGATAGTACTTTTATCTCTATACTTCAATTGATGAAACATGAAGATCTTAAAATATGGAAAGATTGAGAAAGAAATTCATGTTACAACTAGTGTATTAGATGTAAATAAAATAGAAATAGACACAAAGCAAAATGAGGTATTAGCTGTAAACAATTTCCATTTTAGTGCTAAAAAAACTAGGTATTAGAGAAAGATGGGGTGAAAATTAAGTATGGTGTGCAATATCCTAAGAGGTTTTCTTTCTGTTTTTACATTTATAAGAAGCATTAAGATAGTCATTTTGCCTTCAGGTGATTCCATCTATTAAGTTCGAATAATGAAGCTAGGCATGTAAGTTTAATAAGCATCAAGTTTGTGGATTCAAACTTCAATTTAGTTTCTAATATTATCCAAGAACTAGCTGGCTTGGAACCAAAGCTCCAGATTATTAAATAAAGAATGTATATGAGTCAGTCAAATGCAATATTGCTTTCTGGTGTTTTGTGCAAATAATTTATAACTTGTTTCTGTTATTTTGCTTATGGTCACGAAACTATTTTGCTGCAGTTTGCCCATTGGAGTTTAAGCAGCCTTCGGAAGTAATTAAAGCATGTCGTAATGTAGCGGCTCCTAGTCCTACGTGCTGTAGCTCGCTGAATACCTATATTGCAGGAATACAGAAGCAAATGCTAATCACAAATAAACAAGCCATAATCTGTGCTGCATTTTTTGGGTCTATGTTACGGAAAGGAGGGGTTATGACAAATGTCTATGAGCTCTGTGATGTCGACTTGAAAGACTTTAGCATTCAAGGTACATATATTTCTGTGATGATGATCTTGTAATCATTCCCTTTTTTTACTATTAATTCATCTGATTGTTTTTTTTTTTTTTTTTTTTTTTTTTTTTCTTTTTTTTCTTTTTATTTTTTTTTTTTTTTTTGGTCAATTTGCAATGTGGATTCTTAAACAGCATATGGACAACAAGGTTTGCTTCAATTTCTCCTTTCCTTCTCCCCGTCCAAATTCTGTGATTTAATTTTGTATGTTACTATTCAGTTGGTGGTATGCATTCTTCTGTAAAATTAGTTAGCATTCATTAATTTATTCATATGTTTAAAAAGACAAGTGGTGTGGTGTTGGAGGAAGAAATTTTTGCTTATGGTAAAAAGATTAATTAACCTCAGTTGTTTCTTAAGGACCAAAAAGAAAAAAAATAATGGAAATATTGGACACCTCATGTATGTCCTGGGAAAGTTATCAATCCTTTTTGCTGGATGCCTGAAAACACTTTTGTAGATTTTCATTAACAAACTTTAAGCTGAATGCTATTTGAGTATTTAAAGTGGAGTTTTGACAATTCCACACCTATTACTAGTTTTCAAAATCCCAAAAGGGGATGCATTTTTCCCTGTAATAAGAACCGTTAATTGTTTATATCAAACTAATAGGGGCTTCTCTTGTTTACTCACCAATTTTTGGCAGTTGGATTCGATTTTCCTTCTTTCTAGCATTCCTTTAAGAACATAAATTTGAACACAGAGACTGAGATAAGCAAGACTCTGATTTGTCATTTGTGTCTTGTGCGGAGAGAAGGAAAGGGAGGGTTTAGGGTCTTAATGCTACAAAAGAATTAGTTTTAATCATGGAATGACAATAATTCCATTATAGAGACTTAAGCAATCAGACAAAGCACATCTGCTGTGTATATATACAGATGGAGGGATATATATAAGGCACGTGTTTTGTTTCTAATTGCTTAAGTTTAAAAGTGTGCTCTAAAGGGTGAGGGTGGGTATTGTTTTCTCACACTTAAGGCACGTGTCTAATGATTTGTCACTTTCCGTAATTGCATAGGAAATAAAATAGCATATGTTAATTAATAGATCTTGATTTTATGTTAAATAAGCATTCTTTTGTATTTTAGATTCTTATGTTAATAGAATTTGGGTGACCCGCTCTAGGGGTGTTATCGAGTCGAGTTGAGCTTTGGGGAGCTCGAGCTCAGCTCGGCATGAGAAGGAAGAGCTCAAGCTCGAATAAAAATAGATCAAAATAAGTTTACCAATGCCTATTACGGATAGGGCTGTTAACCGAACCGAGCTGCTCGCGAGCGGCTCGGTTCGGTTAACAGCCCTAGACCTACATTGTTATTCTTTTTTGATCAATCTAATGAAATTTAGTTTTGCTTTTGTAAGTTAATAAATTTCTTATTTTATATAGGATGTCTGCTTCGAAGCTTGCCTGCAGATGTGGCATTTGACAATTCAACAGGCTACAGCTTCACATGTGACCTAACCGACAACATTGCAGCTCCGTGGCCTTTATCATCCTCAATGTCATCCTTGTCTCTGTGTGCTCCTGGTAACTGATTGGCAAACAATGATTTTTATTTTTAGTTTTACTGTTAACTTAAAGATGAGATTTCATAGGAAGTGCTCTCGCAAGTTGTTTTTACATTGAAGACCTAATGTCTATTTCTAATTTGGCAGAGATGTCATTGCCTGCCCTCCCAACATCGGAAACTTTTAAGAATCATGGTTCGTACTATGCAATTCCTAGCCTTTCTATGTTTGTTTTATACCGCATCTTAAATTAATTATTAAGTTTTCGAGAAAGTATAAATGATAATTGCAGAAATTAGGACAAGTGAAAGCTGGCGTGTTCAACAAAGTACTTATAACAAAATGGTATTTTAGCAATCAATGAGAATATGCCCAATAATTGTATTATCCTGAAGGACAGTAAATAATTTTGACATTTTACTTTTAAGGTGGTTTTGTGTTTCATGCAACACATTAACAGAGGATTTTAAATTAGCACAATTAGTTTCATGCAGGATGATATTGTTGACATTGTGGTTATTGGTTTATTGATCTTTGGCTGCCAAGTTTTTTTTATTTGTTTTATAGTCATACCATTCTTTCTATGATGCACATTTAGAAAGATTGTATTCCTCATGCTCCCCCCGAAAAAAGAACTGATGGTCATTGTGCTGCTTGTTGGTTAGAAGTAAAATACTATATACTCACAAATATTATTA
The DNA here is from genome assembly GCF_008641045.1 of Pistacia vera. NCBI lineage: Eukaryota > Viridiplantae > Streptophyta > Magnoliopsida > Sapindales > Anacardiaceae > Pistacia > Pistacia vera. The sequence continues at coordinate 235,488 of NW_022196679.1, read as the reverse complement.
TAGATTTCTCAAGGCCAAATTGTCTGGCAAGTTAGATTTACCATCTCGGTAGCTGTGGCTGCTGAGCTGAGTGTTAGTTGTAGATATTTGAATTCGTCTTGTTCTCTGATTTAGCGATATCTAAACTTTTCATGTCTTTCTATGATGCAGGTTGTAGCGGTTGTGTGTTGGAAGTCCTTGTTCCCATTTTTTCATTTTTTGTTTTCAGTGCATTATTGTGCTGAAGAGTTAGTAGAGGGTCGAGCTGAGTTGGTTTGGAATAGGGGCTTTTTGGTAATCAGACTGTGTGGGGGATTTTACATGTATATTTTTGAGTAAGCCTTTTTGTATAGCAGATGTTTTTACCCTATTCCACTTTCTTCCTGATGTTTGCACTTTCGTTCTCTCTTTTTCTCTCTATTTGGGCTCTTAATTTTTGTTTCATGTTGTCCATTCATCTGGAGGACTTGTGTTTGCAGTTTCAACTATGGTGTGAAAAGTTATTAGCAATATTGAAGTTGCATGATACTTTATCTGAGAGATGTCAATATAGACAGGCTTAGGTTAAGCATGTGAAACGAGCACTCCGTCGTGCTTGAAGTATTATGCTTCTCAAATAATATTTCAACTTTTCCGTCTCAAGTAATGTGTTAACCGATCTGGTATCGTACCATCTCAGTCATTCATGTGAGTTTGAAATGGATTACTTCAAATGAAAATGTTGAGATATTACTGGAGATCAATAGCAGTACTTGTTTTTCAGCAGAAATGAAAATTTTTGTTAGCTCAAAGAGGAAACTGTAATGTTATACGGGGTTAAACTATTGAATCATGATTCAATCAATTCTCGAACCACAATCTTCGGATCTGGTGAGGTAACTGACTGAATACATGTTCAAAGCAGAAGTGAAAGCAAATTTTTCAGAACATGGTTTGAAGTTACACTGCTGAAGCTTCAACTTCTCAGCAAGTGAAGATTTTCGTATGTTCATTGTTCGCCATAATTTTTCTTAGATTTTTTTTAGGGTTAATACTAAGCCCCACAAAGTACTTTGAAAATAGAATGGCTGCAAAAAGATGTGAGATTGTGCAGGTTAATTAAATTTGCAATCAAATTTCAATATCTATGAGCAGATAAATAAATGATAACAGCATCGGTAATTATTTCTTGAACAATTTATTTTGTAATTTAATTATGTTGTGTTGTCAAAAGGGCTAAAATGTCATTTTTCATTTTAATTTACTTACTATAATAAGTTTTTTCTCTTATGATTCCTTTTGTAACGACCTTAAGAGTATCGTTCCTAGAAAATACATGCACAAAGAACTCAAGAAAATCTAAAAAGCATGAGAGAACTCTCTTGTATTATTATCTCTGTTTTAAAAAACGGACCGGACCGGTTGGACCGGGAACCGGCAGCTTCTCCGGTCCGGTTTAGGTCTTAGGGGGGTTTTTGAAATATTTTTAAATTATGAGGGTTACTTGGTAATTTTATAGGGGTATTTTGGAGATATATCAAAAGTTTAGGGATTAATTGGTAATTTTATTGGGCCATTTTTTGAATAAATAAAAATTTTAGGCACTAATTTAAACTTTTTTAGGGGAATTTTGTAATATATTGAAATTTAAGGGGTTAATATGTAATTTTTTAAAAATAAAATATTGCTGACATCATCGGTCCAACCAACCGGTTGGACCGGTTGACCCGTGACCTAGACAGCAAAACGGTTTACTCTCCGGTCCGAGTTTTAAAACAATGATTATTATCATTCTCAATCAAACTAATATAACACTCGTCAGATTTATATAAAAATTTACAAGTAAATCTGACGGTTTAGTTCCATACAAATCCAATAAATTGAATGGCTAAGATTAATTATACCAGAATGAGAATCACAATCTTAGTGTGTGGCCTATTTAGGTAAGAATATTCTAAAACATTTTGGAAGTTTCTTGGCACATTCTCTAATCAAAGCCTCCCATCATCCTATTATGGATTAGGTCTAATGGACCTCTAATTCGTGCTGGACGTGACCCTTTGAAAACTAATAATAATATTAGAGGTAAAAAATAAATAGCTAGTGGTTTTAACCAGTGATTAGGAACCCGGCCAGGATTGACCGGTTTAACTGGTTCGATTGGTACCCAAGGCTTTCTTTAGGCCGAGTTACCACTTTTAACTATTCCCAAAATCTCTAATTTGATCGTCGGTGAATGAAAGGCTATCAAGTGCCGGGGTTAGAGGAATTTTGTAGAATGAAGACGGGTGGTTCAAGTGGTTATGTCAGATTGAATTTTTTACGTCGGAATCAACTGAAATTTGGCTGAAAAAATCAACACCGTAATTATCGTAGGGGTGTGTTTGATAGAATTCAAACCTGTAGGGATTGATGGTTCATTAGAGGTGTGTTTGCTAGGTTTTAAACTTATTTATCACGGGTGAGGTGAAAAAAATCCAAAAACCGAACCGAAAAATAGGTTTTTCGAAAACCAGTTAACCGAAACCGGTTTTTTTTAAAATATCCTAAATCCATAAAATCCTAAATAACGAAAAAATCCTAATTTTGCCCTAACCTAAATTTCATTCACGGTAAAATCTTCTGTCTTCACTCTTCAGTCTGCTTGCTGTAAATGGAAGAAGTTTTACATAATAAATTTAGCTTTGAATTAGCAGAGGTGGTGGTGTGAATTTGGTTTGGTACAGGATTCTCTCATCCATTTTCTCTTGAAAAATGCTACGGATACGAACGCTTTGCACCGAATTTTTACACCGAACGACGTATCAACTGAATCAGACGAGCCGCATATCAAGTTAACAAATATTCCGCGAATGAACGGCCGTCAATCAAATATGAACGATAGTTCATTGTTATTGGATGGTTGTTCATTTGAAATGAACTATTGTCCATATTATATGGACGACTGTTGACTTAGAATGAATGTCTTTTCATAGTTTAAATTAAAAAAAATTGGTCTAAATTGTTTATGGACGCCCGTCCTCTTATGAGGATGACTGTCCATAGTTATGGACGGTCGTCCTCATAAGAGGATGGGTGTCCATCTTTTAATATTAACAAATTTTAAATTTTAAATTTATTTAATACATTAATTGTGAATCCTAATTGAGTTAGTGTCTTATTCTTATGACACCTGTCCAATTATTTTGAATATAGACAAAATTTTAATGAAGACAATGACATTTACTTTTTGGATTGAGACTCAAATGTCGTAAAAAATTTTAAATCAAACAATGGATATGTGTCCATCTAAAAGGGACGCATGTCCATAATTTTTTTTTAAATTTTTTTATTTTAAACAATGGACGGGCGTCCATTTTAGGTGAACGTCCGTCCATAGTAAATCGACTCCTATCCATATTATATGAATGGGGGTCCATTATTATTTTCTCATGGATGGGTGTCCATTATAGGTGAACGACCGTCCAATAATCATGAATGCCCATTATTTTACTTTTAAAATTTGTTGAACGGGAGTCCATTAAATATGGGCGGGCATCCATAAATGTTAGACGGTCGTTCGTTCACAAAAGACTCCAATGTGGTCTAGTCTGATTGGCTACTATGTCCTTCAGTACAAAAATTCGGTGTTCGTAGCATTACTTATTTTCTCTTTTCTCTTCCTATATCCTCATTTTGATTAAAAACCATTTTTCCTTTAGTTTTTCAGATGAGGCAGCAATGATGTTCTTTAGGACTGTAACTGCCTTTTCTCCCCTATGTTCTAGCATTGTAAGTTTTTTTTTTTTTTCAACTTTCCACTTTTATATTTTGGGGGCGTTTGGTTCAGGAAATATTGGATTACTGGAAACTTAAATTACCTTAAAGATAGTAGGAATCTTTAAGAAAATGTGTTTGGTTAATTAGTAGTTATATTATATTAATATGTTTGGTTGGGATGAATAAATTGGTGGGTATGCTATTTAAATTACTGAATTATCCTCTAATTAAATATTATTATTATATTATTTTTTAATATTGATTCTTACAACCCCCCTGCATTTAAAAACTTAGCAAAAACAACCCTATAATAAAAATTTGGAAAATCAACAAAGCACCACAACCAACCTAGCCACTTTTGGCCACCGGAAACCATCGCAGGCCGCTAGCAGCCGACAACCTAACGGCACACGGAAGGCAGAAAATGGCCTTTGTGTGCCGTATGGCCATTTCCGACCAGAGATTTGGCCGAAAATGGCCAAACGTTACAGATTTGGTTGTCAATGACCAGATCGATGACGGATTTGGCTGTTGATGGCCAGATCTGGCACGATCTGACCATTTTCGACCAGATATCTGGCCGAAAATGGCCATATTGGCGCACGACGACCATTTTCGGCCTTCCGTGAGCCGTTCTGGTAGTGGTTGCCGGTGGCAGGTGGGTGGGGGTGGTGGCTTGGGTGAGCTACAATTTGTTTTGAATTCAAGGGTAATTTTGTCCAAAAAGCTAATTAATTGGGATGAAATAGTAAAAGTCACATTCATGTAAATAAATTTAAAAATAAGGGCATTATTATCCTAAAATTTTATTAATAAGAGATATAATTGTAACAAAAAAAGACTACCCTGGTAATCTTAGAATACCTAAGAAAATGGAGGTAATCAGATTACCTCCAATATTACCAACAATATTGGTATTTGAAGATTACCGATATCTTATATTACTTATACCAATCAAACGTAGTAATCAAATAATATAAGATGACATAACTCCAGTAATCTCACATTACCCCTAACCAAACGCCCCCTTCAAATTAATTTCTTCTTTTACTTTATTTTGTTGATTCATTGAATCTTCATCAAGGGCCAACAATCTAATCTCGCCAACTCTGTTAAATGGCTTCAAATGCACACCTCTTCCGATCTTGCACTTTCTCTCCCTCTTTTTGCGCTTCTCTGCTTTGTTTTCTTTTTTGTTTTTGATATCGACTCAATTGATGTTTGGTTATTGTACAGATTTTTCTGCCAATTCAGTAATATTTTAAAACCGGTTCAAGTAGATAATAGGTTTGATTTCGATTCAAAATTCTGCTTGAACCGGTTTTCGGTTAACCCCTATCTGGTGACACCCGGGTTGGTTTCCTAATCACTGGTTTTAACATTCACATAATTGATTTTGAAACATATTATACTTTCCTAAAATTGGCTTTAAATTGAGAGGTGTTTGTGATATTTACCCATAATAATACGGCTTACAGGCTTACCAACCAGACCACTAAGCCGACGCCATCGGCTCAGTAATTCTTCTTCTAAAACCCTCTCCACTTGTTCACAGTAACAAAACTTATATAGACTTCAAAACCCTAACTTTAAGTTCGCCGTCCCTCTCCGCCGTCAGATCAATCTGAAATAACAGACGTGTTCGTAACTTGTACGAATAAATTCGAATGGAATCGACGGGATTGTTCGGAACAGATTGCGAATCGATTTTGTCGGAAATTAAGAGCCAAGAGAAGCAACTTAAGCTCAAAAGACGGTCAGTCCTCGCTCCCTTTCAAGTTTTCCTTCATTGATACTGTACAAATTAACGGTGGTTATATATATATAAAGCGTATTGATATAATCAAAATTTTTGTTAGGTCACAGCGTTAAGAAAGCTAAAATTTTTAATTTACTCAATGTCAGATTACTTGTTAGTATGAAAAAAATAAATAAAATTATAAACTTTGTGGCGTTACATTAGCTTTGATGGAGCAGCTGTGTGATGTAAAAAGTTCACTGAGAGCATTGTCTTAAAATGTTTCTTGTTATGTCGCCGCGATTTGTTTTGATTTGATATTTCATTACGTGTTTTTACCAAGTTGCTGTATTCAGGTGGTTGATGGGACTCCCTACATCCAAATCTAAAAGAAATCGGTTTAAAGAGCCAAAGTTCTTAAAGAAAGATAGGTAAGTGGTGAATGCTTCTTTCCCCACTGAAATATGGCATGTCAAAACCACAAAAGAGAAAAAGCATGCGATTATTTTCTTTTCTTCGGCGCTAATTTTATTGAATGATTTTGGTTTGATCTCCAGGTCGTTGCCTGAATCACTGCTTAGGGATGACGATGTAAGTTGTTTTCTTCATTGTATTTTGATATTTAGTTTTAGTGAATTTATAATTTAAATAAAAAGGAACTTCTGATTCTTACAACAAATAAATGGGGCATAGACATTTTATTTGTATTTAGAAATTTGGTTATGTTTTCTTGGAAAAAAGTTTCCCTATAATGGTTGTACATAAAAACAACCAACCGCGATGTGCTACATCAGCGTGTATGACATGTACTCATCTTATGGTTGGTTGGGAAGACATTTTCATAGGGTTGTGAACGCAAGTTTGATAGGTTAAATTAAAAAGAAAATTAAGCTGAATCAAGTTTTGTTTCAATGCTAGTTCTGCCATCCAAATGAAAAATTTGTCAACGAATTTTTCCATTGACTGCCTGTATGCCTTTTGTAGAAGCCAAGTTCCAATGAATTTCAAATGTATACCTGATTGAAGATGCGAGGATATCATACAACACTGTTGCTCCTTTGGATTCCATGTGCTGCTAGAGTCTGTTCTTAGTTTGAGCTCTTGTATTGGCTCTTGGGACATTTTTGCTAGTCTTGTCAAATTCAATGCCTGTGGTTGTTTTCTAATAGAAAGATACATTAGCATATATATTATCTCTTTCTCTTGGTTATTTTATGTTTCTACCAACAATCCAGCCCCTGGAAAAAGGGCCCCTTTTTCCAATGTCATTGGGAAAAATATTTTTGGTAAAACTGATTGCAGTTTTGTTCTTTTGCGAATCCAAATGATTCTTAAAATTTGATATACTTGATTGGTTTATTAGTAAAATATTCTTCTATAAGAACCTTTGGTATAATTTGTGTTTGCTGTTCACTGCTTGTCTGAATTTATTCAGCTGAGCACTAGTAGATGTTCATATTTTCTCTTTATTGTGGATCTCAGATATTCTATGAGACTGTAAAAACACGTGTTGAAGAATCCTTTGGAGCATGTACAGCTGAAAGAGACCATGATGTTCAAGACAATATGTTATTGTATGAGATGCACAATATAAAAAGAATCCTCATGTCGCAACTGGATGCTTTGACAAGTAAGGGGCTTTACCGCATTGCCATGATCCTTACAGGAGGCTTTGTCAAGTTTGAGAAAACTAGAAAACAAATGAAAATGGTTATTAGGGAATCTCTTTCTAAAGACTTGAAAAGCAAAAATAATTATTGGAAGACAAATATCTTAAAGCAGCTATCTCTACTTCTATATGACCCACAAAATTTCCGGGAGAATTCTGCTAACTTTTTAACTCCCACGCTTCAATCTCATTATGCTGCTACTATCAAGATATTGGCTGGACTCGAGGACTTGCCTTCCCAGGTCCTGCTTTCAATGGACAGGAAGCTTAGAGGTGTCCAAGGAGTTATGCCTCAATTACGTCGCCACAGACAAAATCGGAGTCGAGGCCAGATAATTGACAATGTGAGGAAAATTAGCAAGAAAATGCTTTCCGAACTCAGTAAAGGAGATGAGCTACAGATGCCATTAGCCAAAGCAATGGCTATAGCAGGTTTATCACTAAAGCTAAAACCAGGCTGTCAGAATTCCTCTGATGCAGGCTTTCATCAATTTTCACCTGAAATAAGAAGTTTACAAAGTGAGATAGTGAAAGCAATTTGTTTCCTTAAAACAAAGGTTAGATTCCCAGAGCTGAAAACTTTGCAGCATTTATTGGACCCAAATGCTGATGTACCCAATCGTGGTCTTAGAACAGCAGTTAAGAAAATGTTAATTGATTATCTTTTTGAGTGCAGTGATATGGATATCATTCCAAAGTCTTTATTAGAAGCTCTTGCTATTGTCAACCGGAGTTCTCGTAGTACACCTTATTGGTGCTTCCCAAAAGAGGAAATCGAACAGGAGGTAGATTGTGTCTTGAGTGTGAGTGCTCACACAAAGCAGATTATCTGGGATTTGCTTCCTGACAATGGGCTTGATCAGGACTTCACTGATGCATATATGGAGGAATTAGAAGAAAGTGATGGAGGATCAGATTATGATGATGATAGTGATTATAGTGACGGTGATGCTGAACCAGATCATGAAGCAGAAGGCGTTGGGGAGTCGGTGCCAGTTGATTCTAAGTCAGATGCCCCTGCCACTATGGAGAATGGATCTTCTGCCTACCTTACACCTAAGGACAGGGTTAAAAAAATCTCAAGTGAAGGATCTGGACAAAAGTGTTTTATCAGACTGGGTTCTGATTCCCATGGTATCATTTCTCTCTCACAATCCTTGGGATCAACAGTTCATTGTAGCACCACTAATATGGATATTAGTCAATACCAAGGAGAAAGTCTGGGAAAAGTTTGCTTTTCCATAGCTGATGGGAATAGTTTCTCCCGTTTTCTTACGCCGCATGAAAGGTTTAATCACAACTTGTTTGAGGGACATGAAATTGAACTAAATAATAGAAAGGTTCCAGTATTCTCAAGGGATTTATTTTCAAATAACTTAGTAGATGAAGATATAAAACCCAGCAAGCAAAGTAGACGTAGAAACCAATATGTTGCTATCCAAGAAATTTGTGATGAGACAAGTCTGGTTGCTTATAATGTTATTGGTCACATGTTAGAGAAATTTGCTAAGGAAGAAGAATTAGATTTAGACTGTAATGACAGTTCATATCTCAGAGGCAACTCATCAATTCAAGAACATGCCAGTGGTATGTAATCCATCTTTAATGATTATTTTTAAAAATTTTATATAATGTCAATACAAGGTGAGTGATATCATTTTCTTTGCATCATTGAATGGATGTTTAGATCCTTTATATTTTAATATTTATTTTTATAGGGTTTATCTTAATCATGTTTAAAGTTACATATTTATGAATTAGTTTGTTTGATTCCTGTTTTAGAGATGCAAATTGAAGTGGATGGAACCAACAACAAATGTCAACATGGATATTCTGTTTGTCTTGTAAACTAACCATTGGATCTTAGAATTTGATGTGCGGCTTCATTTTATGCTTTTTTTTTTTCTCTCTAAATCTAATTGTATTTTACTTGATGAAGAAGGACTTAGTTTTCTGTAACACTTCAACACGTACATATATTTTTCCAGTAATCATAATTGCAATGCAAATTGTTAATCCTACTTCCCATCTGAATGAGCAGTTAAATCAGAAAGTCAAACTTCACCTGAAGAGGATGCGAGTAGTTCTGACGTTCAAATGGTTGAAGAGCTAGTACCTTTCCTTCCAAAGAGGTTCTTTTCTTTACACATTTAGATTGCTTAAAAGTTTGATTGTTATTATGTCTCTTTTTATGAAAGTGCTTAACGCTCCTCCCTTCCCAAAGGAATAACTCCGTCACATTTGACAGTCTTATCAATGTGTTTGGTTAGTATGCTTTGCACTGTCGATATAGTAGTTTGAACTGAGTGTTAAAAAATTTAGGTCTTGTTTGGTACGGAGTTTAAAACATTCATGCATGTACATTGTACATTTGCATAGTTCATTTACTCATCTAAACATATTAAAGTTCATAAATGTTGACTGTTGTTTTATGTATGCAGTGGAATAAAAAAGTTGAAGAAATTGTTGGGTGCATAACTGCCAAGTAATCAACAAAATTGTTTCCTTAACATCTGGGTTTGACTGGGGAATGTGAGCTGCTGAATAAGTAGCCCAAACCGAAAAATCATGGAAATTCACCTTGTGCGGTATGTCCACTAACCAAAAACTAGAACCATGGAAGCCCAATGTCAATTTCTAAATCGTTGATTCAAGTGGTGTCTAATTTTTGCAGGTGTTATTCATGTAAAAGATGGCTGAAAATTGTTTAAACAAACCATCCGAAGGAGTAGCCAATATTGTTGGAGTTGCATAGAGACGTGGAAGCCAGCAATTGTAATCAATGTTTTAAAAACCGACTGGGACAAAACCCAGCAAGCTGGCCGGGTCCCTGGTTAACTTGTTGAACCAGCTGGTTCAACTGGTGACATCAGCAATGTTACTGTTTATATAATGCAAAATTCCAGAATTTGGATCCAAATCAGAAACTCCTGAATAAAATAGTCTTCAGTAAGGCATCATCAAACATTATTACATCAATAATATAACAAATTACAAATCAAAATAATAAAATGAGCAACTTTTTTTTGTTTCTTTGTTCGTTGGTTTGTATTACCTCCCTGTTCGGTGTAATATCGTCAATATAAGTGTTGATTGACCAAAAGAAAATTAAACGCTTGTTGCCCCAAGAATGTACATCAGTAAGGTGATAGTTATTTGGTGCTAATGAAGATGAGTTGACGTTGACTGTGAAGTATGAACTGTGAAGAGATGAGATCAAACAAATGTGAGGAAGAGGCGACAGTTCTCGGGCAAGACAAAGAGGAGATCGATGGTGTAGCTCCGAGATTGACAATGAACACAGTAGATCTGCGGTGAAGAAGAGTGAAGAGAGGATAGAGAAGATCGTGAAATGTGAGGAGAGTCTCAGTACCCCAGTTGATGACGAATAGAGCAGTTCACGATTAAGGTTGGAGAGACCAAATCGACGGTGAAGGGGAGACTCTGGTGGAAGATTTTCAAAGTTTAGACCAAAAGTGAGGAAAATGGCGTGAAAATGGGGAGGAAATTGTTGATATTATTTTGGGGGTTTAAGGGATATGGGCTTTAATTTTAATTTTTTAAAGGTGACTCGGTGTTTTTTTTAAATAACGGTTGGACTGGCGGGAGTTACAGTACACTGGTCCAACCGTGAGTGTAACTGGTCAGCCTTATATTACCGGTTATTAGCCTCACTTGGCCCAACTCACTGGTCGGGTCCTGGTTGAACCGGTTGAATCAGCCGGACCGGGTTTTAAAACTTCTTCCACATTTATTATATCATCTTCATTGATGTATGTAGTAATGTAGATATTCATTCATTCATTATGCAATTATTATTTATTCGAGACCATATGCATCCTTTTGAAGTTCAAACCATCTTTCTTCCCCTGGGATTACATTGAAATTATGGTTTTGAGTCAGAGATATTACAAGAATATTATTTGTGAAAACTAAATTGCTTGCAGCCTGTCTTATTAGTGTGTTCATCAGTATATCTCCCCCTATTTTCATCATAAATACAAAATACTTCCTGATGATTCTTAGATTGATCCGAAAGTCTCCTTTCTTGAGGGCAGATTTTTACATCATTGGATAAAATCTAGAAGGGTTTTCTTGGTGCACTGAACCAAAAATCAAAGTAGATTTATCATATCAAAGCTTATACCATATGATCTCATATATATCCACGGGGAAAACGGATTAATGAATACAAAAAAGGTTTAACTTTCAGGCTAGATATGCACTGAAGCGATCTATACGCTAGACATTACATTAGATACATAATCATGTCATGTTCAGAACATGTTGGCAGTGTAACTATGTTTCTTTCACTGAGCTGATTACTCAATTACTCTTATAGGGTTGATTCATCGTGCTAAACAAGTATGGTCGATTCATTTACTAGGATCCTTTCCCCAAACACTGTCCCAAGATTCACCTGGGGCAGCCTTTGGTCCCTTGATGAAGCTTGGATTTGCATGCATGTCATTAGGTCCAGGGAGAGGGAGTCCATTAGGACCTGGTGGGCAAACCTTTCTTTGCTTTCGTTTGATTCCCAGTATTCTCAGTACAAATCTAGCTAGTTCTCCGTATAATGAGCCTGTGCGATCAAAAAGCTGCAGCAAAATGACATAGATTAATCCGGGAGCTTTTCAGAAAGTCCTGATAATAATGGAGATAGCAAGAAAATATATTGTAATGGTGTCTCCATTGTGCACAAGTGATACTGAAGAAACATGAAAATGAAGCTAAAACAACCACAAGGCCAGTGAGTACGAAGTCAATGCTGTAGAAGCTGCCCCAAAGAGGTTCTTTTCTTTACACATTTTGATTGCTTAAAAGTTTGATTGTTCTTATGTCTGTTTTTATGAAAGTGCTTAACGCTCCTCCCTTCCCAAAGGAATAACTCCGTCACATTTGACAGTCTTATCAATGTGTTTGGTTAGTATGCTTTGCACTGTCGATATAGTAGTTTGAACTGAGTGTTAAAAAATTTAGGTCTTGTTTGGTACGGAGTTTAAAACATTCATGCATGTACATTGTACATTTGCATAGTTCATTTACTCATCTAAACATATTAAAGTTCATAAATGTTGACTGTTGTTTTATGTATGCAGTGGAATAAAAAAGTTGAAGAAATTGTTGGGTGCATAACTGCCAAGTAATCAACAAAATTGTTTCCTTAACATCTGGGTTTGACTGGGGAATGTGAGCTGCTGAATAAGTAGCCCAAACCGAAAAATCATGGAAATTCACCTTGTGCGGTATGTCCACTAACCAAAAACTAGAACCATGGAAGCCCAATGTCAGTTTCTAAATCGTTGATTCAAGTGGTGTCTAATTTTTGCAGGTGTTATTCATGTAAAAGATGGCTGAAAATTGTTTAAACAAACCATCCGAAGGAGTAGCCAATATTGTTGGAGTTGCATAGAGACGTGGAAGCCAGCAATTGTAATCAATGTTTTAAAAACCGACTGGGACAAAACCCAGCAAGCTGGCCGGGTCCCTGGTTAACTTGTTGAACCAGCTGGTTCAACTGGTGACATCAGCAATGTTACTGTTTATATAATGCAAAATTCCAGAATTTGGATCCAAATCAGAAACTCCTGAATAAAATAGTCTTCAGTAAGGCATCATCAAACATTATTACATCAATAATATAACAAATTACAAATCAAAATAATAAAATGAGCAACTTTTTTTTGTTTCTTTGTTCGTTGGTTTGTATTACCTCCCTGTTCGGTGTAATATCGTCAATATAAGTGTTGATTGACCAAAAGAAAATTAAACGCTTGTTGCCCCAAGAATGTACATCAGTAAGGTGATAGTTATTTGGTGCTAATGAAGATGAGTTGACGTTGACTGTGAAGTATGAACTGTGAAGAGATGAGATCAAACAAATGTGAGGAAGAGGCGACAGTTCTCGGGCAAGACAAAGAGGAGATCGATGGTGTAGCTCCGAGATTGACAATGAACACAGTAGATCTGCGGTGAAGAAGAGTGAAGAGAGGATAGAGAAGATCGTGAAATGTGAGGAGAGTCTCAGTACCCCAGTTGATGACGAATAGAGCAGTTCACGATTAAGGTTGGAGAGACCAAATCGACGGTGAAGGGGAGACTCTGGTGGAAGATTTTCAAAGTTTAGACCAAAAGTGAGGAAAATGGCGTGAAAATGGGGAGGAAATTGTTGATATTATTTTGGGGGTTTAAGGGATATGGGCTTTAATTTTAATTTTTTAAAGGTGACTCGGTGTTTTTTTTAAATAACGGTTGGACTGGCGGGAGTTACAGTACACTGGTCCAACCGTGAGTGTAACTGGTCAGCCTTATATTACCGGTTATTAGCCTCACTTGGCCCAACTCACTGGTCGGGTCCTGGTTGAACCGGTTGAATCAGCCGGACCGGGTTTTAAAACTTCTTCCACATTTATTATATCATCTTCATTGATGTATGTAGTAATGTAGATATTCATTCATTCATTATGCAATTATTATTTATTCGAGACCATATGCATCCTTTTGAAGTTCAAACCATCTTTCTTCCCCTGGGATTACATTGAAATTATGGTTTTGAGTCAGAGATATTACAAGAATATTATTTGTGAAAACTAAATTGCTTGCAGCCTGTCTTATTAGTGTGTTCATCAGTATATCTCCCCCTATTTTCATCATAAATACAAAATACTTCCTGATGATTCTTAGATTGATCCGAAAGTCTCCTTTCTTGAGGGCAGATTTTTACATCATTGGATAAAATCTAGAAGGGTTTTCTTGGTGCACTGAACCAAAAATCAAAGTAGATTTATCATATCAAAGCTTATACCATATGATCTCATATATATCCACGGGGAAAACGGATTAATGAATACAAAAAAGGTTTAACTTTCAGGCTAGATATGCACTGAAGCGATCTATACGCTAGACATTACATTAGATACATAATCATGTCATGTTCAGAACATGTTGGCAGTGTAACTATGTTTCTTTCACTGAGCTGATTACTCAATTACTCTTATAGGGTTGATTCATCGTGCTAAACAAGTATGGTCGATTCATTTACTAGGATCCTTTCCCCAAACACTGTCCCAAGATTCACCTGGGGCAGCCTTTGGTCCCTTGATGAAGCTTGGATTTGCATGCATGTCATTAGGTCCAGGGAGAGGGAGTCCATTAGGACCTGGTGGGCAAACCTTTCTTTGCTTTCGTTTGATTCCCAGTATTCTCAGTACAAATCTAGCTAGTTCTCCGTATAATGAGCCTGTGCGATCAAAAAGCTGCAGCAAAATGACATAGATTAATCCGGGAGCTTTTCAGAAAGTCCTGATAATAATGGAGATAGCAAGAAAATATATTGTAATGGTGTCTCCATTGTGCACAAGTGATACTGAAGAAACATGAAAATGAAGCTAAAACAACCACAAGGCCAGTGAGTACGAAGTCAATGCTGTAGAAGCTGCCATAGCTATGACTTGAACTAATGGCAAGCTGTCAACATAAAGAACAACTGGGCATATGAAAGCAATCTTTGCCGTCTTTATGGCCCTCTAGTTCCTCAGGAAGCCAATTCCATCATTTTCAATTAAACATAACCAAAAGATATACAAGGAAACAAAAAGGGGAGAATACCTGAAGAAGTGCTGTCATGAACATGTTGAAGGCCTCCGTATTTTCATAAATAAGGATTGAGATCCGGCCGAAAACATTTACCACACCTTGCATCTGCCATACAGAAAAAAAAAAAAAAAAAAAAACTGTGAATTACTGATAGCACAACAGAAAGAAAACCCCACAAATAATTAATACATGAAGCATCCACAGATATATAGTGGTCCGCAGACTCTTTAGAGAAAATTTCAACACATTGAAACAAGATCTCACAGCCCATTCTAATAACCAATATCTTTCTGTTCCTCTTCATAAATTAGTGATTGCATACAAGAAAAGTTAACCAAGCGCAAGCAACTAAGAACAGTGAAGGCATTGGTGAGAAACACTCGATTCTGTGAAGGCAAGGGCTAAATATATTGGGGAGTAATGCTACCCCCACGACCTATTCTCACAAACTTTCTCTCACAACCTCGACATGGCAACTCACAATTGGTCAGCCGCAATTTATCGGGTAGGACCCATTACGAGCTGACCAATTGCAAGTTACTACGTCGGGGTTATGAGAGGAAGTTTGTGAGAAGAGGTTATGAGTATAGCATTTTCCATATATTAGGTAGTCAAGTTCACAAAAGTTCCAATTATACACAGGACAGCAGTTCATTGTTCAGTATTTCACATCTATTATTTGTTAAATAATTTGGTGATTTCACATAACTGGGACAGATAACCTTACCACTCGAAGAAGTGAGATCCAAAACCCAGGAGGGGATGAAGGACCACCATGTGGATTGTTTGGATCTTGAACACCATAAGGACCACCCATGCCCATTCCATAACCACCCATCGGACCTCCAAAACCACCATTATACATTCCGCCCCCATACATCCCAGATCCATTAAGACCACCATAACCTCCCCTGTACATGCTGTTACCATACATTCCTCCTCCAAGACCACCGTATGAACCATACATTCCAGAACCTAAGCCAGAATTATAGTTCAAAGCAGACCCATAACCTGCGTTAGGAAGGAAACAAAAATTAATAAATGAATTCAATGAAAAAAGAAAAGGAGCCACTCAATCTCTTTACATCAATTTGCAACACACTGATAATTATCATCTTTAAGATAAGCTTCTTTAATTAACCTCAGATGGCACCTATTCAAAGCCAGAGGTAGCGACTCCTCTGCACACCAGTAATTATAAGAATTCTTTTCTTTCAAACTAAAGATTCATATTTACCTCCGTAGCTGTTACTCCCATAGCTTTGTTCCCAAGGCCTAGATGGAAGAGGTCTACCAAGAGCATTTCTATTAACAGTGGCAGTCCTATCGGAAGTTGAAACAATTTCCCCAGGATTTGCAGTTCCTGAAGACTCAACTACATCACTTGTATTGCCAGCTGAAGGGGGTTTAAAAGGTGTAGGCCCAGAAGCAGCACCTGCTCGATCCCATGGTTTTGGAGGAGGACTATTAGCTGCAAAAATCAAATCACATAATTCATTTCAAAATCCAAGTGGAAATTGAAAAGAAAAAAAAAAAAAAAAGCAACTTCGAGTACTTCAGAATCACAAATCTCGGCAACATGACAAACCATAAAAATGCATGACTAATTAATATAGCCAAAGAATACTAGTAAAACCTTAAGCACTGCATTCATTAAACTGGAATCAGAGCTATGAAATTGGAATTACAGAAACAGAAAATGGGTTCCAGAAACTTCCATTTTCCGATGATTAGATCAATTTCATGTTCCAGAACACACCTTACAACTTAAAAAAAAAAAAAAAAAAAACAGAAAATGGGTTCCAGAAACTTCCATTTTCCGATGATTAGATCAATTTCATGTTCCAGAACACANGAAAGAATTGATTCAAGAGGAATAAACTGAGCTTATACATTAAGAACCAGTAGGTGATATATAGGTATATAAGCGTAAAATCTACCGAAGAATATGGACAACAACAACCTGATTTTTAACAATTTAAAGCTTTGCTCAACATTATTACTAAGTAACCTTCAAATAATAGATATGTGAATAGACTCAGGGTCTTTGTTTTTTCTTTTTCTCAAACTTATATATTGGGACATAGTCAGCTAATAGATGTATTCAACTTTCATACAAAAGAAGAAATGCCACCAAATTATTTATTGAGAAAACCTTATGCATAATACACTTAACATACTAATAGTCATTCATTATAATTAAGTCACCAAATTAAACACTAAGTCATTAAGATAAATAAAATTACATTTAGGTTTTTTTTTCCTTTGTTAACTAATGTGTTTAGATTAACTTACGTTTACCTCGATTAATCCTTAAGGGAAGCTATCCCACAACAACCCACTGCCGTGGCATCCTACATTAATCATAGGCAAAAGTACTATACCTACATTTAGGTTATTTCATTTGTCCTTGATATATAGTCAACTCTCAAATGCTTCAACAACTTTAAAAAAAAAATATTGAAAATCCCCTTCAGTATATGGGTTTTTTTTAATAATTGTAAGGGATAATATTTTTGAAAAAGTTTTTGGTAATTGTATATTATAATTAACCTTACTTTTATTATATTCAAATTATTTATTTATTTATTTATTTATATATGATATGCCATATTCTTGAGCCCACGTAGTGGACCAAGTGCCATTTCTATAATTGACTTAATTTCACTATCAAACAATCAAATTGAGGCTTTTAATCAACAAATGGGTATATACAAAAGCATCTTCCATATAATCCATGAATCACGTTCTGCCATTACCATTATTTCATAATATACTATTTTAGTTTCTATATATTTAAATGTAGCGTTTGCTTTGTTACCACAGCATTGTTAAAAAATTAATTCATTTTCCCAGGTTCATTGGAGAGCCGCATATGCTGTAAGTTTCGATCAATATACTACATCAGTTGGCCCTCACTCGACTAGACTAGTCCTTATCCTCCCAATTAATTCATATGTTTTTTTTTTTTTTCTAAATGAAACCCTGGATTACGCAAAAGTTATTTAGTTCCATTGCACCTTGAGCATCGGCTAAAATGTAAAAGTTGGACCAATAATCCATGCCACATATGCGTAATTATTTTAATATGATAATTTTTGTATAAATATATACGTACTTCCGGTTCTGGCAGAAGAGAATTTATGTGCACTATATACAACAATTAGGAGTAGCAAAAATGTTATATCCACCGAAAAAATTGCACTGAAACAGGTGGAGCTTCTTTTCTCTACCAGGAAGCCAAAAATGCTATAACCAAAATATTAAAAAAAAAAAAAAAAATGTCTTTCATGCTTTTGCACAACCCATGTGCTTTTTTGACGCCACTTCTTCTTCTTCATGGCCTTCCATGGCTTCTTCATTGACTCCCTCCATCAAATCTGTTGTGCTTTTTTGACGCCACTTCTTCTTCTTCATGGCCTTCCATGGCTTCTTCATTGACTCCCTCCATCAAATCTTCACTTGGGTCATCTAAATCTGCCTTTTTGCAGCATGGGTTAATGGAGAAGAAGTGGGGTGCATTTTGGGTTGTGCGAAAGCGTGAAAAGTTGTATAGAAAGAAGAAGTAGAGGAAGGCATAGAAGAAGTCATTGGTTATGAGCTTTGAAACAACGTCGGGTGAGTTGCAGAAGGTTATGGAAGATGAGAAGTTAGGACTTGAAGCTTAAAGCTTTTTAATTAGAGTAGGGACGCCCATCAAAAAAAAAAGGACGGTCGTCCATTCCTTATGGACGGGCGTCCATTACATATGGACGGCCGTCCATTCCAGATTTTTTTTAAAATTTTTATATTTTAAAAAAAATTTGATAACATTAAATGCGTTGAATGGTCTGAGTCAGGAGACATGTAGGTTGGTATAAAATTTCGGTATAAAAACCTCGGTGTCTGTAGCATTGTTGTTAGGAGGAGAGGATGGTAAATCACGGTCAGTATTGACAAGCCCAACAAAATGTTTAACGCTGAATTCTATGCTAGGCCTTCTTGGGTAAGCCTCTGACTAAATAAAATAGGCTTGAGCCAATGAGCCATCGAGTCACTTTCACAGCACACACTCGACGTATCCAACTTTGTTTCTCTGTGAAAAACTCCTTTAAATATTCATTTAATCTAATAATTTTATTATTTTCAAATAATAAAAATTATTTTTGAGGCGACAAGTATCTATCACCCGTCACACTTGATCCAATCCAAGGGACACCTAGATTCAGTCAAAACTCAGTAATTTCCCTTACCTCGTCTTTTTCTTCAGAGCTTTAGGTAGTACTTCATGACGTGTCGAGAAATGCTTAGATCTTAGTATAAAGATTGTTTTTAATATTGGACACGTGTCATTGCTTTGAAATAATCTCTTAAGTGCGGTGGTAATCTATGAATAGTTTAAAAAATTATGCCCTGNTTTTTTTTTGGTTTTTTTTTTTTTTTTTTTTGTTGTTTTTGGTTTTGGTTTTTTTGTAAAGGAAGGATCCTAGCAATATGGCGCGACCGTGTTGGCTCCACTTTTGCGTCAACGGCTTAAATATTCATAAAAGAGTTTATGATATACAGTAATAATAAAATTCTCCTCGGTTTAAAAAATAACAAAAATTTATATGCTGTCAAGTTCTAAATGTTAAAATAAATGATAAAAAATAATTTAGGATCCATTTGTTTTGTTATTTTGGATATGATTTTGAGAATAATATTGGATAGTTGAATAAGGTGCGTATTACAACGTAAAATTTAAAAATTAACAAAAAAAACCCCTAAGTTTGCTAATTTAACTAAACATCTCAATATATATAAATTTTGTAAAATGATAAAAACACCCCCACCCACCCACAGTGCCAGATTTCGGTCACCATCGCCGGAATCTGGCGTTACGACGCAGACCAGTTGGATCTGGCCTTACGTACGTCGATCTTGCCTTTTCCGACCAGATCCACCACAGATCTGGCTGGAAAAGGCCAGATCAACGGTCAAATCTAACCGTCGCCAAAGATATTGCCGTCGCCAAAGATATTGCCGTCGTTGTCGATCAATGACGGCCATTTCTTTGGTCATCGTTGAAGGCCAAATCGATGAATTAACGGCCAGTTCTGGTCATTTATAGGCCGTTGTGACAGATTCTGGCTACCACAGATGGTGGTTGCCGGAATCTGGCAACTATAGATGGGTGGAGGTGTTTTTGTTAATTTTTAAACTTTTTTTGGAGTATTTATAAAATTAATAAACTTAAAGGGTCTAAAAGTAATAAAAAAATATACAAATATTTCCTAAATAGTTAAACAAACAAATATTTTGAGAATATAGATAGGAATATTAAAACAAATGTACCCTTAATAATATTTACAAACTTATAACAGAGTAAATTTTATCGATAGGGGGGTTTTTATTATTTCAGAAACTTTAGGAAATTTTGTATTATTATATCGTACTTCAGGGGATTAATGTGAATAACTTTTCATAAAATGATAATTAAAGCTTTTTGCTTTTTTCGGTATATTTAAGTAAAATCTTGTGATGAAGAGAAAATGCGAAAAGAGACAAAAGAAAAACAATCATATAGCTCTCTTGAAAAAATGACTATTAACCTAGCAAAAGCTCTTATTAACCCTTTTGTGTTTGGTTTTCTTGTAGTGAACATTTTCTGCTGGTTTTAGAAATGCGATGGAAATCCTCATTTTTTAATGACCATTAGGTTATTCTATTTAAGTTTGAAATAAATGATATTTTTATTATTCATCCAAATTCAATCAATCTAAGTTATCTAACATCTAAAATCCGTCAGCAATGTTAAGATGTATTAAATGAATTTCCTTTTAAGAAAAACAAAAGTTTTTCTTTGAACAATCATTAATAATGTTATAATAAACATATATTTATTTTCATTGTCACAGTACTGAGATCAATATTATTCTCCTCATCGACCCTCGAACCAGGATCCAAAGATTGATCGAACCATAGTCCACCCTCAAATCGTGATTCAAAGGTTGACTGAACCATGATCCAAGGATTTGAAGAAAAGAGTTTAACACTGTTCACTACCCTCGGTATTGTGAAAATCTCTCTACCAACGATGCAAATAAAGCAAGGAAATCAACAGCTTCAAGAGATACAACTTCATTCTTATCAAAATTAATATGTAAATCTCTATACAGACATCTATTCTACAATTGCTGCTATTTCTAACATATACAGACCTATTTACATTGACATTTATGATCTATATCATCTAGGCTTCAGATTTCTTGCAGTGAACCATGATTCAAAGATGCAGAGCTGTTCTTTGGAACTTATCATTCTGTCTAGACTAACACTTAGACCAAAGGACAGAGATGCTTCATTTCATGAGAGTACTGCAAAAACTAGGAAGGAAGGTGTAAGTTTACAACTTTTTGGGAAGAACATCACCTTGTATGGAAGCTGGGGAAAAAGATCGGCATGGTGTTGGGCTGAGACTATGAACCACCTACCAAAAAGCAATTGCTACTGCCAGAGCTGCCAACAGCACTAGAAAGATCACGAACAAGGAACTTCACACTTCGTGTGCCGATGGATTCCATTATTTCAAGACACTCCTGCAAATCCAAGTCACTGACCAACATCACCCATTCCTCTTCATCATCTAGATACTTGAGCTGGAAGGTACCATTTTGCAGTTTGAGTCTGCTTGCCACTTCTTCGTACAGTTGTAAACACCCTGCAGTAGGCTCAAACTTGAATCGGATGATATCTTCTTTGTAAGTAGCTTTCACGGTAATTTTTGTGCCACTGTCACCGCAACTTGGTTGAACTTTCGATTGCTTCCCCTCTTCAAAGCTTGGGGAGCTTGATGAACTACCATGCACCAATGAACCGTTTGATGAGTCTGTCATGCCTGAAGNTAAGTCCATAAAAGACTCAAGTAAAAAGGGTTTTTTAGGTGATTGGGGCCAAGTAAAAGGAAATATATGTTCATAAAAAGTAACATCTCTAGCCACCTGAACAGAATGAGATTGTAAATCATACAAAAAATAACCTTTTTGAGTTAGTGAGTAACCTATGAAAACACAAGGACTTGATCTTGGAGAGAATTTGTCTTTAGGAGGGAGAATGGTAGAGTAAGCCAAAGAACCAAACACTCTGAGATGATCTAGTTTAGGTGGTTTACAAAAAAAAAAAAAAAAATTCTCATATGGGGAAAGACCTTGAAGAACTGCAGTTGGAAACCTATTGATTAGGTAAACTGCAGTTTGAACACAATATCCCCAAAATTTGTTTGGAATATTAGACTAAAACTTTAAGGCTCGAGCTACTTCTAAAATATGTCTATGTTTTCTCTTAACAATGTCATGTTGTTGAGGTGAATATGCACATGTACTTTGATGAATAATTCCTTGACTATGGAACAAGTCATGACAATTTTTGTTAAAAAATTCTAAACCATTGTCTGTTCTAATGCATTTTGGGGTGATTTGAATTTGATTATGAACCATGAACATAAAATTTTTAATGCTTTGAAATGCATCTGACTTGAACTGCATAAGAAACAGCCAAGTAATTCTTGAATAGTCATCCACAATTGTAAGAAAAAACCTAGCATGCCCTTGAGTTTGTATCTTATATGATCCCCAAACATCAATATGTAAAAAATCAAAAATGTGATTAGTAGTTGAATTACTCAAAGGAAATGGAACTCTGGTTTGTTTGGCTAAGGGATAGACACAATAATGAGGAGGATGTGAAGTATGCAACTCTTTAAACATAAGTTTTAGAACTTGAAGAATTGGAGAAACTAAATGTTTCATTTAATCCGTCATAAAGTATACAAGGCATCCTTATTTAAAGGGATCAACTTAATCTGATAACAATCAAATTTGAAATAAGAATATTAGTCACACACCTGACTCCTAGGATAACTCCTATATATAAGATTCTGTTTAAATTTAAAGTTAAAAATATCTACATCACAACACTCCTATAATTACACGTGTTTTCCCACACTCCCCCTCAAGCTGGTTTGTATACATCGTAAAGACCCAACTTGCTCACTAAATCTTCGAATGTCTGTTTCTGCAACCTTTTTGTAAACAAATCAGCTAGCTGTTCTTTTGTAGGGACGTAAGGCATACAGACAACTCCTTTTTTCTAACTTCTCCTTAATGAAATGTCTATCAATTTCAACATGTTTCGTCCTGTCATGTTGAACAGGATTATGACAAATGTTAATTGTTGCCTTGTTGTCGCAGAAAAGCTTCATAGGTCCTTCAACTTTGATACCCATTTCTTCGACTAGCTTTTTAAGCCACAACAGTTCACATATACCTTGAGCTGCAGCCCTAAATTCTGCCTCAGTGCTGCTTCGCGCCACAACAATTTGTTTTTTACTTTGCCAAGTGACCAGATTCCCTGCCACATATATACAGAAATCTGTCGTTGACCTCCTGTCATTGATACATCCAGCCCAATCTGAAGGCGATATCGGGTCTAGTGTGAGATAGATAAATGAGTTTTCTGACTAGTTGTTGATATCTCTCCTTCTTGGTCTGTTTCTTATCTCCACTAACCTTCAGTTTAAAGTTTGGTTCAATAGGAACCTCACCAGGCCTGCAACCTAGCATTCCGACCTCCTTGAATAGATCCAGTGTATACTTCCTTTGCATAATTGCAATACCAAATTTTGATCTTGCTACTTCCATCCCTAAGAAATACTTCAAATATCCAAGATCTTTGATTTCGAATTCCTTCCCAAGATACTCCTTAACCTCTTGAACACCTTTACTGTCATTACTTGTCACTATTATGTCGTCAACATATACGATTAACACAGTGATTCTCCCTGTCGAATACTTCAGAAACAGTGTGTGGTCAGCTTGGCTTTGTTAAAACCCGAAACCTTTGATTGCTTTTGAAAATCTGTCAAACCAGGCCCTTGGTGATTGCTTCAGACCGTATAGTGATCTTTTTAGTCTACATACATTGTCCTTTCCATAGTGTTTCTCAAATCCTAAAGGGAATGACATATACACCTCTTCTACTAGCTCTCCGTTGAGAAAAACATTTTTTACATCAAGTTGGTGGAGTGTGTAATCTTGATTTGCTGCTATGGACATGATCACTCTGACTGTGTTAATCTTTGCTACAGGTGCAAAGGTCTGCTGGTAGTCGATGTCATAAGTCTATGTGTACCCTTTAGCAACCAGTCGTGCTTTTTAACGGTCAATCGATCCATCAGCCTTGTACTTGAGATTGAAAACCCATTTACAACCAACGGGAACCTTGCCTTCTGCCGATTTAACAATCTCCCAAGTTCCAGTTTTTTCCAATGCCTTCATCTCCTCCATTATAGCCGCACGCCACTCTTGTTTCCTCAAAGCTTCTTCAATATTCTTGGTATTTCTACAAAAGCCAGATTGAGAGCAAAAGACAAATAGGCAGGAGATAATATGTGATATGATATGTATTTAGCAATGGGATGTTGTGTGTAGGTTCTTACTCCTTTTCTAGTTGCTATGGGTGGATTTAGATCATTACCTGTTGCGTTTGATTCCTCAATCTCGGCTGAAGGATAGGGTAGTATTGGTATGGGTGGAAAGGTCTGCATTATCTTGTTAGGATTCTTTTGCCTTGCAAAAACACGAGTTCAAGGCAGTTAGACTCCTCCCCCTCTTTGCGATTTTCTGGCACCGAGATTGAACCAGAATTTTTTTGAGTTTTTGGAGAAATATCTGCCAAGTTCCTAGGATTCTTTGAATTTTCAGTTTGCTGATTTTTTTGAGGCACTGAAAAATCTGAATTTGAGTTTTGGTTTAGAGAGATTGATGGAGAAGTTTGAGTGTCATTCAAATTTTGAACTGGAGAGATATTTGGAGAGATTTGAGGAGAGATATTAGGAACTGATTCTGATTCCCAAAACTTCTCTTTTGATTTTGATTGTGAGTTTATCTCCCCTTGAAGAGGAGTTTTGGAGAAGTAAGGAAGATTTCCAAAAAAGGTGACATCGGCTGACACAAAAAATTTTTTAGAGATGGGATCAAAACACTTGTATCATTTTTGAGTAGGAGAGTACCCCCAAAAAACACACTTACTGGCCTTAGGATCAAGTTTGCTTCGAAATTGACTGTGAATATTGATGAAGGCTTGGCAACCAAATGTTTTTAGGGGTAAAGAGTGTAATAACTTTGTATTTGGATAGAATTTTTTAAATATTTGAATAAGTGTTTGAAAATTGAGAACTTTAGATGGCATACGATTAATTAAGTATGCAGCAGTCAAAACAGCTTCCCCTCGAAGATATTTTGGAACTTGATAGGTGAATGATAATCATATTTTACACTATGATTTTGCATTGAATTTTGATAGGATTTAGGATACTTTTCATACAATTTGGGTCATAATTGCTACCTAATTCTATGAATTTGTCTTTGCAGGCCTAAACGATGATTTTTAGCATAAATGACAGTTTTGAGCGTAAATTGTGTAACTTGAGTTTGGAAACTCGGAATGACCTGAATTTAGAAGCTTTGGAAAGCTAAGAAGAAGAGCTACAACTTTCATGTTTTGGGTTTTTCCGAATTCGGACTGGAAAAAGGTGAAAATTTGGCTTGAATTCGTGAAAAGTATGCTAAGAACTGAAGAAAAAAACGTATTTGGACGTGCTTCAGTATTTCTGCCATAACTTGATCTGTAGACCTCGGATTGTGCTGATTCTTTAACGAACAGAAAGATAATTGAAAGGGCTACAATTAATATGTTTAACACTTTTCCATATTCAGACTCTATCAGGCTCAAATTTGGCCCGAAAATCTTCGCCACGGCGAAACCTGCATCAGCTGTAAAAATAAAACGGCGCGTTTTGGATTGCTAGGGCTTGGTCCTTAAGTGAAAGAGGTATAAATTAGAGCGAAAAGGAAAGAAAAAGGGTCTTGGTTCGTCATTTGGGAGGCAGCTCATGGAAGGAGAAGATTATTGAAGATTTGGGCTTCAAATTAGAGAAGATTTCTCAATCTTTTGCTTGTTTTTCAATGATGAATCTTGATTCAGTTGGTTTTTGTTATTTTATTTCGTTTTTTAGTATGAACTGAGTTGTTTAGCTAGGGTTTGATGTAACCTTGATACAATGATTCAAATTTATATGAATTGATTTACTTTGAGTTTTAATTTCATGATTGAGTGTTTATCTCTTTGCTTAATGACTTTTGGATGCTTGATCACCATTCAAATGTGTGTTGTTCATAATGAGATTGAGAAGTGATTTGTGATTGTACCTCTTGGGATAAATACCGTAGATTAGCAAACTCTAGAGATAGGTTTAGCGATCTATGAAATCTAGATAGAATTCCATAAAGCTTAAAAGACTTAGAACTATTAATCTTCAATTTGTTGGGTGTGGATGCTTAACAGGGATAAGTAAGGAAATGTAACCTGAGAAGATATGTTTTACAACTTAGGGAATTTGATTTTCAATCAAGGAATTAGAATTTGGGTAATAGATTTTATGATTTGGGTTAGCGTATCTAGGTGAAATCAACACCCTAGCATTTTTTAGCATTGTTTAAGTAGTTAAGTTGTTGGATTTTGCTTTAATT
This sequence comes from Pistacia vera, assembly GCF_008641045.1. NCBI lineage: Eukaryota > Viridiplantae > Streptophyta > Magnoliopsida > Sapindales > Anacardiaceae > Pistacia > Pistacia vera. The sequence continues at coordinate 209,222 of NW_022196679.1, read as the reverse complement.
TCATTATCATTCATTTATATTTTGTTAATTTGTATTTAGTTTGTTAATTTTCCATCAATCCAATTTATTATTACTTCAAGTAGGACTTAAACTAGAGAAATCGGTACTTAGTAACACTATCCTCGTGGGAACGATACTCTACTTATCACTTTATTACTTTGTGCGACTAGTATACTTGCTACATTTGCAGTGAACATTAATGCCCTAGCCACTTCTAAGAGATGCTGATTTTTTCTTTCGGCAATACCATTTTGTTGAGGACTATCGATACATGAGGATTGATGAATGACTCCTTTTTCAGATAAGAAATTACTGAGTACAGTAGAGAAATATTCATGACCATTATCCGTTCGAAAAAGTTGAATAGAAACACCAAATTGGGTTTTAATCATGTTGTAAAAATTTTGAAATCACTGAACCATTTTAGATTTGTCTTTTAATAGGTATATCCATGTTAAACGAGTATGATCATCAATAAAAGATATAAACCATCTTGTACCCAAAATATTAGAAACACGGGATGGACCCCAAAGATCGCTATGAATAAGATTAAAAGGCAAAGATTTTTCATATATTTTTTAGCGAGAAGGTGCTCTATGATGTTTTGCAAGTTCACAAATCTCACATTGAAATAGAGAAGGGTCTTTATTAGAAAATAAACAGGAAATAATTTTGCTAAATAACGAAAATTGGGATGTCCTAATCTACGACGCCATAACATGATATTATCTTCTTCAAGAGAAGTGAAGGCTTTATTTGCAACTTGAACTTGTTTACCTAAGCTTGATCCTTCTTCAAAATAATACAGACCATTCTCCAACCTAGAACTGCCAATCCTCTTCCCCGAGATCAAGTCCTGAAACTCACAGTAGGTAGGATAAAAGCAACACAGTTCTGGTCTTTAGTAAATTTGCTGACTAAGAACAAGTTACAGGTAAGTTTGGGAACATGTAACACAGAATTAAGAGCAAGATTTTGAGAGATAAGAATTTTTCCTTTTCTTGCTATGGCTGATAGAGATCCATTAGCTATTCGAACTTTGATATTACCCGAACAAGGGAAATAAGAGGTAAACAGATTAGATAAACCAGTCATGTGGTCAGACGCCCCTGAATCTATTATCCAAGGGATGCGAGAGTTGTGTGTCATACCTGCTAAGGAGCAAGATGGATTAGAAGTGGATTCAGCTGACGTTTTGGTCTTCTGAATCAGGTCCTGAAGAAGATCCCATTGCTCCTTAGAGATGACTAAGTCTTGAGAACCAGTCTGAAAGCCTGAATGAATAGACTGGGTGTCTTCTGTGACATGAAGAGCACGATTATTGCTCGCAGCTGGCTTATTGTTCTTTAGGTGCGCTGGTTTACCATGCAGCTTCCAACAGGTTTCTTTGGTATGTCCGACTTTGTGGCAATGGTCACACCAAGGGCGTCTATTGTCACTCCTTCGATTGTAACACTGCTGAGTTGTTAGAGCAGAGTCGGTAGCCAATGCAGATTTATCGATAGGTAGAGTGGCCTGGTTTCCTCCCATCATCACAAACCGGCGGCTTTCTTCTCGACGAACAGCAGCAAAGACTTCGGGAATAGAAGGCAGGGGTTCTCTTCCAATTATTCGTCCTCATACATCATCTAAGTCTCGGTTGAGACCGATCAGAAACTCAAAAATGCGCTCTTGTTCAAGCATCTTGCTGTACAACTTACTGTCAGCAGCACACTCCCATTTCACCTGTCGATACTGATCAGCCTCTTGCCACAGCCCTTTGAGAATGCTGTAGTATTGAGTGACTGAGAGCTCCCCTTGTCTGATTCGACGAACCCTTTGAGTGACTTCAAATAGTTTTGCAGCATTACCAGCATCAGAATAAGTTTTGACAGCGGCTTCCCATATGGCTTTGGCAGTAGGAAGAAACAGATATAATCGATCTATATTTGGTTTCATAGAGTTGATCAACCAGGTTATCAACATGGAGTTTTCGGCCTCCCAAGTAGGGTATGAAGGATCTGATTCTGGCGGGGCTATAGCGGTGCCCGAGAGATAGCCGTATTTCCCTCGACCTCGGACAAACATGGTGACAGAACGGGACCATGGCAGATAGTTCTGCCCATTCAGCTTATGTGAGGTGATTTGTAGTGAGGGATTTTCGGTTGGAGGAGCATGATGAGGTACTGTTTGGGGAATAGCAGTAGGAGTGGGGTTTGTTTCAGGGCTTTTGGAAGTGTTTTCACCTGAAAGATCAGACATGGTGTTTGGTTGGTGTTTCGACTGGGTTAGGGACTCTCTGGTTTTCTCTTAACTTTTATGGATAGGGATCAGTTCTGCTCTGATACCATGAAGAATTGGAGAAACTAAATGTTTCATTTAATCCGTCATAAAGTATACAAGGTAGCCCTATTTAAAGGGATCAACTTAATCTGATACCAATCAGATTTGAAATCAAAATATTAGTCACACACCTGACTCCTAGAATAACTCCTACATACAAGATTCTGTTTAAATTTAAATTTAAAAATATCTACATCACAATACTCCTAGAATTACACGTGTTTTCCCACAGAACTGAATAAGGAACATGTCCCAATCTTTTATGCCAAAGTTCAAAATTGAAGGATAAACAAGATGCAGAAGAAGAAAAGAAATCATATTCTTTATTCAACTTTGAAACAGAATTTACAGTTTGTTTGAAACAATGTTTCTTACAAACTGATTTGATTATCATATCTAAATCAGATACATTGGAATTTATTTTCGAAAGAGGTACAAAATAGAAAAGTCCTTGGCTTTTTCTACCAATCCCCTTCAATTTGCCACTCCAAAGATCAGAATTAAACAAAAATCAGTATAAAATGTGATGGAACAGTTGTTGGAGAAGTAAATTTTGATACCGAAAGAAGATTATATTTGAAATCTGGTAAATGAAGTACATTCTGAAGATTAACACTACTATCCAAATTACCGAACTAGTATGTTTAATGTAGATCTTTGTACCATTAAGGAGTCCTACTAGTGAATTTATTGGTGATCCAACAGCAACAGGAGATTCCAAACCAGAAAAATTATGGGTCATATGGTCAGTTGCACCTGAATCTATGATCCAATCATCAACATCATGGCATGAGAATAGGGATATAATGTTACTTGCCAAATTAGCTGATGGAGTACTAACATTCTCCTTTCCCAATAGTTGTAAAAGCTGATTATATTGCTCTATAGATAGGACTCTACCGAGAGATGTATCAGAATTTGGACTTTCTGAATTCAAATTTGTAGGTTGAGATTGCACTTGGTTAGCCGAGACCTTAGCTTTTGTATTGTTCTTCCCTTTCGTGAACAAAAAATCAGCAGGGTAACCATGAAGCTTGTAGCAAGTGTCTCTTTTATGTCCAAACAGATGACAATAATCGCATTCAATGTATGGCTTCTTCCCCTTATATTTTGGATTTTGATTTTGAGTCTTTTGGTTATTGTGCACATAAAGAGCAGTGGTAACTTCATTATTGATATTAATTCCAGACAACACTTTTTGACTCTTGTCCTGATTCACCACTAAATAAGCTTGTTTTACAGAATGTAATGGAGACATGAGCAGGATTTGACTACGCACCATAAAGTAAGAATCATTTAGTCCCATCAAGAATTGCAGCAGTTTCTGTTGGTTGAGATGATCTAGATAACCAACGAATTCAATTCATCCCAAAGTGATTTAAGCTTATTGTAATAGATCGCAATTGTGGATGTTCCTTGAGTAAGATCAACTATTTCTCTATGAATACCTTACACTCTTGTTCCATTCACCTTACGGTACTGTTCTTGCAAATCTTGCCATACCTGATGAGCACTGGTTGAATACACGATCCCATTAAAAATTTCTTTCAACACTGTATTGAAAATCCAAGCCAACACCGAAGAATTACACCTCTCCCACTGCATACTCAGACTAGAATCAAAAGTAGTTTTGCCATAAGTTTCATCGATGAACCCTAACTTATTCTTTGCTCGCAAAGAAACTACCATCGCTCGACTCCAAATGCCGTAGTTTTCAGTACCAATAAGCTATTCTGAGACTAATACAGAACCAAGCGTATCAAATGGATGAATATAGAGTGGTGAATTAGAATCAATTGCAGTTGCAACTGGTTCTCTACCAATATTTGCCATTGTTAACTATCTACTCTAGATTGATGATTTTGAGCTGAACTGAGAAGAGACTTTTGGGGAAAATTATCTCAATTTGTTTGATGAGAAGCGTAAGGCTCTAATTGATCAAAGAAGAAGATCAAGAAGCGGAAATTTTGAGTCACGCTCTGATACCATGTTAGCAGATAAAGAGCAGAGAGTATTTTGGGAAGAAGGCACAGCTTGTGTACAGCTTCATTATCAATCTTAAGTTTTATACCATGGTCAAAGACCTTTTAATCAAAATAACAATTCAATTGTTTAATAACTGCAGTAGCTAATTAACCATAGTAGCTATCATCATACAGCCGGCTAACTATAGTCAATACTTAGCTGAACTAATCTGACGTCTAACTCGACAACTGTCAAATTAAACTAATGTTATAGACTTGCAGTACAGTTCTCATTATTTCTCCAATACCTTTCGGACACAGATTGTAGTTTACATCATTGATATATAGTGGTGTATTTAGATATGTAAAATGTGTTCTAACGTCATCGAATATTTCCTGAATCATAGAAAAGCTGAGATGTGTCTTAGTTTCTTTTCTTGATTTTGAAGTTTCAGACTACATCTGAAAATGAGATAATTTTGCGAAAGAATTATTGATTTGAATGAGATATATGCAATTAAACTTTATGGTTTTATCTGAATATCGGTTCAGTTGTTATGGTTGTCGTCTTGTATTTGTGTGTTATATTAGGAGATGAAGAATTATGGAGGAGGGAAAGGGAGAGCCAGAGTTCCATGAGGATAAGATTTTATCTAGTCGCCATGAAGAGAATGCGACATGTCCTAGAACTGTAAAAATTTTCTGGTGACAACCAATGCCATACTGATTCTGTCCCCATATTATGATTGTCTGGTTTTGCAGTCAAAACTGGTGAGTGAGATTGTAAATCTATATAAACATGGCTGCATTTTCTAGATTATATCAGAGATCAAATGATTGATTGTGAAGAACTCTTCAGGAGAATACAATACCAAGAAAACCTTTTTTTCTCAAACCAACCTGAGATTGAATCTATAAATCTCCCAAACTCTAACCCCAAGGGATTGGCTTGACAGTTAAGAAGGTTTGTTCCCTTCCTTGAGTTCTTAGGTTTAAACTTTGAGGTCACTTACCACAATAACATTGTGGATTATCCGATCATTAGGATTTGTAGGGTGTTCAATGAACCCCAAAAATTAGTTCAGGTATGCACAAACTGGTCCGAACACCCAAGTTACCAAAAAAAAAAAAAATTCTCCCAAACTCACTTATTGAATTTGAGTTCAAAATGGGTTCACTATTGAAATCCCTACTGAACCCTACAATGTAGTGTTCATAGAAATCAAAATTCACAAAATAGATGTGATTTCTTTCTCAATTTTGTTCTTTCATGTATTTGGATGAGTTGAGGACCACTTTAACAAAATGGTCCACGATTGCTACACCACCAACCTTCAAAGTGGGGACTCATAATCCCAAAACCTGCAACAAGCTATGGTCTTCTATTGTTTTCTTCTTTCCAAATAAAAATCTTCTATTATATAATTTATATTGTATTTTCCTCCACTTATTACATAAAAATCTTATATATATATATATATTTCATAGGCCTACAATATTGTCTATGGTGTATTATTCATTTCTATAAAGTTTATGAGGAAGATGAAAATAAAAAATGATGGGTTATTTTATTTTATTTCCTCACATATTATACAGTATCAAGATAGGGTGATGGTCTGATAGACTGATTTTGTGCCACGTGGCACTTGGAGAAGGGCTGATATCCGTAAATCCAAGATAAAATTCCAACCCTTGGATGGAAATCTAGCAAACCCAACAAGGCTATATAAAGGCGTCTTCACAAGAGCAATTTGTACTGGATAGTGGATAATAGAAAATGGCAACCCAAATGATCTCAACAGCAGCAACTGCTGCAACCATTAACGGCGGTGCCGCCACCGCAGCTCAGCCGAGCTTGGTGGCACCGTTCTCCGGTCTCAAGTCCATGTCACCTTTCCCTGTAAGTCGGAAAAGCAACAGTGGTGACATGAGGTCTCTGCCGAGCAATGGTGGTAGAGTTCAATGCATGCAGGTTTGGCCACCACTTGGGAAGAAGAAGTTCGAAACGCTGTCGTACCTTCTGCCCCTAAGCCGGGAACAATTGGCCAAGGAAGTTGAATACCTGCTTCGCCAGGGATGGGTTCCTTGCTTGGAATTTGAGTTGCAGGTTTCAGATTATTTTGTTTTCTAAGAACATTACGAAAATCATTTTATTCATTTAATTAATACACATATATATATATAGTAAATTATGAAAAAATTTATCTAGTATTTATTAACAAAATTCCAAATTTAAATATATGTGTGTATTAGAATACAAAAAAGTGTTGTCTAAATCAAGAAAGAAAGTCCTGTAGTTGAAGGTTTCTGAAAGTTTAAAATATTATGTGGCAGCATGGATTCGTGTACCGTGAGAACCACAGGTCTCCAGGATACTACGACGGGAGGTATTGGACAATGTGGAAGCTGCCGATGTTTGGATGCACTGATTCTTCTCAGGTTTTGAAGGAGCTTGACGAGGCTATCAAAGCTTATCCTGAAGCCTTCGTCAGGATTATTGGTTTTGACAATGTCCGCCAAGTGCAATGCATCAGTTTCATTGCCTACAAGCCCCCTGGCGTCTAAATCCGTTCCATCAAACATCAATTCTTCACATAAATAATTCATGCATGTTTGTTCATGTTCTGTTTTTCTGAACATGAGTTTCAACCTTCTGAGGATCAAATTGTAACGTTGTTGAAGTAATGATGTATATCTTTGATATATAACTGTCATTCAGTTAATACCATAAACATTTATGAGTGCGTTTGTTTTACTTTTTTGAATAGTAAATAGAATATTATCCAACGAAATAGGATAGGATCATGAGAATATGTTCTACTTTTTTTAATAGTAAAAAGAATACTATTCAACGAAATAGGATAGGATTATGAGAATATGTTCTGGGAAATATTTTCTAAAATATTTAGATTCTTTTTAACCATTTATATTTGTTAATTTAACTAAATACTTTCACAATAAAAGTTTATAAATTAACAAAAACACCCTCACCTATCAAACTCTTGCAGGCAGTCGGCCACCACCTCTGGGCAATGGTTGAAAGTAGTCAGAATGGTGTACGACCGATTGGATCTGACTGATCGTACACAGATTTGACCTTTTCCAGTTAGATCTACCATGGATGTTGACGAAAACAACCAGATCTATGGCCAAAGATTTGCCGTTGACAACAGCCATATCTTGGCCATCAACGGTCAGATCTTTGGCTGTAGATCTAACCGGAAACAGACAAATCGGCGCACGACCGACCAAATCCAGCCGGTCGTGCGTTGTTACAACATCGGCGTCCAGCGGTGGCAGTAGGGTAGTTGTTGGTGGGTGATAGTGGCTTGGGATCAGTGAGGGTGTTTTTGTTAATTTATATGCTTTTGTTGAGAAAAATAATTGTTAAATGTTTTGAGTTAAATAAAATATGATTGGATTTTGAGTTGAATAGAAAAATAACTATTCTATTGGATTGGATAAGATATTAGAGCATCTCCAATACTGCTCTTTATTTTGAAGAACATCTTTCATATAAATAAAGGACATCTTCATTAATTTTTAAATATAAAGAACACAATTTTTATTCAAATCCAATAGACTCTTTAAATTTAATGAAGATGCTCTTTATTTTTAAGAAAGAAACTTAATGGGAGAGAGAATTAATAAATAAAATGCATAGGAACTTGTAGTTTATTAATTAAAATTAGGATAGAGAGTGAAATTTGACTCTCTGAAGAACTAAACTCACTCTCTAATTTATATTTTAAAGATAAAGAGTATGTTGGATTCTTGTTTTTATGGATAAACTCTTTATAATAAAGAGTTTGAGTCATATAAAGAGTCCTTTGGAGATGCTCTTAGGATAGGATAATGAAAAAAAAATTAAAACAAACGCAGCCTGTATTACTCATCCTAAAATTTATTATAAATTTCACACCACTGTAAGCATATAGATATTTAGGATAAGTTAGACCATCTCCAACCCATTGCACCAATTTGGTGCAAAATTGCACCAAATTGGTGCAAATTTTGGTGCAAAATACTATTCCATCTCCAATCCACAACATCAAATATTACACCAAAAAGAATATTCTTTAGAATATTTTTTTTTTCTTTATTGTAATAATCAACAATTAATCTATTTCACTCATTATTTTTGTATATATTAATTAAATATTGGGAATGATATTTTTATTAAATAATAATTATTTNTAAATAACTCTGAAATTTTTATAATTGTATGTATTACCAATGGACTAGTAGGATAATACACACTAGAAAGTTATAAAGTGGATTGGTAAAAAATTTTAAGAAAATAATGAAATATTTTAGCTATATGCCAATCATTTTCTATCAAATAATGAGGACCTCTATTATTTGCTACAAAATAACTAATTAAATTTGCATAAGGTAAACATGAATTAAGCATTAAATAAGTACTATTCCATCTAACAGCCATATCTAATATAAAAGTTCTAAGAGACGTATTTGATTTTATACAAGCATCTTGAAATTCAGCATTTCTTTTATTACTACTAGTAATCCAAGCTAAAGAATCTCTAATTCTATCAATATTATCTCTAATTGTTTTTATACCACTTTTCACAATTAAATTAATAATGTGACATGCACAACATTGGTGAAAAAACTTCAAATTGTTATAAAAAGGATAATTAATTTTAAAAAAATATATAGTTATACTATTAACACTTGCATTATCTAAAATTAAACTTATCACTTTATCACTAACATTATAATCTTCTAAAACTTCAACAATTTTATTATAAATTTGTTGACCACTATGATCCACATGCATTAATCTAAATCCTAATAAAGATTTATTTAATTTACATTTGTTATCAAAATAATGACTAGTCACACAAATATAATCTTGTTTAACTCTACCACTCCAAATATCGGCAGTTAGAACCACACTAACATGACAACTATGTATTTTATTTTTTTAATTCTAATTTCATTTTCCCAAATAATTTTATTAAATCATTTCTAGTTGCAGTTTTAGAATAACTTTTAAATCCTGGAAAAAATGAATTTTTAATAAATCTTTCAAAATATTTATCTTCAGCCATATTAATAGGTAGATCAGTTGCGACAATATATAAAGCTAATTGTTCCATATATACATTAGAATTATAACGTCAAGTAGTACCCATATTAGTTATTTGAGTTTGATTGGTTTCTCTATTTCCATGTTGAGCAATATATTTATTAGCATGCCTTTTTAAAGTACTAGTACCATTACCTGAATCAGCCTTATAAATATTTTCACAATACTTGCATCTTGCTTTCTTCACTTAAACTCCATTTTCTGTCTTATAAAACTTATCGAAATGCACCCAAACGTCTGATGTGTCTGTCGTCATTTTTGCAACAGTTGATGAACCCGCTTCTGCTTGAGATAAAGTTAGACAAGGACGACTTCTAGAACCACTGGGAGCTGTAGCAGCATGAGGAGGAATCGAGGGTATATTTTGAGGTGTATCAGATTCTGAGACTAGGAAAGCGAGACTATTTGAATCTACTGCATTTATGTTAGTAAATTTAGCGGGACTAGGATAGTAGTTTCCTTCATCATCGAAATTGATGGGAGAGAAATATCTATCCATTGTAGTTAAAAAAAAAAATTTGATATAGGAGAAATAAAAATTAAAGAATTGAAAATTGCAAAAACTAATAGAAATTAAAATGAGAGCAAATTCACAACAAAGAGAATAATTGAGAGATTTCAATAAAGATTAGGGATTACAGAAAATGAGAGAATTTGGGATGTGAGAAAATATGAGAATTTAGGGCCAATTTATAGAAAAAAAATGGGAAAAAATTACTAAAAAGACCCCTCCAACTGCTATAAAACGGATATATTTCAAGGGTAAAAGGGGTATTTGAAAAAACTAAATTTTTTTTTTTTTTTTGGGCCAACCCGGCAGGTTGAAATTTTCAACCCGCTGGGTTGGTAGGTTCTTTCTAAAAAAACAAATTAGCAACCCGCTAGGTCGCTGGCTTGCCATATATCAACCTAGCCCGCCCGAGGGTTGCATGCGGGTCGGGTTCAGTGACCAGATCAACGGCCAGATCTTTGACCATAGATCTAGTCGAAAACAGATAGATCAGTGCACAAATGGCCAGATATAGCCGGTTATGCGTTGTTACGGCGTCGACGTCCAACTGTAGGGTGGCTGCTGGTGGGTGATAGTGGCTTGAGATGGGTGGGGATGTTTTTGTTAATTTATATACTTTTATTGAGAAAAATAATTGTTAAATGTTTTAAGTTGAATAAAATAGAATTAGATTTTGAGTTGAATAGAAAAATAACTATTTTATTGGATTGGATAAGATATTAGGATAGGATAATGAAAAAAAAATAAAACAAACGCAGCCATATTACTCATCCTAAAATCTATCATAAATTTCACATCACTGTAAGCTTATAGATATTTAGGATAAGTTATGGAATGAGTAACATTACACTCTTGGTTGGTCAGGTTGGGTGATAAAGATTTTTTAGTATACTATTCAAAATGTCTTGAGTTTGATTTTCCTTTCTTACTAATAGGACCGGATGGCCACTAGAGGGTTTATCCGGTTGTTAACTTCAAAATCTCAGAAGATTAACCCAGCTACACACAAGTTGGCCCGGATACAAAGAATCAGATAACTAATTACTCTAAAATCGTTTAAAATGCAAAACTAAGAATGTAATTTTTAATAAAAATTATTTCGTCCCTATAAATTCGGTTTTTCGCCTTGCCCCCTAAGTTATGAAATCTACACTTTGACTCCATAGATGTAACTTCCTATTCTAACCCCTTCATTCATTGGGCAATGAGCATTACAGTTGGCCGCCAGTATTAATTTTGTGTTTCTACCCCTGCACATGCCACAAGATCAGGTTGGCTCTTTATGATCTCATCAATTTCAAATTAGGTACAGCTACCATTGAACAAACACAAACAAATTATTTTCATGGCTTTGATTATATATTTTGCAAATATTGAACCATGCATTTTTTTTCAATTTATTTTGGACAAAATCTTGAACTTTATGACTTTACTAGTTGAGGAGTCAATTAACTCGGCCTAATTTAATTAAATCTAACTTCTAATCTTATTGACAAATAAAAATAAAATATGGCCTCCCATTACATAAATATCAAAGTGATAGCGAATGAGTGAGGCCAATTCTTGACTTCCACACAAGTAAAGCCAAAGAGTAAGAGCTTATGTAAACGTGGAGATTGATAGCTCAGATCTTAGTCAGCATTAAAACCTATCAACCACTAATAAAAAGCCACACCTTCTTCTTCATTCATTCAATCAAACCAACTTGTCGCTTTTTCAGCCTCAACGCCCACACTAACAAACAAACTAAACCACCCTCATGGACCCCTAACCCTAACCCTAAGCCTAAACTCTCCTCCTCCTCTTGGCACCACTTTTTTGTTTGCTTAGAATCAAATTTAACTGACTGATAATGGTCTTAACAGTTTAATGCATTGGTTAAGGAAATGATTTTGAAGCCACCAAGTTGGAATTTCTGTTGGGTAATTACTATTAGTCAAAATCAAAGAGATTAAATTAGTGTAATGAAAAAGACCACCACTTAGTATGAGAAAATAGGAAGAGATATGCATTGACTGAGTTTAAGTATTCAAATCCAAGTGCAGGCTGCAGGCAGCTTCATAGAGATAAGGCACAAGACATAAAACAAATAAAAAAAACAAAAGGATGGATTGATTTCTCTCATTTTCCTCCAAATTACAATTACAAAGGAAGGATTAAAATAACAAAGCGGGAACATCATGATATTACAAATTTTTCCATGAAACCTCCCATTGACTCTCAACCTTTTCTCTATATACAAAAACCTGACAAGGGAAAGTTACAGGTTCTTTTGCCTTTCTTCTTTCCCTTTTATTCTTCAAAATTAATATTCTCATAACACCTTCATTACATCCACAAATATTATGAGAAGATTTGATGAAACCAAAAGGAAAAAAAAAAATATTACTTAAACAATAACACCCCATTTGACTTAAGACTTGTATATACAGCAAATAGTAAGTATTAATTAAACAACTACTACCCATTTTGATCCTCCTCTCCTCCACCAAAATTTGCTACAAAATGTCCCATTTTTCTCATCTGGGTTTGTTTGTCATATGATGAGTTCAACGGTTTATGCCACCGCTGAGATGCTGCGGTTGCGGCGGCGATCTCGGCTCAAACAATCAAACCCTTCGATCCTCACAGCAGCAGGTTTGTGGCCAAACTTCATCCTTGCACATCCACCTCCCATTCGTGAGGATGGAGATGGAGGTGCTGGCAATGGCAAAGGGACAGTGATCTTCTCAATCCCGAATTGAGCATCCTGGATTAAAGGATTTGAAGTTCTAGTAGGTGGTGATCCGGTAAAAAATGGTGGTGGCGATGAAGCCACCTGATTATCAGATCTTTCTGTCCCATAACTTCCCTGTAACCATTAACAAAAGAGCACCAAATTTAGATTACATTTATTATTAGAACCGATCAATTGATACGTGTTATTTATCACTAAAACTGCCTTCAAATTAGCAGAACAAAACCAATTTATCCTAGTTTTAAAGTTTCAAACTTTAGGTTGCTTTAATGTTAAAATGCAAAAAAAAAAAAAAAAAATAGAATATTAAATTCAAATTTCCTTCAACAAATCAAAGTCTACGACAAGTGTAAACTAAAAGAAATTAAAAAAAAAAAAAAAATTCATAAAAATTCAACAAGAGAAGAGAAGGACCTTAGTGAGAATTATATCCAGTAGTTCAGTCCCTGCTTTAGAATCGCCAATCTCACTTTGGTGACTGATTTAGAAGGAAAAAAATAAAACAGAAAATTAGACTAACACTTTACAAACAGGCTTCATACAGTAGCGGAAAAAAAAATAGATAGAAAATAAAAACACATACTTTGCAGGCCATCTCAGATGTCTGATAGGATCGTTAATGGCTGGCTTTAAGAGGCCTAATCTACGAGGTTTAGGGCAAACCACCGAATCAAAACTCCTCTCCTCCTCATAGACTCCTCCTCCCATGGCGTTCCTCTGATATGCACAAATGTTCATTTTCTCTTTAATTAATCAAAGATCAGAACACCAACGCCTGCACATACACGCATCATAAACACTATTAGTTCAGCTAAATGAACACTGTAACATCACATCAAAGATGTATGAAAACTAAAGTTTTGATTTTAGTTATTTTTTGTCTTTAAAATGAAACAAACAAAAAAAAAAGGCTTTGTCGTCTCCGAGAAACACAAACAAAACTACTTGCTTAAATAAAACAAAGTTATTTTCTTTTTGGGTCGAAGGAAAGAAAATTAAGATCTGACACTCACATAAAGTGAAGCTCAATTCTTTCCAAAGAAGTTTTAATTTTTCTCCTTTGAAACCAAAAATTAGAGAAAACCCATAAATTTGAAAAAAAAAAAAAAACCTTCATATGTTCCTTTTCGCACTTTTCCCACGGTTTTTCCAGGGAAACAACCAGAAAATAAACGAAACTGAGATCTGAAACAACCGTAAAAGTTCAATTATTACCAAACAAGTCAAAAATTTTCCCCCGTAAAACGAAAAAACAGAGAAAATCCACGAAGAAAAAAGCTAAAAAAAATTCATTTTCGCTCAGTTCTCAAGGTTTCTCGGGAGCCAAGCAGAAACTAAGATCTCAAGCAAGTGTTGGGATAACACAAAACCTAAGAGTAGACTAACTATTACCAGATAAGCTAAGAGAGATGCAGTACTTTAAACGAAAGAGAAAAACAGAGAAACCCCATAAAAGAAAAAAGCTTTTAATACATGTCTTTTATTCCTTAGTTTGAATGGTTCTTTCACAGATCTACACGTAAAAAACAACTAAAAAAAACAGAAGAAAAGAGAGAGAGCTTAGACCTTAGCTGCCTCCACAGAGGAGGAGGGTTTCAAGGAGGAAAAATAGAGAGAATTTAGAACAAATCCGAGAGCAAAGATGAGATTTTTGTGGGAGAAGAGGGAGAGAAAGAGAAAGAATCGATCAGAGGGATGGGTTGGCTTTAAAATGAACCAAAAGACTACAACGATGTGTGACTCAGTAGACTTGGGTGCGGTCGAGTTTCATTTAAGAATTATGAGACCGGTATTTTTCACCGTTGGATCAGTCAAATCATTGACTGTTATCGAACGGAAAGCGTGTTCTTTAGATGCTCTGTTACATCAACTTTATTCGCTGTTGTGAAGATAAGATTTTATCCACGCACGCATGTGTCATTTTTTGATATTGTTAAATCCGTGTAATTAATATTTTTTTACTTAATATCCATTACCCCATTCTCCTTCCATAGTCCCAATAGATTATTTTGCTATAGAAATATTATTAAATAACTTATATATTACAAGACAAATATTTATATTTATAATTATAATATATTTCTCATTCAAGTTTATTATAATTAATTAATTATATAAATAATGTAATTATTAGTATAAATATTTAATAATAAATATTATTGAAATTAAAATAACATTATAAAATAAATATAAAATTTTTTAAGGTGTAATATATGTTTCATTTAGTATAGACAATTATAACTAGTTATCTTTTACTTTTATACAATTTTTTTACTTTATTTAATAATTAATCTAAAATGATATGACTATTCAATATTTTAAAAATAAATATTAAATTACATTACATTAATCCAATCCCACTCCAATCCAATCTGTTCCTATCCCAAAAAGCGAGGTCAATCCAATCCAATCCAGTCCAATTCTGTCTCCCGAAGGTACCCTAGTGTGTTATGGAATTTCTTCCAAAGTATTTATCCCCATTTAAATTTTATATGTAATAGTTTATAAGAAATATACTTAAAGTATTATTTAGCACATTGATTATTTCATCATTGTAATTTTACATAGGGAGGGCACCAGGAGTTTAAGAAAGATTGAATTTTTGTTTGCCTTCAATTACAAAGAACAAAGACATTTAGTTAGTTGATAACCAAATTTGCATAAATTTGTACTATTTTCATTAATTATTTAGTTTTATCATTGTTATAATTACTCGAAGACGTTTGAAACCAAGTGAATCTTATGATAAATTCGAGTTATTACATATAAAAGATTATTTATCAATTGTAAATAATGTCTATTTAAATTTTAAAATTCAGTGGAAATTTTTAGTTTATTGTTTGACTTTTTATTTGAAGTATAATTGGGGTTATTATAACGTATCAAGAGAAGACAAAAAATTTAGAGTTAGTTGAAAATGAAATCCAAGTTTAAACAAAGACTTTTCTAGTTCCAGTGTAACGAGGTAAATACAAACAACCATTGGTTAAGCTCCTCGACAAAGTTCAACTTGTCCAAGCTAGTTTAGAGTTCCCATCAAGATTCTCCTATATTATTTTGTCTTATTTTTTCACTGAATCAGTTTTTTTTTTTTTTTTTTTTTTTAATTACATATATATAATAGATAATTTCATCCACTATTTGAGAGATTGATAAGTTTAAGTGTTTCAAAGATTTGCGAAAATTATTAAAAACTCATATATATAAATAATTAATTCAAAGTATTTAATATTTTTCAAAAATTGCTAGAACAATTGGAATTACTCTCAAGATTGATAAAATTAAAAATTCAAAGGTTTGGATAGTTTATATGCACCTTAATAAATCTCTCAGGACTCTGGAACTACAGACCAGATAAGAGTTTCATTAGCTACCGCTATTAATAATTAAAGAGGGATTCGAATTCAAAATCTTTTGAGTAATACACCCAAGGATTAAGAGTCCCGAACAACTCAACCATCCAAAAATAGTTATATATATAATATAATATTTGATATATTACTATATATATATATATATTCTTTTATTTTCAATGGAATACAATAACCAACATACATATTATAGCATTATGAATTCATTGAATGTGCTGCCTTATCTTCCAACAATATCACCCTACGAAAGATCTGCATTGAAGGGATGGATTCCATGGAAAAAGATGTTTCCATTAAGTCAAGAGATTAAGAATCATGTGGTGCAAACATCAATAAATTATTTGCCCATTTTATCATCATGGAAACTTTGGATCCCGTTACCATATATATATATATACTATAAGAATTTATTAAATAAAAGTTTAATTTTCGTAAAATACTTTTATTATTAAATAAAAGTTTTATCCTCGTAAATACAGTATCATGAAATGGGCTGGTGGGCCATTATCTTAATATTAAGAATAATACTATATTTACCGACCCAAATACTGATTTTTATACACCGACTCACTATCCAACAACCCAAATCTGAAAATTTAACTCAAATCGGTATGTAAAATCTGTGGCTGAGTCGGTAAGCCTAGCATCACTGTAATATTAATTTAAAGATTCCACATAATACACAGAGGAATATATCATTGATAACAACTTTCCAAGGGAGCGTATTTTGTAGACAAAGCCAACGGGCGTCCGTCCATGATTCCTTTTCCAAATTTCGTAAAGACAAAACAGAATTTGCATGGGGACAACCAAATTTATGTGGACCCCTTTCTTTTTTCTTCTTTTCTTTATTTTAAAATTTCTTCTTGGCTTTGTCTCATTGGGTAACGTCACATTGCACCCAATGCCCACACGTCTGTTATATTTAATATTAGCCCAAATAAATCAAACCTAATTTTCTGTAGTGATAATTATGTTTATATCATTTAAATTTTATTAATCCCGAAAGTTAAGGGCCCCTATGTCTTAAAACAGAAGGTTGGGGTACATAAGTGAGATTAACCTTTTTTTTTTTTTTGAAATTAATTGGTCATTTTCCAATTTCCACAGCTAACAGAGAGCGTGGAATCACGGCATGTGAAAGAGAGTGGGAGGGAATAGGGGAAATGGGGATGGAGCACAGGCTGACTTGAGTAGAGAGAGTTCGTATAAAGTAACTGTGTGTTGTCGTGTTGTTTAACGACAGACAAATCATTTACGTATATTGATTGCTGCTGTTTCTATCCTTTGCATATTATATCACCTAAAATTGCGGATCTTGTAGTGGTGCTTCAATCCTATGTAATATTAATACAATATACATAACAATGAAAATTTATAAGGATAAATCTCAAATTATTTGATTTTGTATATATTTAATCATTAAAAAAATTAAATTTAGATTCATATGTTAAAAAGAAAAAAAAAAACATATTTAAACATATTTCTATCTAATTTTGTCACACATTTTAGTTAAATTTAGACATATTTTTATTCTTTTAGTTTGTATAAGTATATTAGATTATTTTGTTTCATATTTAAGAAATTTGAGGTCGTTATCGCTCTTCCATACACACACATAACAACAACAACAATAATAAAAATAATAATAAAATCAGTATACTCTTAAGACAATACCACTTAATATCAATACATTTGTTTAAACAATTATTTTATATATATATATATATATATACACACACATTGTATCAACCTATATAAAGACATTGTTGTGTATTGTATGTACATCTTTGAAATACAATATTCATACATTCATAATCATA
This sequence comes from Pistacia vera, assembly GCF_008641045.1. Taxonomy (NCBI): domain Eukaryota; kingdom Viridiplantae; phylum Streptophyta; class Magnoliopsida; order Sapindales; family Anacardiaceae; genus Pistacia; species Pistacia vera. The sequence continues at coordinate 191,381 of NW_022196679.1, read as the reverse complement.
GATATTTTATTTTTTATTTTTTATTTTTATTACTGTGACATTATAATATAATAATTTAAATGATTTATCTAACAGAATTGTTTTTTTAACCAAAATAAAGAGAGTTGGACTTTAGCAAGAATGTTAGTAAGAGAAAAGTAAAATATTTTGTTCTTGTGGTATCTTTATGAGACAAAATAAAAATAAAACATACTAGAGTTGATTGGAACAAATCAATACCTATTTGATCTAATTAAGAGGTTGAGCAATGTTTTAATTTAATAAAATAAAAAAATAAAAAAAAATTTATAATTTAATAAATCATATATATAATAAATTGTTTTTATAATTCTCTACTTTAATATTCTTGAAAGGAGTTCAAGAAAATGCTAAGCTGAAGGTGTCCTACCCAATACCAATAAAATTTTCTTGTACGAATTTGGGCCTTGAATTTAGTGATTTCAATTATCAACTCATCAAGGCCCAATCCATAATTTTATGTTTTATTTTAAGCAATTTTCGATCCCAAATCTTGATTAATATTCTTTTTTAATATGTGTACTTATATTCACATGTATGAAATTCAGATAACATAAAATACAAATTGGATTCTCCATTATAACTTATTATTTACTAAAATAAAATACTTTAGATAATTGTTAAATCAATAAAAGTGGTTTCAACACATGTTATTAAGGCCAATATATATCTTTTTTTTTTTTTTTTTTTTTTAATGACCGGAGGTGTTTGAATTAACTTACGTGCATTTCAACTAATCTTTTGGAACTCTGAAATTACCAGTCAGATAAAAACTCCAATAACTACCCTTATTAACAACCGATGAGAGACTTGAACTCATGATCTCTTGAATAACGCCTAAAAGTTTTTATTGAATCACTCGATCACCCAAAGACTGTTAATTAAAGTCAATATTAACAAAGTGATAGTATATAAATAGTTTTTTGATTCTTAAAGTATAAATTAAAAAAAAAAAAAAGATTATTACATCATTCTTGCAATTGGAATGTCCCTACTTCAAATGTGTGAAGCTTCAGCTTCTTCTGTGAAACACTGAAATAATCTCCTCCAACTGTAAAGGAATCAGATCGAGAATCTAAAGAATCAATGAAAGTGACTGCCAAGCACTTACTGTTAAAAAAAAAAATAAAGATATGATCTGATCTATCACATCGCATATATAGAATGAAAACTTATACCTTCTACAGAGTCTACATACACCTTAAAGGGGAATTTTTTTTTTTTTTCATTTATTTTGATGTAATTTCAATTCCCAAACGAAGTGGGTCACCCTCTTTTTTATTCCACTGCATGAGTCGTAGCAGCTTTGCTTTCTCTTCTCTTCTCTTCTCTTCTTTTAATTACAGGTAAACCCTAATACAAAAAATATAATAAAGCTATCTATTAAAGCAAACTAAAGCTACCTTTGTCTCCATCTTCGTGTTCTTTGCTTTGTCCCTCCTCTTTCACTTTCATTGTTCATCCTCAAACCCTACACCACACCATCTTTTCTCTTTCATCGATCGATATCTCCAAATTCCATGTCACTCACATGTAGCCACTTTGATTTGTAGGCCCCTCTCTATATATATTTCCACAAAGAAGAAAAAAGTCGAAGACGGGATAGACATATGAACACAGTCTTATAGATGACGCGATAAGTCCGTTTATTTTTTTTATGTATAATACTGTATATACAAAAAGAAAAGTGTTAGGTGCTTAGGATATTCAATATATCGAGAAATGCACGTTCATGGTCTAGTCATCAAGCAATAGTTGTAATGTGTAAAAGTGGGTCAATGTGCTGGGAAGAAAAGTGGAGAGGAATCTCTTTGTAATTTGCCTTCCATAACACTCACTTTGCTCATCTTCTCTTCACACCAATGCAACTGTTCTTCACTTAAATCATTCATTCTCAAAACCCTAGACACCACTTTCAAGTCTATTAAACCCATCAAAATCTCCACCTCTTCATCCACCGTCAGCTTCCTCTTCCTCAGGCATTTACGCGACCGCCGCAGATCTTTCAGCTTCGTCTTCTTCTGCTCATCGTCAATAAAATTAGATAAATAATTGAATAAAAGAATGTTAATTTAAAGGTTTTTAATTAAATAAGTAGAACAATTTAATATAAGTACTTACTTTCTTATTGACTTTCTTCATGAGTTGAAGAAGAGTTGGATCAACTGAGCCTCTTCGATTTCTGCCAAAGAATGACTTGAGAATTTGACAGGCTTTCACTTTATCCGCCTTGAGAAAATTCATGAACGTTCTGATTCCTTCTTCCATTATTATAATAAATGCAGGCGATGAAATTCTTGAGGCAAAACCTTCATCCTTTGATTGATCGTCTTCAGAATCTTCAAACATAAAATTAAAAAACCATTACTTTAAATATTCAGTACAACAATAAAATAATTTTAATAAAAGAACAAAAAAGTACCTCGATATTCCGGAACTAGAAGTAACTTTGGAGCCAAAAGCCTCATCCTAGCATATACCTCAGGTCTTCGTCCCTGTTCATAGGGCTCGTTTTCTATGTATCGCTGCAAAAGAACCTGAAATTGCTGAAACTGCTGCGCAATGTGGGCGGGACAACCCGGGTCAAAGTCTCGCCGTGAAGCTCTCTTGCATTGAAAGTTCTTATAGTTCCAATTTAGAGCCTCCCACGTCAGGCAAATCTGAGCTACATAAGCAGCTTCCAGTTCATGATATGGGTTATGACGTATGTTTGATGGCTTCTTGTTTATTGTTGCAAACTTTTGAACAATCCTGTCCGAAATTGACCTTGGACAGACTTGGATAGATCTCAGGGACTCTGAGAAAATGTGAAAAATAATTTAGATTAAGAGAATAACACTACAAGAAAATACATCTTTTGTATAAGAAGGATTTTGTTGTAAATCTGTTGCCAAAAAGAACCTTTTTCATCGTATTTACAACCAAATTAACTGATACTAAAACTAGCGTTGCAAAAGATATGTAACAGAAATTTTAACCTGTTTCATGGAGCTTTTGTGCGCTAACTCTGTCGAGGAACATCATTTCTTCATCATATTTCTGAAAAACTGTATAGGACTCCCACTTGGGGCAACTCCTTCTGGAGGAAGAAGAAAATGGATCTTCTGTTCCTGAATCTCTGCAATTGATTGAGCTCCTCCATTCTGATGAGCTCTTGGAAGTAGACCCAACAGTACACGAGTCACCAAAGATCTCTTCATCAATATCCTTTTCTTGAACTTGAAGCTTCCTGGAATCCAACTGGGTTCTTGCAAAAATGACAAAATTTTCATCTCCTGGAAAGTTTTTCTCCTCCTTCTTGATCTCAGTTTCTTGATGGAAACAAGTTTCTGCAACTGCATAAGCAATATCAGGATCGAATAAATTATTATCACAAGTACAACATGTGACTATCATAAAAAAACAAACAGTGATGTTAGCAAAAATGCTTATACCGTCACAGTTTTGGTCATTTCCCACAAAATCACTTTTGGAAATTGGGGTGGTGGAGCCACCGTGATTTGGAACAGAATTGTACGCTGAATTAGAATCCGTTGGTGGGATCTCTTCTTGTTCTTCAAGCTGATCATAATCATCATCTTCATGTTCAGATTCTGAGCATGGTGATGAGTCCCGAGCTGAATATTGACTACTGTCAAAACTTTGATATTCTTGATGATCTTCAACCACTTTGTCATGTTGCGGATTTGTAAATTCCTGAACATGAGTTTGTTGGCTCCGGTGGAAGGTGTTGTTGTGCAAAAACACAAGTGATTCGCCACCATGGATTATGTCTGCCACCAAGTGGTCTTTCGCCGTGGTTTCTCCATGAAAATACCTTTCATTATCATGCACTTCTTCTTCCTCCTCCTCCGCCTCCTCCCCATCCTCATCCGAATACAAGCTGTAATCATACTCAGTCTGAGTTCTGCACCAAAAACAAAAACAAAAACAATCAGAAACAAATTCATTACAAAAAAAAAAAAAAAAAAGAATTTATAACACAATTAACATAAAAATGTAGTTTAGACCTTTGAATTAAAGGGTAACTGCCAGAAAGTGAAAGAACTTAGCGAGTGAAACGGATGAGTAGAATATGAAGAGGAGGAGGAGAAAGGAGAGGCTGGAGACATTGTAGAAGAAACTAGCAAGAGTTTCTTTAGAACATTGCATTTTTTTTTTTGGTTGGGTGGTTGCTAGCTGCAAAGTGAGTTGCAAATAATTTCTAATGCAAAGCAAAGTGTGAAGTCCTGGAAAGAAATTAAAGGTGTTTGCTTTGATTGCTATCTTCACAAATCTTTCTAATTAATTTACCCTAAATTAATTATCCATTTCTCTTTCTGAAATGTCCTATATGTCCTCTAAAATAGGTATATAACTTAACCCTCATGCTTCATTCGATTGGCGGTGACAAGGGTAAATTTGTCAACGAATCATTGTTTTATTTTCTCGAGTCTTATATGAGACGAATGTTATGTGGTTTGTGTTAAATAAATGAAGAACAAAGTAATAAACTTAGTGACATTCTATTTTATCTATCTTAATAAAATTATGATAAATCTAATTAGTGACATTCTTTACTAATAAATCTAATTAGTGTTTGAAAACAAATATTTAATTCATAATCACATAGAGTATACATATTCATTTATTTTTGCAACTCTAACTTAATAAAATTATGAAAAATGAATCCTTAGTAATATTTATTAATTATAGGTAATTTTTGTGCTTAGGTATACACTCTAAATGTTTTCTCTAAATAAAACAATCAATTCTTAATCTATCCTTATATCTTTATTAAATTAAATGGGATTAATGTAAGAAGTACTCATATATATATATGAGTAATGCTACAGTTACCGATGGGTGTGCACCGAATTTGTGCACCAAGACGTGGTTAAATCTTGACCGTTGATTTATTATCAGTTAATATTAATCAACAGCCAGGATTTTGTCACATCATTCGGTGCACAAATTCAGTGTTAACTTTTTGGTAACTCTATCATTTTCCATATATATCATAACTTTGAAAAAAATAATCCTTTGTTTCAATCAAACATTATTGTTGATACCAAAGTCTACATCAGTTAGGAGATGAGAGTTTTGGTTACTTTATATATATATCATAACTTTTAAAAAAAGAAAATCTCTTATTTCAATCAAACATTATTGTCGATTTCAAAGTCTCACATTGGTTAGGAGACAAGAGTCTTGGTTGCTTATGTAGCACAATGACACCTTTATTGTCTGGAGAAGTCTTTTTTGGACAAAACAGTATGGGCCTTACGTAGACACATAGTCACATACAATTATGCGGGTTCAACTGAACCCACTCAACTTTTTAAGAAAATAAAAAAAAAAAAAATTATGTTTTAAGAAATTTATAATTTTAACCCCACTTAAATTCATTTTGACCCCACGAAAATGAATAATTAATTAATACTTTTTTAACTTTTCTCTCTTCATCATTTTCTTTCATTTTCTCTCATATTAATTTTTTATATACATTGATTGAATACTCAAGAAAGACTACTCCTTTGGATTACAAGGTAAGATGATGCTTAATTTTTTTTTTTTTTTTTTAAGTTAAAATCCTTATATTTTAGCTTTCTTAATTGATGAAAGATTATAAGCTATGAGTTTTTGTTAAATTTAATAAATGAGTTTGAAACTGGAAGATTAAATTCCTTGATTTTGATGTGAGTTTTGATTTAATCTTGTTTATGTTGAGGTATATATAAGTTAATTATTTATTGTTTTAAGTTGGGTTTGATAAATTTTGATTAGTTATTGAGTTAATTTTGATTGGTTTAAAGAATTGATGAAATATTAAGTTGTAGAGATTTTGGGATTTGGTTTAATTTTGATATATATATAGGTTAAAGACTTGATATTTAAAGCTGGATTGATGAGTTTTCATGGGTTTATAAGTTGGATTTTATTAGGTTAGTAGAAATTGTTTGAAAAACTTAAGTTATAAGATTTGGGGTATCCGTTTATCAACTTAGATATTTTGACCCCACTGAATAAAAATCTTGGCTACGTCCATGGCCCTAGGGTCCAAAACGAACAATACCTCTGAGAATCCACATACCATGTAACCACTCCCAAGCCCCTTGCCCCCTAGGGGCTGTGTTGGTGTCAAAGTCTCACATTGGTTTGGAGATGAGAGCCCTGGTCACTTATATAGTACAAGGACACCCTCACGACCCAAAAGACGGCTTTTCAAGACAAAATTGTGCATGCCTTAGGGTCCAAAACAGACAATGCCTCTAGAAACCCACCTACTATGTGTCTAGATCCAGCATACATCAACAATTACAAATAAAGATATCTTTAAATATTTGTAATAAACTTAAAAATTTTAATAGTATTAAAATATTCCAAAAATAATTATTTTAATATGTTTCTTAAATCTAGTTAGCTTATGAGAAGATCGGATTTTAGAGGTCAAAAAATAAGAGCTGGGTTTTCTTTTTACATGTGCTATACTGTGCATATAAAACAAATTAAAGGTATAGGAATAATTTGGAATACTCTTTTGCATTAAAGTATGGAAATCGTGTAACATACTGAGAAAATAAACCTTAATTTATAAACAAAAAGCTGCCTCTCCTCTATCCTATTTCTCCAAATTAAATAAATAATCCATAAACAAATAAACAAAAATCAAAAGAAGACACCTAAACCTCGCCACACGCATCCATGATCCATCTCTGACTAACTTTTACTTTCTATAAACGAATTATTAATAAAATTTTTTCAAAAAGATTATTCATTATTCAGACCTTATATTATAATAAATTAATAACCTTATTTCCGTATGCAAATTTGGGGAATTAATTACACATAATTAAGTTCTTCTATCAACATTAATCCATATCAATAACATAAATTCGGTTACTCATATTAATTCAGATTTTTCACACACATATTTAATATAATTATTAATCTAATACTTTGTATCATAAATCTAACGTCCAGTATTATGAATTTATTTCACATATTATAAATATTTATGTCGAATATTATGAATTAGTTGTGGTTAGTTCAATTGAGAGAGTTGGCAGGTCGATGGTACTTTGCCGCTTAATGAAATAAAGAGTCTTTCTAAAAGCTGATTGAATTGTGGGGCTTCTCTTAGAATTTTTATTTTTATTTGTTTGATTTTTTTGGGGTGTGTTTTTCAATACTTATATCAAATTAAATTGAGGCGCCTCCTCGTCAGTAGCTGCCTTCAACCCCCTCCTCAGCGCGTCGCTTATTCGTTTTACCCTCTTAATACAATCCACATACATGAAATTGATAAGGAAAATTCAAATTATTTAATTTGTTATATTAATCATTAAAAAATTAAAATTATATTCATATGATAAAAAGAAAAAAAACATATTTTAACATCTTTTATCTAATTTTGTCACAATTTTAGTTAAATTTAGACTTATTTTTATATTTTTTAGTTTGCATATGTATAAGATTATTACTATGACATATACTATAGTAATTTAAATGATTATCTAATAGAATTGTTTTTTTTTCCATATTGTAACCAAAATAAAGAGAGTTGGAATTTAGCAAGAATGTTAGTAAGAGAAAAGTAAAATATTTTGTTTTGTGGTATCTTCATGAGACAAAATAAAAATAAAACATACTTGAGTTGATTGGAACAAATCAATACCTATTTGATCTAATTAAGAGGTTGAGACATGTTTTAATTTAATAAAATAAAAAATTTCAAATAATTTTATAATTTAATAAATCATATATATATAAATGTTTTTTTATAATTCTTACTTTAATATTCTTGAAAGGAGTTCAGAAAATGCTCAGCTACCCTAAAATTTTCTTGTACGAATTTGGGCCTGAATTTAGTGATTTCAATTATCAACTATCAAGGCCCAATCCATAATTTTATGTTTTATTTTAAGCAATTTTCGATCCCAAATCTGATTAATATTCTTTTTTAATATGTGTATGTATATTCACATGCATAAAATTCAGATAATAAAATACAAATTGGATTCTCTATTATAACTTATTATTTACAAAAATAAAATACTTAGACAATTGTTAAATCAATAAAAGAGGTTTCAACACATTATATTATATATATTTTTTTTTTTTTTTTATGACAGATGGTGTTTGGATTAGCTTACTTGCATCTCAAATAATTCTTTGGAACCTCTGAAATTATAATCAGATAAAAACTCCAATAACTACCTTTATTAGCAACCGAGGAAGACTTGAAATCATGACCTCTGAATAATCTAAGATGTTTCTATTGAAACCATTTAATCATTCAAGATTATTAATTAAAGTCAATATTAACAAAGTGATAGTATATAAATAGTTTTTGATTCTTAAAGTATAAATAAAAAAAAAAAAAAAAAGATTATTACATCATTCTTGCAATTGGAATTGGAATGTCCCTACTTCAAATGGTGAAGCTTCAGCTTCTCTGTGAAACACTGAAAATGAACAATATATAAAACAATAATCTTCCAACTGTAAGGAATCAGATCGAGAATCTAAAGAATCAATGAAAGTGACTGCCAAGAGAAATGATCTGATCTATCACATCGCATATAGAATGAAAACTTATACCTTCTACAGAGTCTACATACACCTTATAGGGGAATTTTTTTTTTCATTTATTTTGATGTAATTTATTCCCAAACGAAGTGGGTCACCCTCTTTTTATTCCACTGCATGAGTGTAGCAGCTTTGCTTCTCTTCTTTCTCTTCTTTAATTAAAGGTAAACCCTAATACAAAAATATAATAAAGCATCTATTAAAGCAAACTAAAGCTACCTTTGTCTCCATCTTCGTGTTCTTTGCTTTGTCCTCCTCTTCACTTTCATTGTTCATCCTCAAACCCTACACCCACACATCTTTTCTCTTTCATCGATCGATATCTCCAAATTCCAGTCACTCACGTAGCCACTTTGATTTGTAGGCCCCTCTCTTATATATTTCCACAAAGAAGAAAAAAGTCGAAGACGGGATAGACATATGAACACAGTCTTATAGATGACGCGATAAGTCTTGTTATTTTTTATGTATATACCGTATATACAAAAAAAAAAAGTGTTAGGTGCTTAGGATATTCAATATATCGAGAAATGCACGTTCATGGTCTAGTCATCAAGCAATATTTGTATGTGTTAAAAGTGGGTCAATGTGCTGGGAAGAAAAGTGGAGAGGAATCTCTTTGTAATTTGCCTTCCATACACTCACTTTGCTCATCTTCTCTTCACACCAATGAACTGTTCTTCACTTAAATATTCATCTCAAAACCCTAGACACCACTTTCAGTCTATTAAAAACATCAAATCTCCACCTCTTCATCCACCGCAGCTTCCTCTTCCTAGGCATTTACGGACCGCCGCAGATTTTCAGCTTCGTCTTCTTCTGCTCATCGTCAATAAAATTAGAAAATAATTGAATGTAGAATGTTAATTTAAGGTTTATTAAATCATTAGAACAATTTAATATAAGTACTTACTTTATTGATCTTTCTCATGAGTTGAAGAAGAGTTGGATCAACTGAGCCTCTTGATTCTGCCAAAGAATGACTTGAGAATTTGACAGGCTTTCACTTTATCCGCCTTGAGAAAAATCATGAACGTCTGATTCCTTCTTCCATTATTATATAAATGCAGGCGATGAAATTCTGAGGGCAAAACCTTCATCCTTATTGATCGTCTTCAGAATCTTCAAACATAAAATTAAAAAACCATTACTTTAAAATTCAGTACAAACAATAAAATAATTTTAATAAAAGAACAAAAAGTACCTCGATATTCCGGACAGAAGTAACTTTGGAGCCAAAAGCTCATCCTAGCATAACCTCAGTCTCGTCCGTTCATAGGTAGTCTGTTTCTATGTATCGCTGCAAAAGAACTGAAATTGCTGAAACTGCTGCGCAATGTGGGCGGGACAACCCGGGTCAAAGTCTCGCGTGAAGCTCTCTTGCTTGAAAGTTCTTATAGTTCCAATTTAGAGCTCCCACGTCAGGCAAATCTGAGCTACATAGCAGCTTCCAGTTCATGATATGGGTTTGACGTATGTTTGATGGCTTCTTGTTTATTGTTGCAAAAATTTTGAACAATCCTTCCGAAATTGACCTTGGACAAGACTTGGATAGATCTCAGGGACCTGAGAAAATGTGAAAATAATTTAGATTTTGGAAAAACACTCAAGAAAATACATTTTGTATAAGAAGGTTTGTTGTAAACTGTTGCCAAAAAAACCTTTTTCACGTATTTACAACCAAATTAACTATACTAAAACTCGCGTTGCAAAAGATATGTAACAGAAATTTTAACCTGTTTCATGGAGCTTTTGTGCGCTAACTCTGGCGAGGAACATCATTTCTTCTCATATTTTGAAAAACTGTGAGGACTCCCACTTGGGGCAACTCCTTCTGGAGGAAGAAGAAAATGGATCTTCTGTTCCTGAATCTCTGCAATTGATTGAGCTCCTCCATTCGATGAGCTCTTAAGTAGACCCAACAGTACACAGAGTCACCAAAGATCTCTTCATCAAATCCTTTTCTTGAACTTGAAGCTCTGGAATCCAACTGGGTTCTTGCAAAAATGACAAAATTTTCATCTCCTGGAAAGTTTTTCCTCCTTCTTGATCTCAGTTTCTGATGGAAACAAGTTTCTGCAACTGCATAAGCAATTCAGGATCGAATAAATTTATCACAAGTACAACATGGACTATCATAAAAAAACAAACAGTGATGTTCAAAAATGCTTATACCGTCACAGTTTTGGTCATTTCACAAATCACTTTTGGAAATTGGGGTGGTGGAGCCACCGTGATTTGGAACAGAATTGTACGCTGAATTAGAATCCGTTGTGGGATCTCTTCTTGTTTTCAAGCTGATCATAATCATCATCTTCATGTTCAGATTCTGAGCATGGTGATGAGTCCGAGCTGAATATTGACTACTGTCAAACTTTGATATTCTTGATGATCTTCAACCACTTTGTCATGTTGCGGATTTAAATTCCTGAACATGAGTTTGTTGGTCCGGTGGAAGGGTGTGTTGTGCAAAAACACAAGTGATTCGCCACCATGGATTATGTCTGCCACCAAGTGGTCTTTCGCCGTGGTTTCTCCATGAAAAACCTTTCATTATCATGCACTTCTTCTTCCTCCTCCTCCCCTCCTCCCCATCCTCATCCGAATACAAGCTGTAATCATACTCATCTGAGTTCTGCACCAAAAAACAAAACAAAAACATCAGAAACACAATCATAACAAAAAAAAAAAAAAAAAGGAATTATAACACAATGATACATAAAAATGTAGTTTAGACCTTTGAATTAAAGGGTAACTGCCAATGAAGTGAAAGAACTTGCGAGCGAAACGGATGAGTAGAATATGAAGAGAAGGAGGAGAAAGGAGAGGCTGGGACATTGTAGAAGAAACTAGAAGAGTTTCTTTAGAACATTGCATTTTTTTTTTGGTTGGGTGGTTGATGCTGCAAAGTGAGTTGCAATAATTTCTAATGCAAAGCAAAGTGTGAAGTCCTGGAAAGAAATTAAAGGTGTTTGCTTTGGTTGCTTTCTTCACAAATCTTCAATTAATTACCCTAAATTAATTATCATTTCTCTTTCTGAAATGTCCTATATGTCCTCTAAAATAGGTATATAACTTAACCCTCAAGCTTCATTCGATTGGCGTGACAAGGGTAAATTTGTCAACGAATCATTGTTTTATTTTCTCGAGTCTTATATGAGACGAATGTATGTGGTTTGTGTTAATATAGTTAAAAATGAAAAACAAAGTAATAAACTTAGGGGGTTTGGTTGGCGGTAATGTCAGATTATGGGATAATGTCATCTGATATTACTTGATTACCCGTTTGGTGTCAAGTAATATAAGATTCCGGTAATCTTCAAATACTAATAGTAACTACTATTGGTAATATTGGAGGTAATCTGATTACCTCCATTTTCTTAGGTATTCTGGATTACAGGGTTATCCTTTTTGTTACAATTTATCTCCTTATAATGAAAATTTTGGACAATAATGCCTCATTTTAAAATAAATTTACATTAATATCCTATTTCAATTTTACCCTATTAACTAAAATTTTGGACAATAATGTCCTTGAATTTAAAACAATTTACAAACCACTGCCACTCAGACACCACCACTCCACCCAGCACCACCGCCTACAGCGGCCAACACACCACGGACCGCCTTGAAAAACTCGTTGGAGTCCCTAAAAAAGAACGAGTTTCGGTGGGAGGTCCGGGGAGTCATCGCTATGGCGTTTTCGGCCATATTGATGGCCGAAAACGGCCATATCTGGGCGAGATCTGGCCATTAACGGCAGGTCCATGGCGTGTAACGACCAGATCTCGCCCAGATCTGGTCGATAATGGCGAGGGATCTGGCCATTTCCGGCCAGATGGCCTGATATGGTGCGTTGGCCAATATGGCCGAAAACGGATATCGAAGCCTCTTGGTCACGGTGAGTTACTGATGGGGACTTTCGGAGACTTCCGGCTGTGGTTTGCGGTGGCGGCAGGCGGCGGGTAGGAGGCAGGGGTGATTTCGTAATAAATTAAAGTTTTATATAAGCAGGGGTGTTTAACTAAATCTGAAATATTGGGGGTTAAAAGAATTATTCAAAAATTAATAATAAAAATAATATTATATAATATTTGTAAAGGGGACAATTTAGTAATTTTAATATACCCACAATTTATTTCCCATAACCAACATATTAATATAACATACCCACCAACTAATCAAAACATTTTCTTAAAGATTCCCAGTAATCTTTCAAGGTAATCTATCTTTCCAGTAATCAACATTCCCAGTAATAACATTCCTGAACCAAACGCCCCCTTAGGACATTCTATTTTATCTAGATTGATTCTTTACTAAAAATCTAATTAGCGTTTAAAAACAAATTTAATTCAATCACATAGGATAAATGATTCATTATTTTTGAACTCAAACCTAATTTTCTGTAGTGATAATTATGTTTATATCATTTAAATTTTATTAATCCCGAAAGTTAAGGGCCCCTATGTCTTAAAACAGAAGGTTGGGGTACATAAGTGAGATTAACCTTTTTTTTTTTTTTTAAATTAATGGGTCATTTTCAAATTTCCACGGCTAATAGAGAGCGTGGAATCACGGCATGTGAAAGAGAGTGGGAGGGAATAGGGGAAATGGGGATGGAGCACAGGCTGACTTGAGTAGAGAGAGTTCGTATAAAGTAACTGTGTGTTGTCGTGTTGTTTAACGACAGACAAATCATTTACGTATATTGATTGCTGCTGTTTCTATCCTTTGCATATTATATCACCTAAAATTGCGGATCTTGTAGTGGTGCTTCAATCCTATGTAATATTAATACAATATACATAACAATGAAAATTTATAAGGATAAATCTCAAATTATTTGATTTTGTATATATTTAATCATTAAAAAAATTAAATTTAGATTCATATGTTAAAAAGAAAAAAAAAAACATATTTAAACATATTTCTATCTAATTTTGTCACACATTTTAGTTAAATTTAGACATATTTTTATTCTTTTAGTTTGTATAAGTATATTAGATTATTTTGTTTCATATTTAAGAAATTTGAGGTCGTTATCGCTCTTCCATACACACACATAACAACAACAACAATAATAAAAATAATAATAAAATCAGTATACTCTTAAGACAATACCACTTAATATCAATACATTTGTTTAAACAATTATTTTATATATATATATATATATATACACACACATTGTATCAACCTATATAAAGACATTGTTGTGTATTGTATGTACATCTTTGAAATACAATATTCATACATTCATAATCATAGATATTTTATTTTTTATTTTTTATTTTTATTACTGTGACATTATAATATAATAATTTAAATGATTTATCTAACAGAATTGTTTTTTTAACCAAAATAAAGAGAGTTGGACTTTAGCAAGAATGTTAGTAAGAGAAAAGTAAAATATTTTGTTCTTGTGGTATCTTAATGAGACAAAATAAAAATAAAACATACTAGAGTTGATTGGAACAAATCAATACCTATTTGATCTAATTAAGAGGTTGAGCAATGTTTTAATTTAATAAAATAAAAAAATAAAAAAAAATTTATAATTTAATAAATCATATATATAATAAATTGTTTTTATAATTCTCTACTTTAATATTCTTGAAAGGAGTTCAAGAAAATGCTAAGNGGCAGGTCGATGGTACTTTGCCGCTTAATGAAATAAAGAGTCTTTCTAAAAGCTGATTGAATTGTGGGGCTTCTCTTAGAATTTTTATTTTTATTATTATTATTATTTTTGTCCTTAACTTGTCCATTAAGTATATATTTATTTTATGCTGTCTGCTCAGGATTTGTTACTTATGACAAATATTCTTTATTATAAATTTATAGGCCAAAGGACTTATACCTACCCAAGGTTTGGCAAAATAACAGTTTGGTATCCAAAAGGTTTTAAAAAGACAAACAGATACCTTCAGTTAGTGAAAAGACTAGAATGCCCTTTAAGAAATATTAGTATATTTTTTTAATTACTTTTAAACCCCTTAAGTTTATTAATTCCATCAAATACCCCCAGAAAAAAAGTTTGAAAATTAACAAAAACACTCTCACCCACCCATACTTGTCAGATTCCGGCCATCACCGCCGGTGGTAGCCGGAATCTGTCACAACTGTCTACGCCACCACTGTAAATGGCCGGTAATTCACCGATCTGGCCTTTTCTGACCAGATCCATCACGGATATGAACAAAAAAGGCCAGATCTGACGTGAAAATGCCAGATCTGGCCAGAAAGTGACGGCTAAAGAAATGGCCGTTGTTGACTGTCAACGACGGCCAAATCTTGGCCATCGTTGACAGACAACAATGGCCACATCTTTGGTCATCGCTGACGGCCAAAGATAGAGTGTTGCGGCCGTCGACGGCCATATTCATGGTGGATCTTGCCAGAAAAGGCCAGGTCAGTGAATTACCGGCCATTTCCGGTGGTGGAGTAGATCGTTGTGACAAATTCAGGCTACCACCGGCGGTGACCGTCGGAATCTGGCAAGTATGGGTGGGTGGGGGTGTTTTTGTTAATTTTTAAACTTTTTTTTAGGGGTATTTGATGGAATTAATAAACTTAAGGGATCTAAAAGTAATTAAAAAAATAGACTAATATTTCTCAAAGGGTATTCTAGTCTTTTCAATAACGGAAGGTATCTGTTTGTCTTTTTGAAACCTTTTGGATACCAATCATCGTTTCGCCCAACCTTGGGTAGGTGTAAGTCGTTTCCCTAAATTTATATTATATAAGTGTGACGGCAACCCATTTGCATGAATATAAAGTGAGAGCTGGTGGCTTAATTATTAATTATCTAAAATATTTAATTCGGATTCCAATTGGATCATTAAATCTCTTGATGATTCAAAAGTAAATAATTATTAGAAAGATTTAATATAGTTTCATTAAATATTCCAATTTATTTAATAAAACTAATTAAATATAGTCAAATTTCGTCACTGCCTTGCCTAGTTCTTGATCATACTTAAGTGTGGCCCATGGTCCGGTGGTCCCTCTAGGTGGGCTTAGACAATTATAGCCCATGTTCTTTTTAGCATCCAAAGATGTTCAAATAAGATGATTTTTATCTATAATTTATGAGTTTGATGATTTTTATCATAATTTTTGAGTTTATTTCACACACCTTTTGTGGGATCGTTTAATATTATCACGTCCAAAGTTTTCGGAAATATTAAAAACATTTTATAAGTATTAACAAATCCCCCTATGAGGGTTTTTTTTTTAAAATAATTTAGGAGTATTTAACGATCATAGGGGGGGTTTTTTTAGTGGTTTTCAAACTTAAACAATCGCACAAGGGTATATGAAATAAACCCATATTTTATTCCTAATTCGTGATTTGTGCATTGCAGTAAGATTAAAAATACTCAATAATGTAGGTGAATTTAAATAAAGTTAAAAGTTTATCTTCAAATAAAACTGGATTTAATTAGAAAAGGAGATAATTTTTTAGAGAGTTAATAGGGGCATATGTAATTATAAATGTATTGTAATACAATAATATGTGGGACTAAGTAGAAATCAAGTATAATAAAAATTTATCAAATACAATTGAATTCAACCTTTTATTTAAGTCCATATTATACATGTTAATTTGATGTGTAAAATGCACATGATTAGTTAATTTGTTAACACGTTATATATCAGAAAAATCTCTATGTTAGGATATCTACCTGTCAATATTTCACCAATAGAAATTTAATTTCCTCTTTTTTGTCCTTACAAAATTAGACGGAGTCAAGAATGTGTAGTATTTATTCTTAATTTTTTGATTGAAGTTAAATCTTCCATCTTCTACAATTTGCAAATTAATACATTTAATATATATTGCAACACATCGATTGAGGAATTCTTCTACATAGTGTTCTGAAACTCGATCTGGGGTGTCACCCAGCCAAGGGGTCGAGTCCCGGGTTGATCGGTCCTGGTGGTCTAACTGGTGATCCAGCATGTTTGAAATCTTGCAAACACACCCCTGATAATATTATCAGTCCATGCATGTTTGAAATCTAGCAAACACACCCTGTGACCTGACTATACAGTTAGGGTTTAGATTTTCTCGGCCAAATTCTGGCTGATTCCGATGACCAAAATTCAATTTGACATCACCACCTGAACCACCTGCCTCCACTCTACAAAACCCCTCTAACCCCAACATTTGGTAGCCCTCCGTTCACAAGCCGTGACTCACGTATTGATTTTTTTGACAAAATTTTGGCTGATTTTGGCGATGAAAATTCAACCTGATCACATCGCCATCTGAAACACCGATCTCTACTCTATAAAACCCCTTTAACCATTTGTTAGCCCCCCATTCGTTGGTCGTGACTCGCGCATTGGGTTGATTTTTCCAGCCAAATTCCAGCTGATTCCGACACCCAAAATTCAATCCGACACCACTCTTTAAACCACTAGCCTCCACTCTACAAAACCCCTTTAACCTCAACACTTAGTAGACTCTCGTTTGCCGGCGGTCAGGTTAGGAATTTTTGGAACAGTTGAAAATGGTAACCTGGCTAGGAGAATGCCTCGGGTTCTAGTTTGACCGATTAAATCGGTCGAGCTGGTCCGGGTTTCAGAACATTACTTTTACGTATATCAACTCATAAAAAGATTACAAGTGAAGTCAGTTTACTCAATCAATTGCAAATTATTAAAACAAGCTCCAATTAGGCAAACAATAATTAATCATATATGCAATTAATTTTTAGTTTATTATATAGTCAATTGTATTAGCTATCCACATTCCTTTGGTAGATGGGCTCATGAATTATAGTTATTTATTTATTTTTGAATCTCAATAGTTAACAAGCAGTGCGTCTTTAATCTCCTTCATTAGCGTATGATGCAGACAAAGATATAGATCTTAAATAAATCTTTTCTTAATTAGGTTTAATTAGGTAGAATTGTTTCTTCAAGGCTTTTTCTTTGGATTTAATAATTTTAATTAAATTAAGAAACAGTCAACATATATATATTATTGATAATCCACATTTATTAAACAACTTGTCTGCAATTAATAATTAATTAACTCAATGGCTATATGTTATTTATATAAAATGAGGGCTATCTATATATAAAACAGAACATACTGCATTTCTTCAACTACACATTCTGTGGTGTGTGTCAAGTATGCCATCCTGCATTTAAGAAAGCATGAAACAAAATAAAAAAGTAAAAAGAAAAGAAAGAAAATGAAGAGTCTCATTTAAGAGCATCTCTAAATGACTGTTTATATGACCTAAACTTTTTATTATAAAGAGTCTATAGATAAAAACAAAAGTCTAATAGACTCTTTATCTTTAAAATATAAATTAGAGAGTGAGTTTGACTCTCCACATTTAGAGAGTCAAATTTCACTCTCTATCCTAATTTTAATTAAGAATAATACTACACATACATCATTCTCATACAACATTTCTCATATAACATTATGTGGCAATATATGATTGGGTGAAAGTTTAATTTTAACTTTAAATTAGCCAATCATATCTTGCCACATAATGTTGTATAAGAAATGTTGTATGAAAATGATGTATGTGTAGTATTACTCTTTAATTAATAAACTATAAGTTCATATGTATTTTATTTATTAATTCTCTCTTCTATTAAATCTCTTTCTTAAAAATAAAGAGTATATTTATTAAATTTAAGGAGTCTATTGGATTTGAATAAAAATTGTGTTCTTTATATTTAAAAATTAATGAAGATACTCTTTATTTATATGAAACATGCTCTTCAAAATAAAAGACACCATTAGAGATGCTCTAAGAGCATCTCCAAATGACTATTTATATGACTTAAACTCTTTATTATAAAGAGTTAATCTATAAAAACAAGAGTCCAACAGACTCTTTATTCTTTAAATATAAATTAAAGAGTGAGTTTGACTCTTCACATCTAAAGAGTCAAATTTTACTCCCTATCCTAATTTTAATTAATAAATTATATGTTTTTATGCATTTTGTTTATTAATTCTCTCTCCTATTAAATATCTTTCTTGAAAATAAAGAGTATTTTTATTAAATTTAAAGAGTGTATTGAATTTGAATAAAAAAATTGTTCTTTATATTTAAAAATTAATTAAGATATTATTTATTTATATGAAATATGCCGTTTAAAATAAAGGTAGCTAATCGTCTTTGTCACTATTTTTCTCTTTTACTTCTGATTATATGTTTATAAATTTGAATTTTCTTAAGTTGATAAAAATATAGAATATGAAAACTAGACCAATTAGTAATTATTGAATACAAATTTTGTTAGTACAATAGATTATTGAAAATTAAGATATAAATAATGTTGGAAAATACTATACTTATTGAATTTGTAGACTGACTCCTCTTTCCTATTGACATGGAGTACTATGCCGACTACGTCGCACTCCACGTCAATTGGGATAGAGAGTTGATATGCAGAATCAATAAGTGTAGTCTTGCTCAATAATGTTTATCAATAAATACTATTCATATTTATTTCACGTTACAGGTATCGTATTCTATATTAGTACGAATTTATGATTAACACCATCACTTTTAATTGCATTGAATATCACATTAGGGTTCTTCCTTCAATATTATTATCTACATTTACTTTCCCATTACCAATACTAATTAAATTGACCTTGTGCATGAAATCTAGAGTTGGGTTTCTAGAATGTCAAAGTTTAGGAAACACGTGGAAATAATTAATATAATAATAATAATAATAATAAAATAGTTGTTAAGGAAAGGAAATGTAAAGAGTAAAGATGAGTTTCTAGAAACCCCAAGTACTGTAGTAAAGATGAAGATGAGATATAGCAGAGATTTTAGTTCTTGTTAGGATTGAAAGTAACGGAAGGTTTGAACTTTTGAGGACAAAGTGGTTTAAGAAAAAAGTTCCAACTGAAATGCTTACCAAAAGATACAGTCGTGCGGGTTGGTGACCATTTTAACCACTCCTCGTAATCTTTCTCCATCCATCCTAATTATTTTATTACGTACAACATCAGCAGCTATGAAATTAAGATCAAATATTCTATCTGTGCCAGCTATTATCGGATGCTTCTACCTTATATCCATCTTGACATCTCCTGGACCTGTAATTTCCATTGTTTACTGTTGATACCAGTAAGAAAAAACCAGTAAAATTTTAAAATTTTGATCAATGTAAAAAATACTGGTAGATAATATCGGTAAATGATCTGTAGATACTCTATATCTTACGAGTTTTGAAGTTAAAAAGAATACACATATATGTATTTCTGTGTACATATGTTGTATCGAATACTTTCTCGACCAACAAGTATTCATTCTTATCGCATATAGAATAAGTCATATCAGCCTTTCTTGATCATGAATTTTATTAACAAATCTAGCTATAAACTGTCAAATCAAATACTAAAAGGATTAGTATATCTGTATTAATTCTATATTAACTATCATTGCACTGAATAATATGGATGTTCATGTTGACGAAATAAACTATACCACAAGAAACAATCATATATAAGACCATACTTTTAGTTTTAGTTTCACACATGCACAGAAGAGACAAAGAGATGGATGACGATAGATTAGCCAAGTGCCATTAATTTATTGAAGGAAAATGTTGTTAATTAAGAAGATGTTCCCATTGGACTCTTTAGGGTTTGGTGGGTAGAAATGGGTGAAGGTGGTTGGACAGGATCATAGAAGAGATAATACGTTTCAATTTTTGGTGTAAACAAGACTCAACCCTCGTGCGCCAATTTTTGCCACTCATTTTTCGCTAAATATTTCATCAAATTTTCGAGAAAAGTCTTTGGGAAGATTAAGATGATTACATCGTATTATAAGTATATTTATATATATATAAAAAAAACTTAAATCATATTTAAATTAATAACGTGAATGCTGTCAACTTAAGACTTTTTCACCTCATCAAGTAATTAATTAACTTATCAAAACTTGAAAACAAAGTTTTTGCCACTTATTGTCCGCAAAATATTTGATCAAAACACTCAGAAAAAGTCTTTGATAAGACGATTATATTTGTTATATCTAATAAATATACAAAAAGATTTTATTATATAGAGTTTATTATCGAGTTAGTTAACTTACCAAAGATGTTAATGTGAATGCCTCGATGCTTAAGGTGAATGGTTTTTTTGGTAATATTTCTGAAATCCTAGAGAAAATTTGGCAAAGGGAAAAATTCAGCTGATGCACAGTAGTGGCATTTTGGTAAGTTAAACAACTAAGAATATCAATATTTTCAATGAACCATCTTTGTCAAAGTGTTAGCTGTAATTATCAGGATTAAAAAAAGACTAACCCATAGCTGCAGCTTCTTCTTCAAGGTTGATTTGAGTTATACAACAGAAAGTACACACCACCATTAATACCTCATCCATCTTAGCTTGTTGATTTTGCAAAAGCCTATTATTTTTAAGCATCGTCCGTAATTGGGATTCTGGTTACTTTTCTCCTTCCAGAATTCCGAGTCTATTTTGTCGAAAAAAATGGAGGAAAATCTCCCTCCTGGGTTTAGATTCCATCCTACAGATGAAGAACTCATTACTTATTATCTAACAAGAAAAGTTTCTGATGTCAGTTTCACCTCCAAAGCAATTGTAGATGTTGATCTCAACAAATGTGAACCTTGGGACCTTCCAGGTAGCTATAGCTATAGCTTAAATCTTCATTCTTCCTCAGAATTTTTCTGTCTTTAATTTATTGTTTGAATATGGTTGATTTATGTGGTTTAACCTCCTGAATTCTGATGTTTTACATCTGTTTCCGTTATAGGATCGACTTCGTTTCATGTTCTTAGCAAACTGTGGAATTTTATACCCTTGAATTTCTTCTTAATTAGTAACAGTATTATTGTATTGAATATTAATTGTTTAGGTTTCATTCAACTTTTAAGCCAATGCTATGTTTCTTTTTCTCTTTCTTCTCAGTCTTTTTATCTTTTATTATTCTCTCTCTTGGGAAAAAGAGGAAATTCAAAAATACAATAAGTTTTCTTGAAATATCTGTTTCTGCAGATATGTTTTTCTAATTTTTTTGTAAAAATCTGCATTGCTAAAAATTAGCTTTTCCACGTTGATAAATTAATTGAATGTAATGAATATTAATATTGTATATAAATGAATATTTTGGATACGCTTTTATGAATAGTATATCAAGAACCAAAGAGTTTCCATTTGTTGTTTGGTGGTGCTGTTAATGTTGGGTGGCCAGAGACAGTGATTGACTGAGAATATATATTTGTAATATTGTTGCAGGCAAGGCTTCGATGGGGGAGAAAGAATGGTATTTCTTCAATATGAGAGACCGAAAATACCCTACCGGACTTCGAACCAATCGAGCCACTGTAGCCGGCTACTGGAAAACCACAGGGAAAGATAAAGAAATATTTCGGGGTGGAGTTCTTGTTGGAATGAAGAAAACCCTAGTTTTTTACAAGGGTAGAGCTCCCAAGGGTGAGAAAAGCAATTGGGTTATGCATGAATACAGGCTAGAAAACAAACATCCTTTCAAATCCATTAAGGTATATCAACGTTTCACTTATATTAATATTTATAAATTTCTGCAAGAAAAATTTGAGAAAGTCATGTCAACTTTCGACACTTTCAAGAGAGAGAACCTATCTCCAAAGAGTAGAAATGAATTGAATTATCAAAGTACAATCTCCTCAATTATTCTCTAAAATTAAACATTATCATCTTCAAAATCCTACCTACAACCTTAAGATTAATGCTTTCAAGATATATGATAACCAATTATAAGACGAGTGTATGTCATATATGTTAACATGACACTTTATAATTGATTGGTTATATGTTTAATCTGATGTAAGAAATTTTATTTACCTATATTTCAAATTATATAGTTCCAATAGTTATTTGGTTAATCTTATATGGAATTTTTTGTGCTTATTCTTACAGGAGGAATGGGTAGTTTGTAGGATTTTCCAAAAGAGTAATTCATCAGCAGTGAAGAAACCCCAACAAGAACAATCCTCACAGCCATCTCTGGGATCTCCATGCGATACAAACTCAATGGTCAATGAGTTTGGAGACATCGATCAGTTACCAAATCTAAACACCATGGCAAATTTACCAAGTGGCTTCAATAGTAACATTCCAACTCAAAGTTACAACACTGACACTAATCTTAACATGAACATTCACAACTTAAACATGAATTGGGCTGCGGCAAGGGAAGCCGCCACAACTCTTCCATCACTGGCGTGGCCTTCAAGCTTGCTGAGCCCGAACTTGTCGATGAATTCCTTGCTTTTGAAGGCATTGCAACTGAGGAGTACTTATAATCAAGCGAGAGAAGCCACGAGTAGTGATCATAACTCGTTAATTCAGCCGCTGCCACAAGGGATTTCTAGGTTTGAATGTGATCATTTAAATTCGAATTTTCAAGCTTCTTCTTCTTCTAAGGTATTAGATAATTCTCTGCCGCAGCAATCACAGCCGGAGCAACCGTTTAATCTGGACTCCATTTGGTGAAAAAGAGAGAGCGAGTTGAACTAACATGCTGTTGTGTAAACTTCTTTTCTGTCAATCTTCTTCAACCGAGTGAAAACGGATTGATGTGACTCAAGATCGATCGTGCTAATTTGATTAAGCCTTTTTAATTTCAACAAAAAAACTAGAATAAATATTGTAATAATGTTGTAGTAAATAGATGTGTTTCAATCTTCTAGCTAGGTTTATTATTATGTCGTGCTGTTTATGTTCGATCAACTGTTAAATTGTAGTTGAATATCAAGAAGTACAGGGTCTGTATTTGGTTTACTGTTAATTATGTTCATATGCTCAATGTTAATTAAGATCTCAACAGAGGAAAAACCTTGTTGGGTATTTCGGTTTATTAGTCCAAAGATCGAATTGCATTCACTCTCTCTTATTTTGTCATTATAACATCAATGATATTATAATTATTAAGTTAGAATTCTAACATAATAATATATTACTTTCAACACATATTCTCGACATTTTGTTTGATAAATTCTTCCTCTTCCATTCTCATAATATATAAGAAACTTGTTTTTTTTCCTTAATTTCTCTCAAATTCTCGACATTTTCTTTGATAAATTCTTCTATACAAATTGACCTAACATAACGTGACGAAGAGATTAAACTTAATATGACTAATTAGTTTTCATATGAATAAATATAGAACAACTTTTTATTTATTTATTTATTATACAATGATTAGTATAAGAAATATTTAATACTCTTTAAAAATATTTTGTTTTAGTATTTTGGATATTATTTTTTATATTTTTAGAGTTTGGTGGAAATAACGAGATAAGATTTAAAAATTAACAATTACAAAAACACCTCAACCCATCAATTAAATTTCGACAGCTGACCATCATCGCCAGAGGGTGGTTGGAGTCGCCGTATTGGCGCACGACCGGCCAAATCCAGTTGGTTGTGCACTGAAATGGTTTTTTCCAGCCAGATCCATCGTGACTCTGGCCATATTTAGTCGTCAATGACGGCCAAAGATATAACCGTCGTTGATGGTCAATGACGACCAAAGATATGGTCGTCTTGACTATATCTTGGCCATCGTTGACGACCAGCTATGGCCAACGATCTGGCCGTGGTTCTGACCAGAAAATGATAGATCGACGCACTACTGGTCATATCCAATCAGTAGTCTAACCGTTTTTTGACGGTGGGGGTCAGAATCTGGTAAATGTGAGTGGGTGAGAGTGTTTTTATTAATTTTTAAACTTTTTGTTTTAGGGGTGTTTAGTTAAATTAATAAAATTAAGAGGTTTAAACGTAGTTGAAGAAAATATAATAATATTTTCAGAGGGAAACAATAGGTATTTTGAAAATAGTATGAAAATGATAGTTAAAAATATTTAAACAAATAGACCATGAATATTCGAAGCTATCAAATTGGTTGGGCCGGCAAGAGCCTAAATGGACTTGGCCCAATAAAATCCCAGATAAGCCCATTTCAGTTGGGGCTGTAAGAGTCCGAACCCGATTTACTGATCCGAGTCTACCAATTCGTAAAGACGCAAGTACGCAACACGATCTCGATTAAGTTCATCAAATCCCAATTAATCAGACCACTGTCTTTCACACTCGCTTTTTCAGACTCAGACAATGGCGGGAAAGCAAGTCGCCGGCGACGGACTACCGGCGAACTTCGCCGGAATGTCAAAGAACCAGCTCTACGAAATTATGTCTCAGATGAAGGCACACACCAACACTTTCTCTCTTTTCCACAATTTTCTTTTCCCCCAAACAGCACCTCAATATTAAACGTTAAAAAACGCTCCTAATGTTTTTGTTTTCGTTATTGTGTTTGGTGAATGTAGACTCTGATCGAACAGAACCAGCAACAAGCGAGGCAGATTCTAATTCAAAACCCTCTCTTGACGAAAGCTCTTTTTCAGGTTTCAATTATATTTTCGTTCTTTAAATTGCTTCCATATTTTGCGCTTTTAACGCCATATCAATTTGATTATTTTTTTTTTTTTAATCGTGTTTGCTTGTTAAGTGCTGCCTACTGTGTAAATTCTATTTTATTTGTTAGCGTGGAAATATTGTCTAATTAGGGTTTGGTTTGTGTTTTTAGTTTTTATTTTGATAAATTGTGTTATTTATTTCCTAAAATTTGAGATTATACTTGAATTTAAGGATTGGATATCGTGATAATTTTATTAGATTGCAAATATACTCTAGTCTGAAATTGAATTGGGAGGGGATGCAGTATGGATATTAACGTTACAAAGAAATTGTGCTAAAAGGAAGTGAAAAAATAAAATAAAATCAAGTCTTGTTTCTGGCCTATTGTTTGAGATTGAGGTTGACTATGCTATTCTAGTTTTCTTCAACCATGATCATCTGGTTGCATTATGGCATTTTACTTAATTTTTTAGTTTTTACCTTAGAACATGTTTCCAGACTTTTATCCAGTTTAGGTTCATTCTGGTTTTGAAGGTGCTCATTCTAGCAAAAGTGGTGGTTAGCTGGGTTGAATTTGTCTTCTATGAATGTGCTTATACTGGCCTTCATGTAATGGAGGTTCTATTGTTATTGTTTGATTGGATTCTTTTCATTCCCAAACCCAGCATTTCAGCTTTCAAGGAATGGACTGAGTCAATCTGGAGTTAGATGACAATTCTTTGAAGTGCCAAGTTTTACCAAGCAAATGCTTGTAGATATATTAGCAATGCCTTATCAAAGAAAAAAATTATTTTCCTGATGTCACGTAATAAGAAGAATGGCTGAGGGTGTATAGAGTTTATGCTTGCATAACCATTTCTTTCTGCTGAAGTTGTAAGTTTTTGTCCATTCATTTTCACTGATGGAGTGTTGCTGAGTGCTGGCAATAAATTGCATTTAAAAGAAGAAAAGAAAAAGAAGATAGTTGCATATTTGTAGGGATTTTCTTTGATCTGGGATGTCTTACTTATCTGATGGAACGTTTGTTATGAGAAAGTATTGTGAATTTTTTGGATGAAAATTTAGGCCTGGTAACCAGGTAACTATGGGATACTGAAAATGATGTAAGGAGATTTTGGCATGACTCATCTTTTTGCCATTGCAGTGCCTGTAGCCTTGTTTTTCAGATCATGGATGATATTTATTACCATGCTAATTAGTTGTTAATGATGCTCTATTTTTTTTTATTTTGGTGGAGAAGATGAAAATAATTTAAAACAGATTACTGATTGTTTAGTTGCTTTAAATATTACTTATTTTGATAAGGAATTGGTTTACATATTGACTTGGTTGTATTTAACTGGCAACGTGATTGATTGTTGACCAAAATTTCTGTGATTTTTGCTGTTTAACCAGGCACAAATTATGCTTGGCATGGTAAAGCCTCCTCAAGTGGTACGCTTTGGTCTTTATCTAATTTTTTCTCCACCAGTTTACATTGGTGCATCTGTGTGTTTCCTAAATTTCGTTGTGTTTAGGTTCCGAGCATCCAGCCACCGCCAGTGCAGCATTCTCAGCAATCAGCACAGCCACTTCAGCAGTCAAACATCCAGGCTACACACTCTTTGCCTAGTCAAGCTGGTTTGCTGGACCAAACAAGTGCATCTCAGACCCAAACTTCAATAAGAAAGCAACACCAGAACCAACCTGCTATGCCTATCTCATCTACATCTATTCCTGCTGTTAACCTTCAGCCTCAGCCAATGCATTCACATGCCGCACAGATGCCACAGCAGCCTAAGGGACATCTGAATCCTCCAGTGGCGCCAATGTCACTTCCACAATCCTCTCAAGTCTCAAATATGCCTCCACTTGCTCATCATTCTGCTTCACAGCCACCTTCACTTCATCAACCCCAAATGTCCACTGCCTCCAGCCAATTGCCACAACAATTACAGTCAACAGGACTTCCTCATCTTCCATTGCAACCACCATTGCCACCCCAACCAAGACCATCTTCAGTTCCATCTTTCCATCATCAATATGCGCCCCAAATGGGGCCCAATATGGGTTTCCAACACCCTGGTGCTCAAAATCATCCCTCACAATCTTCTATGTATCATGTAGGTTGAATATTTGTTAATAGTTATTTCAGGTGTATCACTTGTAAACTTATTTGGAATATTTTATTTTAAACTCTCCAGTCAGGTACCAAACCTCCATCAAGCATGGGGCTTTCATTCCAGCAGGGACAACCACCACTTCCAAGTCAACCGCCACCTCAATCATTGTATCAGGTATGTATGTGCTATTAGGTATCCTATATCAATTGATTCATTCTCCATGTGGTTGGTTAACTATGCTGAAAGTTTAGGTTTGCCAGGCTTTCTGACTGACTTTTGACAGTGGAGAAATATTTTAGTATAGTTACAATACATTGTTCTTTTAATTTTACATTTATGGGTATAATTATGACCCTTCTGTTATCTCTTTATGAATCATACTCTTTTGTTTTTTAGCAATTTTTTAAATAGCTAAAATCAGAAATGTGGACTGTAATTTTGCGATGGATAGAGTACAAACCTCTACTTTTATCCGATGTTTTTGATGCAATCAATAATTTTTCTTTTACTATTTTTATTGACTGTTGTGTTGTGACGTCTAGACTTAATAATTTTTTCAATTTGATTTAATTCATGACACTCAGATGACTATTGTACCTTGAAAATTTCTAATTTTTCTCGATGCTTAATAGGCTGGAGGTTCACATCTGGGGACAGAGTTTGGCAATCAAGTCGGAAATTCTATGAAAGTAGATAGAGGACCTTGGATGTCTGGTCCCTCAGACAATTCAGCAATGACGCAACTTCCAGGACCACCATCAGTAGTTCCGGGTCAGATGGGCCCAGGCAATCAACCTCCTCGACCTGCATCGGTAACTTATCTGAACTTTCAAATTTCATGTCAACCACTATTGATGCCACTAATTTCCATAATCAGCATTTTGATTTTTGTCCTGGTCAATGTGTAGTTGAGTCCTGAGATGGAGAAGGCACTACTTCAGCAGGTCATGAGCTTGACGCCGGAACAGATTAATCTCTTGCCCCCAGAGCAGAGAAGCCAAGTGCTTCAGCTACAGCAGATTCTACGCCAATGAAATTACTGCAATTCATTTGTTTGGAAAGAGTAGGACCTTTTTAAACTATACATTTTGCAAATTAGTTGTGGATGGCTGCCAGAAACGATCGTCTGAAGTAGATTGGATATTATATTCTAGAAAAATCACACCTCCACATTCCGAAGAAAGTTTTGTATTTGGTTGCTTTGTATTTCTGTCAATTCTGTATCATACCGTGATTTCTCAGATGATATTTTCTTTTAATCTCCTTCATATTCAATCCTGTTTTTAAGTCGCAATCAATTTATTTAGTTATGAAATTTGATCGGTTGCTTAGTGTAGTTTACTGTAGGCAGACCATTGAGTTCACAATTGCATAATATTTCTTGCTCTTACCATCTTTGAGTTCTCTGAATTATATTCAAGTTTAATTACTTTGTTTATTTATTTGTTTTTGGGTTTCATGGTTGCTTTCATTTATTTATTTTTTTAACTATCACCTGATTGTAAAGACTATTCTACCCTTTAAATGTTAAATTTAATGGAAATTTTAGTAACGGCGGGGGAGGTATTAGACGGTTTCCAATAATCGGTGCGTTGCTAATACTGTCTAATCTCTTAGGGGCCAGAAAAATTAAACCAAAAATAATTAAGGAAGTGTATTAAAATTTTAATCACTCTTTTTCATAAGAGAATCAAATTTCTCTACTAACCAAAATTTAATGGCAATTGCATTTAAATTTTAATCCCCTTGGATCACTAAACTGGGGTTTTTTAGTTTTATAAAATATTACCCTAAACAAAAGAAAAACTTTGATTTTATTTTTTTTAAAAAAAAAAATTAGTTTGTTTCGGGGTTACACACTTACACTCTATAAAAGTATAATCTTAAAACTATTATAAACATCCTCATTATTTGTTAAAGTCTGAATTTTGAATTTTATAGGATGGATGATTATAAATAGACCGTAAATTTAAATTTAATAACAATGACTCACGTGGTACTTTACAATCACGTTAATGTTATCAATATCATTTTAAATATTAAGGGATTTATTAAATTTAACCAAAAATAGGGAAATATAATAGACCTATAATGTTTTTGTAATATCCAAGTACCCTATGTTTTTTTTAAGAGAAAGAAACATCCCTATGGTTTATCAAGCAAGGCATTCAAAATTTAAATTTTAAAATAATTTTTGAAAGGTGCTTACACTATTATATAGAATGTATATGATAGTTTGAAAAATCACTGGAGTCAAGTGTAATTATTTAATAACAATAACATTTGAAATATGACCAAGTGGTCTCTATAAAAACCCACAGAGCTCTATAACGGATAACCATTTATTCTACAGGGTCAGTGGAAATCTCTCAGTGATTAAAGCACAAACCAAGGCTTCGTCTCTATTCTTTCTAATATCTGTTCTTATTTTTCGTCTTACTTCTTTCAAACTAGTGAATTTTGTGATTTTTTTTCTTTATTTTTTGGTTACATCAGTCNGTTCTCTGAATTATATTCAAGTTTAATTACTTTGTTTATTTATTTGTTTTTCGGTTTAATGGTTTTTTTTTTAATATTTTTTTTTTATTAACTATCACCTGATTGTAAAGACTATTCTACCCTTTAAATGTTAAATTTAATGGAAATTTTAGTAACGGCAGGGAGGTATTAGACGGTTTCCAATAATCGGTGCGTTGCTAATACTGTCTAATCTCTTAGGGGCCAGAAAAATTAAACCAAAAATAATTAAGGAAGTGTATTAAAATTTTAATCACTCTTTTTCATAAGAGAATCAAATTTCTCTACTAACCAAAATTTAATGGCAAATGCATTTAAATTTTAATCCCCTTGGATCACTAAAATGGGGTTTTTTAGTTTTATAAAATATTACCCTAAACAAAAGAAAAACTTTGATTTTATTTTTTTTAAAAAAAAAAATTAGTTTGTTTCGGGGTTACACACTTACACTCTATAAAAGTATAATCTTAAAACTATTATAAACATCCTCATTATTTGTTAAAGTCAGAATTTTGAATTTTATAGGATGGATGATTATAAATAGACAGTAAATTTAAATTTAATAACAATGACCCACGTGGTACTTTACAATTACGTTAATGTTATCGATATCATTTTAAATATTAAGTGATTTATTAAATTTAACCAAAAATAGGGAAATATAATAGACCTATAATGTTTTTGTAATATCCCAGTAGCCTATGTTTTTTTTAAGAGAAAGAAACATCCCTATGGTTTATCAAGCAAGGCATTCAAAATTTAAATTTTAAAATAATTTTTGAAAGGTGCTTAGACTATTATATAGAATGTATATGATAGTTTGAAAAATCACTGGAGCCAAGTGTAATTATAAAATAACAAAAACATTTGAAATATGACCAAGTGGTCTCTATAAAAACCCACAGAGCTCTATAACGGATAACCATTTATTCTACAGGGTCGGTGGAAATCTCTCAGTGATTAAAGCACAAACCAAGGCTTCGTCTCTATTCTTTCTAATATCTGTTCTTATTTTTCGTCTTACTTCTTTCAAACTAGTGAATTTTGTGATTTTTTTTCTTTATTTTTTGGTTACATCAGTCTTGATAATGTGGCATTTCAATTTCCTTGGATGATTTTCTAGGTTTTATATATTTTTATCTAATTTTTAGATTGTTACTTTTCCTATATATTTTCGTCTTATTTCTTTCAAACTAGTTAATTTTGTGATTTCTGTTCTTGATTTTGGTTTCAGTATTGATCATGTGGAATTTCAATTTTCTTGGATGATTTTCTAGGTTTTATATTTTTTTTTTGTTTAATTTTCTTCTATAATTTAATGCTATTTTATTGATTAAGAAACTTCTATTATATTATATATATTTTCTCTTCTTCTCGGTTTTTCTATTAATCTTTAAATATGCATTAAATTATAATCGCTGGGCTACTAACACTTGGTTGCGTATTCATTCTTTCATCATTCGAGTTATGGGGAGTTAAATCATCCAATGTCGGCTGGCTAGTGGATGTCAATGATGGGCCCATACCTGTACAAAGCAAATAAAAAGTCTAATTAAAATTTTGTTTGCTTTGTCAACTTTGTAAATCTTATTCTAATATTTTGAAATTATTTCTTTGATACCGCCAGGGTTGGTTAAACTATAATTCTTTGACTGCTAAACAAAAGCTTAATCAAGGCATTATTTTATGGCAATCAGGAAGCCGAATCAAAAGGTTTTCATAATATTAATTAATCACACAGCACACAGCACATACTACTCCCCACAAATCTACCACAAGACATTCAACCATCTCAGCAAGTCAGCATACACAACACACACAAATCCCAGCACACAGCACACACTACTCCCCACAAATCTACTACAATACAATCAACCATCCCAGCACACAGAAATCTCAGCACACAACACTAGTGATAAAAATTCTGCAAAATTAGGCACCAGTAGAGCCACCAGACTCACTCCCAATACAATCAACCATCTCAGCCACATGCAGTGGCGGACCCAGGATTTTTGCCCGGGGGGCCCCATGGCTCCACCATTGTTTGCCAATCAACTAATGAAAACACAAGAAAATAACATCCAATTCATAAGGAAGCACAAGAAATTTTTTACGTGGAAAAACCTCTTCAATGTGAAGAGATACAAAAAACCATAGGGATCTAACAATCCACTTAAATCCAATATAATCAAAAGAGTTTACAACAATCACAAATCCACCAAAAATATTTTACACAAATTTAGAGCTCAATCACAACTCTAACAAAAGTAAAATACACAAAGGTTTACAAAGAGATGGATTATAATCACTCCAAATCCATATCCAGAAATTAACATTCCAACTCAACCGTCTAGATTAAAAATCCACACATCCTCTACGTATTGACCCAAAAATCAAGTTAAAATGGTATACTTAAAGATCTAAATAATATGAATATTGATTATTGATTATTTAAAAATGAAAGCAAGCTAGAATAGTATACCCGAAGATCTTCAATTTAACACGATTTTCCGCTTCATTATGTTCTGAAAATGTTCAATGATATCTTCATTTTGAATTGTAGCAAAAACTTCATTTTCAATGTAAACTACTAAGCAATTGTTCATCCACTCATCTCCCATTCGATTACGCAAAGTATTTTTAACAAGATTCATTGCAGAGAACACCCTTTCAACTGTTGCAGTAGCCACGGGCAAAACCAATACTAATTTAATAAGCAAAAAAACTTTGTCGTAAGCAACATCCTTCTTAAACTCAACCATTTTTTTTTGCAAGATCAGCAATCCCATCAACATGAGTGAAACTGGCGTTGGTGCTAACATCCTCATAATAGTTTTCAAGTTGCTTATCAAGCAACCAAATATCGTGTTGAGGAAAATCGGCAGGATAGAACTTTGCAAACTCAAGTAATCTATCTTTGTTAAATGCAGCAAAAGAGTTACTTGGATCAAGAGATGCCATACACTGAAGCAACCTCATATCTACTTCATCAAAACGATTATTGAGTTCTTCTTGAATGTTATCTAAAACTGTGTATATTACTTTCACTTTAAAATGATGTTTATTCGTAATTGGCGCAATCCCCATTTTGTCCTCCCAAAATTATCTTCCATGTTCTCCGGGATTGGTATGTCATTATCTTTACACAGATCATAAGCTTCTTTCAACAATATGTCGAAGCAAGTGTCTTCATTTCTCAATTTATGCAATCAACGCTTCGAAATTTGTACAAACTGCATGGCATTAAGAAGATCTTGATCTTTTCTTTGTAATGCTTGTGACAGTTCATATGTGATCCCCAATTCATTAAGAATAACAAAAAGATGAATTCAAAATTCTCCATGATTCGTAATAAAGTCCTTGCTTGACTTTTGTTTTGCTAATCATCTCCTTCAATCTCAATCACTCCGAGCACACCAACAACAGAAGAAAATAAGTTTATGACACTATGAATTGTCCCTATGTGTGAACCCCAACATGTATCTACTGATCGTTTAATAGTGCATTCTTGATTCAAACCACGTCCCGTTTGAAGATCACCATTAGAAATGAAAAATTTCACATATTCATACTGTTTATCACGTAGAAGATCTCTACGCTTGCAAGATGTTGCTACAGTGTTTGTTAACATAGAAAGAGTTTAAAAAAATTCACCCAATGCCGAATGTTTACTTACGACTTTGACTAGCGCCAGTTGGAGTTGATGAGAGAAACAATGAACGTAGAAAGCTGATTTATTTTCTCTCAATATCAAAGTCTGCAAACTATTGAACTCACCCCTTATATTGCTTGCTTCATCATAACCTTACCCCCATAAACTTGTCAAACTCAATCCATACTTTACAAAAAAGGCCTCTATTGCAATTTTCAATGACTTTGCAGAAGTATTCTTAACATGTACAATCCCAATAAAACGTTCAATAACACAACCTATTTTGTCCACATAGCGAAAAACAATAGTCATTTGTTCTTTCACTGCCACGTCATGAGATTCACCAACTAGTAAAGAAAACAGTTGTTTATCTCTCACAATTTCTGCAATAATTTTCTTGGTCATCAAATGAACACAAACACTAGTTAGTTGCCTCTGGATTTTGGGGGCCATCATTTGATGGTTTTTCAGAGCATTTCCCAACACAGTTTTCTTTATGTCATCATTGTGATTGGATAGAAACTTCAATAGTTCCATAAAGTTACCTTGATTTTTAGATTCAATCGACTTGTTATGACCACAAAATGCTAATCCTTGATGTAAAATGAATCTAATGCAATCAATTGATGCATTCAAGCAAATGCGATAGTCCAATTTGCCCTTATTCGACACGCAAGCAAGATTTACATTGATGTGTTGCCTTTGGTTCATCAAATCAACACACTTGGCATGACATTGTTTATGAGTACTAGAATAATCACTAACATGTTTTTTCACTTTTGCTTTATTTTTCCAATTATTAAATTCCTTATACACAAAAACTTCACCCCCTGCTTGGTCACCATGATTCGGTTTGAAAATATAACAATTCAAACAGAAGATTGCATCTTTTGCCACACTATATTCCATCCAACTTGAACCTTCTTAATACTACTATGATATAAACCTACGCTTTTTATCTCCAAAAGGAGTGAAAGGAAAATTATGCTCTTTTGTTTGGCAAGTACCTTTCAACAAGTATGCTCTTCTAACTTCCTCTTTTTGTTTGTCAGTACGACAAAGCTCGTTAATTGGTATCCTCAATCCTGGGTCAGTTTCAAGCTCATCTAAATTGAACACCCCGTTTGAAGGTTGAGCTTCTTTTACTTGGTGTTGTTGTCGTTGTTGTAGAGCCTCTTCTTCTAATGAGGTTTGATTAACCTCAATATCAATAGAGTCTTCATCAATATTTTTTGTTGTTTCTTCAATCTCTTGAAATAATTGGATATTATAATCTTATTTGTACAAATATATTTGGAACAATTCTTGCTTGTTAATGCTTTTGATTCCAAATCCAATAGACATATAATGAGTCAGTACCAAAATGAGATCCCAAAAATAACAGACAAAAAAAAAAAAAAAAAAAAAAAAAAACCTAATTAATCTAGCAACTTAATTAACTTTCTCTTGAATAAGATACATGAACAAACCAATACATGTAAACAATTAAAACAAATAACATAGTTTTGGTGAATTCAACCCATAGCCTAACAAGGCAACAACTATAATGTAGATGTGATAATTAAATGCATATTTTAACACACGTATCTTTTCTATTTGGTAAACTCTAATAAAGAAGACAAAATATGAATAGAAGTATCTGCATTTCCAAGTAGTTTACTCCCAATGGGTTTACAGTCATTTTTTTCTCTTTCGAATTTTCCAACAACACAAACAATTTACCATACATTTAATTGCATCCAATGAGTTCCTTTATTTAGTCCCAAAGTATCTCCTACTCCTAATTCCCAATTCCTAAATGCCCAACATTCCTAAATGCCCAACATGGCATCACCATACCTTCCCAAATTAGGAATCACTTTCTTTTTACTCATTGGGAATCCCAATGAGACAATGAGTATAAAGAAAGAAATGCAACATCAATTTACCCCAATCATGATGTCCCAATTTTTGCTTTAAAAAGAAATGCAACATTTTAATCAGAAACAATGAAAAATCAAGGGCAAATAGCCAAAGACAATACCAAATTACCAATATTTCTTGTTATAGTTCTGAGGGTGAGGATAGTGTCAGGACTCAAGAGTCAGGACTTAGGAGATGTGAGTGAGAGAAGTTGAGAGGCGGAATTTCAACCTGGGATTTTTTAAATTTCTTGAGGTAGCGTTGTCATGTAAAAGGGAAGATGGGAATTGGGGAATGAAAAAGTTGAATATGAAAAGGACAAAATCCAACTTTTAACTTTTTTAAAAAACTTTTCAAATTTTTTTTTTAAAAAAGTTGAAGGCAGGCCTAAGCCTACTCTCAAGGGGTCTAGGTCCGTCCCTAGCCACATGTAGTACTTGTAATCACAAAATCGCCTCTCAAACACCTCACAAATCTACCTTTGTTTCTAGTCTCAGATTTCAGTGGCATTACATCAAACACTTAGCGTGCACCATCAAAGTAACTATATTTCCAAGGCTAACAGAAACAATCACACCATTCATACTTTCACAAAAGTAAAATGTTACATGGTTACGTGGAAACTTATCAAAATACCAAGTCCACATTGATCACGTCATTCTGTTTTGAACATGGAATTAGTTTCTTCATTTTAGCTTTTCTTTTTTAAGTTTATGTTTGAGTTGTTAGCATTATTCCTTAGTTTTTGCTTAGTTTGTTTGGCTTTTGGTTTGTATTTAAATGATCTTTTATCATGGAATAAGGGCATCGAATATAAGAAAATCTACAACTTACTGTTGTATTGGGAGGTCTTGACCTCTCGAAGTGTTAAGAAACTTATTTCTTTCTTAATTGTTTATTTAGCAAAAGTGAGTGTATCATCGTTAGTATTAGAGCTAGGCTATGGATTTGAAAGAGCAGGTGAAGAAGCTGGATGAGGGCCTTAAATCTCTCTCTAATGGATAAAATGATCTTTTCAAACATGTTACTGAGCAAATGGAGAAGATGAGCCAACAATTATGTGGCAAGAACTTCAATGAAACCAGTGAAGGTTCTGCTGTTATATTGGGTGGACATTCTTCTAAGGGAGGAAGCTCTAGCATGAATTTCATTCCAAGAACCATAAAGCTCGATTTCCCTCGGTATGACGGTTGAGACGGCCCAGTTACCTGGATGAGTCAGGCAGAGAAATATTTTTCGCTTCATGACATTGCTAAATCATAAACGGTGGAGCTATCATCATTTTACTTGGAGGGTGATGCCTAACTGTGGTTCCAAACATTGGAACAAGAAATCCTTTATGTCACTTGGGAGGATTTTAGAAATGGGTTCTTCTCTCATTTTGGTCAAAATCAGTTCGAAGACCCGTTTAGTGAACTCATCAATTTATGGCAAACTAGCTCAGTAATTGAATACCAAAGCATATTTGAAAGAACATTGGCCAAAGTTGGATCTCTCTCTTAATCTAGGAAAGTCAGTTGTTTCATCATAGGCTTGAAAGAAAACTTCAAACCGACGTGCAAGCAAATAGGCCTTCTACACTAACCATGGCGGTGGGATTGACAAAGTTATATGAAAGTCGCAACCTCACACATAACAGATATGTTCTTCCAATTGCTCGACCAGTGAACCCAACACGAGCTGCTATAGGGCCTCAAGAATGTAATACAACAAATGCAACAACCAAGAGGATGACGCTGGTTGAACTTGTAAAACACCAAAGGCAGGGATTGTGCTTCCATTGTAATGACAAATACAACCCATGACACAATTTCCCAAAGCTCTTTCGAATTGAGGCATGTTGGGACGAGAAAGATGATGAATTGATAATGGAAGTCGAAGATGAAATTATTGATGCAGCTCCAACCATATCACTTCATGCAGTGTCAGGAGCTGAAGCACCAAGGACAATGAGGCTATGGGGAAGTCTTAAAGGTCATTCAGTGATGGTTTTAATCAACTTAGGTAGTACTCACAACTTCATAAGTTCATGAATAGCTCAACAAGTAAACTACATCTTGACTCTGATAGAAGATTGGAAGTCTTGGTGGCATTAGGGGAGAGATTAGCAAGTCCTAGGAAATGCACTCAAGTGCAAATGAAACTCCAAAAGGTTAAATTTTCAACTAAATTTTTTATATTGCCTTTTGAAGGGTATGATGTGGTGCTAGGTGCACAATGGCTAAGGATATTGGGACCAATCAATAGGACTTCGAGAAACTAAAAATGAAGTTTTTTGGGGGCTTTAAAGAAGTTACTCTGAAAGGCACCGGTAAACCAGAAAATAAGGTTACTAGTAGTGTGACTTGGCCAAAGAAAACACAAAGTGGGGCACTATTGAAACTCGTGGGTAGAGACGAAGTAATTGGAAATGAGCAGCATGAATCTCTCCAAGTGCAACAACTCTTGCATGATTATTAAGATGTGTTGCAAGAACCTAATGATCTTCCTCCTCAAAGACCCCAAGACCACCGCATCCATCTCTTACCTAGGCATGGACCAGTTGCAATCTGGTCATATCGCTACCCATGCTTCCAAAAAAAATGAAATAGAAAAATTGGTAGTTGAAATGCTAGCTATGGGAGTTATTCGGCCAAGTAACAGTCTTTACTCTTCACCAGTGCTATTGGTAAAAAAAATACAATGGAACTTGGCACATGTGTATTGACTACCAAGATTTGAACAAAAATACCGTCAAAGATAAATTTCCTATATCGGTAATTGATGAACTTTTAGATGAGTTGGAGGAAGCTCAATTCTTCACCAAACTAGACCTTCGCTCGGGATACCACCAAGTGAGAATTCATCCCGATGACATTGAGAAAACAGCTTTCTGAACTCACCAAGGACATAATGAATTTTTGGTGATGCCATGGCCCATGTGGCCTCACATATGCTCCCAACCTTTCAATCACTCATGAATGAGGTATTTTAAAATTTCTTATGTAAATTTGTCTTGGTGTTCTTTGATGATATCCTTATTTATAGTAAGAATTGGAATGACAATGTGAAGGATTTACAAGTTGTTTTTGACACTTTACAAAGTAACAAGCTTAGAGTGAAGCTTGAAAAGTGTCAATTCGGGAAGAAAGAAATACAATATTTGGGGCATGTGATTTCCAGACAAGGAGTAGCTATTGATCCTACTAAGATTGAGGCAATGATGACTTGGCCCAATCCAAAAAACCCGAAGGCCATGCGTGGGTTTTAGGCCTCACTAGATACTATCGCAAATTTATCCAAAATTATGAGAAAATAGTTGCACCTCTCACAAATATGTTGAAGAAAGACTTTTTTGAATGGAGTATGGCAGTTGAGGAAGCCTTTCAAAAACTCAAGCTTGCAATGACTAAAGCTCTGGTATTAGCTCTTCTTGATTTTTCTAAACCATTCATTGTTGAGTGTGATGCCTTCGGGATTAGAGTTGGTGCTATTTTGTTGCAAGAACACCTTATTGTTTATTTCAGTCAACATCTCTATGAAAAGAATCTTCTTCTTTCAACTTACAAAAAAGAAATTTTGGCCTTAGTACTTGTAGTTCGAAAATGGAGGCCTTATCTTTTAGGAAGGCAATTCATTGTTCATACTGACCACCAGAGTTTGAAGCATTTATGGTCTCAAAAGATAATGATAAGTGCCCAACAACACTGGCTCTACAAGTTAATGGGGTACGACTTCAAGGTAGAATATAGGAAGAGAGGTGAAAATATACTAGCTGATGCTCTTTCAAAGAGACATGAGGTACAGGAAAATTTTAGTAGCTTATATGCATTCACTCAATTACTACCTCATTGGTTGGAGGCAATAAAGGAGGAAGTTAGTGCTAACACTACACTCCAAGCCTTATAAGAATGAATTCAACAAAGGGAGGCATTAGGTCCATGGTGTATGGTTGATGGGATTATTTTGTTTAAAGGGCGCATATATCTTCCTTCTGATTCTAAGCTTACTTTTTCTATTATCAATGAATTTCATGGTAGCACACATGAGGCTATGTGAAGACACTCCATAGGATTAAATACATTTTTTATTGGCAAGCAATGAGGAGGCAAATCAAGGACTTCATTCGCTGCTGTGACATTTGCCAATGTCATAAGGTGGAACATCTAGCAACTGTTGGACTCCTACAACCTCTCCCTATTCCAACCCAAATATGGGAAGATATTTCAATGGATTTTGTTAACAGCTTGCCGTAATCAAATGGTAAAATATCTATCTTTGTCATTGTTGACAGTTTTGTCAAAATATGCAATTTTGTTCCACTTTCCCACCTTTACACAACAGTTAGAGTAGCTTGATTATTTTTTGACAATGTATTCAAGCTACATAGGCTTCCCAAGTTGATAGTTTGCGATCGTGATCCAACATTTACAAGAGCATTTTGGAGGGAGTTGTTTCATTTAAATGGTACGTCATTCAATTTTAACTCTAGTTATCATCCATAAACGGATGACCAAAGTGAAGTTGTTAATCAAACACTCGAAATGTATCTTTGTTGCTTCACTAGCTCTTGACTAAAGGAGTGGTTATGTTGGTTATCTTGAGTGGAATATTGTTATAACACTAGTTGGCATTCCACTGTTCAGAAAACTCCTTTCAAGATTGTCTATGGTCGAAGTCCTCCTCAATTGTTGAGTTATATTCTTGGAATAGCAAGGGTGGCTACAGTAGAAGAAGAGCTTGTTTCCCGTGACCAGATGCTCTTGAAGTTCAAGATTGTATGGCTAAGGCTCAAGCTCGAATGAAAAAAATTTATGACGTCAAGCATACAGAGAGGGAGTTCCAAGTAGGAGATTTTGTTTATTTGAAGCTCCAACCTTATTGCCAAACTTCTCTTGCTCTAAGGAAGAACTACAAGCTATCAGCTCATTATTTTGGGCCCTTTGAGATCATTGAAAAAATTGGCAAGGTAGCTTATAAGTTGAAATTGCCTACTCTGTCAAAAATACATCTAGTTTTTCATGTCCCTGTTCTTAAGAAGAAGCTTGGTGTTGATCATGTAGTGCTAGATGTCCTCCCTGAAGTTAATTCTATAGACCAACTCATTCCTTCTCCTTAGATTGTGTTGGACCAACGAGTTTGTAAAAGCAAGACTAAGGTTTTAGTCCATTGAAAGGGCTTGTCTCTAGCTGACTCAACTTGGGAGGTTTGTGATTTGATTTAAGAGAGTTTTCCAGATTTTATCCTCGAGGACGAGGATGCTTCGTAAGAGGGGATGAGATGTTAGATGGTTATGTGGAAACTTATCAAAATACCAAGTCCACATTGATCACGTCATACTGTTTTGAACATGGA
Source organism: Pistacia vera (assembly GCF_008641045.1). NCBI lineage: Eukaryota > Viridiplantae > Streptophyta > Magnoliopsida > Sapindales > Anacardiaceae > Pistacia > Pistacia vera. The sequence goes on along the minus strand of NW_022196679.1, from coordinate 150,850 downwards.
ATTAGTTCCTTCATTTTAGCTTTTCTTGTTTAAGTTTACGTTTGAGTTGTTAGCATTATTCCCTATTTTTGCTTAGTTAGTTTGGCTTTTATCTTGTATTTAAATGATATTTTATCATGGAATAAAGGCATTGAATATAAGAAAATCTACAGCTTACTATTGTATTGGGAGGCTTTGACCCCTCGAAGTGTCAAGAAACTTATTTCTTTCTTAATTGTTTATTTAGCAAACAACAAATAACCACTAAACATGAAAATCAAAGCAAACCCAGAATCTAACCTTTGGAGCACTGATAGTGCTGAGAATCAAGATGAAGCAGTGGCTGACACAGAATCAAGCTGAGAAGCGACAATCGACGAGAATCAAGCTGACAAGGTGATAGTTTAGGGCTAGGCGTTTAGTTAAATTGAAAATAGGGTTTGTGCAATTTAGTTTAATTTGGGAATAGTTTTTACTATTTGGGTAATTGGGTTAATTGGGATTTGGGGGTAATTTGTAAATTTTTAAACTTTTTGCGTGTCCATTAACAAAACACACCTATTACTTATATTTATCACATAAAAACTCAAACGAGCCATTAAATACTCGCGAGCCTAGTCAAACTGAGCCGAGGTAGACTCGAATTCGGCTCGACCATTAGTGTGAGTAGAAGATGAGTCGACTCGGCTCTAGTTAACTTAGGTCGAGCATTGGTAAATAACGAGGCGACTTGAGCTGAGCCGACTCGCAAGCGACTCAGCTCGACTGACAATCCTAAGAGAGAGGTAACTGATGGTAGTGACCGTGTCCACGCCAACAAAATCAGGCCAATTGGCCTAAAAGCAATACACGGTAGTGGTTTGGAATGGGTGGTTCAAGGGTATTTTGGTAATTACAGTCGCTGCATCTGTGTCAGAACCCAACAGTCACTAACATTGTTAGTTTAAGGGTGAGAATCTAGACTAAATTCAACCAAGGATATCAACTAGGGATTTCGTTAAACCTCGAGTGGGAATATGTCTTTACTCTTACAAAAATTACACATACTTTGAAAACAATATAATATCAGTTTGAGGAACCTTTGAAGTATTTTTTTCTCTCTCATCGCTTTCTTACTCTTTCTCTCTTATCTTCATATTTTCATATCTGAGCTTGAAGATAGCTCAAGAAACGATGGGAGTTAGGGTTATGACTGAAGTGAAATTGCCAATGGAAAGGCTAAGGCAAGTGGATCTAGAAACAAAAGTTCCAAATCTAAGTGGAGATGCATGTCTTGGAGGTTGTTCATTCAAGAATTATAGGTCAAGCGTCGAGGTATGGAAAATTGTAGCCATAGATCAGAAAATTGAAGGCTTTAAAGTAGTGTTTTGGAACTCGACCTAGGGTGTCACCCAACCAAAGGGTGATCCAACAAGCTTGAAATCTTGCAAATACACTTGACAAATACGCATCGGTTCTATAGGTTTGATCTGACTGCACATTTAGGGTTTTGAATTTTTCGGCCAAATTCATGTTGATTCTGACAGCCAAAATTCAATCCAACACCACCATCGACCTCTACTCTATAAAACTCTCTAATCTCGGCACTTGGTAGCTCCATGTTCATTGGCCGTGACTCGTGTATATTGTGGCAAATGAGTTGATTTTTTTGGCTGATTCCAACTACGAAAATTTTCAATCCAACACCACCACCTGAACCACCAGTCTCCACTCTAAAAAACCTTTCTAACCCTTACACTTGGTAGCTTATTGTTCATTGCCTGTGACTCATGTACAGGTGTATGCGATTGGGTTGATTTTTCTGGCTAAATTTCGGAGTAAAAATTTAATCTAACACCACCCATTCTACAAGATCCCTCTAACTCTGACACTTGGTAGCCCCTCATTTGTCGACAATCAGGTTAGAGATTTTGGGAATAGTTGAAAATGGTAACCTTGCCTAGAGAAGGCCCCGGATCCAGTTTGACCAGTTAAACCCGTCGGGTCGGGCCGAGTTTTAGAATAGTGCTTTAAAGTTTGGAGGGCCTTTGGGGGTGCTGTTTAGTGGAGTGTTAGAAAGCATGGTAAATGCTACACCCTGTAAGCAAATGGTTCTTAAACCTGTTCCAACCTAGGTACTTGGATCTTGGTTCTAGTTTCAATTCCGGTTCTCAGGTTAGTTTTGGTGTCTTAAACTGGTGGACAAGAACTAGAATCGAGGGCTAATTCCACGTAGGAATTAGAACCTCGAGTACCTGTCGATTTCGGTTCTACCCTAAATTCTTGCACACCATTGGGCTTGAGCTTGGCTTGATTAAAAATTTTAGTCGTCGAGCTAAGTAAAGTGGGGGCTTGAGCTTGAGCCCCAAGGCATGCTTGAGCCCGAGCTCGAGCTGAGCTCTATAAGTAAATGATCAGATTCGTACAGCGAAAAAAGCAAAATAAAATTATTTCAAAAACCGAACCTGTCATTACTCTAAACCCAAAATCTGGGCAATGATTATAATGTCTTTACATGTTAAAACGAAACCAGTGTAAACGAACAAATTTGTATAAAAACAATCCATTCAAGGATTAGAATACTTACGTATGTTTGGAGGTTCCTTTAAATGTCTCTAATTTGATTTTGCTCTCGATTCAAAATAGAATCGCACTTACATCATCCACACGAAGATAATCTGTAAAACCATTAAAGGATTTGCTAGATCCACTTGATGGCTTCAAGAATCTAAGAAGAGAAAAAAGATTTTCTCCCCACTAATGTCAAAAACGTAAGAGGGAGAGAAGAGGGTGTTTAGGGTTTTATTTTATTGAATAATCATATCTTTTTTTTTTTTTTTAATTTCAAGTTGCACTTATATAGTGCAACAATTAAAAACTCTATTCCACTCAGAAATAGTCTTGGGCTCCAACCTTAATCCACCTTTGCAACCAAACACCCCATTAATGGTATTTTAAATTTAATTAATAATTATTATTATTAAAATCAATTAATATAAAATATATTGACATTTAATTAACAATAATAATCCATTTAAATATATGTGCACATATATTTAAATATTATCTCACTAATTTTAATTTTAAAATTAAATATAGGCAACAACCTCAACAAATTTAATTGCACTGTGAGATAGCTAAAATATCATTTCGTCCTAAAAGACAAAAATACCCCTTTCAAAAATTGATTCTTAAATTATCTTCTAGGTGTGTGATCCATAGGCTCTTTATCATATCAGCAGTAAGTAGTATTGCGATTAACATCAATTAATCGTCTCACTACTAACAGACCAAAATTGGCCCTCAGCAAGGCATCATGGTCACCTGATAGATTCAGATTCAGGGAAAAAGCTACTTATCAACGATATGGTTACCCTGCAATCAAATCCTTTTGTCATACATTATCTCATCGAGGCTGAGATACAAAAATAGTGTCAACCTCAGTTATTCTCGATATCTTTGTATTCAGTTACTGGACCAATGACCGGAATGATAAATTGGATTGAACAACAACTCAATCCCACTGTGGCCACAGATTTAGTATCATTGTCATATACTTAATTGCACAATGAGATAACTTCTCCTGTACCCAAGAGTGATGAATCTTTTCTCAATCCACCATAGTATTAATACACTCCTCAATGCAGTCAATCACTACTATACTGATAGCTCTAAATAGAATTATGTTGGACTATTATCAAACTACACCAATCGATGCATAAGGTGCTCCGATGATCTCAAGTCTAAGGATCATATGCACTACCATTCGTTAGAGGATTTATTCCATAGACACTGGGGTTACCATCCATATGAAATCCTCTAGTGGGTATGTCCAGTAAACTTGCCTACAGCAAGCACCCATGTGTTGCACCAGTTTGTCGAGAAACAACATTGATAAGTGAGATCAGTCACTGTCTTTCAATAGTGTCGTTCAACACTATGATACCCTTATCGTATTATCTATGTCCTTGGTTAGAGTAATATTGGGTTTACAGATATTTCTAGAATGGCCACAATATGTGATCATAAGGTTCTCACTATCAAGATTTGAAACACTTGATACCCTCGTCACGGTTCTACCATCCTAAGGACATATATCAATACACACAATTATAATTTACATGATACAGAAGAATATGCATTTTATTGATAAATAAACATTATTACAAAGAGTCAATTGTCAATTCTACAATATTTGATTGACTCTAGGGCACCTACTCTAACAAGCTCGACTCAAATCCTAGTCGAGCTTGGGCTAGCCGACAGTTCAATTTTCTTCTCTTTCCTCCCAAATTCAACGCAGGCCATAAGATTTCACCCATTCAACTCGCTTTTTTAGCTCGACCAATAATCAGGTTCTCTATATCCGAGTCTAACTCACCCAATTTTGCCCAAACTCAGAACAATAATAACACTAGAGATGTTGAGGATGTCAACAACGAAGATAAAATTGGAACTAGTCTTCTATTTGGTTGCTGAGAAAGTTGATAGAAAAAAGAAATATAAAGCTTTTTGCTTTTATTATAAAACTCTCTGATGTAGATATCTAGTGTAAGAAAGAAGGGGGAGAGAAAGAGGGGGAGAAAAATAGAGAAGAAGAAGAAAGAAGAAAGTGAAGAAAAAGGAAAGAGAAGAAGAAAAGATAAGGGGAGTGATTGAGTCAGTGAAAGAAGTTAAGGTTTTTTAAATTGAAATAATTTACATGCAAAATAAAAAATTACATAAACCCCTCTCATACTTGTAAAACATGCATATATGTCCTTTTGAGCTCGTGTAGGCTTGGAGCCGCTTAAGCCGAGTAATGGGTGGCTCGGGCTTGACTCAAAAGTGCACCCTAGCAGCTCGAGCTCGAACTTGAACCGAATCGAACCCGAGCTACCTTCGAGATGCTAGGCTCGACTAACTCCCCTAAATATACTTAAAGACAAATGGTTATTACCCAATTAGATCCATATAAAAGGGGTAAGTTTTCTTTTTACATTTAATTTTAGGCATTTGAGGGTGTTGATCCCACGAAACCCTCGTCGGCTCCTTTTGACTTTCATTTGGTTTTGTAGGTTGGAGGAACAAGTGACATCAACATCGTAATAACCCCATGATAATTGAGTTTTGCTATATTGACGGACGGTAAACAACTCTTACTAAAAAAATGAGCAGAACTAAACATACAAATAAATAAAGTAAAACAAATATATATTTAGGTAACATAGAAAATTTGATTTCTAAAAGTAAACAAACTAATATATGTCCATAACATTACAATTATTAATCAATAGTGAAAATAAAAAAAATTAAAACTATCCTCACCCATCTCCACCTTACCCGCCACTGCCACTTTAGCACACCACCCGAAGTAATATCCTCCACTTTGAATCCCAATTGAACACCTAAATTAAACCCCAAATTGACACAAATCAACAAACTCAAATCGTAAGTTTTAATCCCATGAATTATGGGAATTTAAAAATGGTGATAATGAGATCCGATGATGGAGAAGAGATATGAGATTTGTAATTGTGATGATGAATTTTTTTGTTTGATGCAATTGAAATGACATTGATACCTTTATTTTATTATGATGAGCTTAAGATGGTTATTTATGTTATTTATCAAATGGAAAAATATTTCATTTATGAACTGTCTTCTTTAAGGACATAGCCAAAAATGAAATATAGGGGTGTCAAAGTTAGAAGAATAATACAATTTTAAATTAAAATAAGTACAAATTTTGTATTTATAAAATTCTCATTAACTAATATATTTATAATTGTTCTCGACGGGATTTCATCTTTTAAAGTATTATATAATGACTTCATTATTAATACTATCAAATACATTTTTCTCTATATAAACAATTAAACTATTATTCAACCATTGATCACTCATTCTATTTCGCAAACGATTCTTCATAAAATTTATTGTTGAAAATGTACTCTCTACGCTAGAAGTGGCAACGAGTAGAATCAATGTTAATTTCATCAACAAATAAATAATGGAAACACTTTACCCTTTTTGGTTTCAACAATCTTTTTGCAAGATCTTCAATCCCTTAATTTTGACATTAGAGTCAATATCCAAAATGTAAACATCAAGTTGGGAATCAAGTGCCATCAAATTTTGTTCGGCAAAAGCAACAAATGATTCATTTGGGCATAAACATATCAAACAAATAAGCTATTCAGTGTTTACCTTATTGAAACGGTTATTAAACTATTGAAGCTATATATCTAGGACATTATAAAAGGATGGGTACAGTTTATGGTCCCAATGGCAATTTCATCTTCCTAAATCCTAATCTATAATTTAACCTTAAACATTCAAAATAATATAGTACAAGTATAAAATATATTAGTATTACCTAACAAATTGAAGAAAAATGGGGCTTGTTTGCTTGATAAGTGGGAGAAAACTACATTTATGTGGACAAAGAATTAGAAATTTAAGAAAAATTTTGAACCTAAGTTGTTGAATAGTTATAGCCTTGTAGGCAATAGAGAAAGACGGGTCTGGGAAGTAGAGGAAGCGAGGTTTAGTTTTGAAAACCCAAAAAGAAAAAACGAAAGTTAACTTATCTGATGGATTGAGGTTTTTTTATAATTTATTTTACATTTAAGGGAAAATTTATAAAACTAGTCAAAAAAATTTCAAAACCCTCCTTGACTCCCCCTCCTGGTCTTCTTACAAGAATAAGGTGCTAAGATGAAACGAATTTCATATCTTATCACTCTCCCCTGCAGACTATGTGAATTTGCTATGAGATTAAATTGTGTTAAAACTTAAAACCATGATGAAATGATTAGAATAAATAAATTTTCAAAATTAAACTGCTATGGGTACATTTTAAATTTGTGAGTGTGAGAGGCTCTATATACAGAGAGAAATTATCAAAGAGGCTAAGATTTATCAAACGCATGCAAGGGTGAAACAAGAATTTTGTCTTCGAAGAGGTTGAAAATTAGTTTTTTAAGTATATGGAAAAATTATTACTTGAATAGATTAGAAAACAAATGGTAGTCATATGATAAAAAAAAAAAAAAGTTCAATTTAAGTTATTTTTAATTCAAAATTGTGGAAAATGATGAAAAAAGAAATATGTATGGTGAATTTTGATAAAAATATTTCTATATCTTTTCTCTTTTTATTTTTTTACTGTAACGGAGAGATTTTTCAATCAAACTTAGGTTGAATAACATATTTAATTATTAATATATTAAAATATGATAGTCTTAATTTGTGGTACCGCTCCAGATGGGCTTTGGACTCGACCATAATTTGAAAGGCTTTGTGTGACTAGATAGGACCAAGCCCATTATATTACATATATAACAGAAACACCCTTGATCTATTACATATTTGTAAGTCCACATACTTACAATTCTGATGAAAGCACCCTTGCTATGTCAAACTCTCTAAGTCTATGTACTTACCAACTTATCAAAGCACCCTAAATATGTCAAATATCAACTAAGTCTACACACTTACCAATATGCCAACAACAACCTCCAGATGTTTAATATTTAAGTCCACGTACTTACATTTATATCAAAAGCACCCTCATGATGTAAATATGTCCAACTCCAATTACTTCCAAATATATCAAAAGCGGCCTCAATTTCTCATATATCATCAAAGTCCACGTAGTTACTAACATGTTAAATGCACACTCCATATGTAAATATCATCCAATTCCAGGTAATTCCAAATATATCAAAAATATCATCAAAGTCCACATACTTCCTAATATCTCAATCGCACAAACAATGTGTCAACTATCATTTAAGCCCATGTACTTACTAATACATCAAAGAGCCCTATATTTGTCAAATTTTCTGAGTCCACAATACCAAATACTAACATATCAAATACACTCTCAATATGTAAATATCATCCGAGTCCATTTACTTCCTAATGTATCAACATCACCCTCAATTTATCAAATATCATCCAAGCCCACATACTTCCCATTAATACATCAAAAGCACCCTTTTGTCAATTATTTCCAAGTCCATGCCCTTCTCAATACATCAAAAGCACCCTCCAATTGTAAAATATCACCCAAGTCCATGTACTTAAGTATGTATCAAAAGAACCCTCAAATTTTCAAATGTTATTCAAGTCCACGTACTTCCCAATGTATCAAAGCAATACCTTTTTGTTAAGTATTGTCTAAGTCCATGTACTTATCAACATGTCTAACGAACCCTCAATATTGAACTGGTATCCAAGCCCAAATAATTACAAATATATTAAAAACACCCTTGATGTGTTAAATATCAATTTAGAAGCAGTAGCACCCTATGTTTTCAAATGTCACTAAGCCCATGATTATATTAGAAATATATCAAAAAGACCCTCATTTCCCCTCTACTTCAAGGGACCACAAATGCACCCTCAATATGCAAATATTTTTAAGCGCCATTATATTGCATACTTTACCAATTGTTCGTCAACTATTAATTAAGCCCATTTTGTTATAAAATATGAAAAATACTCTTGATTTGTGAAATATCAGTTTAGCCTCATTACACTATGAAGCACCCTCATGTTGTCATATATTTTACAAATATATCATAAATACCTTCTACATGTTGAATACATTTTAGGAAATTTCAAAATCACCCTCGAGTTCAAATCACTATTTTAAAAGCCAGACTGGACCAACCAGTCCAATCGGTTCGACCGGCACCCAACCAATATGAAACCTGCCCTCAGTTAAAAAGCCGCTTAGACCCTCTATTCAACCGGATGAACAGTGTGACCCGGTCGGTCCAACTGAACTGCTTGATAAACCGAGTCAATGTTTAAAATAAAATAAATAAATAAAAAAAACCTAAATCTAATTTTCATAAAATCAATCGCAGCTCCCTGCCTCCCTCTCGCGACTCCACTCCTCTCCACTCTTTTCAATCTTTCAATTCTCTAAAATCGTAGCTTCGTTGTCCCTTCTCGCGACTCCATTGACCAGTGACCACTTTACTCCACTCTCTTCAATCTCTCAATAGCACTCAGTCCCAATTCAACTCTCTACTCCACTCTCCCTTGCTTGACTACGGTAGCACCTCCCTCACTGAATTTCGATGACGACGCACCTTCCTTCTCCCTTGCTCAACGATGACAGACGACGACATACCTTCCTTCTCTCTTGCTCGACGACGACAGACGATGACCCCTCCCTCCTTCACTGGAATCAACAATGCCTCTCTCCCTCCGTTAAGCTTTGTAAAGGTATTTCCACTGTCTTTATTTGATGAATATGTTGCTATGATTCAATATGTCTTTATTTGATGCATAATTTGTTCACTATACTGAATCTGTTGCTTTGATTCAATGACACCATGTTTTAATTTAAATTGCTTGATTAGTGTTTAAGAGACTAATTAGATAAGAGGTGGGAGCCGAGAGGGAGATCCCTATGGGGAAGGTTCTGTAAAATTGTTATTAGCTAATGAGCTAGTCATAATTCTTAAACTATGTTCGACAGTCATAGTACTTTCCTTTGGAATATGATTTATTATGCTATCATGTGTCTATCTCTAGTAGTTTTCTTGATGAGAGCTATGACTGGCAAACTGGATAAAAGTTAGTTTGGGTGGTGATAATTTCCTAGTAATTGGTGATTTAGGAATTCATTAAATTGAAAGCAAGTTGTTTGAGAGCATAGATATGACACAGCTTGCCATGTTGTTGTTATAACCGTATAAAACATTAAAACTTAATGTCATAACAACAAAGCATTGATTATCATGGTTTCCTTTTTATATGTTCTCATGTGGTGTTGTGGTCCTCTTTTGATAGTCTATTGTTGGTGGTCCTCCCTGAATGCGTCCATAATATGCTGGTGTATACTAAATTATTGTTGTTAATTTGTATTGCTTATGTGCCACAGGTTGATAAAGATCAAAAACAGACAATGTCATCATCCGGGTCTGGGCAAAACTCTTCTTCACAATCTAGTAGAGGTAGGAATGATATAGCATGGGGACGTGTTATTGAGGGTCAAGATCAAAATGGAAGGAAGACATTGACATGTCTTCACTGTAGGAAAGTAACTAGAGGAAGAGGTATTTTTAGAATAAAACAACATCTAGTTAGAACAAAAGGGGATGTCGGTGTTTGTTTAAAAGTTCCCTTTGATATTCAATACTTGATGAGAGAAGCACTAAACGAAATTGGGCAAAGAATAAAGAGAATCTAATTCTAGTAAGTATACAAATCCTTACGGTGCTTCTGTACATGGATTTGAGGGAGATAAGATAAATGAAGATGGTGAAGAGGTTCGTCCATCAAAAAGAAAAAAAAACCTATTGGGGTTGGTGACTATTTTGCTTCAAGGACAATTGTTGGATCTCAATCATCAATTAGGAGTTGTTTAGTTGGAAAAGAAGCGACGTGGAGAGCAGACATGGCTTTTGCAAGATTCTTTTATGATGCTCGCATCCTAATTAATGTTGTAAATTCAATTTATCTTCAGCCTTTGGTGGATTCTACAGCTACAATTGGGATCGGATATAAACACCGAAATTATCATGGTTTGCGTGTCAATTTGTTGAGAGATGCTAAGAAGGAGAGGTGCAGCTTCTTGTTGACAGTTAAAGGAAGACATGGGAAAATGTTGGATGTACCTTAATGGCTGATGGTTGGATCGATAATTCACATAGGTCATTGATCAATTTTATGGTGTATTGTCCTAAAGGAGTTTGTTTTGTGAAATCAGTTGATGCTTTAGATGTGTAAAGGATGTTGGGACATTGTTGAAAATGTTTGAGAAGATAACTTTATGGATTGGACCTAGTAGTATTGTCCATTTTGTCTCAGACAATGGATCCAATTGTCAAGCTACTAGAAGAATGTTGTCTGAGAAATATCCGAGTATTACTTGGTCGCCCTGTGCAGCATATAGCAGAAATTTGGTGTTAAAAGACATAGTTAAGATGGATCACATAGTTTATCTTGCGAAACGTGCTTCTAAGGTGACAAAGTTTATATATAATCATACATTCTTGATAGCATGGTTGAGGAAAAGACAAGTAATATACCTTTATCTCATGTTCTTATCAAGTCATAACATAATATGTAATTTTTATAATTGACTAACATCTATTATTTATCAATTGAATAGGGTTGGAAAGAAATTGTCCGTCCGGGCGCAACCCGTTTTGCTACAACTTTCATTGCAATGAGAAACCTTCATGAGCACAAACATAACTTGCAAGTCATGGTGACAGATAAGTCATTTGTCGATTCTCGATATGCAATAAAGGCAAGTATGTTATTAGCATAATTCTAGATAACGATTTTTGGGATGATATGGGTAAATGGTCCAAAGTTGTGAGTCCATTAATGTGTTTGTTGCGGATTGTTGACTCAGATGAGGTGCTTGCAATAGGATATGTGTATGATGGCATGTACAGAGCGAAAAATGCAAGTAAGAAGTTGTTTAAGAATAAAAAGAGATTGTACAAGCCTTATACAAGAATCATTAAGCTATGCTGGGATAAGACATTGCGCCGTGATATCCATGATGCGGCTTATTATTTGAATCCTACCTTTAAATATGACGAAACATCTTTTTGCGCCAAGCTAGAAGTCATGAGTGGTTTCCTTGATACTATTGATAGTAAAGTAAGTGCGTTTAATTTGAACAAGACAAAGTTGATGAAAGAGAATAGATTATATTCAAACCGGGAAGAAAGCTTTTCTCATGGGCTTGCTCTTGAAACCGCCAAAACCACACGTCTTGGTACGTAATAGTTATAAAATTTATGAGTTCTTTTGTTTTTTAAGTCTAATTTATTTATTATGTTTAATTTTCAATTAGATGATTGGTGGAAATCATTTGGGTATAGTACTCTAAATTTGCAAAAGTTTGCAAATAAAATTCTTAGCCAAACTTTAAGCTCTTCGGGATGTGAATGAAATTAGAGTGTTTTGAGTTCATACATACCAAAAAGAGGAATAGATTGGAACATCAAAGGTTGAATGATCTCGTTTTTGTTCACTATAACTTGCGTTTGCAAAACAAGTATAAAACATTGTCAATTACTCAATTAGTCAATTATGCATCACTCTTATTGTTGTTATCTATTATTTTCCTTGATATTTTACTTGTTATGCTTTTAATATTTCATTATAGTATTTTAGAAGGTGTTACAAGAAAATAAGTTTCAATCTTATTGATTATAAAGGTATCGACAAAATTGAAGGTTGGATAGTTGACGATGAAGAGGAGGTCAGTGAACTTGATTAGGAGGGATTGGAAAAAATGTTATACGGAGAAGGATCTATTGCTGCTGGAATTGCTGATCACCCTCTTTTTTATGATTCAACAGATGGTTCATAATGTTGGTTTCAAATACATTTATTATTTAAGCAACTTAGTATCTATTTTAAATTAAATTACAAGTATGATTTTTATTTTTGACTGAAATTTATGTAGATGATGGTGATGGTTATGAGGATGATGAATTTTGAAGCTAGTGTGTGAAGCTCAATCAACATGAAGACGGGTCAAAGAAAAAACATTTGCACCAAATGTTTTGTTATTAATTATTATGTATTTTGTCATTTAATTTGTGATGGATGAACACAAAATCATGTTTGGAACTTTGGGATTGTTGTTAAATACTTAAATCATGTTGGGATTGTTATTAAATCATGCTGTTGGGATTGTTATTGAGTTTGAATCATGTTGGGTAGTAATTGACTTGTTGAAAATCTGAAATTCTTCAAAAACAAGAGAGTTTTTTTCTTTTAACAGTCTAACGTTAACATAATAACGTCACCAATCCAACCGACCGGTCCAATCGGTTGGACCAATTGACCTGGACAGTAGAGCGGGTTGCCCTCCCGTCTGGATTTTAAAACATTGCTTCAAATATCATCTAAAGTACATGTTAAGTCGATGAATTGATTTCTTTCCTACTTTATGCATGGTTCCCGGAAGTTTTAAGGTTCTCAACTACTAGCTTCCTATGACCATGCGCAATTGTACAGTGAATTCTCATAGGCAAAAATGATATGATTCAGCAAAATAATTTGTTTGTTTAAGGGAAGTTGCTGGCTTTCTTCAGGATATTGAATACAAAATTGTAGTATTTTACACATTAATTACATAATTAGAACATGTTTACACAATGTTTAAGCATGAAGGCCAAAATGGTGAGAAAAACGGAACACTGCCTCCTGTCAAATCTCAGTCAGCCTTCATGTCGTGGTTCCAGCATACACATCCGAGAGGCTGACAGATTGGGCTATTGCGCAATAGCTCATTAGGAGTACTCAATTCTCAAGTTGCAAATCCATCACATTGTGATAGTAATGAATCTTCAGCTCCATTAATAATAATCTTCAGCACAATTCTCAAGTACAATCATCCGAAGTGTGATGCAAGCTATCAACAATCCACCATCATTTAACCTGGTTAAGGAAAAGAGAATAAAAGATATGGATGGAGACCAAAATGCTACTCAATTTTTCAACCAAAAAGCTTGAGAATGTCCTAGACACTTGAAGATATGTGAAGTTTGAAATTCAAGCAAAAGAGGCAAAATGATAGTTAAATCGTAAAGTAATGATTACCTGAATTGGACATAGACAATGACAAAAAGTTATCCACTCATTAAGTTCAGCAAGAAATGCTAAGAGAATCTTGATCGATTTCAGAGTCTTCATCAGCTTCCCAATCTAGATCTTCTTCAGAATCAAAATCACCATCAGATTCCATGACCGCAACTTCATCTTCACTCTGCAAGAAAGAAAGAAAATAATTCCTCAGGGAGATATAATTTTCGTCATGATTCATATCCCCATACAGGTAGTAATTCTTCCTCTTTCAAAAGGTCGGAGATAAAAGTTTTATTGGGAACAGAGATTATTTGGGATTATATATATAGTTTGGTTGAAAAAAGACAAAAGCAATGAAGATAGAGAAGCACTCAATGTGATAAACCTTTGCAACTATATTTAAGATAATAAGTTAGTAGCAGAGTGAATCCGATCGACTCACTTCACTCAATTCCGACATCTGATCAAATTGGCCATGGACCTCAGAGCTCCCAGCATTTCCATCCTGTACATCTAGGGAAACACCCTGTAAATCATAAACACAAATAGCCCAAAAATGTCAACAAAAAGTCATCATTTGTCTTAGTTTTGTCAGTAGTATAAATTTTGATAATAATGATGAAAAGATAAGTCAACATGGAACCTAATAATCAAACATTTATTAATATATTTTTTTGGCCAAGCGAATAGCACAATATCCCAGCCTCCTGTTTAAAAGAGATATTGCGGAAGGGTTCCTCCTGTTTCAATGTGTGTATATGTATATATATCCCAGCCTCTTTCACTAGAAACAGACAACATTTAGAAATAATGTAATACCATTATGATGATAACCTGAGAGACTGAAGTTTTTAAAATAACAGGGGTTTCATTTTCCTGCAAGCTAAATTTACATGCCAGGTAACCTCTAACTTCTAAAAAGAATTGTTACCAAAATGGCAATATGGAACAACCTACACCATTGAAACCGATTATTTACTATATATTCAGTATTAAATATCTTGAGCGCAAAATTAATCTGGTTTACACAGAGACTCTCAAAGGTATGAGTAGAAATTCAATCTAATCATGTCAGTTGACACCACAAAAGTATAATAACAAGGTCATTAGTGGCACTTCAAAACCGATTCCATTGTTCACTCAAATGCAAAAGGATCAAATATCTTGAGAGCAAAATTAATCTGGTTTACACAGAGACTCTCAAAGGTGTGAGTAGAAATTCAATCTAATCATGTCAATTGACACCACAAAAGTATACTAACAAGGTCATCAGTGGCACTTCAAAACCGATGCCATAGTTCACTCCAAAGCAAAAGGATATATGAACTACAAGGTGAGTTTTCTGTGAAAATGGTTCCCTCTGAGGGTTTTGAGCTGGAGGGAGATTTACAGTGTCCGCCATGCAAGAAATTGTATATAAAATTGAGGTTCAACTTGGTCCACAAGAATATGGTAAGTATGGTTTCAAGCAGATAGATCTAGCTAAGAATAAATTATTGTGTGTGCCAACTACGTATGTATTATGCAGAGCATAGTTTTCATTTAATTGAGAGGCAAGTAGGAAAAACACTACTGACAATTTCTTTCCTCATTTGCTCTATGGTGCTCTCCAGCTCGGATATATGCTGACTGAGAGCCTGCACATTTCATGTAAGAATGGTGTGAATTATATAACCAAAATCACACAGAAATAATCATGTTATATAACAGAAAATCAGGGAATTAAAAGATATAAACCTCATGCCGCTGCATGGCCACAGAACGCTTTAATGCTTTTGCCTTCGTCAGCAGGTTTCTTGGCCTCAAGCTAATGGGCCGTCTATAATTCTTCCCACGATAGTAAATTATGGCAAATCCTTTCGGAACTCTTTCTATTGCCACCAGTATTCCACCACTTTCATATTCCAATAACCTTGCCGTATCTTCAACAAATGCAAGGGTCTTTTGTTTGGATATTAATTTGACAAGTTCTCTGTACTTCCAATGTAAATGCATATTCTCAATGACACCATCAAAAACACCTCGAATGCCTGAGTAATTATCATACACAAACCATTAGAGTTAAGCCCAGATTTAATTTTCAATCAAGATGCTGAGAATCACTTACCAAGAGGCAAGTATGCTTTCATTTTTAAACCAACCCTACGAAACATAATCCGTTCCTCATCAGTGATTGTCTCTTGGTCATAATCAGGACCAGAAGGAACCATGGAGGCTTCTATTTTAGCTAACAATTTCTCTGCTCTCAGCTTTTTTGCTTGTGCCTGTTCATGAATTCAAAAAGTCAACTACGTTAACGGCAAATCTAAAAGACTTCTTAGATTACAAGTACCACAAGCTATCCAGAACCTAGACATTGTTAATAACCAAATCTTAAATAAATTAAATGAATCTGTACAATAATTAAATTGACACAACCGTTAATTTCATCTCAACAAGACATGGTTATTGGCATTACACTGAAGGAAAATACCAAATGCTGGTAAAAAACTCCAATCCCCAAATAGTCCAGTCAAAATTGTTCGTCTAAAGAAACCAAAATATGAAATGTGTAGACCAAGAACCTATCATTTATCTCATTCTTGAGGCTAAAGACAGGGATTTATGTTTAATGTTGGATTCTGATTTTAATGTTTGAAAATAATGTAAATTTTCTACTAATCACTATTGGACCCTAAATTACGATCTTCCCTAAATCTCTTATTCTCTCTTTCCTCTCTCCTCCATCACTGTTCTTTAGCCTTTCTTATCCACTTAGGTTTTTAAGATCAAGGGTTATCAGAGTCAATGACCAAGTGGTATTGTATTTAAATTCTACCATTCTGTTAATCGAACTAAAACTGTTTGTTTGTGAGTAAATGTCCATTTACGTGTTTGAATCTATGTGACAAATCAATTTAATTAAATTCAGCCAATTAAGGTGTACGTAAAGAATATATATACTATTGCAGGGCCTTTCCCTTTCAGCTTAGGTTTTTGGTTTTAAGTTCTTCAGAAATACTTCTCAAAGCATCAAATTATCAAGGAGAAAAAATTGTACTTACAACAGCTAATTTGTGTTCAATCCGTTTGACAAGCCTGGCATGCTTAGCTTTGGCAGCTTCTTCCATCATCCTCTCCCGTTCTTCAGTGGATACTTCTCTTCCCCACCGAGATTGGGCCTCATAAAACTCAGCCAAAGATCCTGCAGGTGCTGGTACTTCGTTTTCACCAGATGGAGTTACCTCCAATACTTTATTCCGCACTTTCTCTTCAACATCTTGAATCTGTTTTGCAAATTCCTCTCTTTCTGCCAAAGCAGCAGCTACACTTGTTGGGAGAAAATCTTTTCCACGGAATATAACAATATAATACTTGTTTCTGAGAAGCAAGGTACCCCCAGTTAAACTCTGCAAAGTAGAAGAAATTTAAAACCATTATGCTCTAATTGTTGACTCGCATGGGTTGAATATTCTTCAGTCCTCTATTGCATGTGCAGAAAAATCTTAAGGTCAGAAAAACCCAGAGGAAATTTTTTTTGCAAAAATAAGGATATGTTGACAGCTTATGCAGACAGAATTCATTATATCACCACATTTACTAAACCTGTTCAATCTTGAGTATGCACACTAGAAATGCTTAAAGCTCGAAAATTTACTGTTTGAGTGATATATAGGAATTGAAATTGACACTGATACAAAAAAATTCATAAAAATAATTGTTAAATGTTAGAGATGACAATAACATAAGGTTTTTGTGCATAATATTTTGCTTAGGCACCAATAACTTGGTATAAAAAATGAGAATGGTTTTGCACTTGCTGCAATACTAGTACTTTTAAGTTCAAGCAATGGAATTGACTAATGCATTGAACAGAGCAAAACATAAAATAGAACACACCTTCAGCTCCTCAGCCATTAGTTTGTTATTTGTATTCTGGATACCTCGTTTTACAGCAATCTTTGCAACAAGGGTTTTCTCCCAGAGCTTAATTATAGCAGCTGCCAATCCCTGATGATTTCTATTCCTCCCTAAATTAAGAAGTTCAGGATCAATGCTAATGATGGAGATATAAACTGTAATAGTACAGTATTTAGAAGATGAATACTACCAAGGGCAAAATGAGAAGGAATTTTTCTAGCAAGTTTCCGTAAATCAGTCATTTCTGCATTGGTCAGTCGAGATCGCATTCCAGTAGGAAGAACCCTGAAAG
This sequence comes from Pistacia vera, assembly GCF_008641045.1. Taxonomy (NCBI): domain Eukaryota; kingdom Viridiplantae; phylum Streptophyta; class Magnoliopsida; order Sapindales; family Anacardiaceae; genus Pistacia; species Pistacia vera. The sequence continues at coordinate 133,137 of NW_022196679.1, read as the reverse complement.
GTGTTTTATAGCCAGGGATTTTTTGAGGAAGTAAATCAGCATCAACTGGAAGCATTCCTGTACCCCACCACTCCTGAAAACGGGGACCTAAACTATCCAGTAAGCTGTTAAATTCAGCTTCCTCTTCTGTCATGGTCTTAGTATGATCTGCAATCCTGACAGCAGGCTCACTCTTTTCTGAAGTTGAAGTTGCACCATTGACACTTCTCAGAGCTGCACCATCAGCAGAAGATACATCTGGGACAAAAAGAGCATCTCCTTCTCTTTCAACAGGTTGTGATTTCGAAGAAGGCCCTCCATAGTTACTTCCTCGATACACCACCATGACACTTCCTGACCTCCATATAACTAATCCTGCAGTTCGTCGCTGAAAATCACTACAAGCACTCAGTTAATATTTGTATTATTTTACAAAAATGTCCTACCAAGAACTTTACAAAAAGAAAAGAAAAGAAAAAAAACACAAATATGCAACTTAAAATATATGAAGATAGAAAAATCAACAAAAAATGGTGACATTAAGTAACACTACAGATAGATAGAATATAATAACTAGGCCAATAACAATTGTCATCTAAAAATACCATCAATGAGCAATATGGTCCAATACTTAGATTCAATTAATCAAGCAAAGCTGTCAGAACACTGCTGCTGTTACCGTGCTTCTCAGTGTTTTGTTACCAGAAAGTTGAAGAGTGACAAGAAGTTAAAAACTAGTTGGCTATGGCATATTAGGCCTAGAAATAGTAGCATATGTACCTACATATTTTAGCCAGGTTATCGGACATGTCAAATTCCATATACAACATGAATTTTGTGCATATTATCAAAATTAGAAAAGGAGAAAAACCATTTTGACGGTTATTGATTTGCCAATAGAACACTATTCCTGGTTAAAGGAATCACATATACAATGGCGTCATAGCAAAACAAAGTCAATTCCTTTTGTATGCAATGCAAGAGTTTGTATTAAAAGTTCCTAACAATTTAGGGCTGAGATTAATTTCTTGCAAAACTGATCAAAATTGAAGAACAGTCTAAGCTTTTAACAACGAAACTAACCTCAACAACTTCATGAGCAGTTTTCATATCAGTAGCAAGAAACTCATGAAACTTGAGCCTAACCAGCTCATTCTTTCTCCAATTATCATGAATCTTCTCAAGAACTGCCTGCGTTATTCCAGCTTTCGGCACATTAATCCTCTCCCTTAAATGCATTCCCATCCTCCTCAACCGCCTCAACTCCTCGTCCTCAATGGTCAGCTCCGCCAGCGTCGGCGCCTTCACCACCGTCCTCCTCTTCATTCCCACCACCTTTCCTTCCTCCCTCTCCTTCTCCTCTCTCTCCCACGGCAACATCCACTCATCCTCTGCCTCGTTCATTTCATCCAAAAACACCGCATTGGGCCGGGCCCATTCTCGCTTCAACAAATCTTCCAACTTCTCCTCTCCGGTCACCGGCATTGAATCTAAACCATCCTCCTCTCCTTCTTCTTCTTCGTCTTCATCATCGGACCCCAACCCTAAGTTCCGTAACCGCAAAACGATACGTTCTATTGCGTTTTGGCCTTTATCGGTATTACTCAAGTAGCGAGTTTGAGATTCTGATTCTCTTTGTTTTTTATCCTCAAATTGATTGTCTCCATTGGATTGGGAGACCTTTTCGGGGGTTTTATCGATCGGAGGGCTTGGGGAGGGCCACTTGTTGAGCCAAGGAGCGGCGGAGGAGGGAGAGCGAGGTTTGAGGAGGCGGTGGTCGGGTTTGTTAGGGTTTTGGTTGGTACGAAGGGAAGAGAAGGGTTTGAGGAGGTGATACGACGGCGTTTTTTGGGAGGAGAAGAGGAGGAGGCTAAGTGAGTGTGAGTGTGAGTATGAGGTGAGTGGGAAGGAGTGTGTGAGTGAATTTCGGAATTGAAATTCTGTTAATTTGGATGTTGCGAGGGCCACCATTTTTGGGGTGAGAATTGAGCTTAATGTTGGTGTTGATGGTGGTTCATCGTTTCAATTTTTGTAAGATGAGACGTCGAAGAAGATAGTTTTCACTTCAGTTGGCGAAGGAGAGAAATGAAGATAAGATACTGTTGGGATATTTTCAGATGGGCTTGTTCCCACTAACCCACGTATTGGCCCGCGCCCGCGATCGTTTATCTACTATTTAGGGAATCCCTATACCGAACCCCTCAGTTTCACTGATTAGTCCTCTGTAGTTTTTTTATTTATTAAAGGAACCCTGTATCTTTACTATATGAAAAAGGACCCCTGTAGTGTAGTCTCACTTGAGGAACCCTATAGTGTTTTTGAGGACCCCCACAATTTCACTTACTATTAGAAGAACCCTTTTAGTTTTACATTATATAGATGGACCTTTATAGTGTTACTTTATGTTGTACGTAATTTTGACACCAACGACTTCGCACGTGCAACGTGTTGACAAGATCTCAGAAATTACACGCAAAATAATTATGAGAATTATTTGAGGTACTCTTCTCACAATAGCATGCAAAGATGTAAAAGTAAATGAGAGAATAATGATTTTTATAGTAGTTCAGATGCTTAAAGCATATTCTATATCCACTATTTTCTTTTATATGAGTGTGCTCATGGTCGTTAACCAAGATTATAATAAGTCGCGAACTACAATCTAGGATTTAGAGAATGTCAAGTCAATCTCTTTCTAGTAGTATGTCTTTGCTATTTGTTTTATTGAATTCAGAATGTCTGATCTCGATTTTGTAAGGAGACGCTGCTTATTTATACCCGTTGTGCTTAAGGTAATGATTACACTTCTGCAATTGGGTTGGTGTTGTGCAAACCTTTCATTTCCTCTCATTGATTGAGAACTTAAAGAATATCTTTAAATTAAATAGGGCGTAAACAGATGTACGAACTAAATTCATTCATAGATAAAATTTGAGTCAGTTAGATTGCTCACAGCTATATCCTTTCTGTCTTTAAGTGACAAAATCTTCATAATCTCTTATAGAAGCTTGCTGACACTTTGTATAAGAGGAACTATGTCAATATGTCTTTACCTTATCAAAAGGGCCCCTGTAGGCTATAGGCTATAATTAGTATTAATTACAAGTTTGACTTGATATCACAAGGATCCTTATAGTTTACTTTTATATGGAACCAATAGTATTACTTTATATCAGAAGGTCCCATTAACTTTACTTTGTACCCCATACCCGCCCTTTTTTTAATGAATTTTGTGTATGTTTTCTATTATTTTGAAAATACTGAAAATGTGTAGAAAATGCAAAAAATGAAAACGTGGGTTTGTTTGAAAACAACATATAAAAATGTGAAATGAAAACACATTCAATAAATTGATCTGAAATTATTAATTTTAGATTATTATCTTGAAAATTAACCATGGAAGAATCACCACCAAAATACTTTGAAAGAGAGCTTGTTTCGTGTATCTTCACAAGTACTACAAGTTGATTTAGTTTACTGTCAGAGAAANTCAATATGTCTTTACCTTATCAAAAGGGCCCCTGTAGGCTATAGGCTATAATTAGTATTAATTACAAGTTTGACTTGATATCACAAGGATCCTTATAGTTTACTTTTATATGGAACCAATAGTATTACTTTATATCAGAAGGTCCCATTAACTTTACTTTGTACCCCATACCCGCCCTTTTTTTAATGAATTTTGTGTATGTTTTCTATTATTTTGAAAATACTGAAAATGTTTAGAAAATGCAAAAAATGAAAACGTGGGTTTGTTTGAAAACAACATATAAAAATGTGAAATGAAAACACATTCAATAAATTGATCTGAAATTATTAATTTTAGATTATTATCTTGAAAATTAACCATGGAAGAATCACCACCAAAATACTTTGAAAGAGAGCTTGTTTCGTGTATCTTCACAAGTACTACAAGTTGATTTAGTTTACTGTCAGAGAAAGGGGTGCGTCCCCATGCTTTCCTCTGGTTTATCCTTATCCTTAGTAGGTTCCTGAGGTGAAACCTTTAGATCTTTGGCTAGTATGCGCGAATTGACTCTTTCCTTTGTGCATCTGTCTCCCATACTTTTCCGTTGGTCAACAACCTTTATAGTTCTTAACTACTCCAACCAGAAAGGACCCATTTATTAATGCAGGCCGGAGGGAATTATTCTTAATCAAAGCCATAACCATGTTCCCTTGTCCTAATAACAATCTCTTTTGGCTTCTAGATGCATTGTTTGGGTCTTCATTTGGCACTAGTTGCGCACTAACTCGCTCTTTTGATGTGATTATGAAGGTGTTTGTCTAAGCTTATAAACTGGTCAAACTAGTTTATAAACTCTAAAATTAAGCTGACCTGTTTGTTTATAACTGTTTTTAGCTTATAAGTTGAGCTTATAAACAAAAAAAAAAAAAAAAAAAACTTATAAGTTAGTTTGACCAAGCATATTACCATATTATTCTTATTTAATTTTAAAATTCTATAGTATACCCTTATTTAATATAGTACATTTTTTAGTCATTTTATAATAAAATATACTTATAAGCCACATTTTACAAAACATGTCAACTACTTATCAATCATTTATAAATACTTTAACCAAACACGTAATTGCTTAAAATTTCAAATACTTATAAGTTAAAATTAGCTTACAAGCATTGTTGCTTATAAACTAATTTTCATAAACTCAGACAAATACCTCCTATATCTTATAAGAAGCCATCTCTCTGATCTTAAAAAATTAATATATAAGTGAAGATATACTATTTTTATATTCATTTATGGTAATATTACACCCATAATTTTTTTTCATAAAATTTCTCTCATAATTTTGATACGGCAGTTGTTAATTGATTAACTATAATGTGTAGGTGGAAGCATTATAAATTTTGAATAGGGAGAAAAGTATACCCTGCATATTAATTTATTGTTTTTGTCTTTATTACATTTTTTAATCATTTCTCTTAATCATTATGTTTATTGACAAAAGGATTCCATCTATTTCTGCCAACTCAATTTGCTAAAAATATACATAATTTCATAATTCCTGAAGTTTTGACTATATTTTCTCGTATTACAGAAATAGTTTCACCAACGGATTCTTGTTGATTCGCTTAAAATGGTCGATCCTATTCGTAAATGTTGAAAGAATAAAAAAATCATATAATTTCAAAGAAGTAATCTAAATCTCAGCTATCAATTAAGCAACGTTTCTGGTTCGTTTTGAGCAATTGCAATGGTTGCTACCATCAACAACGTGATATTTTCTTCTGTTCTTGCGCTCGGTGCTCTCTTTCTTCTTGTTCCTACTGTTTCATGCAATGCAAAGCTTCTTGAGAAATGTGGGATCAATACAATTTATCAACTTGGAGATTCAACATCAGACACAGGCAATCTCATTCGCGAGAACCCTCAAGCTGGGTGTTCTCGCCTTCCCTATGGACAATATTTTTTCAAGAATGCCACTGGTAGATGTTCAGATGGGTTACTAATAATCGACTTTTTCAGTGAGAAATCCATTCTCTTCATCTTCTTTGTTAGCTAGACTCTGTATTTATACCATTGAATTCTTTGTAACTTATATCTTAAGCTTTGATGAAATGGTGACATTACTTTTTCCTACTTTCACAGCAAAATCAGCTGGTGTTCCCTTTCTTGAAGCCTACTTGAATCCGAATCCACACACTCGCTATAACGGATTGAATTTTGCGGTCGCTGGCGCTACTGCTTTGCCTGCGCACGTTTTAGCAGAAAGAAATATTCCATCCCCAGTAACCAATAGTTCTTTGAGTAAACAACTTGACTGGATGTTCACCTATTTCAACAAAACAGTATGCAACAATACAGGTTAGTGCTTCATCCTAAATCCTGCTTTAATTAAGACAAGATTTACATCAAACACATAGGTACTGATTCTCAAATCCAAAGTTTCCGGGCCTGTTTATAGATGTCAATAAAAAACGCAAAACAAAATTGTGCAAATTTTACAAAAAAATTGAACTTTTTATTGTTTATCAACAGTAGTAAATTGTTAACTGCATATGTGTTTGAATCTTTGATAGGCTATTTGAAGAGAGTTAACCAGACTCTCTTTGTGGTTGGGGAGATTGGAGGAAATGACTATACCTATGCACTGTTTAGCGGCAAAGCTCTTGAGGAGGTAACGGCTTTGGTACGAGATGTTGTCCAAGCCATCAAGGAAGCTATTAAAGTGAGTTTGTTTATTAGTTAATTTATCGCTTATTAAAGTTCAATTTCTGTTAATTAATTCCTGGGTTTGGTTGCAGAGAATTATTGGTTATGGAGCTAGAAGAATTGTTGCTCCTGGACACTTTCCAATAGGATGCTTGCCGATCTATTTGACACAATTTCAGACCAATGATTCTTCTGCTTACGATGAGTTTCACTGCCTGAAGGAGTTGAATAACCTGGCAATTTATCACAACCAGCATCTTCAACAAGCCCTCATAGAATTAATAAAAGAACACCCAAATGTAACAATAGCATATGGTGATTATTATAAGGCATACATGTGGACTCTGCAAAACGCTCATTCGCTAGGTCAGTCTCTTTGCATCTTGCCTCATAAATTTAAAAGAGATATTATGCACACCATATGTAGGTATTGGAGATTCTCTTGTGATCTAGTAAGGGATAACATTAAACATAGGATTCAATAAATATCGAGTGTCAAACTGAAACTGGCAGCACACTCATAAGATAAGCTTTTCATGTCACGGGATAGTAATTATAGATGAAATTTCTGAGGTGGACATAAAATCTGAGTACTTGAATTCTTCCTAAAATTTGATATTATAGATGGATCCAGCGTGCATTTTCTAAGGCTTCTTTATTGTTTATATGTAAAACAGGTTTCGATGCCACAATGGTGCAAAAAGCTTGTTGCGGCATTGGTGGGGAGTATGATTTCACTCTCACAAAGATGTGTGGAACTCCAGGCGTACCAGTTTGTGGAAATCCCTTTGAACGCATCAGCTGGGACGGAATTCATTTGACCCACAAGGCCTATGATCAAATGGCATCTTGGGTCATCCGCGACATCCTCCCAAAGTTTCAATGTAGTATTGCTTGAACATTAGCACTCAAAACAAAGTGACTCTGATTAATAAAATATTACTTCATCAGATCTATGACCAAGCCGTTCGTAAAAGAGAATGACCAGTCAGTTTTGTCGTGTAAATTATAAGTTTAATAAGTATATTCTGACAATCATTTAAGTATTAATAACATTGTTAACATTTTTCTACGTTAAAATGATGTTTGAATCATATAATGTTTTTTTATCTTAATAATAAAATTACCGGAAAGAAAGATAATATTGTAGATTATCCGATTGAAATTATTATTATACTTGATTCAATTGGGATGTATTAATAATTAATATGTTTGATTGATAGTAATAACAAATGTCTTGAAATAATCTTTTACTAGAATGCCCTTTAGATGATTACTAGATGTAAATAATTAAGGGTTTGTTTGTTTTATTATTTCAAACCTTATTCTCTATCCTATTCCCAAAATACTTGTTTGTTTAATTATTTGGGAAATACTATTATTTTTTATATACTTAAGTTTATTAACTTAATTAAACACCCCCATAAAAAAATTTAAAAATTAACAAAAACAACTCCACCCACCCATAGTTGCTAGATTCCGACAACCACCGTCAGCGGTGGTCGGAATCTGTCACAATGGCCTAAAAACGACCGAAAATGGTCGTTTATTTGCCGATTTGGCCGAATCTGGCATGGTGGATATGGCCAGAAAAGTCCAGATCAACACACCACCAGCCAGATTCGACCAGTCTGAGTCGTAACAGCAGATTCCGACCAGATTACGACGGTGGTGGCCGGAATCTGGCACTGTGGTGATGGGGGTGTTTTTGTCATTTTATAAATTGAGTGTTTTGTAATTATTAACAAAGCCAAGGATATTTTTGTCCACATTGTCCACTGTTTTGGTGCAAAATTGGACAGAAATTTGGATTACCGAAATAATATTTTAATACCACCCTCCCCCCAGGTAATATTATTCCCAGTGATTTATCCCCTTTTTCGCACTATTTGTCATCTTATTTTTCGGTAATATTTTTGTACAAAAATGTCAAACACGATAATCTACTCAATTAAACAAATATTACCCTTGTTAATAAATTTCAACCCAATCCCCTAACTGATTATACATTTAAACATGTTTATATTCATACTGTATATAACAAGCCATTAATATTGTAGTTTGTCTATTTGAGCATTGGATTCTACACCTCTTGTTGTTCCTCCTCCTTCATGCAATGCACATGATCTTCTTAAGAGTTGTGGGTTTGATACTATTAGCTGACTGTTTGCAGAACAATCAGCCAGTTTCCTTTTTTATTTTTTGGCCTGCTTGAACCCGAAAGCATCATACACTGCTCGTGATATGAATGCACTGACATTTGCGGTTGCTATTAATAGATCACATCACCTGGGTTGGTAAATATTCGGTGAATAATTTATTTAAATTGAGCTAGATATTGTACGTTCCATTCTCACATGTTTCAGAAACCAACAACAAAACCCCCGGAAACTACATAATTTCATCACTTGGAGGATATGGTTATTAGTTTTTGAAACCTCCTGTTGAAGTTGACGATCAATGTATATTTTATCATGTTACACAAAGAGTTTGAATAAAGCGTTCAGGTTGAAATGCTTGAAATGGTGGATTCATAGTCGAACAATATATCTTTCGCCTATAAATTAAGCAATATTTCTAGTTTGTTTTGAGCAATAATGGCTGCTACCATCAATAACAAGATTTTTTCTCACATATTAATTTATTGTTTTTGTCTTTATTACATTTTTTAATCATTTCTCTTAATCATTATGTTTATTGACAAAAGGATTCCATCTATTTCTGCCAACTCAATTTGCTAAAAATATACATAATTTCATAATTCCTGAAGTTTTGACTATATTTTCTCGTATTACAGAAATAGTTTCACCAACGGATTCTTGTTGATTCGCTTAAAATGGTCGATCCTATTCGTAAATGTTGAAAGAATAAAAAAATCATATAATTTCAAAGAAGTAATCTAAATCTCAGCTATCAATTAAGCAACGTTTCTGGTTCGTTTTGAGCAATTGCAATGGTTGCTACCATCAACAACGTGATATTTTCTTCTGTTCTTGCGCTCGGTGCTCTCTTTCTTCTTGTTCCTACTGTTTCATGCAATGCAAAGCTTCTTGAGAAATGTGGGATCAATACAATTTATCAACTTGGAGATTCAACATCAGACACAGGCAATCTCATTCGCGAGAACCCTCAAGCTGGGTGTTCTCGCCTTCCCTATGGACAATATTTTTTCAAGAATGCCACTGGTAGATGTTCAGATGGGTTACTAATAATCGACTTTTTCAGTGAGAAATCCATTCTCTTCATCTTCTTTGTTAGCTAGACTCTGTATTTATACCATTGAATTCTTTGTAACTTATATCTTAAGCTTTGATGAAATGGTGACATTACTTTTTCCTACTTTCACAGCAAAATCAGCTGGTGTTCCCTTTCTTGAAGCCTACTTGAATCCGAATCCACACACTCGCTATAACGGATTGAATTTTGCGGTCGCTGGCGCTACTGCTTTGCCTGCGCACGTTTTAGCAGAAAGAAATATTCCATCCCCAGTAACCAATAGTTCTTTGAGTAAACAACTTGACTGGATGTTCACCTATTTCAACAAAACAGTATGCAACAATACAGGTTAGTGCTTCATCCTAAATCCTGCTTTAATTAAGACAAGATTTACATCAAACACATAGGTACTGATTCTCAAATCCAAAGTTTCCGGGCCTGTTTATAGATGTCAATAAAAAACGCAAAACAAAATTGTGCAAATTTTACAAAAAAATTGAACTTTTTATTGTTTATCAACAGTAGTAAATTGTTAACTGCATATGTGTTTGAATCTTTGATAGGCTATTTGAAGAGAGTTAACCAGACTCTCTTTGTGGTTGGGGAGATTGGAGGAAATGACTATACCTATGCACTGTTTAGCGGCAAAGCTCTTGAGGAGGTAACGGCTTTGGTACGAGATGTTGTCCAAGCCATCAAGGAAGCTATTAAAGTGAGTTTGTTTATTAGTTAATTTATCGCTTATTAAAGTTCAATTTCTGTTAATTAATTCCTGGGTTTGGTTGCAGAGAATTATTGGTTATGGAGCTAGAAGAATTGTTGCTCCTGGACACTTTCCAATAGGATGCTTGCCGATCTATTTGACACAATTTCAGACCAATGATTCTTCTGCTTACGATGAGTTTCACTGCCTGAAGGAGTTGAATAACCTGGCAATTTATCACAACCAGCATCTTCAACAAGCCCTCATAGAATTAATAAAAGAACACCCAAATGTAACAATAGCATATGGTGATTATTATAAGGCATACATGTGGACTCTGCAAAACGCTCATTCGCTAGGTCAGTCTCTTTGCATCTTGCCTCATAAATTTAAAAGAGATATTATGCACACCATATGTAGGTATTGGAGATTCTCTTGTGATCTAGTAAGGGATAACATTAAACATAGGATTCAATAAATATCGAGTGTCAAACTGAAACTGGCAGCACACTCATAAGATAAGCTTTTCATGTCACGGGATAGTAATTATAGATGAAATTTCTGAGGTGGACATAAAATCTGAGTACTTGAATTCTTCCTAAAATTTGATATTATAGATGGATCCAGCGTGCATTTTCTAAGGCTTCTTTATTGTTTATATGTAAAACAGGTTTCGATGCCACAATGGTGCAAAAAGCTTGTTGCGGCATTGGTGGGGAGTATGATTTCACTCTCACAAAGATGTGTGGAACTCCAGGCGTACCAGTTTGTGGAAATCCCTTTGAACGCATCAGCTGGGACGGAATTCATTTGACCCACAAGGCCTATGATCAAATGGCATCTTGGGTCATCCGCTACATCCTCCCAAAGTTTCAATGTAGTATTGCTTGAACATGAGCACTCAAAATAAAGTGACTCTGATTAATAAAATATTACTTCATCAGATCTATGACCAAGCCGTTCGTAGAAGAGAATGACCAGTCAGTTTTGTCGTGTAAATTATAAGTTTAATATATATATTCTGACAATCATTTAAGTATTAATATTACATCATATAATATTTTTTTTTATCTTAATATTAAGATTACCAAAAAGAAAGATAACATTGTAGATTATTGGGTTTAAATTATTATTGTATTTGGTTCAATTAGGATGTATTAATAATTAATGTGTTTGGTTGATAATAATAACAAATGTCCTGAAATACTTTTTTATTAGAATACCTTTTAGATGATTACTAGATGTAAATAATTAAGGGCTTGTTTGCTTTATTATTTAAAAACCTATTCTATATTCTATTCCCAAAATACTTGTTTGTTTAATTATTTGAGAAATACTATTCTATTTTTTAATTACTTTTAGACTTTTTAAGTTTATTAACTTAATTAAACATCCCTAGAAAAAAGTTTAAAAATTAACAAAAACAACCCCACCCACCCATAGTTGCCAGATTCCGGCAACCACCATCAGCGGTGGCCGGAATCTGTCACAATGGCCTAAAAACGACCGGAAATGGCCGTTTATTCGTCGATCTGGTCGAATCTGACCTTTTCGACAAGATCAGTGGTGGATCTGGCCGGAAAAAGCCAGATCGACACACCACCGGCCAGATTCAACCAGTCTGAGTCGTAACGGTAGATTCTGACTAGATTCCGGCGGTGGTAGTCAGAATCTGGCACTGTGGTAATGGGGTATTTTTGTCATTTTACAAATTTGGTGTTTTGTAATTATTAACAAAGCCAAGGATATTTTCATCCACATTGTCCACTATTTTAGGGCAAAATTAGACAGAAATTTGGATTACCGAAATAATATTTTAATACCACCCTCCCCCCAGGTAATATTATTCCCGATGATTTACCCCCTTTTTGGCACTATTTGTTATCTTATTTTCCGATAATGTTTTTGTACAAAAATGCCAAACACGATAATCTAATCTGCTCAATTAAACAAATATTACCCTTGTTAATAAATTTCAACCCAATCCAAATGGGCCTAACTGATTATACATTTAAACATGTTTATATTCATACTGTATATAAATATAACAAGCGATTAATATTGTAGTTTGTCTATTTGAGCATTGGATTCTACACCTCTTGTTGTTCCTCCTCCTTCATGCAATGCACATGATCTTCTTAAGAGTTGTGGGTTTGATACTATTAGCCGACTGTTTGCAGAACAATCAGCCGGTTTCCTTTTTTATTTTTTGGCCTGCTTGAACCCGAAAGCATCATACACTGCTCGTGATAATGAATGCACTGACATTTGCGGTTGCTATTAATAGATCACATCACCTGGGTTGGTATATATTCGGTGAATAATTTATTTAAATTGAGCTAGATATTGTACGTTCCATTCTCACATGTTTCAGAAACTACATAATTTCATCACTTGGAGGATATGGTTATTAGTTTTTGAAACCTCCTGTTGGCTGTTGAAGTTGACGATCAATGTATATATTTTATCATGTTACACAAAGAGTTTGAATAAAGCGTTCTGGTTGAAATGCTTGAAATGGTGGATTCATATTCGAACAATATATCTTTCGCCTATAAATTAAGCAATATTTCTAGTTTGTTTTGAGCAATAATGGCTGCTACCATCAATAACAAGATTTTTTCTTCGGTTCTTGCGCTCGGTGTTCTCTTCCTTTTTGTTCGTCCTGCTTCATGCTATGAATATCTGCTTGAGAAATGTGGGATCAATACAATTTACCAACTTGGAGATTCGATATCAGACACAGGCAATCTCATTCGCGAGAAACCTCAAATTGCGTGTTCTCGCCTTCCCTATGGACAATACTTCTTCAGGAATGCAACCGGTAGATGCTCTGACGGTTTACTCATAATCGACTTTTTCAGTAAGAAATCTATTCGGTTCTTCTTCTTTGTTAGTTTAACTTTAACACATATGTTCACAGTCGCATTCTTTGCAGCTGGCTATACCTTAAGTTTTTTCATCAAACTTTTGCAGCAATATCAGCGGCTCTTCCCTTTCTCGAACCCTACTTGAATCCGAATCCACACACTCGCGATAGCGGATTGAATTTCGCGGTTGCAGGCGCTACTGCTTTACCCGCACACATTTTAGCAGAAAAAAGTGTTTCATCCCCAGTAACCAACAGTTCTCTTGATAAACAACTTGACTGGATGTTCACTTATTTCAATGGATCAGTATGCAACACTGCAGGTCAGTGCCTCGGACTCAAAGCCGCCTTAATAACAGATAAATGCAGAAGTTCTTATTAGAAAAGACTGCATATATATTTTACTTGTATGTTTGAATCTTTGATAGACTGTTCGAAGAAACTTAACAAGACTCTCTTCATGGTTGGGGAGATTGGAGGAAATGACTATAACTATGCACTGTTTAGAGGCAGATCTCCCGAGGAGGTAACGCTTTTGGTGCCCGATGTTGTCCAAGCCATCAAGGAAGCTGTAACAGTAAGTTCCTTATTCTTAATCACTTACTTCCCAATTATTAGAGTTGAATTTCTTCGTTAATTCTGAGTTTTGGATGCAGAGAGTTATTGGGTACGGTGCTAGAAGAATTGTTGTTCCTGGAAACTTTCCAATAGGATGTTTACCGAGCTATTTGACACTATTTCAGACCACTGATACTGCAGCTTATGATGAGTTTCACTGCGTGAAGGAGTTGAATAACTTGGCAATTTATCACAATCAGCATCTTCAACAGGCCCTTGAAGAATTAACAAAAGAACACCCTAATGTGGCCATAGTATATGGTGATTATTACAATGCATACATGTGGATTCTGCAAAATGTTCATTCGCTTGGTGAGTTTTTGTATCTTGCATCATGGAACCAGAACATCTGCAGGAGAGATTAACTGATATCGTAAAATTATCTTAGTTAAGTTACTTTATTGTTTATGTATATAAACAGGTTTTGATGCCACATCGGTGCAAAAAGCTTGTTGCGGCGTTGGTGGAGAGTATGATTTTACTGTTTCAAAGATGTGTGGAACTCCAGGCGTACCAGTTTGTGCAAATCCTCTTGAACGCATCAGCTGGGATGGAATTCATTCGACCCACAAGGCCAATTACCTCATGGCATCTTGGATCATCCAAGACATCCTCCCAAAGTTTCAGTGTTGTTCTTCTTGAACATTTGCATCCAAACAAAGTGATTCAATAAATATAAATTTATTATATATAAGAGAAGGATGTTCAGAGAAGAGAATGATCGGTCTATTTTAACATCTAAGCTAGTACATCTGTTGCAACTTATGATGCTTTATAAAGTATGCAATCAGTTCTAGTCTAGTGTACAACTGCTAATTTCCAAAATTAATTATGTATCTCTAAGGTTGACTTCAATTACAAGGACTTATTAGTTGGGAAACCATATACATAATCAGTATGAACGATATTTCGTGTAAGCAAAACTTATATTTATAGAAAAGCAATAGGTAAGGTTGAAACTTGAAAGGGTATGGCTCAGTTTCCGGAAGATTTTCTGCTTATCGAAGGTGATGAATTGAAAATTTCCTGACCAAGCTCTTTGATCTTGTTAAGTAGAAGCATTTGTTCAGTCTCAAGCTGTGCCATGTATTCTTCTTGTGTATCTTCAAGAGTTTCCAGCTCACTCAAAGCAGTTGAAAGTCCTTCAATATTGCTATCGTCAATCATAGATTGAAATTTGTTTATCATCTGTTTCATCTGATAAGAATTCATAAAACAACATGTCAGAATCAAAGTAGTCAAGTTGTGCAAAAACCTGTGTTATTTTCCTAACACAAACATGACAATGAACAGACAGAAAGAATGAAAGCAAGTTAAACATTGAAGATGGATAAAATTTTCGGAATAGTTCAGAATAGACTTCACATTTCCGGATAGATTTCACACATGAAAAATCAGAAAGAGATGGAACAAGAATAAGGTAAACCACTTAGCTTAAAATGAGTATTCCAATATATCTTCAGCTCTCTCTCTCTCCTTATTTTATAAATTTTAAGTTGTTTTTTCATTTTAATTTTAATAAAATGAGGTAAAGCCATGCCACAAATATCATGTTGTCTGTAACAAGCAATTAATTTAATTGAAGATGCAAATAACAAAAAGCCTTGGAAATCATGGTCTTACCTGGCCAGAAATTTGGTGTGATTTAATTAGAGATGGCTCAGAATCCGAACTGGGTCTCTTCTGTAGTTCGGGAATTCTTCTTGTTATTTGAACGTGGATCTCTCCCCTTTTCACTCCTTGGAGGGGTATCCACTTGTCAGCCATTTCATTAGGAGGCAATCTCTGATATTCTACAACACAATCACCTATACTTGATGTGGGTAGTAAAGCGTTGTGGTCTTTCACATGCAGCAGCAGGGGACTACCATCATCCAGAAACTCTAAGGTCTGATTCCATTGAGGATTTAGAGTTCTATCGATCACCTAGAAGACAACCGGTGATAGGCCAGATTAGTAATTGAATTAGCATAAATAGCAGAAAACTTCAGGTTGTTAACTACTGGAAAAAAAAAAAAAAAAAATAACCATTCTTTTGCAGAAAAATAGAGTATGTCTCCAAAATTTTCTATAAAAAAAAAAAAAAATGCCAAACCATTGAAAGACAATAGTGTTCTTTCACCACTAACAAGAGGTTCATGTTGACCATCTTATACATGGGATAGGGGAAGAAGAAAAAGGCCAGTTACAAGTTCCTACAGTTAATATTAGAAACAGATAAGATAAGAAACTGAGAAAACAAATTATCAGTTATTTCCATATCCTCTTTCCACAATGCTAGAAGTGCTATGTTGTCAAGACAGGAAGAAAAAGTTATTGATGCAAAATTTAACTCTACAGACCTGAAAGTTTAAGTTGAAAACATCAATTTTGTAAAAATAAAAAATGAGGTTTCCCAGACCTTTGTTCTCTTCTTTAGGTCTCCATACTGCACTCTCACGTATGGATCACTTGTCCCCCTGAGATCCGCAGCAATAAGGTCTCTCCCTTCAACAATAACAAGTTCAATCCAACCATAGACTGGGCTCGCATTTGAACCCTGAAAATAGTCCAGGGAAAATAAAGAGAAAAGAGTATTAGAACTGTCACTCTTGCACTGAAAGGTTGTTCACAACCTGCACATACACATTGGGGATATCGGTCCTGTTAAACAATAACTATACATGAACATATTCCTTAAAGCTAACATAAGATTCAAAATCTGCATTTATATTGGCCCTGACCCCTGCCAATGTCAACCTGAAATCAACCATGCCGAGCTAAAAATCAAGCACAAAATCATCAAACCATAGACAAGTGCATCAACACCTGTTCCATCTATTGTAGAATATATGGATGAGGAAACTTAAACCTGAACTTTAAAAGCCGTCAAAAGCTTTTATTTCTCTATATTTCCTGTTTGAATAATTATAATTTTTGCTTTTCGGGAAGCATTCAAAAGTTTATTTAATTCACAATAAGGAAAGCATACCCTTGATCCTTCAGAATCATCAACCCTCACTGCTTCTATTTGAAGCCTAAGTTCTCCTGAATTGACTTTTTCAAGGGGTACCCATATATCTCTGATTGACCCTTCTACAAGTCCTTCCAAATTTACCCGAGCACTACCAATGTTATCATCTCCAAAGATTTCTTCGCTGTAGCATTTTATCTTAAGGTATTCACCACCTCCTATCTCATCAAGTTCAAATTTCTGATTCCAGGTAGGACTGAAACCATGTGCAGTCCTTGTTCTTTGGAGAATCTGAAAAAAAAAAAAAAATTAAAATTATAGACAGAGTAGAGCATGAGTGATCATAATAATACAGATTGAACATGTAGGAATTTGTAACCTTGCTATACCACAACATTATCATGGAAAGAGAACCTGACCTTTCCATATTGCAATTTGACATATGGATCACACTTTCCGGATTTGTCTTTCGGTATAAGATCCTTTCCTTCTGCAACAGTTACATTAATTTTCCTTCCAGTTCTTGAAAGAAAATTTGATGAACCATTTAGCGATTGTTGCGAGCCACTACGAAAATTGGTCAAGCTATGTGAACCATCTGAAAATTGCCACTCCTTCAACACAAGCCTCACTGTCAACTGCCAAATGCATTTAAACAAGAAAACTATTAAGTTATGTTCAGGTATCTTTGCCTGATGCATACTGGATGAGTGGTCACCTTAATTTTATCCTAAACCAAATGAAAGTTTACAGGAATTTCAACGCAATTCAATATTCAACATTTGAAACCAAACTTTGGTCCAAAATAAGCAGGTGGAACACGAAAATAGTTGTAGAAGCAAACAGAAGTATTTCCCATTGTCTCAGACAACCAGTCAATAATGCCTAATTTGATTAACTAGTGATTTATTCATTCATGCCCTACTTTACCACCAAGATGACAGCAAACAGAGGAATCTTGGTGCCAATTACTACTTGCAATGAAATTCTGAGAACAATACCTCCCCTGAATTGACCCCCTCAAAAGGAACAGTCATTTCAACTTCTTTTCCACAAAATTCAGCATGCTTGGCTATTAAACCAGAGTCAGGCCCTATAGCCCAAAAGGTTGTGGAATCATCTGCATCATACTTGACCTGCCAAAGAAAAAAAAAATATGACTTAGTTGATGGTAAAGCAGATGATATAACTCCTACTATGCATAGAACTTATTCTGAAAGCAAGCTAGATTGTTTTGAAGAGATTAAATGTGTATTAGTTTACAACGTGATCTTCTTGCTATTGCCTATGATGTATGTTATTTCTTAATGTTGATAGATTTTAACATATCGTAAGGAAAAACAGCTACTATATATATAGTAATGCACAAAAAAAAAAAAAAAAAAATATGACCTAATTTATCTTATACATAAACCATGCTACAGTGAAACTTTAATTTCACTCTAAGAAACCAGCTAAGTCACAGATCAAAGTGCCATGAGCCATGCATTTATCCTTAGAGAGGAAACTAACATATCAACATAGTACCTTGACTTCACAACTTGCTAGATAACCATACTGGACACTGTAGGGCGTGAATTGATAAAGGTGGAACCGCAGAATTCCTGTTTCTTCATGTAAAACCATATTAAATGTTGAATCCCATCTGGGATCTGAGCCTGGTCTGACATTTGTTCTCCTGGTTAACTCTTCAAGTTCAATCTCCACAAACGTCTGCAAATCTTTATCATCGTTGCGCTCTTCTAAACTACAGGCTACAGGAGATGTTTGCCTCCTTGATGGGCTTCCTCTTAAACTACTTCTAAAAAGTTTACT
The DNA here is from genome assembly GCF_008641045.1 of Pistacia vera. NCBI lineage: Eukaryota > Viridiplantae > Streptophyta > Magnoliopsida > Sapindales > Anacardiaceae > Pistacia > Pistacia vera. Next base: position 114,806 of record NW_022196679.1, on the reverse strand, counting down.
AGCAGAAACAACTTTCACATAAATGATACCACCAACAGCCTTTTTCCTCAAATCTACTGCTGGCAAAGAGAGACACCGGCGGCGAGGTTCAACCATCGTCTTAACTAAGGTTTCATTGAAAAGTTTAACCTGCATGAGGGAAAAGAAATTATTGCTAGCACAAAAATTTAGCATTTACTAGAAATTATAACTTAGCACTATAGTAAACCTGTGCGATGCATAACCCACCAACATATTGAAGACATAGTTTCTTTACCATCTATAAATTTAAGCTAAGCTGCTTGATCGCATAAGCCTTGGACCCATGCAAAAACAGCTCACTTTAGGACTTACAGACAAGATTTTACGATGAGATAATCCACGTTTAACTTATGACCTAATTAGTCATCCCAAGCACAACAAGGATTAAATTGTGACAAAGATAAGACTTTTAATCTACTTAAAATGCCTGAGGTTAAAATGTATGGATGCACTATGACCTCTTCCTCTAAGTCGATAAAGGTATAATTACAATTAACTTATTTATCAATAGCTTCAGTTAATTAATGAAGAAGGGAATAGAGAGATTGCAGGATAATATTGAAAATTCAAGGATATAAATTTAAAAGAGAGAAAATAACAAGAGTATATGCTCAGAAGGACCAATACTTTTATAGCCAAGAAATGAAGAGTTTTCAAAGCAAAAGGAACAATGATTGACAATATTTAATTAGTTTTAAGTGGAAATAGCCAGTTTAACTGCCAGTTGACATTAATAGTAAATTGAGGGGAACACACCAGAGGAATGTCATATCATACTGCTCCCTCCATCTCTATTCTAAACAAAAATACATAAAAAGCTATGACCACCAAACTTGTAATACTGTATTTGTCGATATTTTAGTGCAATATTATTGCATTTGAAAAGGATAAACTTAATAGAAACCTTCAACGAGGTGGGGAACATTTGAAAGCCAATGAGACTAGAAACTATAGATAGAATACAGCAAGATGAGGGAAAGGTATGTATTGCATAAACAGCGTAATTTCTTGAGATTCTTTCTTTTACTATGAGAATTTATGTGTAATTACATCAAGTACAGATTTTGCGTGCCCTAGATATCATCAAAGTAGGAGCTTTTCCACAATTGTCCTAAAACTAGTTTCTGTTGTACAACAGGCAGCAAACCAGCACCAAATTTTCCAGGACATGAAGCAAATTAACTTGCTTAACTTTTTACAGTGGAAATCATAGAGATAAGTTAAATTAAAATGCAGAACATTTAAGGTAAAGACAATTTCATATTTCCATATATCTGGATTCGAATATAAACAGTTAAAAAACAAACCAGCCAAGATGAAACACCAGGCAGCTCCGTGGCAGGTAGAGATTGGCTTCCACCACTTCCAAATGCAACTCCTATTCTCACTTCAGGTACAGATACAAAGGAATACAAAACTGCTCTCCCTTCCAGAATTGGCATCAATAGAAGCTGTAAAATGTGAACTAGGGAATTAATTTTGCCAACAATCAATACTATCAAAATTTCAAGATGCAGAAACATCAGATCAAAGGCATTAACCCAGGATTGAAATTTTCATAATGCACAAAGCATCAACACGACTAAAGACAAGAACAGAGAATAAAAGATGCAGCAAAGTGTGGTCCTTCAATGTCAACAATGATTCATGTAAAATAGAACCATAAACAATCTAAATCAATAAAAGAAAATGTTTTTTCAGTCAATTAAATTTTGCATGGAAGTTTATTCAAAATCTAAATCGCTCCAAGGTCATTTCCACTTAATCATAAACAAAATAATTATTATGTTTCAATTCCCGAAACGAAACCTGGGAAACAAGCAACAGAGGCTGACAAATTTAAATTCCTGCTCCATTGCTATAGTTAAGTAAAAAGTGCAATACATAAGGTTTACAATCTCTAATTTTATGACCAATAACATATAATCAAACAAAATAGTAAACTACATCAACTTTAACGAGTTAAATTCCTTTTTGACAGGGGCAAAAAAAAAAAAAATTAAAATAAAAGGAAGGAAAATAAGCATGACATACATCACCCTTAACGTGGAGGCTGTTGATAACAATTCTGGCAGTTCCAAGTAACGGCTTCGCCAACTTGGCAAGCAACAAGATGCTTAATTCATTGGTGTCCCAGTCAAAACCAATACGCATAACTTTCTGTCAATAGAACAACTGACGCCTTGTAAAAGTCTTGGAAAAATTTTACAACTTGAATGTTGAAAAGTAAACAATTATGCCAAAAAACTGAAGTAGCAAATACTACTAAAAATTAGCATCAAACTATACAAGTGTGAATTATTTAATTCTCTACTATCATTCCTCTCCATGCTACAGCAGACACCTCATAAATGTGTGACAGATCATGCTAACTCGTGATTGACCCTTCTACAAGTCCTTCCAAATTTACCCGAGCACTACCAATGTTATCATCTCCAAAGATTTCTTCGCTGTAGCATTTTATCTTAAGGTATTCACCACCTCCTATCTCATCAAGTTCAAATTTCTGATTCCAGGTAGGACTGAAACCATGTGCAGTCCTTGTTCTTTGGAGAATCTGAAAAAAAAAAAAAAATTAAAATTATAGACAGAGTAGAGCATGAGTGATCATAATAATACAGATTGAACATGTAGGAATTTGTAACCTTGCTATACCACAACATTATCATGGAAAGAGAACCTGACCTTTCCATATTGCAATTTGACATATGGATCACACTTTCCGGATTTGTCTTTCGGTATAAGATCCTTTCCTTCTGCAACAGTTACATTAATTTTCCTTCCAGTTCTTGAAAGAAAATTTGATGAACCATTTAGCGATTGTTGCGAGCCACTACGAAAATTGGTCAAGCTATGTGAACCATCTGAAAATTGCCACTCCTTCAACACAAGCCTCACTGTCAACTGCCAAATGCATTTAAACAAGAAAACTATTAAGTTATGTTCAGGTATCTTTGCCTGATGCATACTGGATGAGTGGTCACCTTAATTTTATCCTAAACCAAATGAAAGTTTACAGGAATTTCAACGCAATTCAATATTCAACATTTGAAACCAAACTTTGGTCCAAAATAAGCAGGTGGAACACGAAAATAGTTGTAGAAGCAAACAGAAGTATTTCCCATTGTCTCAGACAACCAGTCAACAATGCCTAATTTGATTAACTAGTGATTTATTCATTCATGCCCTACTTTACCACCAAGATGACAGCAAACAGAGGAATCTTGGTGCCAATTACTACTTGCAATGAAATTCTGAGAACAATACCTCCCCTGAATTGACCCCCTCAAAAGGAACAGTCATTTCAACTTCTTTTCCACAAAATTCAGCATGCTTGGCTATTAAACCAGAGTCAGGCCCTATAGCCCAAAAGGTTGTGGAATCATCTGCATCATACTTGACCTGCCAAAGAAAAAAAAAAATATGACTTAGTTGATGGTAAAGCAGATGATATAACTACTACTATGCATAGAAGTTATTCTGAAAGCAAGCTAGATTGTTTTGAAGAGATTAAATGTGTATTAGTTTACAACGTGATCTTCTTGCTATTGCCTATGAAGTATGTTATTTCTTAATGTTGATAGATTTTAACATATCGTAAGGAAAAACATCTACTATATATATAGTAACGCACAAAAAAAAAAAAAAAAAAATATGACCTAATTTATCTTATAAATAAACCATGCTACAGTGAAACTTTAATTTCACTCCAAGAAACCAGCTAAGTCACAGATCAAAGTGCCATGAGCCATGCATTTATCCTTAGAGAGGAAACTAACATATCAACATAGTACCTTGACTTCACAACTTGCTAGATAACCATACTGGACACTGTAGGGCGTGAATTGATAAAGGTGGAACCGCAGAATTCCTGTTTCTTCATGTAAAACCATATTAAATGTTGAATCCCATCTCGGATCTGAGCCTGGTCTGACATTTGTTCTCCTGGTTAACTCTTCAAGTTCAATCTCCACAAACGTCTGCAAATCTTTATCATCGTTGCGCTCTTCTAAACTACAGGCTACAGGAGATGTTTGCCTCCTTGATGGGCTTCCTCTTAAACTACTTCTAAAAAGTTTACTAGCAGAAACAACTTTCACATAAATGATACCACCAACAGCCTTTTTCCTCAAATCTACTGCTGGCAAAGAGAGACACCGGCGGCGAGGTTCAACCATAGTCTTAACTAAGGTTTCATTGAAAAGTTTAACCTGCATGAGGGAAAAGAAATTATTGCTAGCACAAAAATTTAGCATTTACTGGAAATTATAACTTAGCACTATAGTAAACCCATGCAATGCATAACCCACCAACATATTGAAGACATAGTTTCTTTACCATCTATAAATTTAAGCTAAGCTGCTTGATCGCATAAGCCTTGGACCCATGCAAAAACAGCTCACTTTAGGACTTACAGACAAGATTTTACGATGAGATAATCCACGTTTAACTTATGACCTAATTAGTCATCCCAAGCACAACAAGGATTAAATTGTGACAAAGATAAGACTTTTAATCTACTTAAAATGCCTGAGGTTAAAATGTATGGATGCACTATGACCTCTTCCTCTAAGTCGATAAAGGTATAATTACAATTAACTTATTTATCAATAGCTTCAGTTAATTAATGAAGAAGGGAATAGAGAGATTGCAGGATAATATTGAAAATTCAAGGATATAAATTTAAAAGAGAGAAAATAACAAGAGTATATGCTCAGAAGGACCAATACTTTTATAGCCAAGAAATGAAGAGTTTTCAAAGCAAAAGGAACAATGATTGACAATATTTAATTAGTTTTAAGTGGAAATAGCCAGTTTAACTGCCAGTTGACATTAATAGTAAATTGAGGGGAACACACAGGAGGAATGCCATATCATACTGCTCCCTCCATCTCTATTCTAAACAAAAATCAATAGAAAGCTATGACCACCAAACTTGTAATACTGTATTTGTCGATATTTTAGTGCAATATTATTGCATTTGAAAAGGATAAACTTAATAGAAACCTTCAACGAGGTGGGGAACATTTGAAAGCCAATGAGACTAGAAACGATAGATAGAATACAGCAAGATGAGGGAAAGGTATGTATTGCATAAACAGCGTAATTTCTTGAGATTCTTTCTTTTACTATAAGAATTTATGTGTCATTACATCAAGTACAGATTTTGCGTGCCCTAGATATCATCAAAGTAGGAGCTTTTCCACAATTGTTCTAAACTAGTTTCTGTTGTACAACAGGCAGCAAACCAGCACCAAATTTTCCAGAACATGAAGCAAATTAACTTGCTTAACTTTTTATAGTGGAAATCATAGAGATAAGTTAAATTAAAATACAGAACATTTAAGGTAAAGACAATTTCATATTTCCATATATCTGGATTCGAATATAAACAGTTAAAAAACGAACCAGCCAAGATGAAACACCAGGCAGCTCCGTGGCAGGTAGAGATTGGCTTCCACCACTTCCAAATGCAACTCCTATTCTCACTTCAGGTACAGATACAAAGGAATATAAAACTGCTCTCCCTTCCAGAATTGGCATCAATAGAAGCTGTAAAATGTGAACTAGGGAATTAATTTTGCCAACAATCAATACTATCAAAACTTCAAGATGCAGAAACATCAGATCAAAGGCATTAACCCAGGATTGAAATTTTCATAATGCACAAAGCATCAACACGACTAAAGACAAGAACAGAGAATAAAAGATGCAGCAAAGTGTGGTCCTTCAATGTCAACAATGATTCATGTAAAATAGAACCATAAACAATCTAAATCAATAAAAGAAAATGTTTTTTCAGTCAATTAAATTTTGCATGGAAGTTTATTCAAAATCTAAATCGCTCCAAGGTCATTTCCACTTAATCATAAACAAAATAATTATTATGTTTCAATTCCCGAAACGAAACCTGGGAAACAAGCAACAGAGGCTGACAAATTTAAATTCCTGCTCCATTGCTATAGTTAAGTAAAAAGTGCAATACATAAGGTTTACAATCTCTAATTTTATGACCAATAACATATAATCAAACAAAATAGTAAACTACATCAACTTTAACGAGTTAAATTCCTTTTTGACAGGGGCAAAAAAAAAAAAAATTAAAATAAAAGGAAGGAAAATAAGCATGACATACATCACCCTTAATGTGGAGGCTGTTGATAACAATTCTGGCAGTTCCAAGTAACGGCTTCGCCAACTTGGCAAGCAACAAGATGCTTAATTCATTGGTGTCCCAATCAAAACCAATACGCATAACTTTCTGTCAATAGAACAACTGACACCTTGTAAAAGTCTTGGAAAAATTTTACAACTTGAATGTTGAAAAGTAAACAATTATGCCAAAAAACTGAAGTAGCAAATACTACTAAAAATTAGCATCAAACTATACAAGTGTGAATTATTTAATTCTCTACTATCATTCCTCTCCATGCTACAGCAGACACCTCATAAATGTGTGACAGATCATGCTAACTCGCAATTATTAATTGCATAGCCTTACAGGAAACATATGGCATCAAAATAGTAGAGCAAAGTATGTTGCAGGTTTGAACAACTTGAATACCAGAGTAATATCCTGTGATCAGGAACAGAACTGAAGTATTCTATCCTCTCCTCACAGTTTCATTATTCATATATTATACTATCTATACTCCCTTTCAAAGAAGTAAATAAAGGAATAAATTAATGACATTTACACATCAACCAAATTAATATATTGGATTTCAAAGATCCATGTTTTAGATTGGTGATCCTTTTGTAGCACTTAGTAAATCAGGTTAATAAGATATAGCTAATCCTTTTGTAGCTTCATGATAAAAAGCCATAGCCATTCTCTAGTTTCAACATATTTTCTGCACACACATGGAAGAACATGCACCTTAAAGCTTATGTATATACATATCACCTTCCAAACTGTACCCAGAAACATAGAAAAAGAAAACTTAAATTTCAAGATCGTCCTATAAAATGAATATACTAGTACTTTACAAATTCTAAAAGTGAAACCAGAAACCAAACCTGATCACCTGAGGAAGACCAGTGAGTTCCATGAAGACCCAACAAAGGCGGAGTCGAACCTAGTGAGAACTCCTGCAATTCTATTTTTTCCTGCATGAATGATAATGTTCATCAATAAACATGCTTCATGCTGTTAGCATCAACTCAAACTTTCATAAAGGCATGTATCCTCATAAAAATTTGTCATGTTAGACATTGCAGACACGACAGCCCTGTCAACCCATGCTGACACTTGTACAGACAATTATAGAAAATTCACCTTCTTTTGGTTAAAATATGTGACACTTGAGGGTGCTACACAAATTATCATTAAACTTTAATTTACTTGCAAGCTTGATAGCAGTTTTCTATTTTTAAAATTCTTCTCCAAGCAAGTAAACAAACTCTCTTAATTCGGTACATATGTTAAATTTATAAATGCAGAAATGTTTCAAAATATGACAAGCTAGCCCATGTCTAGAGATTATTTATTACAAGTCATTTATTTAATAATTACAAAAAAGTAATAGGAAAATCACTTACTATAAGCCTTGATTTGCGGTGCTTTAGACGTTTCTGCATAAAAGAAGCTTTGGTTAGGAGAACTTTGATATATAATTAATAATTATAATTTCATCCTTTTGTGTGTTTCATCAAATTCTTCACAGAGAAACATGATCGAACTAAAGTAGATAAGTAAGAACTGAAAACTTCTTTAGTAATAAATGCTTGAGTTAATCATGATCCAGAAGAAAACATTTATTATGGAGGAACAAAGAGTATAAAGTTGTATGTCCTTCCAAATTGTTATGAAATGATTTCTCATAGTTATTTGTACTTCCTTGGCCTGTGAAATGCAATTGTCAGCGTTCATTTTTTAAGTCATACAATAAAGCAATTCTATTGGTCATCGTACAATACAAGAAGATATATTATAGACCAGACGGTGAATATTACTTTATTCTCATCCTCATCTAATGGTTTTATCTGCCTAGCATAATAACTTCTAGTATGGTAGAAAGAAGGCAAGTTAAAAATCGAGATCTTTTGATATTAATTAATAGTTGAGATCCAAGTGGAATATATTTAGACACAAAGTTATGTACATAAAACATGTTTCCATACTAGCATAAAGAATGGGCCCAATCTATGTTAATCTAGAAAAAAACACGTTGGTTCAAAGTTCTTGAAACAATCCAAATCTTGAAGATGCACCTACATGGGTAACTAAGTGACATATCTGTTATCAGACTGAACTCAGACGTATCCTATTATGTGAAAAATAGGGTCTTCCTGACGAACCAAAGATATAACTGAAAAGGGAGAAGTTAAAAAAAGGTCCACAGATATGCTAGCAAAACCATTTTAGCAAATTTAGATTCGTAAAAACACCAACTGAATCTGTTAAGAGATGCCAAAGAATCAGTGTGACTACATTTGTCATTATTCATTAGAATATACAAGTACTAGCAAACAAATAGTCATTGAGCAAAAGAAGCAGAATATATAAATATTTAGTATAAAGTTCAGAAAACAACTAACATGAACCACTATATTCTTACCTCAACCATGTGTGAGAACCTTGTTGAAAACTTTGGGTTCATGTAGTTGGGCCAAACTTCTATCAACAGTTTATTCAACCATTCACAGTGCTCCAGTGGTGTGATAGGCTGCATAAAATATGCCAAAAAAATTCCTCATTAAAAGAGAAAGTCAGAGAGTGAGAGAGAGGGAGGGAGAGAGAGAGGATATATTCAACACAAGAAACCTAAGATCTCACATAAACAGGAAAAAAAAAAGGGATAATATAGATTGAAAAGATACCGAGGTGTTCAATATGACTTGCTTCCACTTCTTATTCAAGTCTTCCACAAGTAACTGACGTTGATGGACCCCATACTGCAGGAAAATGAGATATATTTCATGTTATCACCAAGTATATCCTTAAAAGAATCAATTTATCTAGATTCAATAGAGACTACAACATATTTGCGTGCAAACACTCAATGCTAGTAGTAAGTAAAATGGATAAGAAGAATTAAATAAATAAAAGTGCAAAGGTAACAAAAGAAGAATATCTCAATAGGTTCATAGGCAATTAACCCCAATCTGCTACAAAGTAAGACCAATTTCCTAGCAAAGAAAAAGTGAAACAAATAAAATCCCAGTCATAATCCTTCAGTCTCACCTTAAATCCTCAATATCATTGATTTTGCTTTCCAGAAAGGAGAAGAATGATTTTCAAAACAACAGTATCACAAAGGCTTTACTGATGATACAAACACAATATCTAACCAAATTCTCATGTTATAAGATCTCATCATGAAGTTTGATACTCTTTTGAATAAGAGATATCCAATTAAGTTATCTGTTATGGAGTAGAAAGTGAACTAATAGGCTGATGTGCATAGCATAGCAGCCTAAAAGCATGGAAGCTAGTACAGAAAATTCTCAGAAAGCTAACCGAACAGAGTTGTTAAACAATTCACATGCAAGCCAACATCAATAACATAATTAAGAAGAACTCAAAAGCAAAATATGACTTGAGGGGAAATAATTGGAAGAAGGAAAAACAAATGGAGTGCCAGTATGTACTCTTAATAGCAATTCCTACCCCTATAGCAACCACATATCATTGAAAATTTCAAATTCACATACAAGTAAACCCAGAAACAAAAGAATTTTTTTAGAAAACATTGTTCATCTTCATTGAAGTATCTTCACTGTTTGGTTGCATCATCCATCTGCTTGATGGAAATAGGAACAAATTGAAATAAGGTGATCAAATAATTAAATTAATTTACAAGAAAAAAAAAAAACTAAATCCTTGTCATATTAGGAATGCAAAAAGGAGAAGGCACTATAACAAAACGCAGCACAAGAAAATAAAAAAAAATAAATTAGATTCAACTACCAAGTCAACAGCTATAGAGTAGCTAAAACTTAAGTACCATAATCCCAGCCACAAACTTTCATATTATCAATTATATACACATTAACATAAAAATCTTTATAATAACTAGCACTCAAAATATAAATTAAAATTCCCAAAAAAAAAAAAAAAGAAAAAAAGTGAAACTTCAGAGAGAAAAACAAAAGAAAAATGCATATAGCAATAGAACCAAAAAGAGAGAGAGAGAGAGAGAGAGAGACTAGCCTGCAAAGTAGCCCAGACAGCGATGACAAGAGGAACCCAATTGGAGAAAGAGAAGAACCATCTCTCAATGATCCAAAGAAGCAAAATCAAAGGAATTACAAAGGGAAGAAGAGGTTTTTCCTCCAACAAATGCTTCAAGAACTCCACAACTTCTTCAACATTGAAAGCAGCTCTCTTTTTTCTCTTACCCATTTCAGTTTACACCTTCAGCAATCACTTTCTTGCAAAAAAAAACTACAAATTCACATTCATGGCTCTCAACAATAACAACCCCCAGAAAAGAAATCTAAAAACTTGCACATGAGATCATAAAACGTTCCTTAAAAAGATTCTTCTTTCCTGAGAAAATGGTCATCGGTTACTTGGAAAGAAACTTGAAGGACGAAAGTAAAAGGGAAGTGGAAGAATTTGAAGAGAGTAATGGATTTGGAGAAGTCTAAAGTCAGCTCCGACAATAAAAAATACTAAAATTTAGTTAAGAACGAAGAGGAAAGTTAAAAGGCCGGTTTAATTGTCAGTATATTTTGTGGGAAGAGATTAATTTAAGATTTTTATTTAGGCCGAACGAGTTACACCTACCCAAAGTTTGTCATAAAAGCAAATTGGTACCCAAAAGGTTTAGAAATGACAAATAGATATTTTCTGTCATATTCAATTATGGATTTCTGTCTGCTAAAGGATAATATAGTAATTTCATCTAATTTTTTTAAATTTTAACTCTTTTTCTCCGTATCCGTTCTCTTCTATTCTCTTTTCCTTTATTTTTTCTCTTTCGCTTCCTCCTCTCTTTTTGGCCTCTCTTTTCTTGCATCTCTTTGTTTCCCTCTTTCTTCTTCTCTCTTGAATCAAACCAAAAAAAATTCAGCGGATCAAAGTCATAAAAATTATATCACAGCCACCAGAAACAAATTCGGCTGCTGCGATCTGTCTGGTTACAATGTGGAGGAGCACTAGATCGCATTGGCGGATTTATTGCTCTAGATCCGCCGCGACTTAGAGTGCCCACCACGATCTGGACCAGATCATGGCGGTTCAAGGCCAGATCGTGGCAGATCGGGTGAGTTCACAAAGTCATCGCATTCTTCTGCCACGATCTGGCTGATTCCGGTTTCCACTTAATTTTCTTCTTCGCTTCCTCCTCACATGGCAGCCAACCAGTAGCTGGTTTTTCTTTTTTCTTTTCTTTTCTTTTCTTTTTGTTTTTGCTTGTGGGTCTGGAGATAAAGTAAAAAAGAGAACCCATTGTTGTGTTGGAGAGAGGCGGAAGGGGAAGAAGGGTTGGAATTGCTTTACTGTGAGAATAGGATTTTGATTCTTTGTTTTGTAGGTTGGACTTTGAATTTCAAGGATTAAAATTTAAAGCCTTGGATCTTGTTTTCTCTTAATTTTAGATTAAGCCAAAAATTGTTGTTTTTGTTGTAAATCAATACCAACTGCAAGATTAGCCACAAACAAAACAGAAACTGCAAGAACAAAGCACAATCACACAACACAAGATATACCGTGGTTCGCTTGTTCAATATAGAACAAGTTACATCCATGTTGAACTCCAGAATATGGAGCTCGCTGCACTAGTATTGATTTCCTCAAACATTACACTTTACAGAAGAATCTTCTTCACTAATATTCCCAGAAACAAACACTCATTCACTTCCCTGTATCCCGCAAATCCTAATAAACCCTAGAGTGTTCTATAACCTTCAAGGAACCCCTGCCCTCAAACACAACTCTAGATNGTTGATTGATTCTTAAATAAGCTATCATTGGAATGCCTTCTGTTTCATCTTCATTTATAAGTTTGCTTAGTAAGAATTGGTTGTTTGTTTATGGTTTTAAGGATGCTTAAGTTTCAGGTCTGTGGTATATTTAAGAAAGGGTTAGTATTGTAGCTGTGGTTTTTGCAACATAGGGATGAGTCCATGATCTTCTGGTCTGTGATTTTTGCAATATAGCTGTGGTTTTTTTATCTGGTCACATGTAGACTTAGTCTGTTGTGTTTTTATTTGTTTGTGAACTCTTAATCTTAATCCTATTTTCTGACCACCTTTTTGTTTTGTTATTGAAAACCATGTTGTATCTCTTTGTCTGTCTATTCTTTTCTGGAGATCAGATTGGCTAAGCCTATGTTAGAGCGACATGCCAGACTTAAAAGAGCAATTGATTTTTCGAAGATGTAACTGAACAAATACAATGTTGTTGAAGATTTATGCTAATATTTAAGAGCTGCTAACAGAATCATTTCGAAATTGCTTTTTTTTTTTTTTTTTTTTTTTTTTTTTTTCACTGTAAACTCCCTTTGCTATATTGAAGTCATATTTTGTGTTATTTGTAACTCAGAAATAATTTCATTACAAATTTTATGTTATTTTGAATGAAGGATTTCTTTTAAATCATGAGGAATGTCATTATGTCAATACAAATACCGCATTCTTTGAATATCTTCACTTTGTTATTTTGCTGCCAAAAGGGGGACAAATTGGTCTTTTGTCGCTACTCAATTTTAAGAAAAATGCTATCTTTACATAGATTCATACAAAGAGGACTATAAAATGACATCAGCAAGAAGAAAAAAACAAAGAAAAAACGAAAAGAGAGAGAGAGAGAAATCATGAAAATCAAGGGTGAGGATTGTTTTTGTACGCTACTTTTGTATGTGTCTTTATAAAACTAGCATTGTCTTTTCAAAATTCTCAATGTTAAGTTTTACAAACTCATAGGACAAACTGGTCATTTCACTAACCCACAAAAACTTCATGGCATAATTGTCATTTATTATAATGATGTGGGTATTTATGTAATTAAATCAGTTGACTTTCTATAAATTTATAAAAAAATATATAATATCAAGCTTTTAAGGGTATTTTAATCTTTTTTATCGTTTTTGTCTTTTAGCAAACAGAAATTTCTAACCGAATATGACAGAAAGAGGTTGTTTGTCATTTTTAAATTTTTTGGGTACCAATATGTCTTGGTAACAAACTTTGGGTACGTGTAAGATAATAGAAATTGACGAAGACAAAGTATAATAGAAAATTTATCAATTTATTTTAATTTGAGTTCATGTGGGTTCCACTTTCAATTATTTGTTAATAACATAAAGTGAAAGTTTATGATTATCCAATTTTAATAATTGGAGACTAATCCGGCAATTCATTATCTTTTCATAATTATTTTTGGTACTTGGTCTTTAACAGAACTTCTAAATGAGGTTATCATTTACATGTCAATACCATATTAAATAATGTATCAATTGGAATAATAATTTAAAAAAAAATTCTAAGATTCATATTATTACTCTTTATTTATACCCGAAAAAGGATAAGAATTAAATCGGAGAAGCCAAAGAAACTTCAATTTAGAAAATTCATATTGAGTCTGAGATATGAATATTCTTTTTAGATAACTGAGATATCCCGACCATATTGAGTCTGTCGTTTTGATGGTATGAAATTTGGCATTAAGCATGAAGAGATTCTTGGTTAAAGCTGTGAAAGAGAAATGGGAATAATGCACCAAAGGTTGTGGGTGGCCAATCCATCACACAAAAAAGCATTCAACAAGTTAATAATTTTTCTTCTTGAATTTTCGATGAAGTCCATTCTTATTCAAGACAAAAATCCAAATGTCAACTTCACTATGGGACAACCTTTTTCTTTCTTACCAGTATTACTTTTAGTGGAGAATAATATTGGGAAAATAACCATTTCATCCTTAATGTTTCATAAAACTGACACTTTAATCTTATACAATTTTTTAGTAATGGTTTGGTCTCTATCACTGTGTCACTTANCCAAATGTCAACTTCACTATGGGAATACCTTTTTCTTTCTTACCAGTATTACTTTTAGTGGAGAATAATATTGGGAAAATAACCATTTCATCCTTAATGTTTCATAAAACTGACACTTTAATCTTATACAATTTTTTAGTAATGGTTTGGTCTCTATCACTGTGTCACTTAGTTTCAGTGTCTCTATTAGGGTCCGTTTGTTTAATTAGTTTTGCACTAATCCTATCTCTATCATACCTAAAATGCACATTTGTTTGTTTCCCTATTTTGAAGGTCATATTTTATTTTATTCAATTAATTTTAAACGCCCTAAGTTTATTAATTTAACTAAACACCTTAAAAAAAGTTTAAAAATTGATAAAAATACCCACACCTACCCACATTTTCTAGATCCCAGCCACCACTACCAGAAGGTGACAGAAATCTAGTATAATGGCGTACTAGCAGCTGGATCTAACTGCTAGTTCACCGATCTATCATTTTCTGACCAGATCTACAGCCAAAGAGTTGGTTGTTGACGGCTAGATCTTTGGCTGTAGCTGGTCGTCAACGACAAACATATCTTTGGCCGCTGTTAACAACCAAACATGGCTAGATTTGGCCGTCGCCGTAGATTTTGCCTTTTCCGACTAAATCCACAGTGGATCTGGTTGGAAAATGTCATCTCCGCACACGACCGGCCAGATCTAGTCTGTCGTGCGTCAATACGGTGACTCCGGCCATCCTCCGGCGATGGTGGCCAGCTATCGGTGTTTAATTGGTGGGTAGGGGTGTTTTTATTATAAGGGTGTTTATTAAATTAACAAATCTAGGGAGATATTTTTATTAATTTTCAAATCCTACCTTGTTATTCCCACTCAACTCTTACTTTTTCAAAAATACTATCCAAAATACTTAAATAAATGGACCCTAATTAGCAAACCTAAAGAATAAAATGTTATTGATACTCTGATAGGGATCAAAGCTTTATTAAAAAAACTTATAAGACTAAACAGTTAAGCCAAACCTCAAGGACTAAATGGTAATTATCCTAGGATATAAATGCCAAACAGTACAGAATGATTTATGAGAGACAAAACTGAAAAGTACTTTACAGAGTGGCTCAGCCACGCCTATAATTTTGGGCCAGGATGCACATTTCATGTAATGTAATTATCTGCACCATTATCATTCAATTTAAGATTCTATTTCATTTGAGTGACGTCACATATTTCATTTGAGTGACGTCACATATTTGGTCATGGTAGCCTTTATAACCTAACACTTTTTGTTTTTTTCCTTGCTTAATTCTCGAGTGTCAGTGAGATTCGAACCGGGGATTATATGTTTCAACCACACATCTCAACACTTGTTTTATCACTTGAGTTATTCAAAAATGGGTTCAATCTATCTTTTCATTTTAAAAATAAGTCGTCTCGAAATTATGTAATCATAAAGTTTAATAAATAGATAATAGGGAAACGAGGTGTGTTAGTTAGCGTGAGTGCTATATTTACTTCATTTCATATAATGAAACATGTGTCCGGGAAGGGATGACGGTCGACTATCACACTCATGATTGACACTAACATTCCTCATAAAGAAATAACTTTATTAAAAGATATCTTTGACCGAGAAAATTTAACCAAGGGTAATATAACCTCGTTTGCTATATGTATCTTAGTTAAAGGCGATTATTAGTTCTAAAGTAAGCTCTTGGAATGATCATGGAGAATGATATTATATTCCATCTTTTTAGTAGTACTTTTATAGTAGATAAATGTGAAAATTATTATAAAATATGTTCAAAATACGATATGAATAATCAAATTTGTGAGGTCGAATGGAAGATTTATAATATGAAACACATAACATGTCACATATTCGAAGAATATTGGGCGCATGCGAGCACTTATAAATACTATTATTGGAAATAAAACATGTTATTTGTGCTAAATTTGGAAAGCAAATACTAATACAATATCTTAATGCAATTTAGGTGATATTTTTTATTTCAATATATTTAATATTTGTAAACAAATTTAAAATAATATTAAAAATACACATAATGATAGTGAAAATAATTTATTTCTTTTTACAGTAGTTTTTTAAGATTGAATTGTGATTTATTTTTCAAAGTATTTCGATAAACACATTTAAGGTTTAATTTTTGTAATTTCAAAAACAAATAACAGTTTTTAAATTTTGAAGTGAAATTATTTTCATGTGTCCTTTATCATATATTTGAATTTCACAAGTACAAATTAGGTTATTGTTCCTTATAAATTTGCCCATAATATTACTTAGCCTTTCAAATTGAGAGGATTACGATATATAGAATTCTAACGGTCATGTAAATAATTAGTTTTAAAATACCGATTATGGATAAAGATTAACTTATAATCTTATCTTATAAATTTTCTTTCACAATTTTGATGTGATAATTCGTAATTAGACATACAAGAACTATAACGAACATACTAAACTATTTATAAATTAACCAATTATAAGTTGTTTCATAAGAATTGTGAGAAAAAATTTGTAAGATTTAATTATAAATACAATATTACGTTACGGATTATATTAATTTTTTATTAAAGAAAAAATAATAAAATACTTGCATGTAAATCCATTCGTACATCGTATCGATGAAAGATAAAATTAAAAAAGTTGAAATGTTGAATTAAGCTGTCAGTGAATAAAATAATACATTAAACACCTCACGTTTTTCACATGCAAAAAGAGATAATAAAAATATTAAAAGTATATCTGAAAGCAGCAAGTAGTGGCGGTATATAATTAATTAAAAGTAAAAGGCTTGGATAAAATAGTCAAAGAATATATAATATAACGACCCACTAAATTGAAATCACTCTGGATTCTTATTCATCTGATCTAATTAAAGATCCATTTGGTTTTGATTCAAGAATATCAACTGATCACAATTTCAAATTTTATACAATTCACTTCTCTAACCCACTAAATATTACAATCTCAGACTGCTATGTAACACTTATTTCTTGTCCTTTTAATTATTATAATTAATTTCTTATACTCTATGAAATCATTTAGAGTAAACAATTTTTTCCCACCAAATAGTAGTGTAATGACACTTTCTCATTCACAGACTTTTAAAATATCATTTTAATACTTAAATTTATATTCTGTTTCTGATTCGTTGTGACTCTAAATTATCACTATTCTCTTCTCCGATCATCACTCATCAAAACTCTTCAAATAACCCTACTCCTACCGACCAGCTAATCGTCGATAATTGAATGATTAGGGTTTGTACAACCGCTCCTCTCAAATCAAATTTTGATCAATCTTAACCACCAAAAGACTAATCGATCTTCTCTTTTCAAAAGCTCTAATAGCTTAAACCGAGTTTGTTCTCTTCATTAACGGAATATAAATTTAAGTAGTAAAATAGTATTTTAAAAGTCTGTAAGTGGGAAAGTATCGTTAAACCATTATTAAAAAATTCATTAACTCAAATCATTTAATTAAAAAGGGTTTTTTCTTCAAACATAGAAACCCCACAGTTTGTTCATACTTATGTGAGCGTGTGGTTAAACGCGAGGACTGCGCTTGGAAGTTATTGAGTTCACATTCCTACAAGCTACAAAGAGCAAATCTTCTTAAAAAATAAAAACCCCACCATAGCTTTCCACTAAACGCGCCATCACTGCCAAGTGCCCACGCTCTAATTCCGCTACGACGGGCACATGTAACTCATTTTCTACAACCAATCACATCTCGACACCCCACAGCATCCACTCTCTACTTGGCTCTTAGTTTCAGATACTTAAATTTGTAATTAAAAGTAAATAAAATCTAAAATAAAAAAGAGTATCAATTTAATAGTTATCATAAATTATTTACACGATATTTTAGTAATTAAACTAAAAGTATCGGTGACGTGGCGATATTTAATCGGTGAAGTAGTTAATCTATATTTAGTTGTTGCAAGAAATCTATTACCAATTTTTGTCAACTAAATTCAGAAAATTAAGTTAAAAAATTTACCCTATAAAACAACCTTTCAAATTTCATTAGTGTCTCAAAACAAGAATGAGGCCAACTTCATCAGAAAATCATTACCATCAACAATCTAAAAAAGATCAGATCAGCAATATTAATCCACCCTTGAAGATCAATAAAGATTCTCATACCATCAAAAAATCGTCTTCGTCGTCGTCGCTGCCATCACACCGGCACCACCCGGTTATTATCTACACGCATTCGCCGAAAATCATTCATACACACCCTAGGGACTTTATGGCATTGGTGCAAAAACTGACAGGGTTATCACGGTCGAATGAGGAGATCAATGGTTTGGAAAACGGGGGTAGATCGTTGGATGAGGAGAATAAAAACGTAAAGATTGGTGGAAACGATGATAATGAATCGTCTTCTGTGATTACGAGCGATGAAAATTGTTGTGGTAATATAGGGGATGGTCAAGTGAATTCTTGTTTCGTGCCACCGCCCATTTTTGAGCCTCCGAATCCATTTTTGACAAATAATATTCCAGTTTTTACACCAAATTCAGCTGAGTTTTTATGTTCGAATCAGCCATTTTACAATTATACAGCTGAGTCATTGCTTTTTTCTCCTAATATCAGAGGTTCTATATCATCATCATCTTCAGCACCAGAAGGCATGAATGATTATCGTGAATTCTAGGATTTTGGAGGATACATAAATATTATTATATTATTTATTATTATTATTATTATTTCAGGAGTTAAATTCTTTTTGATTATTTGTTTCTGCTAATAATAAGGGTTCTGGGTTTTTATTAGATAGAAGTTTTTTTTTCAGGAATAAATTTTTACAACAACAAAAAAATATTGTTTGTTTATTCCTGTCCTTGGTTAATATTAATTTCTGTTAATATTTATAGTTAGAAGAGGAAAAAAGGAAAGAAACCCGTCTTCTTAATTCTTATAGCTGAAATATGCTCAATTTCTTTTATATTCAATATATTTTGTTTACGTTTTAGAAAAAAATATCAGATCATTTAGATTTTTTTTTCTAAGAGTACTGCTTGTAATCTCCTTCTCCTACCCTTTTCTGAATTAGTGTATATATTTTTTTTTTTCAATTATTGTTCATGGTTTTTCTATAACAATAATTTTAAATCTCTGCAAAATTTTGTATATAATTACTGACATTGTAGATATGATATTGCACGTAAAAAATCACAGTAATGTTACATGAATTTAACGGTATAAAAAAACTGAGAAGAAAATATTAAGAGTTTAAAATTGATGAGCGATAAGGCTTTTCTGAAGAGAGAAAGTATAAAATATTAATAAGGTTGATTTGAGCTCATCCGCGATAGTTTCAGGTCCACCATTCTAGTCATCAACCACAAAAAAAAAAAAAAAAAAAAAACAAGTATTAGAAGTTGGGATAAGTTGTGTTAACACCTTTATTTTATAATCTAAAATGGATGAGAAATTTGAACAAATCCTTAATTTATTACAGGACAAAGGTTTTGAACTGGAATTTTTTTTAAAAAGAAAGTTCAAGTTCACTTGCATCAGCTGCAAGAACCAAAATGGCGCGTTTTAGTAAGACTTTATAAATTATCACGTATAGCCTTATCGTTAACATTGACCGTTAAATTTAATATGGAAGAAAAATTATAGAATTTCAATAGAATGATAAAATAAAAGTTAATGCTTCTGTTTATAATTATTTTGGAATGAAATTTTTATTTTAAGATATATTTTGTGATGATTTTTTTAGAGTTGAATGTAATTTCACTAATCATGAGGATTGAAAGTGAACGAAAAAATGTATGTCCGTTTGTTTTTTATATGAATTTAACTATAGTTAATCTATTGAGGCTTACTATGCTCTCTGCTGTGTTGTTTGGTGGTTATTGATTTTTGGCTAAGGTGGCTGTTTTTGCATATGCTCTCCTGTTCCTTTGGTGCGGCTGTTGTGTATAGGACTGTATATCTAGCTTTTGGTTTGTTCGTCTTTTGTCTGCGCAAGGGTTGAAGTGCTTGGGGTAGCCCTCAAGGTAATTCGTTTCTTTATAAAATTACCTTTACCTAAAAACTAATATTTCGTCTATATACCAGTATATTTCTGGTACAACTCCGATTTTAAGTGCAGTCAAGACTAGAACGTAGCTAACTTCACAAAATGCAAAAAGAGTTCAGACTGATCGCTCACATTGGGCCGTACTAGAACTTCAAAACATCCACACTACAGACTGAATATATATAAAAATAAAAGCGAGCACATAATAAAAAAAATTGATTGTATTATTGATGTGGGTTTATGTCTCTTTCATATTAGTGTGAAATTTACAATTCACAACTGAGACTGGTAACCAAAAACATACTTTACAAACATGTATGTCACAATGTACTTCACTTCCTCTTCTTGTCTTCCTTTTCTCTTTCCAGAATACAGGTGCCGCCGGTATGCTGAACCACCATTCTTTCAATCTCCTCATCCATCTCTCCGTGCTGCTTTCCTTGGAGGAGAAATCTCGTAAATGTCTCCAAAAATATCAGTGCTATGTACTTACAGGGCACAAAGACCAGATCAATGCTGTTACCAAAGGGTAAGTGCAAATTTCTCACTTGCCTGGAACAAAAACATCCAATCAAATAAGCGTGGCACATTACCAAAAAAGGAAAAGAATTGAACATAAAAAGGTATGATCTCTACCCTGACAAATAGTTTTGCAATGCTTGAATAGAAATGAAGGATCAGAAAGATGAAGTGCGAACCTGAGGAAAAATCGAGAGCAGCAAGGCACGCAGCTTAAGAAGAAGACTTGCTCTCCTGGATGAGCTGTTCAACTTGAGAAATTGCATTTTGAACAGCCAAGAGCTGCTCCATTGTGGTTCATAGGTGGTGGTGCTATACTTTAACTTCATCAACAGGCTTGCCTTGGTTAAAGAATTGTGAGTATCATAAAGATCGCGAAAAAGATGTGCATCAATGCCAAAGATAACCCAGCCATCCCCTACAATGCAAATCATGAATTCTCAGAAAATCTACCTTCTGGTGATTTGCGCAAAACTAAGGGCTCTTAAAAGTGAAAGATATCTTCACAGCACTTTAAGTGTATAACACCTTCAACAATCAGAATCAACAGTTAGCTTCGACTTCCTTATGTTAACAATTTTTTTTCAGACCCTTTTGTCATTTTTCTTCTTTGCAATTATTAAAGCAGTTTGCAATGGAAATTCTTGATTATTGATACCTCATCTAACACTCTAACCTCCCAAAAGGTCTATGGTCATCATGTCAAGAAATTTTCATCATCCAGATTGCAAAGACACTTGGGGCATGAATTAGTAAAGGGTGGGACGGTGGGGTATGCAGTAATAAAAAAGAACAAAAATAATGCCAATGCCCATAAAGTAATGCCAAATATAAGTTATTAAATATGTGTTTTACCAGCAAATGATAAATGCAAAAACCAACAGAAAACTGAAGACTTCCAAGGATCATCCCAATATGCCAGAGAAAGAAGCCACTGTCCAACTTCCATAACAGGAAGAAGGAATTCCTGCAAATACAGCAAAGTCAGGCACTAAGAAGATCCAGAGGCAATAAGGTTACAAATTGAGGTATGTTTACATAAAGAAAAAGGGAAGGTAGAGTCAGATTATGTTGTGAACTAATAGAGATCTCTTGCGATTATCACTGTCGTCTTCTTTGTGATTATCACTGACTTAGTTTATTTATTTCAGTTGTCATCAAAGTGTAAATATTCAAATAATTTGAATTAGTCCTAGGATATTGCATAACTTACCTCACTGCTGATATTACGAGGCTTATCAATGAAGAAAATCATGCCATATAATTCCAACCTTTTCTCGTTACTCATAATGTAAATTAAAGCCTGTTGATCCTTCAACTGACAGCTGTTATTAACTATATTCATGCATCATAATCCCCATGCATGCGCACACACAAGCAACTAGCAAGAGATAAAGATGTCTATATAGATCTTTTGGCCAGATAAATGACAGCAACCAAAATTCAATTCCAACTTTCAAACAACTAATCATCTTAAAATAAAATCAGCAGAAAGGGGATGAAGAAATAGGAAGAAGAGAGAATTTATAATGAGTAAAATTTGCAAAGTGAGATGCAAAACCACACCTTCATGACTGCCATTTGTGTCAATGCCATTTACTTAACTCCATAACTGTTTCTTGTGCTTTCACAACTTTCATATAGCTGTTTTTAGACTCCTTAACAGCTCTTTCCAGTGAACTCATCTCTCCAACAGCTATCTCACCCACAACAAGCCCAGCCTCATTGGGATTACTTGAATTTGGTCCAAACACAAACCCTAAGTTAGAACATAGCCAACGCTGAGATTGAGTACATTTCACCTCCAGCTCTGGAACTGTTAGTCCGGTCTAATTCCTTACAGATAACATGTTTGCAAGAGTTTCCAGAACCAAATCTCCACCTGGAAGCTGATCAACGGTTAAACATGAGGAGATTCTCACGCGTACAGAATTTGCAGTGCTAATTTCTTGAATGGCTTGTACTCTTAGAATTCCAAGTACAGCCTTTGAAAGTACTTCATCCCGCTCAACTCTTTGATGGAACTTATTTAAATCTGTGAACATAAAATTTCCCTGAAATTGCTAACCAGTAATCCCGACGAGTATGCCCTTTAAGCTCAGGAAACTCTAAGACAATTGGTTCTGATCTACAGGAGAAATAATTCAGAGTTAACTACTACAGAAGTTTAAGGAAGCTTTCAGTTAGTAAAAATGGCATAACATATAAACATTTGAACAGAAAATTACAGCAGCATGCTTACAGGGAAGTTGATTTATAAAAGACTGCCTTGTCGAAAAGTCTAGTACCCCACGGACCCGTCAATTCAGGCTTAACAACCTGTTTTAGATCTTCAGATAAATCATATTTTTTTGCCTTCTCATACGATACAACACGGTGAGCTTCAAAATATAGTGATGATCTGTCAGAGTCAATCGACCTACATAGATGTACAGATAAATGGAGGTAGGTCAACATACTTTATGTATTTCCTCTAAAGATGAATCAGAATGTACACACATAGAAACAAGAAATCCAATATTCTATCACAAAGTTCAATTTTTCAAGAGGAAAAAGGAAAAAAGTTTATAAACAAATATTATTCATCAATGAACCAACCTGGCCAGTAGATATTCCCGTGCTCTAGAACTGGCTGGTGGTCACTGTCCATTACTTCCAGATCTTTTCTTCTCTTGACGATCGAAGGGCAGATAGAATAGACGAGTCTGTTGGGTCTTCATCTTTTTTATTGCTCTATAGAGATTGACAATTCAATATCATGGCTAGATATGTGCACTATTGATTGAAGATATGCTACCATAAAGCTGATGAGACCAACAACACATTATGTATGGGAGGAAAATAAAGGTGTTAAAAGGGATAGGGACTAATTGTCAGGCTGTATGCGTGAGTGTATGGGTGGTATTAGGTTATGAGAGGAGTGACAAGTGGCAAGTGATGATTGAGGGGAGCGAATTCGGTTATAGTAAGAGAGTAGAAGAATAAAGAGAATGTGAGGGATCTTATAGGATCATTGAAAATAGTAAAAAGGGAAAGGGGTTGGGGAGGTGCTGGCCCTCGAAGTCCAGCGGGTTTCTTTGTCTTAGCAAATTATCTTAAATGGTTGGTTATGTTTTTTCTGTTATGCTGAATTGTAGTGTAGATGAACTGTTATTGGAGTAGTGTTGTTACAAGTTGCTATTCTATATATAAATTGAGGTTATTCAGTATGCTTGTGTTCTTTAATTGTTTTGAAGTGATTAAATTGTTCTGGTGTGACTGGAATTTCTGGCTGTTGATATGGAGTTTCGGAGTGGTTGGGTTGTTGTTTGTGAGTGATCTTTTGCAGGTGAAGTTTGGGTTTCTAACAAAAGCACACAAACTTGATAATGAAAAAACTATGACAATTCCATACTTATATAATTGAAAAAGAAAAAGAAGAAACATTAACATAGAATGGAGCTACTATATGAAACAATAAACAAACACCATTGCAGTTTACTAATGATAATTTCTTGAGTTAAGATCCATCTTAATCAGCATTTCCATGGGAAGGTGCCAGCTTCTTACAATGTTTCTTCGTATTAAGTAACAACAATTGCATCTATAAATCAATACTAATCTCAAAAAATATAATGCAAAATACCATACAAGTATGCAACTTTTCTTTCACCAAAGCAAAGAGAAAAGAGGTCATCAATTTGTGTCTTTGTTTTAAGTAAGAAGGGTCAGGATACAGATTTATATGGAGAGCTGCCTACTTTCTAGTGCAGTAGGTACTTGTCAAAGACTGAGAATTGAAGCGACCACCAGTTGAAGATGTGAGAACCTCAAAAAGGTTTTCACAAATAATTACATTGGCAATGATTGGAACTGCTGGAGCTATTCGGGAGAAGGCCTCCACCCCAACCGTAGCGTCCTCATCCACCTAAATAACAGAGGCCCATACCAACCACATCATTGCAAGTAAAAGAAAATGATTCTCTAATAATTCCAACTCAATGATCATACATTCATACACATAGGCACACAACTAGATAAAAAGTAGACAGACATACGGGGTAACATATATCTTCACCAATAAAAATATCCTCTACCTTAAACAATTCCATACATATCTACCATATAGCAAGTTTCACTGCGAGTAAAAACACTAAGACTTACAGACCTTCTGGTATATGGACAGTCACCAATACAGAGAGATAAAGATATAGAGGCATCTTTCTCAACATTATTTGGGAAATATTACACCTTTCTCTACCCTCTCATGCTTCCTAACAAAGTGTCCCCACACACATCTAAGAGATACAGATCAATCCACAGAACATGATTGATTCTATATTTATGCAAATTAACCTGCAAAGCAAACTGCAAGATAGTAAGCAAAGGGGTAATCTACAGCAACATGAAGTTTACCCTAGATGAACAATAAGCCAGTTTAATATAAAATTATAGAAAATTTTAATCAGGGAAATTACAATGATTTGAAATCAGAGTTATTCTTACTTCTACTGAACTACATGGCAAGTATAACAATATTATGTTCTATACCATGGTATTTATATGTTCAACCAAAAAGAGAGTGAAACTCAAATTTCAACAGAGAGAAATATCGTGTGTGGTATTGAAAGGGGGCGACAGAGAGGATTTTGCATTTCAGTGTGTTTCAAACAGAGAGAAAGACACGATTAAACAATTACTGAAGAAAGTTCCTGACTTAATTAGCAAGTATCTTAACAATAAAACTTACATTGAGTAAAGGTTGGCTTGAAGCTGCGGGACCTCCCAAGCTATCATCATATCATACATTAGGCGTCTAAATTTTTTATCAGCCAAATGACCTGTTACTTGAGTAGAAAGTGCAAGTGCCCTGAAGCAACGTATTCCAAGAAGTTCCTAGCATACCGTGATGGATGCTTTATTATCAGAAGCCTCTTTATTAAAGCTTTCTTGAAGTTCACTTGAGGGAATGCCAGTATTTCTGCATCATTATTCTGGTTTTTATAAGAACGATTATATATAAGCAAATGGAGATAAATGAGTAGTGTCCAAGAAAATGTTGGTTAAGTACTGGCACACTGGAATCCTATTACTCGCAATAACTTCAAATCAAACAACAACAAGACATTGAGAGTGTGAACTTAAAAATAAAATAATTCACAACGGAAAGAGCGTAAACATTAAGCAGCCCTTACTTTGAGCATCGGCGAACAATTATATAGCAACAGGCGAGAGCTCCGCTATCCAATTCCTCCCTCCAGATGGAGACCTCCCCATCTCTTCAAAGTCTTCATCAATGAAGTCCGCTGCAATCAACCATTTGAATGACCATCTCCTATCGACCCTCAAACATAGTTCTAGTTTTGCTTGACACAGCCATCACTAAAATCCCCTTTTATAAAACAACCTCAATAAACCCACAACGCAACTTTCAATAGGAGTAGTGGATTCAGGTGCAAAATCTCACATTACCAACAAAATGTAAATCTCAGCATCCCTTCCACAAAACCACAATAAACAACTCACCAACAACCTTATTATCAAAACCCCAACAATCTAGTTCACACTATTCCTCTGACTTGCTTCAGGTTTATGTCCTGAATGAAGTTCATTAAATGTATGCCACTTCCAATCAAAACCATACACAATTCAGCTAAACAGCTTATGCATTAAACCAAAGATTCAAATTTGATAACTAGAAACCGATCACAAATAAGTAATAACTCTCAAAACAGTTGAAAACTGAAGTGGCAATCTTCACCAAAAAACCTAATCTCAACAACTTCGACTAACCAAACTATAAAAACTCACCTCAAAAATGTAGAATCAAAACCCCTAAAATCCTAACAACCTCAGCTTTGAAGAGATTCCAATATTCACGAACCCAACCGGTTTGCTTCATTGAACCATTTGCCACGAACCCATTTCCCAAATTGCAAAACTCAAAAGATGACTGCGGTGCCAAGCAAAGAATACCAATTTATGGCCAAAAACTTGTAAAATCGACTCGACTTTATTGATTCTGGGTGAACTGGGGTTCCTTGAAAACTAAAAAAGAAGCGAGTTGGGTAAAGTCTCAAAGATTCGGCGCGTAGAGGCGCTGTAGATTGAGATAAGTTTAAAGAACTTTGATTTATCACGAACAAGCTTCTTCTGTTTGGTGCTGTTGTGTTATGCGGGCGAGGATCAGGGGCTATAGTACAGAGTTAGTGACTCATGGGCAGTTTTTTGGTTAGGAGGGACAAAAGTAAAAGACTTTGGTTTCTGACTTTAGGTCACTAACATCAGTTTTGGCGAATGAGTACCACCAGAGATCTTGTGATCGATTCCAAATCAACTTCAAATTTTAATTCATGTGTGAAATGAATCATTTAATTCAATAAAATATATAATCAATCATGATGTTTAATGTGAACTTATAAATAGGATAAACAAATTATTAACCACTCCATAGTGATCAACAAAATTTTAGTCTATGGATACTATTAATTAGTATGTATAGTATTTAATGTATCTTAAAATTAGTTGAAGTATAACAAATTTCTTAACTTCTGGTTAAAAAAAATATATTATATTATGGTTACAATGTTATAGGTTTTTTTTTTTTTTTAATAAACTAAAATCATACGTTTAAAATTCATTACAAATTTATGCTTTTAAATAATGTGTATTACTATGTGACATTAAAAATTGATATATAAATGACATGGGATAGTGACACATTGATATATAATATATATATACAATTTTACATTTCGTTTTACAAATTTTATATTATAGGTTTATAAAAATCACATTGATGTGTTACAAATATATATTCTAGGTATTTTAAAACTACATATCCATTATTTTGTATATTATATTTATTACTAATATTCAATTTATTAAATACATTCAATAAATATAATTGTTGCACACCGAACTTGTAATAGAAGTTTGCCAAAATGAGAGAGATCTTCTTATTCCGCAATAAAGCATTATAATGTTATATGTGACTTCAATAATTGTTTTTTGTCTTTTTTATGTGGATGATAAGACTTGTCGTTGGAGATTGGAGTTTTGGTAATTAAATTTAATCTTAGTTAGAAGAAATTTAATTAATTTTTGGGATACGAAGTTTAATATATTACTACAGCTAAGAATCTGGGAATCTAATAAATTACAAGGACAACCATTAATATATTTGTTTAGTCATTTGGAGTAATATTTTTGAAATATTATTATTAAGTAGAGTTGAGTGGTTCTTATAAGGTAAAATTAAAAAATTAAAAATAGTTGAATAATTTATGATAGGATTTTGAGAATAGAGAAACAAATATACATTTTGATTTGGAATATGAATAGGATAGGAGAACAAATGCATTTTAAAGTTATTTGGAATAGTATTTTTGAAATATTATTATTAGATAGAGTTGAGTAATTATTAAGAGGTAGGATTTGAAAATTAAAAATATTTGAATAATATAGGATATGATTTTGAGAATAAGAAAATAAATATGCATTTTGATTTAGAATATGATAGGGAAACAAACGCACTAGATATTTTTAAATAAAACAAATATAACTTTTATAACTGATAATTGCAATTTCTCTACGAGGTATTACTAAATAATATATCACGTTCAAGTATTTGCAGTAACAAATTTTCCATCATCTTATTGATACATTTACACTTGATTCGTCATACACCAAATTCTAACACAGAGTGTAATTTGTTTTTTCAAATATATTGGAGGAAATATTATTCGATAATACTTATGGGGGAAATTACAATGAACTCTTTTCGTAATAAGCTCTTTGTTAAAGCTAAAAAATGTTTTCGACCTCAATAGACCCAAAGACAAAGACACCTTCAACAGAGCTCAGAGCTACGGCCTAATTCTGATTGGGCCCATAACAAAATTCATGTATTGGGTCTACTCACTACACCTGCCAAATCGCTCACTAATTGAGCCCCATCAATAAGGCCCCAATCCGCTTAGACCTCATCATCAACTCATCTGGGTCCAAGCCCATTGATCCAAGATTATCTTTTGGACTTAGGGTTTACTTAAGACCCAAGGTTACCTACTTCATATTTCGGTACCATCTGGATTCCTTCGAAGAGATCTATCATTATACTAATTCGTCTAAGATCTAAATCTTAGATTGAAAAGGACTCCCTCTCCTACTAAGGCAAGAGAATCAAAAGATTTCCTATTCACTAAACCACAACCACCAAGGACTCATAGTCTTATTAGGATTCGAAGATCCTACAACTGCTATATAAACAAAGGTTAGTTCTTCTTATAAGTCATTCAACATTACACCTCCTAACCCTATAGTTCTCACTCTTGAGAGCTTTACATCACTGCCATAGTTGTAGTCTCCAACTAAACTTCTCGTAATCTTCTCTTTTCCTAACTCTCACTAAATTAGCCTCATTCAACCTTGTTAATTTAAGCATCGAAATGTCTATGGCAAACACCACCTAGTGTTTTTTGTTCGCTTTACGTTTGTTTCCTTGTGTATGCAAGTATAGTGGATTACTAGTGGCCTTAACCTCATAGGATCATATCCCTTATTTCATAACCATAGATTTTATGGTCTACCCTCTTAGAAAAAAAAAGTCATTACTAACAGTATTTGTAGAAATATCATTTAAAAAATTTTCAAATAATATTATCGAACTAAACGCACAGTTATATTGGCATAACAAGAAATAAAAATAAATACAAAGAGGGCCAAGCCTGACCCACTAAGTTAAGAAGAGGCCCAATCTCATCAAAATCGGAAGGCTTGACATGCCATTTCTCTGAGGCTCTTTATTAACTAGAAGACATTTTTATCAAAAACTGACAGTTATAAAACTATTAACCTTAACTACATTTTTTTAATTGATTAAAATATCTACATGTGAGTGATTTTATTGTAGTAAAAAAAATTTTAAAAAGAAAAAATAAAACAATATATACATCACTGAAATTTTTTAAATAATTAATATGTATATAATTATACAATTAAAAAAATAAAGTAATATATATTAAAAAACTAATCATCTTAAAATAAAATCAGCAGAAAAGGGGATTGAGAAATAGGAAAAGAAGAATTTAATGAGTAAAATTTGCAAAGTTGAGATGCAAAACCACATACCTTCATGACTGCCAAATTTGTGTCAATGCTTTACTTTAACTCCAAACGTGTTCTTGTGTTCACAACTTTCATATAGCTGTTTTTAGACTCCTAACAGCTCTTTCCAGTGAACTCATCTCTCCAACAGCTATCTCACCCACAACAGCCCAGCCTCATTGGGATTACTTGAATTTGGTCCAAACACAAACCCTAAGTTAGAACCATGCCAACGCTGAGATTGAGTCATTCACCTCCAGCTCTGAACTGTTAGTCCGGTCTAATTCCCTTACAGATAACATGTTTGCAAGAGTTTCCAGAACCAAATCTCCACCTGGAGCTGATCACATAGGTTAAACATGAGGAATTCTCACAGCGTACAGAATTTGCAGTGCTAATTTCTTGAATGGCTTGTACTCTTAGAATTCCAAGTACAGCCTTTGAAAGTACTTCATCCCGCTCAACTCCTTTGATCTGGAACTTATTTATAAATCTGTGAACATATAAAATTTCCCATAATTGCTAACCAGTAATCACGACGAGTATGCCCTTTGCTCGAAACTCTAAACAATTGGTTCTGATCTACAGGAGAAACTAATTCAGAGTTAACTACTACGAAGTTTAAGGAGCTTTCAGTTAGTAAATGGCATAACATATAAACATTTGAACAAGAATTAACATGCAGCATGCCTTACAGGGAGTTGATTTATAAAAGACTGCCTTGCGAAAGTCTAGTACCCCACACCCGTCAATTCAGGCTTAACAACCTGTTTTAGATCTTCAATAATCATATTTTTTTGCCTTCTCATACGATACAACACGGTGAGCTTCAAATATAGTGCATGATCTGTCAGAGTCAATCGACCTACATAGATGTACAGATAAATGGAGGTAGGTCAACATACTTATTTATGTATTTCTTCCTTAAATGAATCAGAATGTAACACATAGAAACCAAGAAATCCAATTTCTATCACAAAGGTTCAATTTTTCAAGAGGAAAAAGGAAAAAAGTTCATATAACAAATATTATTCATCAATGAACCAACCTGGCCATGTAGATATTCCCGTGCTCTAGAACTGGCTGGGTGGTCACTGTCCCATCTACTCCAAATTTTTCTCCTCTTGACGATCGAAGGGCAGATAGAATAACGAGTCTGATTGGGTCTTCATCTTTTTTATTGCTCTATAGAGATTGACAATTCAAATTCATGCTAGATATGTGCACCTATTGATTGAAGATATGCACCATAAAGCTGATGAACCAACACACCTTATGTATGGGAGGACATAAAGTTGTAAAAAAGGGATGAGGGACTAATTGTCAGGCTGTATGCGTGATGTGTATGGGTGGTATTAGGTTTAGAGAGGTGACAAGTGGCAAGTGATGATTGATGGGGAGCTGAATTCGGTTATAGTAAGAGAGTAGAAGAATAAAGAATGTGAGATCTTCTAGGATCATTGAAAATAGTAAAAAGAAAGGGGTTGGGGAGGTGCTGCCTCGGTCCAGCGGGTTTCTTTGTTCTTAGCAAATTTATCTTAAATGGTTTGGTTTATGTTTATTTCTTTATGCTGAATTGTAGTGTAGATGAACTGTTATTGGAGTATTTTGTTTACAGAGTTGCTATTATATATAAATTGAGGTTATTCAGATTGCTTGTGTTCTTTAGAGTTTTGAAGTGATTAATTGTTCTGTGGTGACTGGAATTTCTGGTTTTGACTATTGGTTTCGGAGTGTTGTGGTTGTTTTTTGTGAGTGATCTTTTGCAGGTGAAGTTTGGGTTTCTAACAAAAGCACACAAACTTGATAATGAAAAACTATGACAATTCCACATACTTAATATAATTGAAAAAAGAAAAAGAAGAAACATAACGAATGAGCTACTATATGAACAATAAACAAACACCATTGCAGTTTACTAATGATAATTTCTGAGTTAAGATCCATCTTAATCAGCATTTCCATGGGAAGGTGCCAGCTTCTTACAATGTTTCTTCAGTTTAAGTAACAACAATTGCATCCTATAAATCAATACTTCTCAAAAAATATAATGCAACTACCATACAAGTATGCAACTTTTCTTTTCACCAAACAAGAGAAAAAGAGGTCATCAATTGTGTCTTTGTTTAAGTAAAAGGGTCAGGATACGATTTATATGAGAGCTGCCTACCTTTAGTGCAGTTAGGTACTTGTCAAAGACTGAGAATTGAAGCCGACCACCAGTTGAAGATGTGAGAACCTCAAAAAGGTTTTCACAAATAATTACATTGGCAATGATGGAACTGCTGAGCTTCGGGAAGGCCTCCACCCCAACCGTAGCGTCCTCATCCACCTAAATAAAATGACCCATACCACCCCATCATTGCAAGTTAAAGAAAATGATCTCCTATAATTCCAACTCAATGATCATCATCTCATACACATAGGCACACAACTAGATAAAAGGTAGACAGACATACAGGGGTAACATATATCTTCAACCAATAAATATATCCTCTACCTTAAACAATTCCATCCTATCTACCATATGCAAGTTTCACTAGCGAGTAAAAACACAAGACTTACGACCTTCTTGGTATAGGACAGTCACAATACAGAGAAAGATAAAGATATAGGCATGCATCTTCTACCACATTATTTGGGAATATTTACACCTTTCTCTCCCCTCTCATGCTCTCTAACAAGTGTCCCACTACACATCTAAGAGATACAGATCAATCCACAGAACATGATTGATTCTATATTTATGCAAATTAACCTGCAAAAGCACTGCAAGATATAGTAAGCAAAGGGGTAATCCAAGCACCATGAAGTTTACCCTAGAAACAATAAGCCCAGTTTAATATAAATTATAGAAAATTTTTAATCAGGGAAATTACATGATTTGAAATCAGAGATTATTCCTTACTTCTACTGCAACTACATGGCAAGTATTAACTATTATGTTTCTATACCATGGTATTTATTTGTTCAACCAAAAAAGAGTGAAACTCAAATTTCCCAAGAAGAAATATCATGTGTGTGTATGTGAAGGGGGCGACAGAGAGGATTTTGCATTTCAGTGTGTTTCAAACAGAGAGAAAACACGATTAAACAATTACTGAAGAAAGTTCCTGAACTTAATTAGCAA
Source organism: Pistacia vera (assembly GCF_008641045.1). Taxonomy (NCBI): domain Eukaryota; kingdom Viridiplantae; phylum Streptophyta; class Magnoliopsida; order Sapindales; family Anacardiaceae; genus Pistacia; species Pistacia vera. The sequence continues at coordinate 82,061 of NW_022196679.1, read as the reverse complement.
GTATCTTAACAATAACCTTACATTGATAGGGTTGGCTTGAAGCTGCGTGACCTCCCAAGCTATCATCATTCATACATTAGCGTCTAAATTTTTTATCAGCCAAATGACCTTTTACTTGAGTAGAAAGTGCAATGCCCTGAAGCAACAGTATTCCAAGAAGTTCCTAGCATACCGGATGGATGCTTTATTAATCAGAAGCCTCTTTATTAAGCTTTCTTGAAGTTCACTTGAGGGAATGCCAAGTTTCTGCATCATTATTCGGTTTTTATAAGAACTAATTATCTATAAGCAATGGAGATAAATGAGTAGTGTCCAAAAAATGTTGGTTAAGTACTGGCACACTGGAATCCTATACTCGCAATAACTTCAAATCAAACAACAACAAGACATTGAGAGTGTGAACTTAAAAATAAAATAATTCACAACGGAAAGAGCGTAAACATTAAGCACCCTTACTTTGAGCATCGGCGAACAATTATATTAGCAACAGGCGAAGCTCCGCTATCCAATCCTCCCTCCAGATGGAGACCTCCCCATCTCTTCAAAGTCTTCATCGAATGAAGTCCGCTTGCTAATCAACCATTTGAATGACCCATCTCCTACTCACCCTCAAACATAGTTCTAGTTTTGCTTGACACAGCCATCACTAAAACTTCCCCTTTTAATAAACAACCTCAATGAAACCCACAACGCAACTTTCAATAGAGAGTTAGTGGATTCAGGTGCAAAATCTCACATTACCAACAAAAATGTAAATCTCAGCATCCCTTCCACAAAACCACAATACACAACTCACCAAACACCTTATTCTAAAACCCCAACAATCTAGTTCAACACACTATTCCTCTGACTTGCTTCAGGTTTAGTTTCCTGCCATGAAGTTCATTAATGTATGCCACTTCCAATCAAAACCATCACACAATTCAGCTAAACAGCTTATGCAATTAACCAAAGAGTCAATTTGATAACTAGAAACCGATCACAAAAAGTAATAACTCTCAAAACAGTTGAAAACTGATGGCAATCTTCACCAAACCTAATCTCAACTTCGACTAACCAAACTATTAAAAACTCACCTCAAAAAATGTAGAATCAAAACCCCTAAAATCCTAACAACCTCAGCTTTGAAGAGATTCCCATTTCACCAACCCTAACCGGTTTGCTTCATTGAACCATTTGCCACGAACCCATTTCGCCAAATTGCAACTCAAGATGACTTGCGGTGCCAAGCAAAGAATACCAAGTTATGGCCAAATAAACTTGTAAAAATCGACTCGACTTTATTGATTCTGGCGTGAACTGGGTTCCTTGAAAACTAAAAAAGAAGCGAGTTGGGTAAAGTCTCAAAGATTCGGCGCGTAGAGGCGCTGTAGTTGAGATACGTTTAAAGAACTTTGATTTATCCCGAACACATTTCTCTGTTTGGTGCTGTTGTGTTATGCGGGCGAGGATCAGAGGAGCTATAGTACAGAGTTAGTGACTCATGGGCAGTTTTTATTGGTTAGAAGGGACAAAAGTAAAAGACTTTGTTTCTGACTTTAGGTCCCTAACATCTAAGTTTTGGCGAATGAGTTACCACCAGAGATCTTGTGATCGATTCCAAATCAACTTCAAATTTTAATTCATGTGTGAAAATGAATCATTTTATTCAATAAAAATATATCAAATCACTGATGTTTAATGTGAACTTATATATAGAATATAACAAATCTAATTTTAACCACCATTATTGTGCCATAACAAAATTTTAGTCTTATATACTACTAATATATTAGTGATAGATATTAATGTATCTAAAATTGTTGAATATATCAACCTTTTCTTAACATTGGTTACAAAAAATATATTATAATTATGTTACATTATTAAGGTTTTTTTTTTTTTTTATAACAAAAGTCATACGTTTAAAATTCATTACAAATTTATGCTTTTAAATAATGTGTATTACTATGACATTAAAAATTGTATATTAAATATGACATGGGATAGTGACACATTTATATAGATATATATATATATACAAATTTTACATTTCTGTTTACAAATTTTATATTATAGGTTTTAAAAAATCACATTGATGTTTGTTACAAATTATATATTCTGGTCATTTTAAAAACTACATCCATTATTTTGTATTATATTTTATTACTAATATCAATTTTATTAAATACATTCAATAAATATATTTGTTGCACACCGAACTTGTAATAGAAGTTTCCAAAATGAGAGAGATCTTCCTTCCGCATAAAGCATTAATAATTGTTATATGACTCTCAAATATTATTTTTTGTCTTTTTTTATGTGGATGCGATAAGACTTGTCGTTTGGAGATTGGATTTTGGAATGAAATTTTTATTTTAATGATAATATTTTTGTGATGATTTTTTAGAGTTGAATGTAATTTCACTAATCATGAGGATTGAAAGTGAACGAAAAAAAAAATGTATCTGTCCGCTTTGTTTTTTTATATGAATTTAACTATAGTTAATCTATTGGAGGCTCTACTGCTGGCTGCTGCTTGTTCTGGTTGGTTATTGATTTTCTGGGCTAAGGTGGCTTGTTTTTGCATATGCTCTCCTGTTTCCTTTGGTTGCAGGCTGTTGTGTATAGGACTGTATATCCTAGCCTTTTGCGTTTGTTCGTCTTTTGTCTGTCGCAAGGGTTGAAGTGCTTGGGGTACGCCCCTTCAAAGATGTAATTCGTTATTCTTTATAAAATTACCTTTTACCTAAAAAACTATATATTTCGTCTATATACCAGTATATTTCTGGTACAAATACTCCGGAATTTTAAAGTGCAGATCAAAGACTAATAACGAATAGCTAACTTCACAAAATGCAAAATCAGAGTTCAACGACTGATCGCTCACATTGGGTCCGTACTCTTAAGAACTTCAAAACATCCACACTACAGACTGAATATATATATATATATATATAACAGCGAGCACATAATTAAGGAATTGATTGTATTATTGATGTGGGTTATTATGTTTCTTCTTTCATATTATTGTTGAAATTTACACTTCACAACTGAGACAGTGGTAACCAACAAAACATTACTTTACAAACATGTACTTGTACAAATGTACTTTCACTTCCTCTTCTTGTCTTCCTTATCTCTTTCCAGAATTACAGGTGCCGCCGGTATGCTGAACCACCATTCTTTCAATCTCCTCATCCATCTCTCCGTGCTTGCTTTCCTTGGAGGAGAATATCTAGTAAATGTCTCCAAAAATATCAGTGCAGCTATGTACTTACAGGGCACAAAGACCAGAATCAATGCTGTTACCAAAAGGGTAAGTGCAAATTTCTCACTTGCCTGGAACAAAAACATCCAATCAAATAAGCGTTGGCACATTACCAAAAAAGGAAAATGAATTGAACATAAAAAGGTATGATCTCTACCCTGACAAATAGTTTTGCAATGCTTGAAATAGAAATGAAGGATCAGTAAAGATGAAAAGTGCGAAACCTGAGGAAAAATCGAGAGCAGCAAGGCACGCAGCTTAAGAAGAAAGACATTGCTCTCCTGGATGAGCTGTTCAACTTGAGAAATTGCATTTTGAACAGCCAAGAGCTGCTCCATTGTGTTCATAGGTGGTGGTGCTATTACTTTAACTTCATCAACAGGCTTGCCTTGGTTAAAGAATCTTGTGAGTATCATAAAGATCGCGAAAAAGATGTGCATCAATGCCAAAGCATAACCCAGCCATCCCCTACAATGCAAATCAAATGAATTCTCAGAAAATCTACCTTCTGGTGATTTGCGCAAGAACTAAGGGCTCTTAAAAGTGAAAGATACATTTCACAGCACTCTTAAGTGTCATAACACCTCTCAACAATCAGAATCAACAGTTAGCTTCGACTTCCTTATGTTAACAATTTTTTTTCAGACCCTTTTGTCATTTTTTCTCTCTTTTTTGACAATTATTTAAAGCCAGTTTGCAATGGAAATTCTTGATTATATGATCACCTCATCTAACACTCGCTAACCTCCCAAAAGGTCTATGGTCATCATGTCAAAGAAATTTTCATCATCCAGATTGCAAAGACACTTGGGGCATGACATTAGTAAAGGGATGGGACAAGGTGGGGTATGCAGTAATAAAAAAGAACAAAAATAATGCCAATGCCCATAAAGTAATGCCAAATATAAGTTATTTAAATATGTGTTTTACCAGCAAATGATAAATGCAAAAACCAAACAGAAAACTGAAGACTTCCAAGGATCATCCCAATATGCCAGAGAAAGAAGCCACTGTCCAACTTCCATAACAGGAAGAAGTAATTCCTGCAAATACAGCAAAAGTCAGGCACTAAGAAGATACCATGAGGCAATAAGGTATACAAATTGGAGGTATGTTTACATAAAGAAAAAGGGAAGGTAGAGTCAGATTTATGTTGTGAACTAATAGAGATCTCTTTGCGATTATCACTGACTCGGTCTTCTTTGTGATTATCACTGACTTAGTCTTATTTATTTCAGTTGTCATTCAAAGTGTAAATATTCAAATATATTTGAATTAGTCCTAGGATATTGCCGATAACTTACCTCACTGCTGTATATTACGGAGCTTATCAATGAAGAAAATCATGCCATATAATTCCAACCTTCTTCTCGTTACTCATAATGTTAAATTAAAGCCTTGTTGATCCTTCAACTTGTACAGTCTGTTATTAACTATATTCATGCATCATAATCCACATGCATGCGCACACACAAGCAACTAGCAAGAGATAAAGATGTCATATATAGATCTTTTGGCCAGATAAATGACAGCAACCAAAATTCAATTCCAACTTTCCAAACAACTAATCATCTTAAAATAACAATCAGCAGAAAAGGGGATTTGAAGAAATAGGAAGAAAGGGAGAATTTATAATGAGTAAAATTTGCAAAGTTGAGATGCAAAACCACATACCTTCATGACTGCCAAATTTGTGTCAATGCCATTTACTTTAACTCCATCAACTGTTTCTTGTGCTTTCACAACTTTCATATAGCTGTTTTTAGACTCCTTAACAGCTCTTTCCAGTGAACTCATCTCTCCAACAGCTATCTCACCCACAACAAGCCCAGCCTCATTGGGATTACTTGAATTTGGTCCAAACACAAACCCTAAGTTAGAAATCATAGCCAACGCTGAGATTGAGTACATTTCACCTCCAGCTCTGGAACTGTTAGTCCGGTCTAATTCCCTTACAGATAACATGTTTGCAAGAGTTTCCAGAACCAAATCTCCACCTGGAAGCTGATCACATAGGTTAAACATGAGGAGATTCTCACAGCGTACAGAATTTGCAGTGCTAATTTCTTGAATGGCTTGTACTCTTAGAATTCCAAGTACAGCCTTTGAAAGTACTTCATCCCGCTCAACTCCTTTGATATGGAACTTATTTATAAATCTGTGAACATATAAAATTTCCCTGATAATTGCTAACCAGTAATCACGACGAGTATGCCCTTTAAGCTCAGGAAACTCTAAGACAATTGGTTCTGATCTACAGGAGAAACATAATTCAGAGTTAACTACTACAGAAGTTTAAGAGAAGCTTTCAGTTAGTAAAAATGGCATAACATATAAACATTTGAACAAGAAATTAACATGCAGCATGCCTTACAGGGAAGTTGATTTATAAAAGACTGCCTTGTCGAAAAGTCTAGTACCCCACGGACCCGTCAATTCAGGCTTAACAACCTGTTTTAGATCTTCAGATAAATCATATTTTTTTGCCTTCTCATACGATACAACACGGTGAGCTTCAAAATATAGTGCATGATCTGTCAGAGTCAATCGACCTACATAGATGTACAGATAAATGGAGGTAGGTCAACATAACTTATTTATGTATTTCTTCCTTAAAGCATGAATCAGAATGTACACACATAGAAACCAAAGAAATCCAATATTCTATCACAAAGGTTCAATTTTTCAAGAGGAAAAAGGAAAAAAGTTCATATAAACAAATATTATTCATCCAATGAACCAACCTGGCCATGTAGATATTCCCACGTGCTCTAGAACTGGCTGGGTGGTCACTGTCCCATCTACTTCCAGAATCTTTTCTCCTCTTGACGATCGAAGGGCAGATAGAATAGACGAGTCTGATTGGGTCTTCATCTTTTTTATTGCTCTATAGAGATTGACAATTCAAATATCATGGCTAGATATGTGCAGCTATTGATTGAAGATATGCTACCATAAAGCTGATGAGACCAACAACACATTAGTGTATGGGAGGAAATATAAAGGTGTAAAAAAGGGATGAGGGACTAATTGTCAGGCTGTATGCGTGAGTGTATGGGTGGTATTAGGTTTATGAGAGTGACAAGTGGCAAGTGATGATTGATGGGGAGCTGAATTCGGTTATAGTAAGAGAGTACGAAGAATAAAAGAGAATGTGAGGGATCTGTCTAGGATCATTCGAAAATAGTAAAAAAGGGAAAGGGGTTGGGGAGGTGCTGGCCCTCGAAGTCCAGCGGGTTTCTTTGTTCTTAGCAAATTTATCTTAAATGGTTTGGTTTATGTTTATCTTCTGTTATGCTGAATTGTAGTCGTAGATGAACTGTTATTGGAGTAGTGTTGTTACAAAGTTGCTATTCTATATATAAATTGAGGTTATTTAGTATTGCTTGTGTTCTTTAATTGTTTTGAAGTGATTAAATTGTTCTGGTGTGACTGGAATTTCTGGGTTATTGACTATTGGAGTTTCGGAGTGGTTTGGGTTGTTGTTTGTGAGTGATCTTTTGCAGGTGAAGTTTGGGGTTTCTAACAAAAGCACACAAACTTGATAATGAAAAAACTATGACAATTCCACATACTTAATATAATTGAAAAAAGAAAAAGAAGAAACATTAACATAGAATGGAGCTACTATATGAAACAACTAAACAAACACCATTGCAGTTTACTAATGATAATTTCTTGACGTTAAGATCCATCTTAATCAGCATTTCTCATGGGAAGGTTGCCACGCTTCTTACAATGTTTCTTCAGTATTAAGTAACAACAATTGCATGCTATAAATCAATACTAATCTCAAAAAATATAATGCAAAACTACCATACAAGTATGCAACTTTTCTTTTCACCAAAGCAAAGAGAAAAAGAGGTCATCAATTTGTGTCTTTGTTTTAAGTAAGAAGGGATCAGGATACAGATTTATATGGAGAGCTGCCTACCTTTCTAGTGCAGTTAGGTACTTGTCAAAGACTGAGAATTGAAGCCGACCACCAGTTGAAGATGTGAGAACCTCAAAAAGGTTTTCACAAATAATTACATTGGCAATGATTGGAACTGCTGGAGCTATTCGGGAGAAGGCCTCCACCCCAACCGTAGCGTCCTCATCCACCTAAATAAACATGAGGCCCATATACACCCGCATCAATTGCAAGTTAAAAGAAAATGATCTCCTGATAATTCCAACTCAATGATCATACATTCATACACATAGGCACACAACTAGATAAAAAGTAGACAGACATACAGGGGTAACATATATCTTCAACCAATAAAATATATCCTCTACCTTAAACAATTCCATCATATCTACATAAAAGAAAGATAAGGACCGTAAAAGCCCATATAGCAAGTTTCACTAGCGAGTAAAAACACTAAGACTTACAGACCTTCTTGGTATATGGACAGTCACCAATACAGAGAAAGATAAAGATATAGGCATGCATCTTCTACCACATTATTTGGGAAATATTTTACACCTTTCTCTACCCTCTCATGCTCTCTTAACAAAGTGTCCCACTACACATCTAAGAGATACAAGATCAATCCACAGAACATGATTGATTCTTATATTTATGCAAATTAACCTGCAAAAGCAAACTGCAAGATATAGTAAGCAAAGGGGTAATCTACAAGCAACATGAAGTTTACCCTAGATGAACAATAAGCCCAGTTTAATATAAATATATAGAAAAATTTTAATCAGGGAAATTACAATGATTTGAAATCAGAGATTATTGCCTTCACTTCTACTGCAACTACATGGCAAGTATTAACAATATTATGTTTCTATACCATGGTATTTATATGTTCAACCAACAAACAGAGAGTGAAACTCAAATTTCCCAAGAGAAGAAGATATCAGTGTGTGTGTATTGAAAGGGGGCGACAGAGAGGATTTTGCATTTCAGTGTGTTTCAAACAGAGAGAAAGACACGAATTAAACAATTACTGAAGAAAGTTCCTGAACTTAATTAGCAAGTATCTTAACAAATAAAACTTACATTGAGTAAAGGTTGGCTTGAAGCTGCTGGGACCTCCCAAGCTATCATCATATCATACATTAGGCGTCTAAATTTTTTATCAGCCAAATGACCTGTTACTTGAGTAGAAAGTGCAAGTGCCCTGAAGCAACAGTATTCCAAGAAGTTCCTAGCATACCGTGATGGATGCTTTATTGAATCAGAAGCCTCTTTATTAAAGCTTTCTTGAAGTTCACTTGAGGGAATGCCAAGTATTCTGCATCATTATTCTGGTTTTTATAAGAACGATTATATCTATAAGCAAATGGAGATAAATGAGTAGTGTCCAAGAAAATGTTGGTTAAGTTACTGGCACACTGGAATCCTATCACTCGCAATAACTTCAAATCAAACAACAACAAGACATTGAGAGTGTGAACTTAAAAATAAAATAATTCACAACGGAAAGAGCGTAAACATTAAGCAGCCCACTTACTTTGAGCATCGGCGAACAATTATATTAGCAACAGGCGAGAGCTCCGCTATCCAATTCCTCCCTCCAGATGGAGACCTCCCCATCTCTTCAAAGTCTTCATCAAATGAAGTCCGCTTGCTAATCAACCATTTGAATGACCCATCTCCTACTAGACCCTCAAACATAGTTCTAGTTTTGCTTGACACAGCCATCACTAAAACTTCCCCTTTTATAAAACAACCTCAATGAAACCCACAACGCAACTTTCAATAGGAGTTAGTGGATTCAGGTGCAAAATCTCACATTACCAACAAAAATGTAAATCTCAGCATCCCTTCCACAAAACCACAATACACAACTCACCAAACACCTTATTATCTAAAACCCCAACAATCTAGTTCACCACTATTCCTCTGACTTGCTTCAGGTTTATGTTCCTGCCAATGAAGTTCATTAAATGTATGCCACTTCCAATCAAAACCATCACACAATTCAGCTAAACAGCTTATGCAATTAAACCAAAGAGTCAAATTTGATAACTAGAAACCGATCACAAATAAGTGAATAACTCGTCAAAACAGTTGAAAACTGAAGTGGCAATCTTCACCAAAAACCTAATCTCAACAACTTCGACTAACCAAACTATTAAAAACTCACCTCAAAAAATGTAGAATCAAAACCCCTAAAATCCTAACAACCTCAGCTTTGAAGAGATTCCCAATACTTCACGAACCCTAACCGGGTTTGCTTCATTGAACCATTTGCCACGAACCCATTTCGCCAAATTGCAAAACTCAAAAGATGACTTGCGGTGCCAAAGCAAAGAATACCAAGTTTGAGGCCAAATAAACTTGTACAAAATCGACTCGACTTTATTGATTCTGGCGTGAACTGGGGTTCCTTGAAAACTAAAAAAGAAGCGAGTTGGGTAAAGTCTCAAAGATTCGGCGCGTAGAGGCGCTGTAGATTGAGATACGTTTAAAGAACTTTGATTTATCACGAACAAGCTTTCTCTGTTTGGTGCTGTTGTGTTTATGCGGGCGAGGATCAGAGGAGCTATAGTACAGAGTTAGTGACTCATGGGCAGTTTTTATTGGTTAGAAGGGACAAAAGTAAAAGACTTTGGTTTCTGACTTTGGGTCACCTAACATCTAAGTTTTGGCGAATGAGTTACCACCAGAGATCTTGGTGGATCGATTCCAAATCAACTTCAAATTTTAATTCATGTGTGAAACATGAATCATTTTAATTCAATCAAATAATATAATCAAATCACTGATGTTTAATGTGAAACTTATAATATAAGAATATAACAAATCTAATTTTAACCACTCTGATTTGTGTCATGTACAAAATTTTTAGCCTCCAGGATGGATACTTAGCTCATTAGATGTATAGGGTATTTAATGTATCTCAAAAATTAGTTGAAGTATACACAAACTACTTTAAACATTCTGGTTAACAAAAAAATATATATATAATTATGGTTACAATGTTATATGGTTTTTTTTTTTTTTTAATAAACTAAAGTCATACGTTTAAAATTTCATTACAAATTTATGCTTTTAAATAATGTGTATTACTATGTGACATTAAAAATTGATATATTAAATATGACATGGGATAGTGACACATTTTTGCTATATATATATATATATATTACAAATTTTACATTTCTGTTTTACAAATTTTATATTATAGGTTTATAAAAATCACATTGATGTCTTGTTACAAATTATATATTCTAGGTCATTTTAAAAACTACATATCCATTATTTTGTATATTATTATTTATTACTAATATTCAATTTTATTAAATACATTCAATAAATATAATTTGTTGCACACCGAACTTGTAATAGAAGTTTGCCAAAATGAGAGAGATCTTCCTTATCCGCAATTCCGCATAAAGCATTAATAATTGTTATATGTGACTTCAATAATTATTATTTTTTGTCTTTTTTTATGTGGATGGATAAGACTTGTCGTTCGGAGAATTGGAGTTTTGTTAATTAAATTTAATCTTAGTTAGAAGAAATTTAATTAATTTTTGGGATACGAAGTTTAATATATTACTACAGCTAAGAATCTGGGAATCTAATAAATTACAAGGACAACTTTTAGTTATTTGGAGTAGTATTTTTGAAATATTATTGTTAAGTAGAGTTTAATGGTTATTACGAAGTAAAATTAAAAAATTATGCATTTTAATTTGGAATATGAATAAGATAGAGAAACAAACGTGTTTTAAAGTTATTTAGAGTAGTATTTTAGAAATATTATTATTAGATAGAGCTGAATGATTATTACGAGATATGATTTGAAAATTAAAAATATTTGAATAATGTAAGATAAGATTTTGGGAATAGAGAAATAAATATGCATTTTGATTTGGAATACAAATAGGATAGGGAAACAAACGCACTCCGATTTTTAAATAAAACAAATATAACTTTTATAACTGTTAATTGCAATTTCTCTACGAGATATTACTAAATAATATATCACGTTCAAGTATTTGCAATGACAAAATTTCCATCATCTTATTAATACATTTACACTTGATTCGTCATACACCAAAATCCTAACACACAGTGTAATTTGTTATTTCAAATATATTGGAGGAAATATTATTCGATAATACTTATGGGGAAAATTACAATGAACTCTTTTCGTGATAAGCTCTTTGTTAGGGCCAAAAAATGTTCTTGATCTCAATAGACCTAAAGACAAAGACACCTTCAACAGAGCTCAGAGCTACAACCCAATTTCGATTGGGCCCACAATAGAATTCATGTATTGGGTCTACTCACTACACTTGCCAAATCGCTCACTAATTGAGCTCCCTCAATAAAGCCCCGATCCGCTTAGGCCTCATCATTAGTTCATCTAGGCCTAGGCCCATTGATCCAAAATCGCCTACTGGACCTAGGGTTTACTTAAACTCCAAGGTTGCCTACTTCCTATTTCGGTACTATCCGGATTCCTTCAAAGAGATCTACCACCATACTAATTCGTCTAAGATCCAAATCTTAGATTGAACAGGACTCTCTCTCCTACTAAGGCAATAGAATCAAATGATTTCCTATTCACTAAACCACAACCACCAAGGACTCATAGTCCTACTAGTATTCGAAGATCCTATAATTGTTATATAAACAAAGGTCAGCCTTCTCACAAGGCATTCAGCATTACACCTTGTAACCTTATAGTTTTCACTCTTGAGAGCTTTACATTACTGCCGTAGTTACAGTCTACTTCTAGTAACTTTCTCTTTCCCTCACCCTCACTAAATTAGCCTCATCCAACCTTACTGACTTGAGTGTTGAAGTACCTATGACAAACACCACCCTAGTGTTTTCCATTCATTTTACGCTTGTTTCCTTATGTATGTAGGTACAATGGATTGCTAGTTGCCTCAATCTCACGGAATCATACCTCCCATTCCATAACCGTAGATTTTACCGTCTACATTCTTGGAAGAAAAAAAAGTCATTACTAATAGTATTTGAAGAAATATAATTTTTGCTTCAAGAAATATCATTTAAATTTGTTTTTTCTAAATAAATAAATTTTCAAATAATATTATCGAACTAAACCCACAGTTATAAGTAAAGGGTTTGCAGATGGGTTCAAGCCCGACCCACCAAGTCAACAAGAGGCCCAATCCTCATCAAAATCGGAAGGCCTGACATACCATTTCTCTGAGGCTCTTTATTAGCTAGAAGACATTTTTATCAAAAACTTACAGTTATAAAACTATTAACTTTAACTAAATTTTTTTAATTGATTAAAATATCCACATGTGAGTGATTTTATTGTAGTAAAATTTTTTTAAAAAAGCAAAAACAAAACAATATATACATCACTGAAATTTTTTAAATAATTAATATATATATATAATTATACAATTAAAAAAATAAAGTAATATATATTAAAAAATTAAAACTAAAATATAAACTATAGTTTCAAATTTTTTTCCTTAGTTTTCCATTTTTTCTATTGATATGTTCCCATTTATTTTTATTTTGACACGGGTCATTTTCTTATTGATATGTTTTTTTTTTCAAATTACTGTAGTTTAAAAAAAACTTATTTTATATGAAACTATATTACACATAAAATTACCTTAATATCCTTAATACAATTAAATTTAAGGTTTTTAAATCGTTAAATGTCCTCTCACTGTCTAACATAAGTGTATTATAATTATAAATTTTTTAATAAAAATGTCATCTGGTTAATAACTCTATCTAAAAATAAATAAATCATCAAATCTTCCGTCTCATACAATATTTTCATTATTTATATATATGTGTCTGCGCGCGTGTGAGAGAGAGAGAGGCATAAAAAAATTCAAAGGCAAACTTTTTAATTCATTGATTTGAGGTGTGGCCGAAATAGTGAAATTTGACATAATTATAGTGTTAAATTTAGAAAGTTAACTTATGGTTTATTTTTAGAAAATAATTTTCAAAAAAATAAGAAAGATTCTTAAAATTTATATTACATTGTCAACACGTTTGACATAATATCACTTTTTTTTTTTTTTTTTTAAATGAAAGATTATGAAAAACAAATAAAATAAGTTCTTTCATTTTTCCAAGTTTATACTAATTTTTAGGGGCCTTTGATTGGTGGTTATTGGAGATTACTGGGGTTAAGTAATCTTATATTATTTTATTACCATGTTTGGTTGTCAAGTAATATAAGATACCGATAATATTCAAATACCAATAGTGGTTACTATTGGTAATATTAGAGATGATCTGATTACCTTTATTTTCTTAGGTATTCTAAGATTATCATGGTTATCTTTTTTTGTTACAATTCTATCCCTTATTAATAAAATTTTAGGACAATAATACCCTTATTTTTAAATTTATTTACATGAATATCGCTTTTACTATTTCACCCACATTAATTAACTTTTTAGACAAAATTACCTTTGAATTTAAAACAAATTGCAGGCCACCCAAGCCACCACCCCCACCCACTTGCTGCCGCAGCCGAAACAGCGCACAGAAGGCCAAAAATGGCCGTCATGCGCCAATATGACCATTTTCGGCTAGACGGAATGGCCAGATCGTGCAAGATTTGGCCGTTGACGGCCAGACATGATAGATCTGGCTGTCAACAACTAGATCGATGGTCATTATGACTGCCAGATCAATGGATTTGGTCGTTAAACGATCTAGCCGTTGATAGCCAGATCCGTCACGTCTGATCTGGCCGGATATGGCCATATGGCGCACGGAAGGTCATTTCCTGCCTTCTGTGCGCCGTTAGGTTGCCAACTACCGGCGGCCTGCGGTGGTTGCTGGTGGCTGATAGTGGCTAGGTTGGTGGGGGTGGGGGTGTCAGCCGAGCCACTGAACATGATAAAAAGCTCAAGCTCGGGTCTGGTCATCATGCGAGCAGAGTTCGAACAGCCCATGCTTGGCTCGCCAAACTCGAATATAGCTTCAGTCGGCTCGGGTATATATGATATTTTTACAATTATTAGGGGGTATAAGAATTTTCTAGTTTTAAAAAATAACAAACACACCCCCACAAAATCAAAATAAGTCAAAATCAATTTGGGGATTTATTGATTTAGAACCAAAAAAAAAAAAAAAATCCTAAAAACTAAAAGCTCTGGTGATCTGCCCTGCCCTTGACCCTTGGTCGTCAACGTCGCCAGTCTCGTGAGTCTTCGTTTGCCTTAAAAATTCGCCATCTCTGATTCTCTTCTCTACTTCGTCTCAAATCTCAGGTATGCATCGTGATGTTGGAGGAGGTATACAAATTCTGGGTTGGGTTCTACATGTGGGGGTGGTGGAGGAGATAAAGAGATGAAAATGATGGGTTTTGTAGTGGGTTTCAGTTTATATTATTTTTCTACATGTGGAGGTGGTGGAGGAGACAAAGAGATGAAGATGAGATGGGTTTTGCAGTGGTTTCATTTTTTATTATTTTTCTTCTATTTTGAATTTGAGATGAATGTGGAGGAGGATTCAGAATGAAGGGTTGGCGACAGTGAAAGTGATCTCTGTTTCGTTTCTTCCTCGGACACAAGGTTACAAGAGCTGGCTCGAACTTGTTTACACGAGCTCGAATCGAGTTCGAGCCAGCTCGTGCAAAAAACTAGTCGAGTCTCGAGCTCAATTTTCCTGGCTCGTCAGGCTCGATACTCGACTCAAACTCGCCAAAGTGTAAAATGAGCCAGGCTCGTTTAAACCAAAACTCGACTCGACTCGGCTCGTTTACAGCCCTAGGTGGGGGTGTTTTGTTGATTTTTCAAACTTTTATTATGTAGTTTTCTTTGCTAAGTTTTTAAATGTAGGGGGTTATAATAATCCAAATAATAATCAATATTAAAAAATAATATAATAATAATATTTAATTAGAGGACAATTTAGTAATTTAAATAACATACTTATCAATTTATTCTTTCCAACCAAACATATTAATATATCATACCCATTAATTAACCAAACATATTTTCCTAAAGATTCTTAGTAATCTTCAAGATAATCTAACATTCCCTGAACCAAACATCCCCCTAGAGTAAAAATCAATTACTCCCTACAATTTCTAGAAGTCTATGTTTGCAGACAACTGTGACATTTTCTATCAACTTTTCCTCAATAGTTTCAGAAATAAATCAAAGAAGAGCAAAATGCTAGCGATGTCTAACTTGCTGTTAATAATCTACGCCAAAATAGAGTAAAAGACTAATATGCCCTTTATTAATGAAAACCTATACAATTTTCTTTTCTCCTTTTTATGTTTTCCCCCATCTAGTTTTCATTTTATCTTTTCTCCCCCGTCTTCTTTCTTCTTCCCCTTTTCTTCCCCACCATAAAATCCACCACGCAATCAACTACCCAAAAAATCCACCACAAAACACATATTCAACAACTACATAAACAAAACTCACCCCCTACTACAAAACACATCGTCAATCACCGCAAAAAAACCCATCATCAATTACCTAAAAAACTAAAACGAAACTCTATCTCAAAGAATCACATAAACAAAACCCATTGCCTCACCACAAAACCCATTATCAACTACCTAAAACTACCTCAAAATTCATCATAAAAGCCATTTTAAAAAACTAAACCAACAAAACCCATATTTTCAAATATCAAATAAACAAAACCCATATTCAATAATCACATAATCCTAACAGACATACATTCCGTCTGTGTTTTTGTTCTTCTTTGGTTTATATTTGAAACTATTGAGAGGAAGTTGATTAAAAAGGTCACAGTTCTTCTCTTGGACTTTCAAAAACTCTGTAAGGGGGTAATTGACTTTTCACCAATCGTATTCTTCTTTATTTTGAATATAAACAATTATTTCTTATACAAAGTTGATTACTACGTGGATTGAACTTAATTAAGAATCCATCAAAAGCATTTATATTAGAGGATATGGTAGCCAATATGTGTGGAATATAGTGGATATTAAATTATATTTATAGACCCTTTTCTAGTTAAAAAGTGGGTGTTGTTCTATGTATGAACTTAACAATGAATCAATGAAAATTATTAATCAGTGGAATTAAATTAGATTCTTGACAAGCTAACAACCTTCCCCACTTGAAAAGCTTGATGATGAGCCCACTTTCATGGATCCTTGAACTTGCCCACATAATATATTTAGTCACTTTAACTTCACCTACCATGTGACCCTCAATCTAACTTCTTATTTAAATTGGGATTAATTCTTGACGTTATCCAGTTGGTCTATTGTGCTCTTTCCCTTCTAGTTCTAGTTCATGCATGCTTCTTCAAGACACAAACCAAAAAGACCAAGTCAAAAGAGGGTCAAAAATAGAGAAGATTTTGAGTGGAAAGAGAAAAACAAAATTAAATTGATTAGATAGGTTCACGAGTTCTTATCATTTGAGACGTTGTGGAGAACCCACCTTACCCATTCTCTTGTTGGCCCATTTAAACTCCCATTTTCATGGATGCATTGCATCTATCCCAATTTTTTTAAATTTCTTTTTCAATTAAAGAAGCTAAAAATTTTTGTTCTTAAATAATTTCTCATCTCCAATCATTCAATTCATGAATTGGCAAAATCCATGAGATTTTATGTATCCATCTAAGCTTTGTGGGTTCCATAATTGAGAGACAAGAAGAGATCACTTGCAAAATTTGTTGCCTTTTGAAGTCTATGCGCGTATTAGTTTTAAATTTTCACAGACAATTAGGATTTTTCTACAACTTGCTACAAATTATTTGTTTCTTTTTGGTCCTACACAATTTATAGTTACCTATAAATCCACAGAAACTTGGCCTTTCTTGCATTCAATATTCATATTCGTATATAAATTATTATTATAGCCAAAATACGAAAAACATAAATCGATAAGGTTGAATACAAGATTGATAATAAAATAAATAAAAAGCAAGACTATTAATAACATGAAATTCAAGAACGAAACCAAGAAATTGCAGTATGGGGGTCTAAATATAATGTTCAATACATGAGAGCAATCGAATTAGTATAAAAATTAACTATCATTGGGTGATTTGGTGGTAAAAAAGCAAAAGACGGTTCATGAGGTTCTAAGTTTGAGTCCCCTCATACACTACTAGGGTGACCATTGGGAATCTTATCTAACCGGCAGCTTTAAGGTCTCAGAGATTAGTTTAAGTGTATGCAAATTGGTTCGGACACTCCCAATGTTTTAAAAAAAAAAAAAATATAAAAATTTATTCAAAAAGTTACATTTAGGAGATAACATGTATGACTTTTAACATATTTTACTGATCGAGCTACAATTCACTGTTATAAAAGTAGATATATATAGTGTTATATTCTTATATCGAATGCTTTAAATTATAATCATCAAATATAAAATAGTAATACCATAGAAAGTGGCATTGAATGTATATTGTGAACACTTTTCTCTTTGGCTGCATGTCTGGATGGAGTCAGTACTGTGAAAGCATATGGAAACAAAAAGAAAGTTCAATATTGATATGATATATACTTGAATGCAAGTGAATCGTTTAGTCAAGTACTGTGAAAGCATCGTGCCAAGATGAAAATGGCTTAATTATAGTCCCCCCAATTCTCAATCATCATTTTTGGCCCTTTTGCCATCACTTCAGCATTCTCATTATTACAGTTCCAGTCAAGTTGAGCAGAAAACAAAAGAAAGAAGAAGAAGAAGAAGAAGAAAAAGTTCTGAAGGGATGGCAGAATTTGTCTTACAATTTGATATGATTAACAGAAATTTACAGAATGATATAAAATGGCATCATTTCATACTGTTATATGTGGATCCAAATAGATTCTGATCCATAGGAAACAAAACCATACAGAAGAATGATAATGAAGGGATAAGATTTTCTTTTCGTTTTTCTTCTCTTTTAAAAATTAATATACTGACTGAATTCCAATTCCCCCACATGTGTGAGTGGCAATTACAAAGTAACACAAAGTCCAGAAGTTCTAGCTATGTATAACATGAAGTGGGGACAAATTCTTGAAATGGGAGAAATTTTAGGACATATTAGAGCATCTTCATGTGTTCGTATGGAGAGAAAAGTGAAAGTCAGATGGCCTTCTTATTTGGGAGCAACCAATTCCTCCATCCCTTCTCTCAACCATCCTTCCAACTCATCTTTTGCTTCATTTGCCTTTGCCCCTGGCAAATTTCAGACATTCAATCAACAAAAACTACAGTAAAATACAGATGACTTGATATATTCTTATTGAAGTCTTTTTCCACGTATATTATTTTTTTACCTGCATTTTTTCTATGGCGTCTGACTCTGAATTGAATCGTAAAATGTGCTTGCTGCAGTAAGCTTCATGGAGAGAAACTGCATCCAAACCAATGAGAAAAAAAAATCCTATTATTAGCTTAATCTTCTTACCAGAGAAAGTAATGTTAATGAAATTCTTCTTTAAATTCTAATGAAACTCACCTCAACTTGATTCTGCAAGGACTGAACATAATTAATTATCTCATCCAACATTACTGCCATACCCATTGTCTGCAAATTTTCATGAGTTTGAGAATATTACAAAAACGGAAAGTCAATGTAAATTATATAAATTCCTTGAAGAAAAATTGTTATTGCCTTATAGCATCCTGGAACAATATCTTGTAAGCATCTTAGTCTTTCATTGATTTTCCCTCTTCTAACCTGAATTAAAACAATTATAAACCCATAAATCTCCATCATTCACTAATTCAAGTTCAGTTTCAATTGTTTCTGAAAAGCTTATAATTGATTAAATAATTAATACCCTTTCTGCTAAACTGTGGCTATCAGTAGCTTGTCCTCTTCTAGCTCTCACATGAACAACTTCCTTTGGTTTTTCCTCTTCCTTCTCATTGTTTTTCGCTCTCTTCTTCTCCCTGAAGTCTGAAAAAATAACAAAAACAACCAATAATGAAACTATATTCCACATTTAACAATATAAAGATGATAACAGATTAGATGTTTACATTTTTCCTCTTAATCCCAGTTTTGGACACTGCAGGAGAAGAGTTCTCACAGCTGCTTTCTAATATATCCATTGCTTTTCTCTTCTTGCTCTCGTGAATTTCATTTTCAGATGGACTGTAGATTGAGGAACTGCAGGCACAATACTCTGATTGCTTGCAGGAAAAACCTGGAAAAGTTTCGGCCAAACTTCCGGGAAGTCCAGTAGTGTTTGAGTTTAAGAAGTTCCAGTGCAGAAAGGCATGAAGGTTTGACAATTATTCAAGTTTGAGTTGCCGAGGAGATTGAACTGGTGTATTTGTTCCATAATTGGATCCATATCCATTTCAAATTTGAGTGTCTGAAGCTTTGAAAATCTTGTGTGAATCGGCCATGAGAGTTGTTATGGAAACTTGTTGAATAGCCAAAATGGTGTTGGAATAATGAGGCTGAGAGTTGTGCATTTATAGTGTGATCACAGGAGTTTTGTGCTTTTGTAAATTTTTGCTTGATTTTGAGTTTTACTTTACACTAAAGAATGAAAATTAGAAGCAACCACAAAAGTACTTCATTACAAAGGAGAGAATTTAATATGAATTCTAGACTGGCTTCTTTGAATTTTACAGTGCAAAATATTTAATTTATATATTTATAGATGAAATGATGTTAAAATTTTATTTATCTAAAAAAGTGAAAAGAAAAAAAAAAAAGAACCATTAGCCTTGTGGCCCAACGGCAAAACTTTAGTTATCTGGGTGGATTATCTAAAGTCTTGTGTTTGAGTCCTACAAAGTGACCACAGGGTGTTATGGCTCATACATCCCGTTATTAAAAAAAAAAAAAAGGTACAATTTAATGTAAAATAAGGTTTGTGTTAGCTTATTATTTTCATTATCTATTTTATTTTGTAAAACAAGTAGTACATGTTAATTTCCTATTTTCATTTTCTAAAATAGAAAACAGAAAAAATAGAGAATCTCATATATAACTAAACTTAAACGAAAAAATAGAGAATCTCGTATATAACTAAACTTAAACGCACTAAACATAAAATAGTTATTTTCTAAGTTTTCATTCTCTACTTTATTATAATATTTCATGTTTGTTCCCAAAAGTATAATAAATATATGTTTTCAGTGTTTCCATTTTCAAATTCAATTTTTTTTTTTTTTAAATAAAATAAACACCACTAACAAAGAATTTGGGATAAACCAACCTCGGGGTAACCGAGTGGTTCGATAAATGTTCTTTGATATATTACTCAAGAGGTTCTAAGTTCAAGTCTCTCTTCGGTTGTTAATAAAAGTGGTCATTGGAGTTCTTACTCGGTCGACGATTCTAGGGTTTTGAGGGATTAGTTGAAATACGCGTAAACTAACTGAACATCAGGGGCATAGCCAAAAACTCATTTTTGGGGGGTCAAGACGTTAATTAAACTTAATAATACAATTGTAAATAAACTTATAATAAATAATATATTTGGTATAAGTTATAAAAAAATATGAGTATTTATTCATAATGCTCTTTATAATTAATATATTGACGATATAAAATAAATTTATAATACTTTGACAAGTGTAAAACAAAACTAAGAAAATTTACTAATGAACAAGTTATTAAGCCAACACAAATACCACCTCCAAATTAAACTATAATAAAATTTATACTAATAAAATATTCAAAAATTTATATAGCTTTTATAGTAAAAATATTATCTTTTGTTGTATTTTTACTTTTATGTTTCGACTCCTTAAAATAATGCATAAAAATACATATTTTTTATATTTATGTTTTTTTCCAAACTTCAAAATTTTGATATAACTCATTTGTGGGTAGTGCAAATGGTTATAATGAATTTTGGATAGTATGGATAGACACATGGTCTCAGATTTGATTCTCTATCTGAGTATCCGTAATTTAAGTGAGAAACCGTGACGATAGGTTTTAAGCTAGCATATATATATATATAAGCACAAAACAATTAACAGTAATTTAATTTGACAAACAAATTTTAGAAATGATATTTATTTTATAAAATATATGAAAAGATATACAAATTTTTTTCGTTTTGTTGTTTGTATAATTAAATAATATATAGATATATATAATTCATTATATGATTTACTAAATGTATTCGTTGGGAATTTTTTGTAAAAACTAAGAATTTCATTTGATATATTTGATGAATTTAAAAATTAATTTCATATATATATATTTGGGATAAACAAATTTCGACATTTTTTTGGAAAAAAACATATAAATAAAATGAAAAAAGTAGACGGATTTAGAGAGGACAACGTGGCAATTTGAGTTTCTTTTAATTGTGCTCCCTGAGTAGGTCCCACCTTCAGGAGATATATCCAATAACAAAGTGGGTCCAAACTGACTCTGAGTTGAAGTTTTATGAAAAGGGTTTGATTTCATTTTTCAAGTGGAGGAAGAAGAAATTTCTTCTTTGAACCTTATTTTAACATTACCTGGAAGAAAACGACACCTACTTTAAGAACAAGAATTGCTTAGCCAGTAAACTATTCATTCTTCAATCGAAATGGGGTTGAGCTCATGCCGATTTTCTGTATCCGAAAAAGGGTCTCGACCCCAGATTGATAGTTTCATCTTTTCCATTTTTCTGTTTCCAGTTTTTTCTTTTTGGAAATTGGTTTCGGGATCTGAAAGCAATAAATTGATGCACAGGAACACCACAAAATTTTCTGTCAAATGGGAGGCCACTGTTTCTGTTACTGTTAGGTTTGCTGCTGCTAAGCGTATTTGGGCAGAAAATGTGCTTTTCAAAGTTTTAGGTACAGCTTCATTTTTGTCTCAGTGTTTATGTGTGGATAGGATTTATATTTATCTAATAAATTTTATGATAGGTATTGTACAAGCTCTTGTATTCGTTTTATATTTCACATGATTTGTTTTCCGGGAATTAATGTTGTTCCATTTCAGGATAAATGAGGTGCCGTTCATTATTGTTTTTAGTATTTTCAATTTAAAATAAAAAACAAGAAGTTCTATTTTAAGTTTTCAAATTATAAAAATGCGTTTATTATCATCGTTTGTATCTTTTCTAATTTATTATTATCTAAAAATGAAAACAGTAAAAACACATTTGTGATTCCTTTCTTAGGGCAAATATAAAATACTACGATAAAACTTGTTCATAAATGTTGAGATAAAGAGAGAATGAAAATACCTATTTATAGATAGTTCAACGGTAAGGACAAACCAAGGGGATTGTAAAGAAGTTGTACATGACTTCAATCCACAGTCTCAGGTTTGATTCTCCGTTGAACACAAACATAATATTTTTGTTCATGATTCATTTGGGGGTTACGCCGTTAGATGCTATGGCCTATGGGATAGTTTCCCCTAATAAATAGTCACCTCAGCTTGCCTGTTCAAATTATGAACACAACCTAATTTACCTTATATGAGCAAAGTGTTAGGTTGTTATTCTTAATAATATAATTTGAAAATGACATATCCATTTTGGAGTGGAGAATTGATAAGAAAAATCACAAAAAAAAAAAAAAAAAAAACAAACAAACAAACAAAAGTCTTTTAAATCATTCAAATTAATAGAAAAAGACAATTTTAAATAAAATTCTATGAAGGAACTATTCTATTCAAGAATTCAGATGTGAAATGAAGATAAATGAATTAATTAACTCAAGTACTCATAAATTGAGATATAAAATTAAAAATATAACACGAAAAATTTCCAGAGAAAAAGAGTTACATTTTTATTAATTAGAATTATGATTAATAATAAAAAGGAAGACCATGCAAAGACAATAATTTTCGATGATACAAGGAAAGAGATGGATTAAGGCATTAATTAAACAAAAAAGTCATGCCTTTAATTCATTACATTTGATATGGACACATCAATTATTAAGATTATATATAGTTAGATGAGTTAATTTGATGCATATGGGATGTGTGGCAGTTCAATTAATTTGGCCTCTTGAGAATATCTATTTCTTTACTCAACTTCTACCAACCTTGGGTTTGGTATTTAGTATTATGGTCTGCCATTTTCATTCAAAATCCTAACTTAGCTTCATCTAATCACTTGTCACTTAATAGAAATTATATAATATAGTTATATCCAGATTATATTATACTCGCTTTCTGCTGTAAATGTTTCTACTTTTTATATTGGTATTAACAATAATCCCCCTTATATATAATATAATAACAAAATTCTCATATGGTTAGAGAAATAACATAATTTCATCTATCGTTAAATTTTTGGTGTCAAAATACACGAAAGGTGGGAAATTAGATAAAAATTCATTCACCTATCATGTTATAAATTGTAACAGTATATTAATAGATAATTAACGGTAGGACAATTTTTGTTATTTCTGAAATTTAAAAGATAATTGTTTATTTGATCAAACTTGTTGTAAATTAATACTAATTACTCAACCTGCCAAACCAATCTCAGATCAAAACAGAAAACGCAAGAATCAAGAAAATCACACAACACACGATCTACTGTGGTTCACTTGTTCAATATAGAAAAAGTTACATCCACGTTGAACTCCAGAATATGGAGCTCGTTGCACTAGGATTAATCACTTCAAAAAGATTACAGATTACAGACAAATCTCCTTCACTGTTAACCAAACATTCACACACTCATTCACTTCTCTTTATCCTGCAAATTTCAACCACTAGAATACTCTATACCCTTTAAGGAACACCCTGCCCTCAAAATAAGACTCTAGAACGATTTACATAGAGAAGAACCAGAATGAATCTCGAATCGTAACCCAGTTTACAAAACGTATTTACAGAGAAAAGAGAGAAAACCCTAATACACGAACAGTTGCCAAAATGCGTGAAAAAGGTTCCCCTTTTATATTGTTGACTTGTGATTGAACTGGAGCCGTCAGATTCTCTTTAACTTTGATGGTTGTGATTGATTTGGACTAACAGGAAAAACAACAACGTTTTTACTAGGCTTAAACGACGTCGCAGGCTTGACTTATTTAACAATCTCCACCTTGAAGTCTGTGGCAGTCCTTCCAACAATGTTCTCCTGTTGTGCTGCAAGCATTTCCATATTCCTTCTTAGTTCTGATTTGGTTATCTCACATGCAATAAGTTCAAGCAGTGCTTGAACTTTGCAAGTGTTACAACCTTGGTTCCAATGTCTGCCGGGTTGTTTTCAGTTGGGACTTTCATCAGTTTCACCTCTCCTTTTGAGATCATATCCCTTACAAAATGGTACTGCACATCTACGTGTTTGGTCCTCTCATGGTACATGAGATTCTTCCCCAAATGAATAGCTCTCTGACTGTCTGAATAGACAGTCACAGTTCCATCCAGCAGTTTGGCTTCTTTCAAGAACCTTTGAAGCCATATGGCTTCTTTGAATGCGTCAGTTACAACCACATATTCAACTTCAGTTGTGGTTAGAGCTACCAGTGGATGTAACTGGGACTTCCAACTGATACAGTTACCTCCCAAAGTAAAATGGTATGCTGTTGTAGACTTCCGGGAGTCTCTATCACCTGCACAATCCGAGTCTACATACCCAACCATATCAAGTGAGGAGTTTCTTTTACAAAAATTTAAACTCATATGCACAGTGTTCTTAATGTATCTAAGAAGCCATTTCAAAGCATTCCAATGTTCCCATCCAGGGTTAGACATAAACCTACTTAGCAGTGATATAGAGAATGACAAGTCAGGTCTTGTACTAATCATGGAATACATGACAGGGCCAATAGCATTTGCATAGCGTATGGATTCCATTTTTAATCTTTCAGATTCTGTTTGTGGATTTTGGGCTTTACTAAGGATGAAATGGCTAGCTAGGGGCATTGAGGCATATTTGGAGTCATTCATTCCAAATCTAACTACCAGTTTCTGTAGATAGGACATCTGGTGGAGTTTTAAACTGCAAGTTTTTCTGTTTCTTTCTATTAGCATGCCTAATATTTTCTTTGCACAGCCTAAATCCTTCATTTCAAATTCAACATGTAATTTTCCCTTCAACACATCAATCTGAGCTTTAGACTTACTGATTAAAAGCATGTCATCAACATACAGTAAAAGATATACAGGATTTGTATCCACATGTGCAAAATAAAAACAGTTATCATGCCCACTTCTAGTGAAGCCTATCCCTACTATGAATGAGTCAAACCTCTTGTGCCACTGCCTAGGTGATTGTTTGAGTCCATACAATGATTTATGCAGCAAACATACATGATTAGGAAACTGTTTATCCTTAAATCCCATGGGTTGACTCATATATATCTGTTCTTCTAATTCCCCATGCAAAAATACAGTTTTTACATCTAACTGCTCTAACTCTAAGTCATGATGTGCTACTAAGGATAACATCACTCTTATAGTTTTAAATTTAACAACAGGGGAAAAGATCTTAGTGAAGTCTATACCTGCCCTCTGGGTGTAGCCTTTGGCCACTAATCTGGCCTTATATCTTGGTGGATCAGTATTATTTATGCCCTTCTTCAGCTTGTATAACCACTTGCATTCCACTGGTTTTGAGTCTTTGGGTTTTGGAACCAGAGTCCAAGTCTTGTTCTGCCTTAGGGAGTCCATTTCCTCATTCATGGTAGTGAGCCATTTCTTACTATCCTTTGATTTCATGGCTTCTTCATAAGACTCAGGCTCTGTCCTCTATATATCTACCCCAGCAAGTAGGGTTGTGTAGATAAGTTCAACATAGCTGCACCTTGGAGGTGGTCTTATTTCCCTCCTTGTTCTGTTTCTAGCAAGTTGGTAATGAGCCAGATCCTCTTGTTGGGCATTATCGCTGTTTTCTTCATTCTCATTTTCACCATCAAGATCAATATCAATGGTATTTTGTACAGGTTCAGCTTCTGGTCCATCAGTCTTGTTTTCAGGTTCTTATTGGTTGGTTAGCTCCACCTCAAACTGAGTACTTTCAGTTTGCTGTGGATTTTCCACTTGATGGCTTGAGGTACCTGCATTAGTGTTGGTAACCCTGCAAGGAAACACACATTCATTAAATACCACATCTCTACTGATAATGACCTTAATTCCTAGAGCCTCTCTCTCCCACAGCCTATACCTTTTGTCCCTTCTTGATATCCTAAGAACACACATCTTAGGGACATTAGTTCTAATTTCCCATCTTTGGTATGTGCATAGGCAGCACATCCAAAAACTTTTAAATGGTTTATGGATGGTTTTCTTCATGACCATCTTTCTTTAGGACAAATGTAACCAGTTGCACTAGATGGAGTCCTATTAACTAAATAGGCTACAGTGGTTAAGGCCTGCCCCCAAAAAGACTTAGGTAGCCCAGCTGTGAAAAGGAGACACCTCACTTTCTCTAATAGTGTCCTATTCATCCTCTCAGCAACTCCATTTTGCTGAGGGGTTCCTCTTACAGTCCTATGTCTCTCAATTCCCTAGTCTCTGCAGTAAGTGTCAAACTTAGTGTTACAGAACTCCAATCCATTGTCAGTTCTGAGTGTTTTCACTTTTTTCTCCAATTGGTTTTCTACTAAGGTCTTCCAGCCCTTAAACTTAATTAGAGCCTCATCCTTGGATCTAAGTAGGTAAACCCACACCTTCCTACTAAAGTCATCCACTATAGCTAGAAAATAACTATTCCCCCCATGTGTTTTGACTCTTTCAGGACCCCAAAGATCAGCATGAAGGTAATCCAAACATCCCACAAATAGGTGAGTTCCTTTTGAGAAGCTCAGCCTGTGCTGTTTGCCTATGACACAAGTTTCACAAAAATCTAGGTCTGACACATTGTCATTACCAAAATACCCCTGCTGCTTGAGATAGCTCATACCAGTTTGGCCTATATGGCCCATCCTTAGGTGCCACTTTTCTGTAGTTGAAATGTTAGTAGATATAAAAGCAGAGTTAACATTCAGTTGATGATATTGTCCACACAATATGTACAACCCATTCCTTTTAACACCTTCAAACAGCATTTTATCATTTTTGTATACAATAATGCACCCATTTTTAGCCCTGTAGCTATAGCCAGCTTCATCCAATGTGCCTAAAGAAATCAGGTTACGTTTAAGCTCTAGTGTGTACTTTACTCTGGTTAACATAATGAGTTGGCCACCTTTAAGTCTAATGGTTATATTACCCACACCTTAGACCCTACATGAGTGATTATTGCCCATAAACACTGTTTCAGGTTCACCATTTGTTAGATTCTGGAACCAGGTTTTATTAGGACTCATATGGAAAGAACACCCTGAGTCTAGTACCTATTCATTGGCCATTTCAGAACTAGACATAGTAAGGGCTTCTATAACTTCAATGCTATTACTAGAGGATGCTAAGTTGCTCTCAGTAATGTTTTGTTTCTGCTTCCTAATCCAATCATAACAATTCTTTTTGAGGTGACCAGGTTTGTTACAATGGAAGCACTTTCTAGTCTCTGATTTAGATTTATTATTATTATAGGCTTTCCCTTTCTTCTTATTCTGTGGCCCTAACTTTTGTTGAACACCCTTTCCAGTATCTTTACTAGAGTGACCAGATTCTTGTTTTCCCTTTACAAAAAGATTACTACCATTTCTTTTCTGTATCTTTAACTCAAGTTCTCTGGATTTTAGATCAGCTATTATCAGATCAACACCAGGGACTGTTCCAGTATACTGCAATGCATTTTTTACTACTAAGTATTCATCAGGTAAAGAATTTAATAAAATCATTGCAAGACTCGAATCCCCTAATTCTTGTCAGTTCCTTTTAGCACTAGTGTCATTTTAAGAAATTCATCTAGGTTTTCTTCTACTGACTTAGAGACATCCATTCTATAAAAAAACAAAGCACCTTTCAAAAATGCTAAATTAGGAGCAGACCTTAATGCATACAGAGTTTCGAGTTTACCCTAGAGCTCAAGCGGTGTGTCCAGGCCATCCACCTTTCACAGTACATTATCTGATAAATTCATGATTATCAGATTGTATGCCTCTTCATCTATCTCAGCTTTCTTTTTCACCTTTTCCTCGAACCACTTGGTTTCATCCTTTTCCAGTGCAATTCCCACCTTATTGTGGGATAACAATGCCTTCATTTTCTTTTTCCATGTATTAAAATCGATCTTCCTATCGTATTGGGAGATCTCCATACGAGTAATGCTCATTATACTATAATGACAGGGCAATCCAGTCTAAGGAGTACGTGGCATTGTTATACCAGAGGTTGCCAAGTACTGCCAGGCAGTTTTTAAGGCGGTTACTGGTTTTCCAACTGAAATACCCTTAAACAGATTCAGAACTATTTGAAACCCTAATTCGAAAAGAAAACCCCCAAATCCGAACAAAACCCTAATTTTGATTTTTGCGCTATTTTCTTCGATCCCTTGTGTTTATGACCTAATCTCACGAATTAATCCCAAGACTCAGCAAGATTTGAAGTTCTAATGATCTACGAACCTTTAAATCGAAAAACCCCCAAAACTGACAAACCCTAATTTTCGAATTTGTTAAGAGTTAAACGATTTCTAACCCTAGATACGCCTTAGAACCTAGAGCTTTGATACCACTGTTGTGAATTAATACTAATTACTCAACTTGCCAAACCAATCTCAGATCAAAACAGAAAACGCAAGAATCAAGAAAATCACACAACACACGATTTACCGTGGTTCGCTTGTTCAATATAGAACAAGTTACATCCACGTTGAACTCTAGAATATGGAGCTCACTACACTAAGATTAATCACTTCAAAAAGATTATAGATTACAGACAAATCTCCTTCACTGTTAACCAAACATTCACACACTCATTCACTTCTCTTTATCCCGCAAATCTCAACCACTAGAATACTCTATACCCTTTAAGGAACACCTTGCCCTCAAAATAAGACTCTAGAACGATTTACACAGAGAAGAACCAGAATGAATCTCGAACCGTAACCCAGGTTACAAAATGTATTTACAGAGAAAAGAGAGAAAACCCTAATACACTAACAGTTGCCAAAATGCGTGAAAAAGGTTCCCCTTTTATATGTTGACTTGTGATTGAACTGGAGTCGTCAGATTCTCTTTAACTTTGATGGCTGTGATTGATTTGGACTAATAGGCAAAACGACAGCGTTTTTACTTGGCTTAAACGACGTCGCAGGCTTCACTTATTTAACAAAACCTCATAAGGTTGAGATGAAAACCCCTATTTATAGATATAAACATTGTTAAATGATCTTGGTAACTCCTTTTTCGGTAACAATAAAAGACAAAATAATCAAATTGTTTCATATTAAAAATGATAAAATCTTTTTTAAGTATTTACTAATAGCATAAAAGAATTTTCGTGTATTTATTGTTTTCATTTCCATATTGATAGCTTTCAATGAAATGATATTAAACATATTTTTGACATCTTGAAAATTTTAAACTCCTGAATTGATATAGTTATTGATGTGATGACACCATATTGATAATTGGATATAAGATTTCTTTTATTAATTTCACAAATTTATTGATGTATTCAATAACCCAATAAGAGTTTATATTTGGTCATACCATAAAAGAGTTTAATTCTATAAGATAAATGGGAATAATCCTATTAATATATCCCCTATAATGTTTCTAAAGTCAAATAATTAATTTACCAATTTATGAATTGAGTATATATAGCATGATGAAATAGATCCTAGTTCTTAGACTTAAGAGGAGTTAATATAGTTTTGTTCCCTTATTAAATGGAAAATCTAATATAAAGAACCATTTGGCTATGGCCGGATGGCAAAACCTTAGGTTATCCAAGTTATCCAAAGGTCTTATGTTTGAGTCCCATCAAGTGGCCACCTACCACATTTGTGATTTAGCTAGCCCATTGAGCTTATACCCCGGAGATTATTTGAGATGCGGGCAAGTTGGCCCAATGTAATACTCAAGATGTGAAAGGTATGTTCCTAACTCAAAATAGTCCTTTAGATGTTAATTTTATGTTAAAAAGCATAAAACATAACTAACGGCAAAATAGTTGATTCATCTGGAACGGTATGAATCAATTATCCATAGAAAGACATTAGGCAAAATAGTCGATTCATTTGGAACGGTATGAATCAATTATCCATAGAAAGGCATTAGGGGCCACATGGTCATTTTGCCTCTGGATAAGCATTGAAAAAGTCAAGGATGAGAAGGCTTCATTGCATTTAATGACATTAATTAAGTAATAATTATGTCTAGTGTGAAATGACCAAAATGCCCTTATATGAAGAATTAAGGACTGATGAGTTATACAATTAAAATAATTGGGCCAATTGCATAATTTTAGAAAATAAATGAAATATTTTCCTATAAATGAGATGAAATTCGTTCAAGCCAAAGGAGAGAGCCTTTCTTCAACATTTCTTCCATTTTCTCTCAAATCTTCCATGAAACAAGCTTTCTTTCTCTAAGTTTTAAAGGAGTTTTGCTTAATTTTTCAAGGAGAACAAGATAGGAGCCTTGGATCTTCAATTTGAAGGGTTTAAGGTAAGGATTAAAAACTTTAGTTTTGATGTGATTTGAAGTTGAGGTAGATGTTGAGGTATAATGTTATAATGTAGGTATAAGGTGTAAAAGAAGTCAAAGGCAAAGGATTTGTTGGAGGAATTCTTTAAAAAGGTAAGGAAGAACCTCCCATGACTTTAGGGTTTATGCTAGGGGTTGTAAATTTTATGAAACCTTAAATTAAGGCTTTAAGGCAAGAATTAGTTGATGACAAGTGTAGTTGAACTCATTTATTCTACTTATTACGTTGAATTCATTGTACATGAAGTATTGCTATTATGTTTTATGAGTTGTTATGTTTGATTGAAGAAAATGAAGTGTGGATGCTGATTGTGGCAAAACTGTAGTATGGGAGGCCACATGGTGTTAATGGTTGCTATTAGAAGTGTTGAGGTGTTGTTTGCATTAGCTTACAATGTTATAGCAATAGGATGATTATTGGAATGAGATTTTACAATCTTAAGATGTAAAGACTATTAAGGGGGAGGGGCGGTGGTGGTTGGGGTTTATTTGATCCATAAGTTGACCTATTGGTTATGTCAATAGGAATGATGTGGCATAGTTATATGAAAATTCGGATTTAGTGAGTTAGGGGTTTTGTTAACCCTACTCGTATTTTGACTATAACTTGAGTTATAAGATCGAAAGAGATGATTCTGAATCATTAGAAAGCTAAGACATAGAGCTATAACTTTTATGTTTATGCCAGGAGCCAATTCGTTTTAGAAATGGATGGAAAATGGCCTAAAGTATGAACTGGTTAGTAAGGTTTAAGATTTAACATGATCAATTCTTATGATTATGAATTGATTATTAATGTATTATTGTAATTATGCCATGTGACTAATGTTACCCATTAGTTAGATGAATTTGAAAGATATACATGGTCATGATGTCAATGCATGATTAATGTTATGAAATGGCATGAAGTGCGATGTAAACATGTTTTAAGATGATGTATGTGAACAAGAGGTAATATAAATGGATTGATAATCATAGATAAATTAAAAGTTTAAGCTCACCAAAATATGTATTACATGCCATAAGATGTTAGAGATTCATATAGACATGATGGGAAACGCTAAGCATATCCTCGATACGGGTTGAGGAAATATGAATATATGCTTTAGATGCTAATACGCATAAGCACGCCTCCCGAATGATGAGCTTAGATGAATTTGAGGCTAGATGATATAAAGTGGTAAGATGCTAAGAAAAGTCGCTCGGCTAGATATTAAAGGTTCATATGCGTTTAGTCGCATTACATGAGTTATGATGTTATTTACATTATGCGATGATTATGCTCATGTTAGATGATTTTAGATGCGTGTACATGTTTACATACTTATTGATGTGGTACACATTGATGTTATATAGCCATGGGATAAAATGATGAAAGACATATGAAATAGAAAAAAAAAACAATATAATATAATTAGATATATATATATATATATATATAAAATAAAAGGGGAAGTATCCCTAGATGTAAAAGATAAGTGATGTGTTGCCAAATATGTTCAAATAAAGGTCAAATAGCACATTTAGAATGAAATGAATCATTCCTTACTGAGCGATTAACGCTTACCCTTTTATTGTTGATTGCTTTACAGGTAGACCAGAAGCGAAGGATGCTAGAGACAGTAGGGCTACATGAGAGGGGAGATGATTTATTGTCATCTCGATGTTTTTATCTTGATGTAAATAATGTAAATGATAAATATTTGTGAAGCACCTTTTGGAATATTCCACCTTATAAATATGTTTCGAATGTGTATTTTATGGATAAATTCTTAAAGTTTTGAAATTATATGTTTGGATCCTGCATGACATTTTATATGCATGTACTGGATATTACTATTATTATCCTTACATAGATATTTTTTCTAAATACAACTCGTTTTCCAGACATGTATCCTCGAGATTCTCATTGAGGGATATTCAGAGGACACCTGATTGGAGGGGGTTTTTACACCCAAACGCCGCAATCACCAAAAAATAATCTAATATAAAGATTGATAGGTCACTTTTGAAAAGAAATTACTTGAAATAAACGGCTTCCATCTTTGTTATAATTCAAATTTTCCTAAATAAAACTATGCCTCATAAAAAAAAAAAAAAAAATATATATATATATATATATCAACATTAATTTCTAGAACCAAAAATTGCAACCAATGAGAGGGACCAAAAGAGAATAATGAATTCTAAAAAATTATTAAAAAGAAACTCATCGGGCAAGCATAACGTTGAGGGTTTTGGGCTTAATAAAATTGACACACGCCCAAATAGATATTGGGCCTAAAATTAGTCTATGGACCTAAATTGGGTTGAAAAAAAATATGTCTTTGAATTTCTTTTAATAGCCAGACTGCTTATGCAAAACTATAATAATGGACAATGGACCAATTGAAAACTCAGTAGAACGATAAGAGGAATGGGACTAAAGATAAAAGAGGGTTGCTAAATACACCAATTTTGATTAGAAAATAAGAGCAAGTAGAAATGGATTGCAAAATAAAATATATTAATTTATTTTTTTGTAATTTATAGATTCGGGATGTGGTTTGGGGAAAAATAAAAATCGGACAAGTTTGTTCGAACGAAATTGAAAAAAATTGGGTAGATTTTGTTTATTTGTAATTGTTGAACAAACGAAAACTACAGTTAAATAGTGTTACATATCAAAATTTTCTCATTGTAAATGATATATTATGTGTTATATGATATTAACATTTATATGAAGTAATGATTTAGTATTATGGGAATACTATTTTAATAAGAGAGAAGCTAGGGTTGGCCAAAATGCCATTTGGGAAAACTCAAGCTCCTGTTATGAATCAGAGATATTAAGCTTAGTTAGGGCACTAATTAATTATTGTGGACCAATGATTATATCCTTAAACAATATTGGTACGACACATTATCTAAGATTATTTTATAACTATATAATAGTATTCATATTTTTTGTCATTAATCCACTCGTATCCAGGTCACTGGGTTCTTTTTTCTTTTTTCATGATTATCCTTGTTTGAAGGTGTACGTAAACTAAAATTTAAAATCAAATTAAACTGTGTTGTTTACTTGTTTTATCATAACCAGCCAGTTTATTTTCGTAGGAAAAAAAATCTTAAACTGCGAAAATCATCATAAACTTCTCTTGAATTCGTTAAACGTTTGAAAATTTCATGAAAATTAATTCGTTAAACTGAAGGTGGCGTGATCAATTTTAGAACTAGTGAGATTATATCTTTAAAAAAACAAAAAAAGGCAATGAAATATGATCATTATTTTTTGTTTTTTGTTTTTTTGTTTTTCAAGAAATCAAAGCCAAAATATCTACGCAAATTAAGCTCTAGATAAAGTTCTAATTTCAGATAAAGCTGAAGATAAAAATTCGAAATATCATTTAAAAAAAAAAAAAAGGCCTATGTTTACATAAACGAGATTGTCAACGATAATACTGTATCATGAGTAATGCTATGTACACTAACCAATGTATATTAATCCAAGTATTAACATTGGAAATTTGAAATTTTTTTTTGGAGAGAATTTCAAATTTCCAATGTTAATAGTTGGATAATACAAATTGGTTAATACACGTAGTTTTATTCCTGTATCATACTCCTATAACTAGAAGAAGTCACTGTCTATGTACGTATTCATCCAGGGGTTGCGTGTAAATTAATCCCATTCAATGATGCGATTTTTATATTCTATTTTTGCATGTAGCCGATAATCACGCTTGATCCTTTTCATATTTTTTATTTTTCTCCCTGGAAGATCCCACAAATTATATTGTCATTTTGCATGGAAATTGGAGAGAAAGACTTTATTACGAGGTTTCTGTTAATTATGTTCGGGTTTTGTATTTTAAAATATCTCCCTTGAATTTAATAAATATTTACATATTCTATTAACTGGGATGATTTTTTCTTTTAACTGAATTATGGTAAAATTATTGTAAAAAAAAACTACTGTTTCTTAAATTTAAAGGGATATATCCTAATATTTTAAACGGCAGAACTCGGTTTTAATAAATATGGACTCCAGGGGAGGTAAAATTTTTATATGTTATTGTTATCTTCTTCTCATCTAATCAGCCACCATAATTATCATTTTCTTCTTCTTAGAATTCTGTGTGTCATGAAGAGGTGAACTGGTGAAGGCAGCAGCTGTGCGTGCAAATAATATATTTTTCTTAATTTAATTATTATCAGTACTCAATTTCTGATCTTTATTTTGTCTCCATTAATTGCCTGTCTTGTCACAGTTGTTAATCTCTGGAATAATTTTCCATGAATGAACAACAAATGTAGCAAAACAAGATTGCAGGATTAATTTCAATGATAATTTTCAATCGTTGCACTCAAACTTCATGGCTGGCGTCATAGAATGTTATTAATTTGGATAATTCGTACCCAAAATGGCAGCCAATTAATTTAATTATAAAAAATAAACAGCATAACTGTTAAGTAATTAATTAAGCTTACTCAAATATTCTTTGGGTTTTATATATATATATATATATATAGCAAAAGTTTACCAATCTTTTTTATACGTTTTAGCAGCCAGAAATTAAAATAGCCATATAGTTGTTCTAATGTCAATTATATTTATATAGGCATAGAGTGGCAATTAATTAATATGTGGAAAACAACAGGACATATAATTAATAATCGAGAGTCAAATATTGCTGCAGTGATAAATTTAGCTGACTTTTCGTTCCTCTTTATTTGTTTGTGTCTTTGTCTTGAAAACAGATGGGGCAACAAGAACCACAGATTAATGACGGTAAATGAAAAAGCTACAAAAATATGCCGCCTCATTAAGCTAGCACTATTAATCCACGTTTTGATTTGCAGTTCATGATGAGTTATGTTATGTTGTTCAGTCAAGCACGTTTTGTATATTTTTTATCAATCGGCATTTATTGATTTCTGGAAATAAATAAGAAATGTACAGTTGGAAATCAAATCCGATGAGACATTTCTGGAAATAAAGAAGAAATGTGCAGTTGGAAATCAAATCCGATGAGACCAATGTAATTGATATCATATTTCATAATGGAATATTGGAACTTAAATTTTTTTGAGTAATTGAGCATATGATTTTTCCCATTGTGATATTTAAATTAAATAAATGGATTTGATATCTTNTCCTATAACTAGAAGAAGTCACTGTCTATGTACGTATTCATCCAGGGGTTGCGTGTAAATTAATCCCATTCAATGATGTGATTTTTATATTCTATTTTTGCATGTAGCCGATAATCACGCTTGATCCTTTTCATATTTTTTATTTTTCTCCCTGGAAGATCCCACAAATTATATTGTCATTTTGCATGGAAATTGGAGAGAAAGACTTTATTACGAGGTTTCTGTTAATTATGTTCGGGTTTTGTATTTTAAAATATCTCCCTTGAATTTAATAAATATTTACATATTCTATTAACTGGGATGATTTTTTCTTTTAACTGAATTATGGTAAAATTATTGTAAAAAAAAACTACTGTTTCTTAAATTTAAAGGGATATATCCTAATATTTTAAACGGCAGAACTCGGTTTTAATAAATATGGACTCCAGGGGAGGTAAAATTTTTATATGTTATTGTTATCTTCTTCTCATCTAATCAGCCACCATAATTATCATTTTCTTCTTCTTAGAATTCTGTGTGTCATGAAGAGGTGAACTGGTGAAGGCAGCAGCTGTGCGTGCAAATAATATATTTTTCTTAATTTAATTATTATCAGTACTCAATTTCTGATCTTTATTTTGTCTCCATTAATTGCCTGTCTTGTCACAGTTGTTAATCTCTGGAATAATTTTCCATGAATGAACAACAAATGTAGCAAAACAAGATTGCAGGATTAATTTCAATGATAATTTTCAATCGTTGCACTCAAACTTCATGGCTGGCGTCATAGAATGTTATTAATTTGGATAATTCGTACCCAAAATGGCAGCCAATTAATTTAATTATAAAAAATAAACAGCATAACTGTTAAGTAATTAATTAAGCTTACTCAAATATTCTTTGGGTTTTATATATATATATATATATATAGCAAAAGTTTACCAATCTTTTTTATACGTTTTAGCAGCCAGAAATTAAAATAGCCATATAGTTGTTCTAATGTCAATTATATTTATATAGGCATAGAGTGGCAATTAATTAATATGTGGAAAACAACAGGACATATAATTAATAATCGAGAGTCAAATATTGCTGCAGTGATAAATTTAGCTGACTTTTCGTTCCTCTTTATTTGTTTGTGTCTTTGTCTTGAAAACAGATGGGGCAACAAGAACCACAGATTAATGACGGTAAATGAAAAAGCTACAAAAATATGCCGCCTCATTAAGCTAGCACTATTAATCCACGTTTTGATTTGCAGTTCATGATGAGTTATGTTATGTTGTTCAGTCAAGCACGTTTTGTATATTTTTTATCAATCGGCATTTATTGATTTCTGGAAATAAATAAGAAATGTACAGTTGGAAATCAAATCCGATGAGACATTTCTGGAAATAAAGAAGAAATGTGCAGTTGGAAATCAAATCCGATGAGACCAATGTAATTGATATCATATTTCATAATGGAATATTGGAACTTAAATTTTTTTGAGTAATTGAGCATATGATTTTTCCCATTGTGATATTTAAATTAAATAAATGGATTTGATATTTTATCCTTCAAAAAAAAAAGGGAAAAGAATTCGAATTGTTTACTAGGCTTAAATTTTTAAGTCAAGTCAGAATCTAAAGTTTTTCCATATTTTCCAAGAATAAAGTACTGCCTTTAACTTTATATTTTTTTTAGTGAGCAAACGACATGTTCTCACCCGAGATTTAGCCAAATCCTAAGTTTATACCCCTGATTCTATTTATTTTATATTCCCACCCTTAAACTAACACTGTAAGTTAATTTTAAATTTTGATTTATATAATTACCATCCTATCCTTCATTCTTATTTCACCCCACCCCACCCAACCACCATCACCTTCACCATCCAGCCATCACCACCACCCACCAAACCCACTCAATCGCCGTTCAGGCCCAATTTAGCCTGATTCCGACGCCGATTGACCAACCCAACACCACCATCAGGATCCTCTCATCTCCCTCTTGAAAACCCCTCTCATCTCTAACTGTTTGCTGCCACCATTCGTCAACCATCGCGATCCCCCACCCCACAGATCCCACAAAGCACACCTTGGCGTATTCTAAAATCAGTCCAGTCGTCGTCCTTTTTGCCACTTTTCCAGCTTTTTTTTCACCCAAAACCACCACCATCTGCCTCCCTAAACCTCCCACATTAAAACTCCAGCCTTTCCTCAATTAAAACCAACCATTCCAACCTGGAAAACACCGACCACATCTGGGTTTTTCTATGCGCTGTGCGATTGTCTCCAGCTGGATTCTGGCTGATTTTGGTGGCCTCAACCCCAAACGACACCACCCTTGCACTCACAAGCATCTCCCCTTCAAAACACCCATCCTTCCCGACCATGATTGCTCGCTATTCATCGCCGCCACTCAACTTTGTGTTTTGTGAAATTAGTTGAAATGGAATTTGGTTGGGTCGTGGAACTAATTTTTGATTTAGTTTTTTGTTTGATGTTTTAGTTTGACTGTTGTGTGTTTAGGTGAATGTGTTGGGAAAGAAGAAGGGCCGAATATGGTGGCGGTTTGGCTGGCTGGTGTTGGGAAAGAAGAATGGTCGACTGTGGCAGTGGTGGCTTGGCAGCAAACAGTTAGAGATGAGAGGGGTTTTCGAGAGGGAGATGAGAGGATCCTGGTGGTGGTGTTGGGTTGGTCAATCGGCGTCGGAATCAGGCCAAATTGAGCCTGAACGGCGATCGAGTGGGTTTGGTGGGTGGTGGTGGTGGCTGGATGGTGACGGTGATGGTGATGGTGGTTGGGTGGGGTGAAATAAGAACGAAGGGCAGGATGGTAATTGCGCAAATCAAAATTTAAAATTAACTTATAGTGTTAGTTTAAGGGTGGGAATATATAATAAATAGTACCAAGGGTATGAACTTAGGATTTGGCTAAAACTTGGGTGAGAACATGTTGTTTGCTCTTTTTTAGTTGAGTCAACATCAAATAAAATTAAAAAAAAATGATTATTCGTTTATTCATATGATTTTTCTGTAAAATTTATATAGATACATAATGTGATATATATATAGGATTAACAACATAGTTAGATAGTTGCGCTTGTTTTGTTTTTTTCAAAATACTCTATTCCTATCCTTAAAAAAATACATATTTGTTTCTCTATTCTTAAAATCATATCCTATAATATTCAACTTTTAAATCCCCATAAGTTTGTTAATTTAGCTAAACAACCCTAATAATTATTTTTTTTATAAATTGACAAAAACACCCCCTACCAACTCACATTTGTTAGATTCTGACAACCACCAACGGAAGGTGACCAGAATTTGACATAATAACACACTACCGGCTAGATCTGACTGGTAGTGCACCGATCTGACATTTTCTGACCAAATTCATAGTAGATCTGGCTGTCAATGACGACTAACATATGACTGTCATTAACCGTCCACGACAACCATATCTTTCGCTGTCGTTGATAGCCAGATGTGGCCAGCCAGATCCAACCTTAGTTCTGACATTTTCTAGCCAGATTCGCCTGGAAAAGGCTATAGCGGTGCACAACCGGCCAGATCTAGCTAGTCGTACGCAATGAAACAAGATTGGCTGGAATCTAGTAACTGTGGGTAGATGAGGGTATTTTTATTAATTTATAATTTTTTTTATTTAGAGTGTTTAGTTAAATTAATAAACCTAAAGGTTTTTTGGTTAATTTTCAAATCCTACCTTTTAATAATAATCCAACTCAACTTGATAATAATCTTTCAAAAATACTATTTAAAACAATAAAACAAACACACCATCAATATTATAATATTCATGTCATAAGTATTTAGATATAAATAAAAATATTAATCTACAACTTAAAATAATCAGAAATAATTAAAGATAGTTGTATATAGCACGAAGGACCTGCTGCCCCTGGCAAGAATATCTAAATGGAAAATGTGCAAGTTAAAGGCACAAGACCTGTCAATTAATTGACCCTGTTCAGCCACGTCAATGTCTCGATCAATTTTGTTTTAAATTTCCAGGCCGGCGTTTCGAGATTTGTAATGTTCAATGAACCTGAAAATTAATAGAGGTAAACTGATGCGAACACTTCAGTTAAAAAAAAAATGATAAATATTATTGACGTTTAATTTTGAACGTCAACAACTCATATGCGGGAAATATTGAGCTGATTCAGGAGACATACGTGAATGGATTCATGAGATTTGAAGGGATTTACAATTGTCAGATTCTGACAACTACCACCAAAAGGTGGTCAAAATTTGGCGTAATAGCACACTACCGGCTAGATCTGGCCGGTAGTGCATCGATCTGGTATTTTTCGATCAAATTTGCAGTAGATCTGACCGTCAATGATGACTAATATATGGTCATCATTGACCATCCACGATAAACATATCTTTGGCCGTCGTTGACAGCCAGATGTGGCCAGCCAGATCTAACTGTAGAACTGGCCTTTTCTAGCCAGATCCGTGGCGGATTTGGCTGGAAAAGGCCATAGCGGTGCACAGCCGGCCAGATTTGGCTGGTTGTACACAATAAAACAAGATTCCGACGGTGGTGGCCAGAATCTAGCAACTGTGGGTGGATGATGATGTTTTTGTCAATTTATAATTTTTTTATTATTGAAGGTGTTTAGTTAAATTAACAAACCTAGAGGTTTTTTTGGTTAATTTTCAAATCCTATCTCGTAATAATAATCCAACTCAACTTAACAATAATATTTTAAAAATACTATTTAAAACAATAAAACAAACACACCATCAATATTACAATATTCATATCATAAATCTATATTTATTTTTATAATTAGATGTTGAATTTTATTAGTCTTTATTAATTTTTATGTTGTATATAGCACGAAGCCACGAAGGACCTGCTGCCCCTGGCAAGAATATCTAAATGGAAAGGGCGAGCGATATTTTCCCACCCAAGGTTTGATGAAATGACCTTTCCCACCCATCAAGTTTCAAAATAACACTTTCCCACCCTTCATTAGGTTTGGTTAGTGTTTTCTGTTAATATTTGACTAAAAATATGAAAATACCCTTAAATATTTTATTTCTTAATTAGTTGATTATAAATTTAAATTTATTTAATTCAAAGTATTTATTCGATTATTTATTAGTCCAAGTATAAAAATATATTTTTTTCTTTGTTTATTTAATTAATTAGGAACATTGATTTTTTATATTAATTAGTAAAAATAAAAAACATTATAAAGAATAGTGATATGATATTGATGACATTATAAATAAATATTAAAATTATTTAACTTTAAATAATTTTATAACATTAATCCTAATTTTTAGGTGGAGTTAACTATTTTTTCTTTTTTAATATTTGACTTTTTGACTAATTAAAAAATAAAAAAAAATTTAAAATAAAATATTTAAGAGTATTTTTATCTTTTTAATAAAATATTAATAAAAAATAAAACAGAAACTACAAAGGGTGAAAAAATGTCATTTCGAAACTTGGGCGGAAAATGTCGTTCTCCCAAATGGAAAATGTGCAAGTTAAAGGCACTAGACCTATCAATTAATTGACCCTGTTCAGCCACGTCAATGTCTCAATCAATTGTGGTAAATCTCCAGGCCGGTGCTTCGAGATTTGTAATATTCCCTTAGCCTCCAAAATTAATCAGGATGTACATAAACTAATCCGATCAGTTCAGTTAAAAAAAAAATAATAAATAAATAAATATTAAGATTGATAACATATAAAATAATCACACTTCATAAAATAAAATAATTTACCCTACTTCTCTATAATGGTCAATATCCATGAATGAGAAAGAAATGTTTAAACACTGTTATAACATATGATCTTTAAAAAAGCAATGTTTCGTAACCTAAATTTGACTATTACCCTTAAATTTATTTTTTGAGATTTCTCTCTTTTTTTTTTTTTTTGATAGAGAAATAAAAACCTACTAGAACGAGCCAAAATATATTGAAACAATAATTTATGTATTTATTTATTTTCCTTTTGTGTGATGGCTTGAAAGAGTCTCGAGTGATTAGTCTTTTTTTTTTTGATAAAGAAATGGAGGAATCTGGGGCCATCTATGTAGAGTCCCTAGTTTTGCTACTTCTAGAGTGATTGATTATAGACAAATCAAACACTGTTTAACTTTGATTGCAAACTGTTTAAAAAAATTCTGTTATTTTCTATATTTATGATTGAAGTGTTGGACTTATGGAAGTTCAATGGAAACTCCATAGTCTGTTTCCTTCTTCAACCTCTACGTCTTTGAAAAGTTGCTTAAGTACAGAAAATTAGGTGAAGCTTTTAATTGACCTTAAGTGTCATTTATATTTTTGCTCCCTGTGTGAGACTTCCCCATTTTAGCTTCAATCAATGAGAGACTCCATGTCTTCCTTTAGTGAGAGCAAAAGCACTTCTGCGGAAAGTGATTCTGATCATGAGCTCCGAAGAGGGCCGTGGACTCTGGAAGAAGACTCTCTCCTCATTCATTGCATATCTCGCCACGGAGAAGGCCGCTGGAATTTGTTAGCAAAACGTTCTGGTAACTTTGATTCTTCATTCTTTTTTTCACTTATTTGAACAAGCTTTTTATAGACTTTATCTAATGTTTTTTTTTTTTGGGTTTATTTTGTTTTGGTCAAGGCTTGAAGAGGACTGGAAAGAGTTGCAGATTGAGATGGCTAAATTATCTGAAACCAGACGTGAAGCGCGGAAATCTTTCTCCTCAGGAACAGATGTCCATTCTTGAACTTCATTCTAAGTGGGGTAATAGGTAAATCATCTAAATTATTAATTTTGATTTTCTTGATTTTATTTTCACTATTTTTTTGGTACTCTGTTCTATATGCATCATTCATTAATCAACTTGACATGATTAAAGTGGTAATATACTTTAGTTTGATCGCGATGAAAGAACTATTACTTTAGTTATAGTGTCACGTCGATATAGTTCGTTATATTAGTATCTGAAAATCTAATAGTTAACATTAAAACGATTATATCGATCCAATAAAATTTTTAAAAAAGACATAAAGTAATTATAGTACACATAAGTTATAAAGGGAATAAAAAAATGATGTGAATCTTTATTATTATTTTTGGCATTATTCTATAATGCTTAATTTCTCTACTAAAATAAGGTGAAAATTTATCGATTGTTTAATTTTGTAGGTGGTCAAAGATTGCTCAACATTTACCAGGGAGGACTGACAATGAAATCAAGAACTACTGGAGAACTCGTGTTCAGAAACAAGCGAGGCATCTGAAGATCGACGCCAACAGCGCAGCATTTCAAGATGTTATTCGTTATTTCTGGATTCCCAGATTGCTTCAGAAGATCAATGAATCATCATCATCATCATCTTCGTCAAGTTCAGCTTTGCATAATTCCCAAAATTCAACGGTTAATATTCTCAATCCTCAGTCTTTCGATGACCATGCTAATTTTCAGCAATATTATTCAACGTCATCGTCTCCACTACCAGCAGCCCCACCGAAAGTTGCAGGCCAGGGAGCCGTTAATTACGGATTTAATCAGCAAGAGTTGAACTCAGACTCCGAACACGGCCCAAATTCGTCCATATCTTCATCAGAATCGATGAATATCTCACAAATATCTCAGTTTTCAGACTACCAAACGAGTCCTTTTCATTATCAATACAACACGTTTCAAAAAGATTTCTATTTGGAAACCATGGCAAATCAGGGAGATTTCATCAACCCACTTAGTGATTGCCAAATAGAAGCTGATAATAACAACTGGGCTGAATATGATCTAGCAGCAGATGGCATGTGGACCATGGATGAACTGTGGCAATTCAAGACTTCACAAGAAAATTAATGGTACCTGAAAAGTCTTTGTTTTCTTATTTTTACTTTTTTGTAATAAACAAATATAAAGGTTCAAAACTTTAATTTTAGTCAGTCAATATTAATAACAAGCAATTGTTAATGTTCTTCTTTAAATTAATTTTAAATTATAGTCTAATTTGAGAAATCAAATACACATGATGTTCTTTTGTTTGTTTGATTAGACCATGAATATAATGTATGTTACTCTTCTAATTAAGTTGTATATTATTAAATTCATTCTTTCTTATCAAGATTTATCATTTATGTGATGAGTTATATCTATTTTCACTTTGAAATCAAATACACATAATTTACACTTAATCATAATAATTAGATAGACACAAACTTATTGAAGAAGAGCAAATGAATTTTTCCCACCCAAGGTTTCCCTTAATGACACTTTCCCACCAAAAAAGTTTAAAAGTACCACTTTTTCACCCAAAGTTAATACTCCATTACTACCCAAAGCCGATTCAGGCCGTGGAAATTCTCTCTATCACCACCATTTGAACCTACAATCTCCTCTCCACAAAAACCTTCTTTCGTTGACACCTTATTTCTCGTCGATTGTTGGCTACTGAAAAGCTAGGGTTTCCTA
Organism: Pistacia vera; assembly: GCF_008641045.1. NCBI lineage: Eukaryota > Viridiplantae > Streptophyta > Magnoliopsida > Sapindales > Anacardiaceae > Pistacia > Pistacia vera. Next base: position 37,866 of record NW_022196679.1, on the reverse strand, counting down.
TTCTTAATTGATTTTTGGCTTATTTCGACGACAAATATTCAATCGATCACCATCAGTTGATCCATTAACCTCAACTCTACAAAACCTCTCTTACCCTAACTCTTGGTAACTCAAAGAACGTCGGCTAAGAAAGTGAAATGTATTTTGGGTATTAATAAAATATAAACTTTAGATGGGAAAATGGTATTTTGAAACTTTTTGGGTGGGAAAATGTCATTTACTCTATTGAAGAATTATAAAATTTAGACTAAAATATGGATCAATAGTGGGCTAATGTTAATTCACCAATGTATAAAAGTTATGCATCTAAAATATAATACTGTCTTAGATATTGTTAGGGTTAAATCATTTAAAAAAAAATCATACACTTTGTCTAACAAAACAAGATGTTAATATATTGATTAAACTTGCATATATACAACCATATAATATAATATCTTGTTTGAAATTATATAACCATATAATATAAAATATTTTTTAAAATGATAAAACCCCACTTATTAATCAACGACCTCAAGTTGGGGCGTGACAAATGGTAGGAAAACAAGTTCAATATGATAATCATTTGCTCGAAACATAGGTCAATTCCTTTCAATATTATTTCATTTGTTTGATTTTAAAGCCACAGGATAACTATAAGTATAACTATTAGATCTCTGACAATTTAATACATAAATTAAGTACTCCACTGGCTGCCTACCAACTGAATGAGCCGATTCTAGGAAACAATTCTTAAAACTGAAGCAATATCCCAGTAGTGTATAAGAGACCCCACTCCCTTTGAAATCATCAGGAGAACGACAAGAGTTTATGACAGTGAAAGTGTTGTCATCTTTCAATGAAATAAATAAAATTCAAGCAACTCTTGGAAAATAATTTTGATTTTGAACTATTTTTTTCATTCTGTCACCAACCCATTTCACTTACGAGATTCTAGATGCACATCTTCATTATTTTCCTTTAAGTTAATTACATTTTAGCCTCTAAGATTTGATATTTCTCCTCAATTTTAAGAACAAAATAAAGACATTTTAAATAAACAATTATCGATATCATTTTTTACATTGATGTATTGTAAAAATAAGTCAAAATTTCCCATCGCTTGCACTTTCAATCACATTAGTTTGCATACAACTATTTATAAGATTTGTTTGTACGTTTATCATTATTGACAAAAATATAAATAAAATGTGATATAAAAAAAAAATTAATACCAGAGGATAATTCTAACCCTAGTAAATTAGCATTTCTCTTCCAAAACTAAAGACAAATAATTTAATCATATATAAACTCTTTACAATCTTTTGGCAACTTCACTCTAGGTTCTCTCAGTTCTCATTGTGTGGTTGAATTTTCTCTTTTGTCAAATATTCAAATCATAATTCTCATATAAAGTTCATAAAACTCAAATAATAATTGAATCGTGATAAACTTTTCTTAAATTAATTAACATCAAAGACCTTCGACCCTTGTGCTTCACACTAATCAAAATTGTTTGTACGTCTAGTATTATTGATAAAATATAAACAAAATGTGATATAAAACAATAATACTTAGGATTTTTCTAACCCTAGTAAATTAGCATCTCTCTACACTCTACCAATTAACAATAAAGACAAACAAATTAATCATATATAAACCCTTTACAATCTTTTGGCAACTTCCCTCAAGGTTCTCTCAGTTCTCTTTGTGTGGTTGAATTTTCTCTTTTGTCAAACAATCAAATCATAATTCCCATATAAAGTTTATAAAGTTCAATTAATAATTGAATCGTGATAAACCTTTTTTAAATTAACTAACATCAAAGACCTTCAACGCTTGTGTTTTACACTAATCAAAATTGTTTGTACGTCTAATATTATTGATAAAATATAAATAAAATGTGATATAAAATAATAATACTTAAGATTCTTCTAACCATAGTAAATTAGCATCTCTCTACCAATTAATAATAAAGACAAATAAATTAATCATATATAAACCCTTTACAATCTTTTGGCAACTTCCCTCTAGCTTCTCTCAGTTCTCTTTGTGTGGTTGAATTTTCTCTTCTGTCAAACAATCAAATCATAATTCCCATATAAAGTTCATAAAACTCAATTAAATAATTGAAATCGTGATAAACATTTCTTAAATTAATTAACATCAAAGACACCCTTGTGTGTTTCACACTATCTAGTTATGGAAAATCTCTCCAATGGAAAGATCTTCGTCTACCCGTTTTCCAAATCAGATGAATTTGATACTAGTAGTGGGGAATTACTTTATAATATAAATACTAATATATTGTATCTAAAAATCCATGATCTTATTATTACTTGAAATACAAGAGGACAAGTCAAAGTAGTTCATTTTTAAAGGGATACTGAAAGCAACCAGCACATGTTAGAATTTTATTTTATTTTTTTCAACAAATAGTCGGTTAACTAATATTGACTGAAAGATATCAAAACCAATTGGCATTTTGATGCATGATAAACAGCGCATAAATTCTTTCTTCTCATAAATGAATGCATACAAGAATCCAATATTTTAATGGAAATTTACTTCTGGAAATTGAAAAAAAGGTGGTCCTGATAAAGATTGTTTCCAACAAGAAATTACATCTTAACTAATTAATTAAAAGTAATTGACTGGTCAAAGAACTCTCCATCACTGAATTAAAATACTCCTACTAAGCTCACGAAAAAATAAATAAAATCTCTGTAGAAAGAATCTGACTATTCTCCTTGGCATTTGCTAACTTTTCTTGCAGAGAATTCATACCATTAATGTCGATGTCATATTCACTAACTAATCGGACAATTTATTATCTTATCCAATTAACTTTGCAGTAGTAATAATAATAATAATAAATTGGAAAAATAGACAAATATATATATGTATATATATAAAATTTAAGAGGAGGTAGCTAGGGTTTTGGGATAAATTTTATAACCAATTGAAAAGTTTTTAAAAATATTTTTATTAATCACAGGATGCAAATCCGAATATGTGATAAGAAAGGAGCATATTCCAAGGAAGTTTGATTAAAAAAATGTGTAATATTGCAATTTATAAGCCATAAAAATAGACTTGAAATTATTTTTAATCTAGTTAGTTAATTAACAAGATGACTAAGATCTTTGAATTGTTTAATTATGGATATAAACATCAAACATCTTACCTAATATCTAAATTGATTAGAAGAATCAAATTAATAATTGGTTGACAGATGAATATTTAAACTTTACAACTATATATTACTCAACTCGAAGCTATCTATCTCAGCTGTCTTGAATAATGAATAATATCCGAATCATACTTGAAAATAACCTTGAATTAATGCTAATCAATAGTAATTAAATAAAAAAGAAAGTAAACAACATATTCCCACCCAAGGTTTAGCGAAATCACAGGTTGGTACCCCTAGTTTCATAAATTTCAGATTCTCACCCTTAGATGGATATTGTTAGTGATGGATGAGCTTTGACATAGGAGCAGATGATGCTATTACTAAACTGCCCTTCCACAATTTTCTGTCCAAACTACCCTCCATTTCTCTCAACTCACCACCATTGCCAGTGCCGTCGTCGGCCACTTTCTATGGATCCTATCGGATGTCTCACCCAAATCAGTAGGATCCATCACCCTCACCCCAAATCAAACACTTTCCTAGCCTAAAGTTTGCCGGTCAGGAGCTCTCTTTGCGATTTTGGGTGATTTTGTGTAATTTTGGTGGTTGTTTGTTATTTGATTGGACATTCAATGTTGGGGTTATAATTGGAGTTTGATTGAATGTTTTTTGGAGTATTGTTTGTTGATTTGCTAGGTTTTGGACGAATTGGGGATCGAAGATTGAGTTTTTTTTCGACTGCTGGCACACCCCCTGTTTGAAAAATTTCCCAAGTGCAACTACCCCTGCCATTTGCGCACTCATCTAGGTCTAGCGCCTAGTGAATCCGTCGACGACAGTCACCCCAGATCCCACCATTAGCCTCACTATAATCCCCCCACCAAAACCCCCAACCTCGCTCACAACAATTGCACGTCGACCACTGCTGCCAACCCTTTAGGGTTTCGCGCAATTATCACCCCTTCCCAGCCAAATTCTGTCGCTCCTTTCATCGAAAATTCCCCCCACCACCACCTTTTGCACCATTGTCGTTCCCTCTCTAAGACCCTCAACATCCTAGGTCTTAGTCGCCCACCGTTTGTCTACCACCTCTTCTCTTAGGGTTTCGCAATTTTGGTGAATTTTGGATTTGGTAGGCTTTTGTTTAAGAGGTTTTTGAAAGTAGATTGAGACTGTTTGGAAGTTGATTGTGATTTATTTGGAAGTGTTTGACGTCGGAGATGGTACCAAGGATCAACAGCGACACTGATTGGGTGAGAGAGATGTTTTTGCATAAATTAAAATATTAAATGACCATTTTAGCCTTTAACTATTAAAAGAAACGAAATGATGTCCATTTAAGGGTGAAAATCTAGAATTTATGAAACTAGGGATACCAATCTAGAGTTTTGCTAAACCTTGGGTTGGGAACATGTCATTTACTCTAAAGAATTTTTAGGGTTTTGAAATTCAACAAAATTATTCTCTTGTTGCTACTTTGTCATTGTCACATGGAAACGTAAAGAAGCTAAACTCTTTATCTCTTTTCTTCTCTCTTGCTTTCAAAGCCACGTTGCCATTGCCAATTCCCAAACAGACTCCTAAATTTATGCAAGAAAGTGACCTCATTTTTGTTCACCATTGATGTTTCCACTTTGGGATCGAGTTTATATCCAATTTTCTTGCTTCCTGATGACTAGAAAATGGAAAATATTTATTGGCCTCAGTCGACATGGCCCATATTTGGTTAACACAGTAATTCATTGAAATATTGAATCAGTCCTTTTAACAATTATAGCATAATAAATTCAACTATATTATGTTATTCAATGCAAAGAAAATATGGATCTCTTTATATAAACACTATTCAGTTAGAATATAAAAGCGTTATTTTAAATTAAAAGCCAGCATAATAGTTAGAATATTTATTAGTGAGCAGATTTGGTTAACACTGTAATTTATTGTAAAATGAATTAGTAAAAAAATATGGGCAAAATATAATTCCATATTTCATTCAAATTATTTCTACCAAAATTAACAATTTTTTAGTTTTTACTGCATAAGCGTTTTCTGTATACAAATCCCGAAAATTAGTGTTTATATATTAAAATATAAGAATATTTATATTTGAGAAAAAATAATTAATCATATAAATATTTACCTCAAACACGAATTAATGTTAAAAATAAAATAAAATAGAACCGCAAAACTATCTGCAAGACTCTCAATTTACATTGAAAAATAATAACCTTAATAATATTAATCTATCGTATGGACATCAACACTTCTATTAATATGTGTTACATCAATCTCCGAAATTAATTCACACAACTAAATATGGGGTGGTTCTAGTCTGATATTAGAGCTCAATGCAATCCGGAATGGGCCTAGATGTTTGGAAATGTGTCAAACAGGCCATGCAAGGCAGCCCGTTTTATTAGGGTCCACATTCCGTGGCCCGTTCGGGCTCGCTTTCGGTCTCTCTCTCTCTTTTAATGTTTTACTGTTAATTGATGAACTCTATCTTAAAATTGTTTCCAAAAAAAAAAGAGTTGAAGTTAATGTTTGATAAAATTGAATCAAACGAAAATTTTATTATTTAAGGAACTTTAAAATACAAATTATATTTTATAAGCTATAGTTTAATTTCTTTGGAGTATTATCCATGACCCATATCTTGCAAATTTGCATCTTCGCAAATCCTTTTTAACTTAGAAAAATATAATTAGCTCCTATAATTATAATAAGAAGAAAACCTAACTATGAGTTGTATCATTTACATCTTTCATCTTTGTGTGTTTATGAAAAGATATTATGTATAAAAGATGTATATGCAAGTCACTAAATGTGTGTATATTTATTGCATAGAAATTGTATAAGATACTATTGTGTATCGTATTTACAAGAAAACCTAGAGTTATTAGTATCAAGAGAAAGACATCCATGTTGTAACGATAACTTTAACCTATCACTTAATAACTAAATTAAAACTTCCTATATAACATAAACATCAAATACTAGCTTTAATTAATTGTGTAATTATAGGAAATTAATTATTCTCAACAACCCACCAACATAATGACTGTTAAAAAATAAATAAATAAATAAATAAATAAAAACATACAGTTTCCCTAGGAATAATTTATCAATCAATCAGTTGAAAGAACTAAGAAATCTTCGTTATTAATCTAACACAAAAGCGAACACTTTGGAATGGATCAGTTTAATAAAGAACAAAAATAAGACATAAATCTTCAAAAAGAATCGCAACAAACATTTTAATTAATGTCTTTATATCTTAGCGTTATGGCGAATTAATCATGAAACAAAGTATCCAGTACTCGCTGCATGCTCTTTGGTTTCTTTTGTATCCTTCTTGATCGCTTTTGTCGACCCTCCCATGGCTGCGCTATCAGTACTATGTATCTAATATAGCTTACACCTTGACATTATGGCGAATCAGGAACCCTATAGTCATTGGCTGTCATATATTTTAGACGCAAACCGGGAAACAAATTATCCAATACTTGCTGTACACTCTGTGGTCTCTTTTTTATCCTTCTTGGCCGCTTTTTTGACCCTCCTATGGCTTCTTTATCAGCTTCGATTTCTTCTCTCGTAAGTGAAATAGAAAACGGCCGACGCTTCTTTTTCTCCCTCTGGTCAGTCTTCTTGCCTGATGCGGCTGATTTCTTGTCCGAGTTCTTAACTTTCTTGGATTCTTCATTGTTGCTTGAGGCAATTAGGGTTTGCTCCACTGCTTCATCCTTCTTGTTCTCGCTCTTTATACGAAACTTCAACACCATTCTGGGTTTATTTTGTGTTGTGGCTGTTGGTTTATTCTCTGGAGTCTGAACAGGAAGATGATTGTGAGTTTCCATTAAACCAAAATGTTTGTTTTCCGCAGAGGTGGGGAAAAAGGAAGAGTTGTTTTGATCAGGTGATTATGATTTGTGAATGATTTCAGATGGTTCAGGTTTAAATGGTGAAAAGGGGACGCTTGGTAAAGGTTGCGATGATGGCAAAGACACAGCAGACGCCATTGTCAAAGCTTTCTTGTTGATCAAGTTCCTTTTGATCGGAAAATATAGTGAGTAACTTTGCAGGAATTATTATAGGAGTAGAACTGTAGGAGAGTAATAAATTGAGGAATAAAAAATAAATAGAAAAATATCTTGTACTTATCTATTATCTAATGTGAATATAAAATAATGTATTATATTTTTTTTCTTGATTATTAATATGCTATATGACTCATTAATTGTCTAATCCGCTGCATATTCAAGTAAATTATTATTCTATGAAATTATATATACTTTTTAATTGTAATGGTTATGTTTTAAAAATACAATAATTGGAACCAATGCAATTGAATCATTTGAAAGACGAAGGGATGAAGAAACAGCAATTTTTTATTATTATTATTTCTTACTGCTGTAGATGCTAACAAACTAAAACGATCCATTTTGTTTGTGGTTATATATTAACAATTTATTTTGAGTATTAACAATTAAGAAAATGGGATACCAAAGGAGGATTTTTATTATTTTTCATATTTTAGGAGGACTAATGTCATCAACCCTTATAAACAAGCAAAATTGAAGTACTTTGAAGTTTGAGAATTTTTAGGGTGCTTTTAGTTGGATGGAATTATCAATTTAAATTATATTTATAATGTAAGAACATATTTAAATAACTCTTTATATGAATTAAAATATTTATTATAAAGAATCTATCTATAAAAATAAGAGTTCAACAGACACTTTATCTTTTAAATATAAATTAAAGAGTGAATTTGGCTACTCTTCACGTCTAGAGAGTTAAATCATAGTTTTAAAACTTGGTCTAGCCCAACTGGTTCAACTGGTTGAACTAGGAATCGGTGATTGAGCTAGGTCGGTTCGACTAAAAAATCAGAAATATTCAATGACCCAGTTTGAACCGCGGTTGGACCAGATTTTTTGTTATGAACCGCTAGTCCAACCGGTTCGACCCAGCGGTTGAACCACATTTTTATTATTTTATTATTTTTTATATGTCATGCTGACGTTAGAATGACATTATCATGCTGACATAAGCATGATGACATCACGGTTCGACCCGGGAGTTGAACCAGTTTGACCAGCCAACTTGGTGACCTGACTAGATCACTCCCCGCGGTTTTAAAACCTTGAGTCAAATTTCACTTTCTATCCTTATTTTAATTAATATACTATAAGTTTCTATACATTTTATTTATTAATTATCTCTCCTATTAAGTCTTTTTTCTTGAAAATAAAATGCATCTTCATTAAATTTAAAAAATCCATTGGATTTGAATAAAAATTTTGTTTTTTATATTTAAAAATTAATGAAGGTGCTCTTGCACTATATCCCGAGAGATATTTATACGTGCACAGACATATCTTTATTGCGATTAAATTGATATATATCTTTGGTATATCTCATCATGATTGGACAAACACACATACATTTATCTAAGAGAAATACCTACACAGTTGGATGCATACTCCTATTCAATCTCATTATACATGAGAGATACTTACACAATGCGTTGACATGTTTCATTGCGATTAAATTGACATAAGAATAAATTATATTAATGTGTCTCATCGTGATTAGACGGATACACATACATTCATTTTGAAAAAGAAATTTTCTATTATTCAATTGTTTTTTATGATATTATGGTATAGTAAATTTTCAAGTTTTAAAAGTATTACATTAATATTAAATTTAAGTTCTTTTTTTAATTATTTGATATTAATTAAGAACTATCATACATAGAAATCATTGAATTTGTTCTTAAAAATGAGTGATTTCTTTATGCATAATATTACATTTCAAATTTTATTTTCAGTGTAATATATATCTATATTTAATGTTATAATTATTCATTAAAAAAAAAACTATAAGGATTAAATTTTATGGAGATCCATTTCATTTTCATTTACATGAAAGAAAATTGTATATATAAAAATCTAAATGTTTGAGAAATTTGCACAAACATCCCTATTATTTAGACCTGACGAAACGGGTCTAGACCTCGGGTCAACCCTAAACCTGAGAAAAAAATATAAGGTGCGGGTCTTTGAAATTGGACCCGTTTTTCTCAACCCGTACCTGGCTCGACCTGTTTTGTCAATGGGTTAGGCGAGTAAACCTACTGAGTACCAGCGAGTACCCGTTTATTAAAAAAAAAAAAAAAAAAAAATTCATTTAGTTTGCCCCCCAAATCGCGAAATCTGAAATGTGAAATCCTTAACTCTTTTCACTTTTCAGTTTTGCCTAACTCGAACTCACTCTCAATCTCTCATCAATCTGCTCTCCACTCCACCGTCAGTCTCAAAGTCATTGGAATCTCTCATCAATCTTCTCTCCACTCTCGACATTTGCTCATCCAAGGTATGTCACATACACTTTTGTCTCTAACTCTCACACTCACTCACTCTGTCACTCAGTCACTCTCGTCCTCTGGTTAGGCGTTTAACTCACTCACACTTATCAGTCATTTCCAGACTCCAATCTCATCTCCAATTCTCCACGTCTTTGCTTTTGTTTTGCTCCTCAAGGCGATGTAAAAGAGAGAAAATAAAATGAAATTGAAAGAAGAAAAGAATAATAATAACAATAACAATAACAATAACAACAACAACAAATACCAAAAAAAGCAGAGTTGAAATTCTGAAGCGATAAAAGAATCCATGACGTTGGTGTTGGTTGAAAAAAAAAAAAAAAAAAAAATAAAAAAAAAAATTGTAAGCAATTGTGCGACGATAAAGGCGGTTGATGGGTCCTATGGGAAAGTGGGGTTTTATTTTTCAGGACCCGAAGCAGTAGTGAAAGGAGATTCGAGGAGGACTTGTTCAATGTTGTTAAGAGATAGAAAGAGAGAAAGATTTTTTATAGAAAGAGAAAAAGTAAAGAAATTTATATAGATATATAATTATATAAATAAAATAGCAATGTTTGTTGTTGAATTGTATAATTGGATGATGAGAAGGCTCAACAAAAGCTATATAACAATTATGGGGGTGTAATTATAAAAAATTAAAACTGTAGGAATTTTTGGGATGTAACTGTCATAATTGAAAATTGTTGGGGGTGAAAAATGGAAAACTGGAGAGAGAAAAAAGGGCACCTGCGGGTCCACCTGTACCTGCATAGAGTAGGGTGCGGATCCAAAATATTAGACCCGTTTAGGGCCTGTACCCATGAGACCCTTACCCACACTTGGCCCATCCGCCCGTTTTGCCAAGCCTATTGTTATAATGTTTTCTGCTACTTAAGTTGAGAGTTAAATTGCCTTTCACTGATAGTAAATGAAACTTTTCATTATTAAAACAATAGATCTTTGAACAGTTTTTACAGAGTAGACTTTGGAATAACCTTAATTATTCAATTTATACAACCTAAGGGGTATTGTAATTTTCCTGGGTACCCGAAACCTAAAACATAGGTTTCGGTTCTAGGCATTTAGGAATTTGAACCGATTGGTTCCGGTTCATGTTTCAAATCCTAAGAACCGATTGGTTCTGGTTCCATGGGATTTGGGAGGATACTCGGACCCGCTCACCCCTATAATTGACAACTTGAACATATTACCAATGACTTACAAAAAAGATATTGATATCTTCAATGCCTTGTGGTCAAATACATTGATAATTTGATATCACTTAAATAACTTATATTGTAGGGCCTTGTCAACCTCTTTTGACCCTCAAATGCATATAAAATATACGCGAACGCCTTTGGAAGCTTTTTATCAATGGTGAGAGTTAAATAGGTAAATGGGTAATTTAGTTAATCATATAAAAACATTTTCAAAATAAAAAATAAAACAAAAGATATCAAATCCTCGATGCTTGCATTGATACCGGTGATTGACACAATAAAAACCATTAAAATTAAGCTTATTGTTTGATGCAAATCTTTCAGGTTGCTTATGTCGCCTTAACGCTAAATATTTGTACAATTTCATCTTTGATGAAGCCATCAAATGAAGTATAATGCACTACTTGAAGATATCAACAATAGAAATTTATGACATGTTAAGCAGAGGAGAGTTGATGGTAAAGTGTCACCTTTTAGAATACATGGCTTTAATAAGCTCTCTAACACCTAAAGGGTGAAAAATGATTTTACACGCTTCTCCAACATGATCAGGACAAAAGTGTCACTTCAAAAATCATTGGAACTTAAGGGGCAAAATGATTTTAACCCTAAACTCTACTGGTGTATCTTTAAAATAAGATTATTTTATATAATTAATTAAAAAAAAAAAGATATTGGACTCAGACATGTTTGGGCCAAGAGAACTACGAGATACAAAAATTTCAAGGTCTGATTGGCACACTTTTCATATCCTATCATATTCCACTGTCCTATTTTAAAAACTTAAAAATACATTTGTTTTAATATTCTTAAAATCCAATCATATTTTGTTCTACTCAAAATATTTAAATTATTTTTTATCCACTAGATTTGTTAATTTATAAACTTTAATTTAACTAAACACCCACAACAATAAAAGTTTAACTACCACCATCGGAAAGTAGCTAGAATATGCTGTAATGACACACTATTGACTGGATCTGATCGATAGTGTACTGATCTGGCATTTTCCAGCTAGATCCATTGTGGATTTGGTCGAAAATGCTAGATATATGGCCAAAGATCTGGTTATTGACGACCACATCTGGCTACATTTGGCTGTTGATGACAACCATATCTTGGTCGTCATTTAGCCGTTAATAACCAGATCTATAGTCGTATATCTAATCGTTAACGGCTATATCTAACATTTTCTAGTCAGATCCACGGTGGATCGACTAGAAAAAGCTAGATCAGCTAACTACCAGCCAAATCCAATCACTAGTGCATCATTACGACAGATTCTAGCCACCTTTCATCGGTGGTGGCCGATTGTCGGTAATAAGTGGGTGGATGGAGGTGTTTTTATTAATTTATAAACTTTTATTATTTGAAGTGTTTAGTTAAATTAATAAACCTAAGGGATTAAAAATAATCTAAATATTTTTAGAAAATGCTTATAAAAAATGTATAAAAAATTTCTCAGAATACTACTCCACTCAATTTTTTTTCCAAAAGAGTCTAGGGGTGAGCACGGGTAGCGGGTAGAACCGGAACCGGGGATAAGAACTGGAACCAGGAACCTACCCAGAACCTACACTGTGCGGGTAGGTTCCGGTTCCAATTTTTTGGAACCGCTACTGTGCGGTTCCGGTTCTGGTTCTTGCATGTGGAGGAACCGGAACCTGTAAAAAGGGTACCCTGTTTGGAACCTGTAGGGGGTACCCGGTTTGGAACCTGTTTTGGAACCTGTTTGGAACCTGTTTTGGAACTTATTTGGAACCTGCTTTGGAACCTGTTTTTAGAACCTGTTTAGAACCTATTTTGGAACCTGGACTATAATGAAATATTTGTGAAATGTAAATAATGGGGGAGTTTCTATTATTTTACATATAAAAAAATTTAAAATAGAAAAAGTTAAATTTTTAGAATAACCTAATTAAATAAATATACGAATACAATTATACTTATTACATATAAATTACACCATATTAAAAGCTTTAATATATTATAATACATTAATATTAAAGTTTTGATCAATTAAGTGAATAATTGGAATTATGATCCAATTAAAAGTGTTTTACATTTTTAATGTTATTAAAAGAATTATTTTTGAATAAAATAGTATATTTGATTGAGTAATAATATATTTAGTTATTTACTTCAATTATCAAGTTCTAAGTATATCTATAATAAATTAGTAATTAATTAATTATATATGATAAATTGATAAACATTAATAAATTTAATTACTAGTTAAATATCATACTTAATCAATTATAACATTACATTATAGTTAAATGATTACTTAATTAATTATAATTTTATAACATTACTTAATTGATTTATAGTATAATTAATTATAGCATTACATTAATTGATTACTACTTAATTAATTGACTTATAAGTTATAACATAATTAAATAGTTAATTAATTGACTTATAATTAGAAATTTAATTAATTATAGCATTACGTTATAGATTTATAGTATAATTACTTAATCAATTATAACATTTTATTATAAACATTAGTACAAACTTAATTAAATGATTAAAAATTTAATTAATTATAATATTACATTAAAAATTTATAGTATGATTACTTAATAGTTAATTCACTATAACATTACATTATAGTATGATTATATAATTAATTATAACATTACATAATTAAATAATTACTTAATTGATTATGACATTATATTATAAATATTAGTAATTACTAATTTACTACATAAACATTAGCATAATACTTAATTAAATGATAAGAAATTTAATTAATTATAACATTACCTTATAAACATTTCATTATAAACATTAATTAAGCATTACATTATAGTTAAATAATTACTCAATTAAATTATAATATTATTATATTACATTATATTTTATGATCACTTACTTAATTATAGCATTACATAGTTAAATGATTACATAATTACATAATTAGTTATGAATTTATAACATTACATTATAAACATTAGTAATTTACTAATTTACTATATTATTACATTACTTAATTAAACGATTAAAAATTTAATTAATTATAACATTACCTTATATATTTATAATATGATTACTTAATCAATTATAACATTCCATTATAAACATTAGTATATTAATCAAATGATTTGAAATTTAATTAATTATAATATTAAATTATAGATTTATAGTATGATTACTTAATTCATTATAACATTACATTATACTATTATAGTATGATCATATAATTAATATAACATTACATAATTAAATGATTACTTAATTGATTATGACATTATATTATAAACATTAGTAATTTACTAATTTACACAATACTTAATCAAATTATTATAACATTATATTATAAATTTATGGTATGATTATTTAATTAATTATAACATTCTATTATAAACAATATTACAATACTTAATTAAATGATTAACAATTCAAGTGTTGCTTAGAGATTACAGGTTATGAGTTACATTGGACACAAATGAATGAATAATGAAAATTTGTTAGGGGTGTATTTGTAAACTTATAAGGTGTTTTTTGTTATTTTTTAAACTAATAGGGGGGCAATTGATTTTTTACAGGGTACCCTGGAAAGGAACCGGAACCGGCATTTTAGGTTCCGGTTCCTTGAATTGAAGAACCTGCACTGTGCGGTTCCGGTTTTGATTTCTTTTTTTGGGAACCTGCACTGTATGGTTCCGGTTTTGGTTCTCCCAGAAAATACAGGGTACCCAGAACTGCTCACCCCTACAAAAGACTATCTAAAAAGTGCCAAAATAGTAAACCAAACAGACTAGTTGCAAGTAAGTCACCGCAGGGGCCATGCGCGGTTTCCTTGCCACGTCCCACTACTTAGCAAAATGAAAAAAGTGGACTTTGGCTAATTCTACGTGGACCTCAAAAGTTACCGCCAATTGCCGATGACTCAATCACTCCCCCCAAACTGCACGACACATGGAGATTTTCATGACCCAGTCCTTCTCTTCCGTGCAGACTTTATACACAACTAGCTAGTAGATGAGCTTCCACTAAAATCTTTTAAATTAGAAAATATTATTTTTAATTAATTAGGATTAAGATTGTGTTAATCTTTAATTAGTGGCTATTAACCAATCAATATTATCACTATTGGTTTATACATGTGTCGAATATTTGAAAACTTAGACCCATCATAAAGAGTAATGCTAGGCCCTAACCTCTTCTCACAATTTTTTCCTCAATATTTCGATATGGTAACTCATAATTGATCAGCCGTAATTTATTAGGTGAGATCCATTACGAGCTGATTAATTGTAGGGTAACACGTCGGGGTTATGAGAGGAAGTTTATGTGAAGAGATTGTAAAGGTAATATTTTTGCATCATAAGATCTCCATAGATAATTGTGCAATCAATAACTAAATTATTTTATTAAACTTAATTTCATAGCCATCAATATTTTTCAAATTTTAATTAACCGATAAAAAAAATTAAAACCTAAATATACTATTAGTTTTTAATAAATTGTCATTTTCAAATATTCAATTTCAAGGTATTAAATTCATGTTCTAAAATTCCCAATTTCTATTTCCTTCAATAATTTTTCATCCAAAATGTCTTAAGCAAGTGAGTCAACTGTCAAACTAATTGTCATCGGCTATTATCAATCACCTAAACATATTACTCACCTATAAATGCAATTAGCCTACACACAAACACAACCTCCACCGCCATTTTTCCGTTTTAAGTTAATATTGAAAAGCACACAACTCAAAAGTTCAAGATTTCCGAGCTTCCTCCCTTCCTCTACTTCTTCACCTTGTTGTTCACGTAGTGTAGATACTTTTATGAAATACAAGCAATAATAGATTAGAAAGTTTTTAGTGACGACTTCCAAATATACATGCTAAACTAACAAAAAGGAAAAGGGAAAACTAGAGATGGCAATGGGCTCATATTTCTGGGTACCTGGCCCGGCCCATCCCAAAAAGGTCAGACTTTACCCAGTGTTAGCAAGCTTGGGCTTGGGCCTAGGAATGATTTTAGGGCCCGCCCTCAGGTACAGGCTGGGTATGGGACAATCTTCAGTCCCAGCCTAGTTCGACAATTTTACTATTAATTTTACTGAATTACCCTTATAATATATATCTAATTACAAAATTATCTTATATATATACCTTCTAAATGAAAATTATATAAAAAGAAATGAGGGTGGATTTTTGTTTATATATTTGATGAGTATTAAAAAATAAATTAATATTTAAAAACTGTTTCTAAAACTAAAAATATAAAAAAGAATTGAAATTTATTTTATTTCATACTAATTATTAAGATTACTATTTAAAAACTATTTCTAAAATTAAAATTATAAAAATGGGTCGGGGTTGGGATTACAAAAAGGCCATCGAGTCGGGCTTGGGCTTTACCAGTCATGCCTGTAATGGGCCCAGGCCTATGCCATGGGAGCTGGGTTGGGCCCGGGCAAAGGGCCTCCCGGTCCCAACCTGACCCATTGCCATCTCTAGGGAAAATATTAAATTGGACTCTACATCTCTCCTCTACAAAGCAAGTTGAAACTAATTTTTTTTTTTAGAATTTTTTAATGACTTGACATATGAAATTATATATTATAAAAGTTCTCTTAACTGTTGACTCAACTGTATTAAACTATAAATCATAAATTGTCAAATCTTTGATCATAGCAGTAAAAATGTTAATCGGTCATTTTGCTTGGAACTTAAAAAGAACTTATAATACTTTCTATTGCAAAATGTAAAGTATTATCTATAATAAAATCAACACTCTATAGGAGGGATAAGAAAAAAGTTACTTGCAATATCACAACAGCAACAGTCTTGTCAAGCATGGGCTTTCTCACAAACTTTGGCCAACTATTAAAATTTGGGTACTTCCGTTAATGTTTGTTCCACCTCCTGCGAACAATAAGAATACAAGATTCAATTATTAAAGCCAAAGGCAATATCATAAATAGGCATTTAGAAAATGCAAAATGAATGGCTAAGCTTAGATTTTAATAGTTTCATGTAACTTAATTCATAATTGTGTTTTTGGCAGCAGTTACATCTAAAAAAAAAAAAAAAAATTAAACTTATTTAATAATAATTTACCTCTAATTAGCATTAACATTTTCTAATTCGGATACCATCTAACCATTAATGTCATACCTAGGAGTGGACGGGTCTGGGTACCTGCCCAAATCCCATTGAAACGGAATCAGAAACGGAACAGGTCGGTTCTTGGGATTTGGAACCGGAACCAGTTAATCTTGAAACATAACGCAATGGAAAACTCTTCAGTCTCTTCTAAATTCAAGGTTTATATAAACACACAAAATATTATATATATCATAAAGAATTAGTAATCTTTTAACAATTTTTAAATACATATACTTGGAAGTATGAGCTTTTCGATCTCACTTGAGTCCAACTATGGCTGAAGTTCTTCACACCTTAGAGAGTGAGGACAAAGGAGATTAAGAGACACCACAAGTAGTCTATTGGGAGATAGATGTTTGAGGAGAAAAACTTCAACTACACAACGAAAATTATATTCAGTTGATTTTGGAAATATTTTTTGGCTGTTTGGGAACATTGTTCAGAAAACAACTAAAAATATTATATAGAAAGCATCTGAACTACTCTATTAATAGTTTGTGTGTGTATATATACCTAAATGTGTGAGAGGTTTTCAACACTGATTCCAACTACAGCTGAATTTATTCATACGTTGTCGAAGTTTTCAAAATTTTCAATTTGATGTGATTTGCGATAGGAGTGCAAAAGATAAAGATGGTAGCTGGGTTTTTAAGTTTCATGCATTATGCTCATTCTTGCCCTCACCCTCGCTCACTTTCTGTTAGTCATTAACAATCACCATGCTCATCAAACCCAAGCACCCAATCCCTCCCCATAAAACTCCTCTCGTGGGCTTGTAGAGCGTGAGATAATCTTATACCAAAATCCTTACGAATCACCTTTTTTTAATTGACATGCGATTTGCCATTGTCTTGCTTACCCATTTAAGATAAGTATTGAACAAATGTCTGGGTATTGCTTTGTTGGCCGCTCCTCTGTTGTTATAGGCCTAGGCTGTAGCTTGGCTTTAAATGTCTTCCACCATGAACCAATTGTATGGGCAAAAAATCGTCTCGTTCTTTGTCGGTTTTTTCCTCCTTTGCGGCATTGACGACAACCTGTGGCGATGTGTCCCATGTGTCACTCTTCTTTAAGTGCCAGTTTCCATGGCCTTTAGTGATTGCCAAACTAGACATTCCCGTATAGGTGAACCTGAAACTTGTGTATAAGAGCATCACACGCTTGTAGCTCACGTGAGGAATTTCATAGGGAGGGATTGGGTACATGGGTTTCTGGTTGTTGTTAGTGAGAAAAAAAAAAAAAATGAGTGAGAGCGAGAGTTGGGCGAAATGGTTTCATGCATTTATCCATTTACATAAACTTAAAAACCGAAGACTGGCTACCATCTTCATTTTCTGCAAAATGCCTCCAAAGTTTCCCTTAAGAACTATGCAAGCAAAGATCCTACTCTAAGACTTCAATCGTCGAGCTCAAGGTGAGAACATTTTACGTGAAGGTGACATTCTTCTTCTCTCCTATTTTCCTTTCTTATGCTCCCCATATTCCTCTTGCCAATTTTGATGAGTTCTCTTGAGACGGACTCGACATTTGCTTTTGAAGTCCTGGAGTAAAAGTCTTGGAGCAGAGAACTTTGGGACGTAAATATGTATTTATAGATATTATGAAAATCGATGCAACATAAAAATAATTAAATAAAATTTTATATATTTATGCATAAAACAAATTTTATGACATGAATTTAATTGGACCAACCCTGCATGCCAATCACCCTGGCCCTTCACGCTTCTTGCACGTTGAGCACCCTGGCCCTACATGCTTGGCGTACAGGGAGGATTTTCCCCTAGCACCCTGTTAGAACTTGATATTCTTTTTGCCAATATTTAATGTCAACTCTTTTTCATCTTCATCAAATATATCAGGGAGTACAACTTCCCCCATGCATCAAATTCTTACAAGATGCTCATAAGCAAACCCAATGTGTAGCTATGCCTTGTGCATGGAAACTACGAGTTTATATGTATATAAAAAATATATATATATATAATATGCATAGCTATGCATTACATATATCAATTTAAAAGTCATCAAAAGACAAAAAAAACCATATGCTTGAAAAAAAAAAAAAAAATCTCCTCATTTTGTTGCCCAAAAACCTAACAAAATATGAAAATGAATATTGAAATGGTTGCTTCAAATAAGTAATGTAATTAGAAATTTTAGAAACGAAAATTTAAGAGATTGAGGAATAAGTATTGATGCCATACCTCACTAGCTTGTTTGGCT
Organism: Pistacia vera; assembly: GCF_008641045.1. Taxonomy (NCBI): domain Eukaryota; kingdom Viridiplantae; phylum Streptophyta; class Magnoliopsida; order Sapindales; family Anacardiaceae; genus Pistacia; species Pistacia vera. The sequence continues at coordinate 18,808 of NW_022196679.1, read as the reverse complement.
ACATTTACAATTTTAGCAAACAACAATCTTAAATAGAAACCCATTTTTTTTTTTTAAAGAATAACCTGAATATGAAATACACCCTATAAACCATATTTGATTGTAAAGACTTTAAACAATTTGGGTCTAATCAACAAAGAAATAAGCAGAGAACAAAATTATACTTTGCCTCTCAACGCAATCAGAAAAATTACAATTTTTAGTTAATTAAAAACACACAAATATAGTATAATGCGGTCTGAATAATTTAACTTAAATTTTTTATTAACCCCACATGCCTCTAAATAGTCACAAATCAATTCACAAATGATACAAAATATCCAAAACATGTATATTACACTTGCAATTTCAACAAACAACAATCCTATCAAGAAACCCCAAGTTTTTAAGAATAAACTGACTATGAAATACACCCTATAAGCCATATCTCGCATGCTCATGTAAACTATAACATATGCAAAATAAAATGTGTATAATATATACAAAAAACTTAACCAGAAATGATGAAATGGTAAGCCATTTAATCACATTTCAACCCCAATGAGAAAACCCCTTTTTTTTTTTTTTTTTTTCTTCAGAATACACAAACATAAACCAAAACTAAACACAAATACCAGTAAATATTATTGTAAAAACCATTTTCAAGCAACAAAAAACGCATAGACTCCTAATGAGAAAACCCTTCTTGTCAAGCACTAAATGACCCTAATCCTTGCTTCCTTAGCTTAACCCAAAATTTTGAAATGTAGAATCACAACTCAACCATCATAAATAACCTTTCCAAAAATTACAATTATAGGAAAAGAAAAAAAAAAAGCCTAAAGCCAGCGGCAAAAAGATTCACTGACACACATAAAACACAAACACAAACCAAAAGTAAACACAAATACAAGTAAATATTATTGTAAAAACTATTTTCAAACAACAAAAAACAGATAGACTCTCAATGAGAAAACCCTTTCTTTTTTTCATGAACTAATCTTACCTGGAACTTGAGTCAATTGAAGTTCTTCACAGTGAGGAGAGAGGAGATTAAGAGCCTGCTGCTGGGAGATGAAGATGGTAGAGTTTCATGCATTGCATTCTTACTTTAGCCATTAACAATGAACCACGCGCCTCCAACCCACGTAGCTGGGTGTGAGATCATTCATACTACGAATCATTTGTGAATCACTTTTTGTAATTGGCATGCAATATGTCATTATCTTGCCTAACCATTCACGTATATAAGGGTATTGTTTTGTTACGTGGCAAACCATCAACATTTTTTTCCGTTAGTATTGGAGGCGAAATTCAGCCATAATAACGAAAATATAAAACAGATACGAGTGGATTTAATTGAGTATAGATGTACCTAATGAGCACGCTTGACAACAGCAATGTCATTAGCATATGCTGGAAATGTGTAATCATGATATGAAACAGGTGTACTTGATTGGCTTTTTTTCCTTTAGTGATGTAGAAGACTAGAAATTTGGGATTTGGATAGAGATTTAGTCTGGTTTATAGCATCACTCTTAAATAATAATTGATATTAAAACTATATATCTTAAGATTTTAAAATATGAGATTTGTAGATTTTTTAGACATTTTAGTAAAAAATTCATTTATGATTTATATTATTTTTAGTCGTCAGCTTAATTTATGTGACACACCTGGTTTTTTTTTTTTTTTTTTCTTTTTTGGGGGGGGGGAGGAGGGTACCCCGGTGTTCTTGTCAGCTTATGCATACCTCAATTAATCCTTAAGGGAGATTAATGTAACAATCCACCGCTACGGCCTCCCACTTAAATCTTGGGAGCCAAAGAGATTCGAACTTAAGACCGTGCGTCTTAACCACACATCTCATCACTCGTCCTACCATTTGAGCTACCTTAATTAGATTATTATATGGTGACATGTAGGGACCGTCATACAATTTTTTTTTTTTTTTTAATTATAGTTATAGTTTTTGTAACCCCTACCCCATCCCGCCTCCAAAGTTTCCGACAAGGTGGAGACTCAAACTTAGGATATTATCAAGACTAAATGAGTTCTTTTCCATTAGGCCAAACATTTGGAGTAATGTTCGTACAAGTTAACAAATAAACATAAAAAATTAAAAATAACCCATAATTAAAAAAAGTTGATGAAAAATAAATAAATTAGTAATTTAATTTTAATGATCTTTTATTTCTTATTTTTATTTTTCTAATTTTTGTATGTCAAAATATTTCATGGGTTCACAGTAAATTTGCTAAAGGACTAGCAAGGCCCATTAGGCTCATAACATAAAAAAAAAATCCAAAACGGCCCGACGGGAAATTGGGCCGAGTAAGTTGATATGCATATTCCCAAAGTTAATCTCAACCGGAAATCTGAATAAAACAACCATCCCTGCCGTTGGATTTTTTCTTTATAAGCCCTCTTACCCCTCAAACCCTAGGGTTTTTCTCTCGTCTGCCGAAGCCTGTGTGCTCTTCCTCAGTTTCTCTGACAGGTATGCTCGTAATTCTCGTCAGTTTTGCTCTGTTTGGTTGCTAATACAATGCGAGAAAATGAAGGAAAGATCTTGTTTTCTGTATCCTTAGTCTGAGTTTTTTTTTATACCGAGTCTGTTATGTACTGTTTGGTTGCTTGGAAAACGGGAGAAATGGAAAGAAAATTACTTACTATTTTGTTCTTTCTGTAGCTCAAATAGCTTTTAGGTTTTCTTCTTACTCAGCAACTGTAATGTTACTGATTGATAGAATTTGATGTTTTAATTTAATTTTGTTTTATTCTTATCATTTAGGTCTAAAGGAAGCTTAACTAATTATATTTATTCAGTAAAAGATAGCAAGGGATTTACTGATTTGTGTAAAATAACAAAGACTTTTATTATAGGATTTGAAAGATGTACGAGTCTGACAAAAAAATCTTTGTTCTCTCATTCTCTTGTCCAATTCGTTTGTACTTGTTTACACAACTCATTCATAAGGCATTATCAGCACTTATTATTTAGTAAATATAAAATCTATGAGAAGAATAATAAGAGAACAAAAGTGGAAAGCGCTTAAATATATGATACAGTTGTATTGTTTTCTAGATAACTTGGGTTACCTAATAATTTTGCCTTCACTCCCCAGTAATGGGATAAGTGACAATAAAGTATGCGGCAAGCGGTGGGAGCCTATCTCATCACAACATTCTCCCTTGGATTTCCACTTTTTATATATAGTTGTGCATGGCTTTGCTAAGGAAAATTCCATTGGGTTAAAAACATGAGCGTTATATCATGAAAAGTAGTGGAAATCCGAGTGGGGGTATTGTCATGGCGGATTTCCACCACTTCGCATCTTCCTTTCATGCCACTTATTTATACTTTTGGCTACAACTTATTTGTTGCCTAAATGACAACATGCAAAACTGGGATGACCCAAGTTCTATTTATACCTAGGCAAATGCAATTTTATCGTATATGTATTTGAGATCATAAAGGCAAGTTTTCTCAGTTTTCTATTCTTCTTGTAGTATTTGTATCATATAGTGTATGTTTATGTCATAGTACAATATATTCATGAGTATAGCTCTGGAAGAATAATACACTTTTATTGGAGTCATGATCAACTGGGTAATTGTTGCTCCAGGTGAACGTTTAAAATTATTGTGAATGTTCTAGCATAGGTTCAAGATAAGCAGCATGCTCTCTTTTATGTAGTAAAAAACTAAAAAAGAAATGGTTAAGTATCTTCAAAATTTTAAATTTACTGTTAGTGAGAAGCAATTGATTTGGGTATAATATAAATTTCTTATTAATTAATTACTTCCTTGCCTATATTTTATCAGTTGACTCAGAATAGTGAAGATGTTTTCATCAAAGAAGAAGATTCACAAAGATAAAGATGCTGAACCAACTGAATTTGAGGAGTCAGTTGCACAGGTTCTAAATAAACTTTCTTAAAATACACTGGCGAACTCGATGTGAAATTTAAAACATTGGAAATTAGATTTCATTCTTTCTCTCTACTGTTGAAATAGGCACTCTTCGATTTGGAAAATACCAACCAGGAGCTGAAAAGTGACTTAAAGGACTTATATATAAATTCAGCTATGTAAGAAAATGGTTAACTTTCATAGTTAATGCCATTTTGATTCTGGCTCATTTTATGCATGGTACTAATTTGTCCTTCATGCAGGCAAATTGATGTTTCCGGGAACCGGAAGGCTATTGTTGTCCATGTCCCATACAGGTTGAGGAAGGCTTATCGCAAGATTCATGTTAGGCTTGTTAGGGAACTTGAGAAGAAGTTCAGTGGGAAGGTGATCATAGATTACTTGGTTCTCTTAAAATTTGTCTCATTATAAAGCCATCATATAAACCATATGAAATTTTTATTTAGTACTGTATCTGAAAGTGTTATATTGTGCATGGTGCTTATGTGGCTTGAGTTGTGGTTGCTTATAAATGAAGGTGTCGAAAATCTAAAATTTTGTTGCATCATGTTTCATAAGACGCTATTTGGGAAGGAAATTCTGACTGGCTTTATTAGTTGGAATAGTTGATTGATACACTGCTATGTTAATGTTTATTTTATGGTCTTTTATTCTTCTTTTGTTGGAATGCAGTTAGATCGTCTGTAACATTCTTATTTGCATTCATACATCCTGCATCTGAATCTGTCTAAAATAATTTATCTGTCTATGGAATAGCCAAATTATGAGAATGTGAGTTATGCCCAATAATTTCATTTCTAAACGCTGTGAGTGAAATGCAGTAATAACCCTGTTATATTTTCTTCTACAATATTTGTTGATTGTGATTACATTTTTGGCATATGGTAGGATGTGATTTTGATTGCCACCAGGAGGATATTGAGGCCTCCAAAGAAAGGATCTGCTGCTCAGCGTCCCCGCAGCCGCACACTCACTGCTGTGCACGAGGCAATGCTGGAAGATGTTGTATTGCCTGCTGAAATTGTGGGGAAACGTGTAAGATACAGACTTGATGGATCGAAGATAATGAAGGTATGTAGTTATAACCATCTAAATTTAGGAATGATGTTCAGAGAAGTATTATTAGGAAAAAGTTAGGGCAGGCAATGGAGATTCCTAAATTGTTTGGTTGACGCACAGGCCTAATTAATTCCGTAAATTATTTATTAAAAGTGGTCATTTGTAATTATAATTGTTTAGTTGTGTATTTATCTTAATTCTTTCCTTCAATTGACAGGTTTTCTTGGATCCTAAGGAACGCAATAATACCGAGTACAAATTGGAAACATTTGCTGCAGTTTACAGAAAGCTTTCAGGCAAAGAAGTCGTGTTCGAGTTCCCTCTATCAGAGGCTTAGAATATTATAAAGTGCCATGCCACCTTTCAAATGTTTCTTCCCTGAACCTGTTTTACTTGTCATTTTCTAAAATTTTGAAATTTAGGTGTTCTTAGAAAGCAGGATACTGTTACGTTGGATTTTATTTTCGCTGGCTAGTATGATATGTTCAGTGTTGCATTTTGGATTCTGAAGTCTAATATTGTGATGATATTTGCATTTTGCAATCTTATTCATTAACTTGCATTGGTATTTGTGGTATAACAAATATAAAACGTGCCTGACTATTTATGTTTTTCCCAAAAAAAATAAAAATAAATAGTGTTTGAGATACAAGATGTTTCAAAACCGTATAATTGATCCCTACTTTTTTGCAGTCTATTCTCCCTATTTTAATTCCGGCCTAAGTTCTGTTCAACTGCAATCTTGTGTTTTCACCTCTTTTTAGGATACTAAGCCGTCTTAATGTGAGCTTAAAAGTGATTGGAATTCATGAAAAATGTGGCTGGTGGCTAATTGTTTGATACTTTTTAGAATAATATTTCGAAAAAAGTAAAATTGAATGGTTATTATTATGTTGAATTTAGAAATTAACAAAAATATCTTCGTTTGTGTAATTGTTAAATGCCTTTACAATAAAATATTAAAAATTAATAAAAACACTTCTACCGATAGTCAACCATCATTATGGGAAGATAGTCAGAGTTATCGTATCGATACATGATTGGTCAAATTCAATTGATTGTGCGTCAATATGGCTTTTTTCAACCAGATTAATGATGGATCTGACCAGAAAAGATTAGATCTACGGTTAGACCTGGCCGTATTAGGTCGTCAACGATGGCCAATGATATGGCTATCATTGATGGTCAATAACGGTCATATCTTAACCATCGTTCACGACTAGTTATAGCCAGATCTTTGGCCTTAGTCTAGCCTTTTCCAACCAGATCCATTATGGATCTGGTCGAAAAATGCTATATCGGCGCACTACCAGTCAGATTCAACTGGTAATACGTTATTATACTAGATTCCAGCCAGCTTTCGGTGATGGTGACTGGAATTTGGCAAATGTGGGTTGCTGTGGTGTTTTTGTCAATTTCTAAAAAAAAATTTGGGGGTGTTTAATAAATTAACAAATCTAAGGGGTTTAGAATGAATTGAATACAAATTTATGGGATTTAAAAATAATTAAATAATATAGAATAATATTTTGAAAAGAAAAAAATAAATGTGTATTTTGGATAGAATAGGGAATGGAGTAGTGAAAAATGGTGTACAAAGGGCCCTCACTATTCTGTCATTTGCAAGCTCCTATTCAAAAATGCTACACCAATAACAATGGCGACATATCCACACTATCAAAAACCCTTTTTCCAGTTGAGATTAGGGCGGGCGACCAACTTACAGATAAAAAAGAAAAATGAACAGATTGTCTTTGATTTCGGATTATATATTGTCTTCAAATATAGAATATAAACACTGAAGTTAGCATCAACAGAACATCTCCTCAAGAAAAATGAGATGGGCAGATGGCACTCCTGAAGTATATGAAGTTGCATTTGTGTTGTGTCAAGGCTTCTCAGCAATTAGAGAACTTCAACCAGAACCATTGAGCCTATACATATGTGATGGAGACAATTGAGATTACCAAAAACTGGAGTGAGTTTCAGATTACTACCCAATATAACTTGAGAAAGTTTATTGTACAAGCAGAATGTACCTCAAGACAATATTACGAGACCAAGGTACATGGCTCCGCAGAGAAATGCAAAAGATATTAATCCCCTGCAACAAGAAATCATTATAATCAGAGTGATGCAATACATGTTAAACATTTATTAATGTTCATGTTGATGTCCACAAAGAAATAAATCTTCATGTTGATGTCAACCATTAACCACATATTATTTTCTTCTAAATGGCACTTACCAAATGATGCCCCATCCACTACCACTACATGGGCAAGGACACTCTTCTGCAAATTTCTCGGCGTCACTAGAGTGAACTCTTCGTGATATTAAATCATCATATATATCTGCATAAAATGAAAACAGTAGGCGTCACTAACGGCACAAACAGATAGACTGATACCTAGATAAAATCAGTTTTGTTTCAGAAATCATACCATATACAGAAAACAAGCTGTTCATCACACCTGCAGTTAGTAAGCCGTGATTCTTTATGCCATCACAAGAAAAGCATTATAGTGAAATTCACTAAACAATATGGAACCTGAAAAACAAAACTTTATTTACCAATAAAAAGAATGATGTACCGAAGTATGCGGATTTTTGTTGTTTCTTGCAGAACCCATATTACACCAAGGAAAACAACAAAACCTAATATTCAATATCAATATTTACATAAGAATGTGCATATCAGGAAAAGCAAGAATTATATAGGTTATGAAAACACATACCAATACAAAGTCCTCTAAGTGTCCACTGCAGAAACAATAGGAGAGATTTTGTTAAGCACAAATACAAACAAAGAGTAAAAAGTTTTGAGATTGCGTAGATCTTTAAGAGGCCACAAGCAAAAGCACAATAAGAAACCAAATTATTATTAATAAATTTCTTTGAATTTTTTTACAGAAGTGAAATGAGTGCTTCCTTTTTTTTTTTATATATCTGATGAAAAAATAGTTTTAACTTTCATTTTATTTGGTTAATTTGGCATTCCAATTCCAAGTGGGTAAAGTTTTGTGAATTATATTACCATATAAATCTCTAGTATTTTCAGCCTTCACATATTATAGTGCCTTCCACAAATGAAATGAAGAAAAGAGTATGAAATACTTCAGATATCCACAACCACTTACGTTTTTAGCTACACAAAGTACAACAAGCAAAGCAAGAACAAAGCACCCTGCAGCAATTCTTGCAGTAAGAAGATTTGTGGATGCTAGTATCAGTAACATTCCCCAGAAAGACGAACCAAGATCTGGAATGCAACAATAAAGATGAAATTAGTCACAAAGAAACAAGTACAGTTACCTTTGAGGTTTCTGAGCTCAATATTGAATAGGATGCAATCCAGACCATATGTAATGACAAATCCAGAAATACATTTGGAAATTTGTAGTTCCATGTTGGATAAAAGCAAAAGATACAACAAAATGAGAAAAAAGGTCAAGGATAAGAGAAACTACATCCAGCCGGCAAAATACACCAATATATGCCACCGCGTGTTGTTGTGGTTCCACCTTCGTCAGCATGAACCTGGATTCCTTCCACCTACATGCTAAAGTATATGAGCTATAGGGATCCACAAGCGTTTCGTAGATGAAAAAATATCAGTATGTAGTAGCTGCTACCAAATGTAAAAACTACATGAAATCAATAAAGTCACTATGAAATTGAGCATTTAAGAATTTGATCTGCAGCAAGGAAGCTGGAACATTTCCATAATGAGAAGAAGGAAAAAACATTTAGTGAATGCAAAAACCATTTCCTAGCTTAAACTGATCATTTCATTAATTGAGATATTAACTTACCAATAACTGCATCACTACATAAAAGATTGAGACTCAAATAAAGATACAGAATTCAAAGTTTCTTCAGTGCATTTTAAATATTAAAGGGAGGACAAGAAAATGAAGATGCAACAGGCAGCATGGTTGTGATTTAAGTATCTATGACAAATTGATGGTAATGATATAAAGCTTAAAATTGCTCTTACTTCGCCACACGTAAGTTTACAAGCAATCGCATGGCTTGCCTCGTGAAGAAATACTGTCACAAGCTTAAATGGTCTCAGCAGTATTGTCCTCCACAGCTGAAAGCGATAATTAAGAAGATTCAGACCTCAAACACAGAATTGAGAAAACACATTTTAGAAGTACTAACTTAGCAACCCATTCCCACATTAAAATTCCCAAAGTTCCTTACGTATTGCTTTCTATCACCATAAATAACCAATTGATGTTTTCTTCAAAATATTCAATAAATTTCAAGGAACCGAGTTAATATTACACCATAACAGATGTTAACTGAAGCCACAGATTAATTGTAGCTGGATTCTCATAAAATAAATTAGACCAAACTATTTACAATGAAAAACACAAAAGGGAAAAGACTCATTTACCTTAATCAATCAATAGTTTTAAACTGGAAACTATAGTCCATCTAATACTCAATAAAAAATTCTTCCCTTTAAAGCAAAGAAACACAACAACCAAAATTTATGAAGATAAACAATGACAATAAGATATTACTAAAACACCACCATGACAGCTATCTCCTTAACATTTCAATGAGATTTGGTCCATTTGGATCAATGGGGCAGTTTCCCACTTGAAGAAACACAACCTCACTCTGTTAAAACCAATATTATTAATCAAAGAAAAACAAAATTTAAAGTTTTCTTGTTTTAACCAAATGGGGCGTGATTCATCTATGTAATGCAGTCAAGATTTGATGAGCTAAGAGAGCAAAGAGATATATACCGCAAGTATAACCACGGCGCAAACAGAGACGGTAACAAGAAACACAACTTGTTCATGGTGACAGCAGTTTTTGAGCTCCCAGTTGGGCCTCATCTTGGCCTACAAACGATCTCAGAAATAAAGAAAATCCAAGAACCAGTACTGATCTTCTTTGTAGTAGTTCTTTTGTTTGTAATTGTATTGAGAATGAGAGAGAAAGAGGTTTCTCTCTTGCTCTCCCTCGTCTTGAAGGTTTGTGACCAAAATCAAATGGAGTTGGGTTGTGGTGTTTGAGAATTGAGAGTCAATTATTTGAAGTTGACGAGTGGGAAAAATCGTGGAAACCGTTGAAGAAAAACACAGAGCAAAATGGCGTCAAGCATGGGCACTGTCCCACTATTAATTGTTGAAATTTTTTATTTTGTTTTAATAATCATAATATAATAGTTTTATAAAGGACAATTTTATAAGCCTCCCTAATTTTCTTGTAATTACCATTGCCTTTAAATTTTTGGATAGTAGACACAAATCTCCCTGAAATTCGCTAATTGACAAAAATATTAATTTTTAATGGCCAATTAAGTCATTTTAATTCTACCTTTCTTTTTTGAGAAAATTAAAAAATCTAGAATTATAAACATACATGATGCTTGGAATATGAAGTGTGTCGAAAACTTTTGTTAATTAGAGGCGTTCGTGAGTCATGGGTTCTTTGAACATCAATCTATATAATATTTTCAATGATTAGCTTCGGCCAAATGTTCGACCAACATTTTAATTATGCCTCATATTTTATTTTTTCGAAAATGTTTTATGAGAAATTACTGTATTACCCCTGGCCAGTTATTTTAAATCATTAATTAATAGATGTTAAGGGGTTTTTTTTGTTAATTCCCAAACATTTGGGGCTGACTATTACTTTACAAAACGTCTGTCGGTTGTTAGAAGCTTACCATCACTATATAATATAAAACACCTCAGCCAAAGCCTGACTAAGTTGAAATAAAATAATAAACATTGTAAAATCAATTTTCAAAATCTAGAATTGGGTAGCAGTCCCATGATCCTTTGATTTGAACTGAAAATATTATTGCTTTGCTGGCATTAAAACGTAAATTTTGTAAATCTTATGTTCAATTTAATAACAAAATTCAAAAAATAAACTTTATTGTTTGTGTATGACAGCTGAGTCATCGTTGGCAATAGGAATAATGATTGGATTAACCCAGAAGAAAATATTATGAAATAATTACTAGGTTGGGACACAGAATATTATTTTATAGAGTAAACGACTTTTTCTCACTCAAGGTTTGTCTTTATGACATTTTCTCACCCAAAAAGTTTTATAATATCAATATCCCATCCAATGTTTATATAATGTTAATACTTAAAATACATTTTATTTTCTCAATTAACATGCAATGAGTTATTAAGAGTTAGGGTAAGAGAGTTTTTATAGAGTAGAGACCGGTGGATCGAATAGTGGTGACTGATTAAATATTCTTCACCGAAATCAACCAAAAATCATCCAAGAATATAAAACCCTAGTTTTACAATAGCTGACAATCGAGGAAAAATCATATGTCGGAGTGAAAAATATCTTGTAAAGAGGAGACCAGAAGTTCAAATGATGGGAACATATAGAATATTAACTTTGGATTATGAAATGGTATTCTAAAACTTTTTAAGTTGAAAAGGTTAATTAAGGCAAACCTTCGGATGCTGCAATTTTTGACTTAGAAGATAATACTCTTGTGGCACTTTCAGACTTTCCAGGCAATACTAACATTTTCTGGCCACCTCCACCTTGGCTGAAGCACTAACAGTACGTGATTTGCTTCATTCTGAATAGTTTGATACTTTCAGAAGTTTCTATTTTTAATGTAATCTCAGATTGTGCATTTCTGGGAATGGTTTGAAGCTCCATGTCGCTAAGTAATTCTTATTCATCAGATTTAATACAATCCCTGTTTTGTTATTCTCTTTTTGTTGATTGAAGCCTCTATTATAATCATCAAAATTCCCCAGTAATATAATCGTCGTTGAGTACTATAAACAGGCGAAAAGTAAACACACATACGGAAGAGATTTTTTTGTCAAGTAAATAAACACCAGCAGATTCAAGAAACAGCTATTTGCATTCTAATTTTATATTCACTATAGTCTATATATAACATCAAAGCAACTTAAATCATATAACAAATAAAATGAATAATACAAAAAAAATAACTAAAACTTTACACAGCCCTAATTACTCACTATTATGAATGAGATCATCTACCTTCATCAATGGAAGAATAAGAGATGGAGTTTCTGGAAAAATCCTCAACAAAACTGTTACCTCCAGAAGTCCTAGTAACACCGGTGCTGGTACTAGTAGCATTAGTATTTGTATTGGCATCAGTACCAGTTTTAGTGAGAGCAGTAGAAGTGGTAGTTGTCCAACGGCTTGCACGCCCTTGAATTCCAGGTTTACCTGGTCTAGGTAACGTAAACGAATCACTTGAGAGCATGAGGTGAACAGAGTTCATGTCAGGCCTATCTGCAATGCTTTGTTGACAACATAACAAGCCTAGCTGAATGCACATTGCCGCTTCATCACGATTGCACTTTGTAAGGCTTGGATCCACCAGTTCCAGTGGATTCCCCTTTTGGTAAAGTGTCCATGTCTGTATGAGAGAGCAAGAAAAATTAAGCACACTGATTCATGAATACTATCAAACGGGTAAAAGCAACAAATTCCAGATTTGGATTACCAAAAATGGAATCTGAATCAAACATGAACACAATCCAAAATATTTGCAGAGAAATAGATTTGAGATATTTCAGAGTCCATTCCAAGTTACGGTTTCAATAAATATTCCTGTAAAGTCCATGAGAAGAAGACGACAGCAATAGTGCATCCCCCAAAAGTTTGAAACATTACCAGCTCAAATCAAATTCACCAGAAGCTCAAAGGCCTCCATTAATTGTCTCCATGGATTATAAAGGTGCCGCATTTTGGTCTAAGTTAACCTCAGATATCATGCCCTGTTTATTAACCTTATTTATGACAATTGATCATTAGACAATAGCATCGATGGTACCATTACTTTCTGGCTTGGACACGGAGAGAAGGTTCATAAGTGAAGTTACTTTGGGCAGAAGTAAGATCAGATGAATTCTTCATGGAATTAACTTACGTAGTTCAAGAGGTCCACCTTTTCGGCGCCAAGACTCCTATCTTGTTTTTTCTTCCACTACAATCTCTAAGACCAAAACTCCATAGCTGAAAACATCTGTCTTCACAGACAAATATCCATGCAACGCATATTCAGGGGCCATATACCACTGCATCAGCAAAAGATTGAATTACTTCTATTTCTCTTAGCTTCACAAGAAAAGTTGCAATAAAATAGCCAGAAAAACTTGAACCCACATGCAACTAATATTGCTTTGATTGTTAAGTATAATTTACAAGGACACAAAAAAAGTACAGAAACTACTCACTAGGTACCAGATCTTGAATGTATTCACATGGGTGTCTTCCCCAGGAAAGAGCCTTGCCAGGCCAAAATCTGAGATTTTTGGGTTCAATGGCTCATCCAACAGAATATTACTTGCTTTAATGTCTCTGTGAATGATCCTTTCAGGGGCCTCCTCATGCAGGTAGAGAAGACCTCTTGCAACACCTGTAACTATCCGGTATCGTGTTGTCCATCCAGTGATGCAGACTTCTTTTATCTGACAATTTTCACTCTCCAATATTATTCCTACTTTACCAAACATCATATCTAAAATTCAGTCCATGCTTTATGCAAATCCACATGATTGATTTTATTTGTTCTCTTTCTCTTACCAATAGAAAGGTATCGAGCTTTTGTTTGGTAGATACTCATAACAAGCATCTTCTCAGGTCCTTCAGCACAGCAACCGAACAATGTGACCAAGTTTTTGTGCTGAAATTTTCACAACAGCTTCACCTCATTAGTAAATCTCCTCAGCCCCTGTCTGGAGTCTACTGAAAGCTTCTTACCGCTACTTCTTGACCATTTGACATCAATCCCTGAAAAGACGGACTATATTGAATAATTATTTAACAGAAATGCCAACCATCACTCCTACCTTCCCCCAGACAATATAAGTAAAAAAATTCATCATCTCAAACTAGCATAACAATAACTTCTGACATGATGTAATAAAAAGTTCAATGAATAGATTGCAAACTTACTCTGTACTTTTTCCATAATAACTTGAGAGGATTTCATTGAACTCACATTTTAATGAATTATAAGCAAAATCTCTTGGTTTGAAAATAAATGAAAACATCCCCAAAATTATCCAAAACATTTTCTAACATTCATTGCAAATTTCCTTGAACTTCATAAATGGAGCAGCTGCCTCTTGATTATTCTCAAACTAGAGAGACCCCATTCAAAAATTTACCCTGCATCTTTACAAAATACTACATCTTAGAAAACTACCCTTTCGTTATTAAAAAAAAAAAAAAAACTAATTTTCAGTTAAAATATATAAACAAATATAACTTTCAGTCATAATAATAAAAATTAAAATAAACAATAATTCAGTGGAATCGTCGAAAGTCCATATGTCATGTTCCTAATCTATAATAAAAAAGATAACATATAGACAAATGAAAAAACTTACAACAGATTAAATCCACCTTCCCAGTAACAATTCACACATACTTCGTTATTTCAAATTTCACCCAGAAAACACCTCCCACAAATGATTTCAAACGTTCATTAAAATTTTCTGAAATTGGTCCTAACAAGCATTCGAATTACCTTATAAACGGGGCCAAAGCCGCCGTGGCCGAGCTGATTCAACTCAGAGAAAAGTTAGTGGCAATCTGAAGGTAAGGAGTTCGAAGAAGAGTCGAGGAGTCCGCCCCTCGGCTTCATCAACGTCTTTGAGCCTCTTCCCGCAGCAGGAAAGGAAACGGGAGAGAAAATCGTCGAAATTCATGGACAAAGTAACGCACGCAGGTAACGATCATGAGGTTAGAAATCGGACGGCGGAAAATGCGAGAGAGAGCATGGAAAAATGCAGGACTATGGATTGGAAAAGGAGTGTTGTGTTTTTGATAATTTAAGGTTGACTTAGATCCACAAGTCAATGGAATTGTCTACGCATTTATTTTTGGGGTAATTTAAAAAAGGGAACGGACTTATACCTATTCAAAGTTTACTGTATAGACAAATGGTTCAGAGGTTTAGAAATGATAAACACTTATTTTTCGTCTTATTCTATTAGAAATTTACATCTGTTAAAAGATAAAAATGATAAAAAGACTAGGGCTGGTTTGGTAACTTTGGGAATACTACTTTTAGTATTCCCAAAAAAGTTAAACAGTAAATTCCCAAAATTCAGATTTTTGGAATACTCCTCCCAAAATTATTCAACTTTTTTTAAACCCTTTAAATTTTGATAATTTAATTAAATACCCCTAAATATTTTTTTTTAAAATTACAAAAACACCCCAATAATCCAAATTTACCAGATTCCGGCCACCACCACCGGAAAATGGCGGAATCTGGTAGAATGGCGCACTACCGGCTGAATCTGGCCGGCAGTGCGCCGACTAGCCTTTTCCGGCCATACCAAGGTGGATCTGGCCGAAAAGGCCAGATCTAAGCCAAAGATCTGGCCGTTGACGCGCCAGATCTTGGCCGTACACCATCGGTCACGACGGCCAACAAACGGTCGTCGTTGACCATAAACGACGACCTTGTTGGCCATCGTGACGAGTAAATACGCCAGATCTGGCCGTTGACGGCCAGATCTGACCGTAGATCTGGCCTTTTCCGGCCAGATCCACCGTGGATCTGGCCGGAAAAGGCCATAGCGACCGCATGACCGGCAAGATCCAACGTTCATGCGCCCATACGGTGACTCCGGCCACCTCCGGTGGTGGTCGCCGGCTGGGGGTGTTTGAGGGTAGGTTAGGGGTATTTTTGTTAACTTTTAATGTTTTATTATAGGGGGTATTTTGTAAAAAAAACAAACATAAAGGAGATTTTATTAATTTATAAATTTTACCTCGTAATACCCGCCCAATTCAACTTTTTTTTAACTTTTTTCAAAAAACTTTTCCCAAAACCCCCAAATTTTCAACCAAACGCAGCCTAGAATATCCATTGATTCCCATTCCCAATGTGCACCAGTAAAGACCAATGCTACTGTTTATCACCAAACTTCTCAGAAAAATACTAAATTCGGTCAAAAAATCGATTGATGACGCAAGAGAGTTGTGCAAACTGGCTTGCAGTGAGAATAGATACGGAGAAAAAGATTTAAAATTTAAAAATTTTGTGACTGTAGATGAAATTACTATATTATCTTTTAACAAATAAAAATCTCTAATGGAATATGACAAAAAATATTTATTTGTCATTTTTAAACCTTTTGGATATCAATCTGTCTTTATACCAAACTTTGGGCCGGTGGAAGTCGTTCGGCCTTTTGAAAAATTCTTAAGTTTGGTGGTAAATTGGTAATTATATTGCTTCTTCAACTGCTGAAAGTGAAACACTCTGTGTAAAAGGAAAAACGTCAACCACGACGTGCTATGAGAAATCTTTCTATTGAACATCGCACAGTTTCAAATTCTCAATATAATGTCATTTTTCTTTTTTAAGTAATTGGATATCCGCATCAATTTACGTACATTCTAATTAGTTTTAGAAATTCATCGAATACTTTATCAATT
Organism: Pistacia vera; assembly: GCF_008641045.1. Taxonomy (NCBI): domain Eukaryota; kingdom Viridiplantae; phylum Streptophyta; class Magnoliopsida; order Sapindales; family Anacardiaceae; genus Pistacia; species Pistacia vera. The sequence continues at coordinate 2,377 of NW_022196679.1, read as the reverse complement.
CAAAGAATCAAGTTAATTTTAATATTATTGTAATAGATGATCTCAAGATTCAAATATAAAAGCTTAAAGAAATTAAGTAAACTTTTTTAACCATCAGATTAACCCTTTAAGAATATAATGTCATATTCGAAAGGAAGACTGTTTAATCACCTTTTTTTGTTGTAAATTTTATTAGGGTTGATTAGGGGAAACAAATTCGACGTCCCTAGATTATGGGTTAATTATAAGCAGAACAGTCTTATTTTCTACAAACAAATTAGTCCTAAACACTCTTATATATATATATAACGCTTCAACTCAAATGCGCTAAGGGTCGGCAAGCACTTAATAGTGTCTATGTTAGCTAATTTTATCGACGCAACAAGTATAATAAATAGAACAATGCTAGTTTTATAAAGACACATACAAATGAGACATATAAATTGTAAGGATATCATTTCTCTAATAAATATTTTTGAAAAGTTTAAAATCAAAGCCGCGTTGTTTTTGAAGCAGTTACATACTAGTCCACGGCATTCCTTTTCACAAGCAAGAAATTCACAACACAACAAATACTTTTGACTCTTCAGAGTTTTAATAGGCTTTCTTTCTTTAATTTAAATTATTATTTTTCAACTTTGAATTTCAATTGTCTTCGAAATATGTTTTGATGGCTTCCATTTGCCCACCTCATTGCCTAGATCATATCAATATTTGTATGACCACAAACATAACTGTCAATCATTTGTTATAAATTAAATTTCGTTTTCATGTTATAAAGTCTAGCTTTGAATTTTGACCAAAAAAAAAAAAATTGTGATGGTTAATTGAACAGTTGTCTAATTGAGTCCGTCAAGGCGTTAACTATGTATTTTATTATCCTCAAATGATTAATTTAGTGGTCAATGAGGTTTACTCATTTTCTTGAATTTTTAGATTCAAACTTTAAAGTTACATACTATAATAATATTATAGTTTATTTAATCTTTTAGATTTATAAGATATTCAATAGATCTCGAAAATTAATTGAGATGTATATAAACTGATTTAGATATCCTAATTATTAAAAAAAATAATAAATAAAAAGCCAACCTGCTTTCAACCGAGGGACTTAATTAATAATTTAATACCCATCAAGAAAAAGGTTAGGTTTTGACTTAATTTATTTGAAGCATCATATTTGGCATTATTTGCCAGAGTCTTGAGACGAAAATTATAACTACATATTTAAAATGCGTTTACTTCCAAAATTTTGAAAACAACAAATTAGCTAAGTCAGCAGGATCTGATTACAATTAAGAACCGATTGAAATATAGAAAGAGTAAAAGCTCCGGTGATTAATTTAATGTATGATTTATTTTAGACGGAAATTATATTTTAGAATAAATTTATTTGACTTCCTCACCTACTTACTGAAAAGCTACATTTTTATTTATTTATTTATTTTAATTATATATTTTAATTTCACATCAATTGGACCTGGCCTGCAGGGCAGTTGAAGTGTTGAACACATAAATGTGGACGTTGTGACTTGTGATAATGATTTTTTTAATTTATCTAAACTATTGTTGAAAGGATATAGATTTTAAGGGTCAGGGACTTTTAATTTTAAATTTTAAATTATTGATGTATATGCTCGATCTAAACACTAGGCAGGTTCCTAGATGTATTATCCGTTTTAGATTTTAAAATTTGTACGATTTTGTTATAAAAAGACGTCTTTAAATAGTGAGAGTGTCATTGTGCTATATAGACAATCAAGGCGCTTGCCTCTTAACTAATGCAGAACTTTGACGTCAACACAGTTTTTAATAAATTTATATTTCATATATGAATAAATATATTGATTAAAATAGCTACTAATACTTTGAAGAAAAGGTAATAATAAATTTATATATGAAACAATTTAAAACTTATAATTTTATGTTGCTTGTAACCCATATATCTCATTACAACTCTTCTTTCTCCATTAGGCTATTATTTTGTTATATGGATGATATAAATAGCGTAAACAAAAAAATATGATTTATGAGATATAGTGTGGTGTCAAAAATATTTATAAAGATTAGGAAATTTAAGTTTATTTTAGTAATTTAATATAAGAATAAATTTCTCATTACAAAATTTATTCAAAATAATGAGACTTTTTTACTCTATTAGTGAGGCGTCAATAGATTTTCTAATTTTTAATAAATCATTTGTACGAAAAATGCTCTTCTCTTTGCTCTATTAATAGACTCAACCAAAAAAAGCCCAGTCCAACCTGAGTAAGGCCCATGGTGGTCGGACCGGGCCAAGCCTGGTTAACTAGGCCCTGATATAGTATATAAAATTTAAAAAGAGAATGACACAATTGGTTATCGCTTTTTACTTTAATAAACCCTAATTACTATTTTC